>NC_134846.1:50326012-50951012 GCF_965363235.1 Mytilus galloprovincialis
TTGTTAATATGTATAATATAAAAAGTTCTTTAAACCTTATTTTTAAAAGAAATTTATTTATAAAGAATGGCTATTAATTATTTTGAATTTATTGAAATAAATTCAATAAATTCAAAATAATTACAGTAATGGCCATTCATTAAAAACAATCGTGCAAACCATACTTAGTTGCATAAACATTTCTAAATTGAAAAAAGCATGATCCTGCTAAAACTATGATGTAAATATATTTTCGGTTTAATTAGCCTTTGATTTAACTTGTTGATGACGATTGTTAGACCATCTTTTTAAATTTGTGTTCTTGCATCCTTTTGAATATGAAGCTGTTGACATCACGAGCATTTATTTATGTAATTGCAGTGTGTATGTAAAAGAATGGTGGTAATCTAAGGACGTTTCTTATTTTGGTGATGGGAGTGGTGGTGGGGTTTTTTGGTGGGGGAGGTTAGAATTAAGTAGACAGCAGAATGTTTTATCAATCTACTTTTAATCTTACTCATAATTTTGACAAAAATAAAGAAATACCAATGAGAGACTGATCAAATAATTACCAAATTAATTAATAAGGCTTATGAATTAAAAACCTTGAACGTTTTGGGCTATCTTATATCTTCAAATACCAGTTAAATAGTCTGATCTTGAATTTGACCGATTTTGCCATATTCCCAATTATTATATTTTGTGTCAGTTTGAATAAGCATGGCGGGTAAAACATTAATTGCAGGAGACTCTCACCCTGTTGACTCACCTGGATTTGCACATTTTAGAGTTCATGCAATCCTCTCAGTGTTTGCTTGTTACCTTTGTTTATCTCTTCAAGTTTCAAACTGTTTCTAATGATAAAATAAGCTGACTTTAAATGTGTTTTAATTTTTACAAGTTCATTTATTGTGAAGAATTATTCAACCTTGCCTACTGCTAACATTAAAGTGGAACTAACTGTAAAATTCATGTTCACCGGTTTGACTGAAATTCTTATATTTAATTTATAACCATGTTATATCCAAATTATCAAAAAATAAAGGTAAAATTAAACAAGGGCACGGGCTCAATAATATGTAGCTTTGTTTCGTGTGAATTTTAGTCTTGACACCATCTTATTAACTATCGAGTTGATCTCTGAAGACCTCCAATTGTCATATAAACGACATAAACTTTAATATAGAAATAAATAGAAAGTAAACTCGTGCAATTGGATTTTTCTAGGTCTGTTTAATTCTATATTTCAGATAAAAATGTTAATCATCATTTTTACCTGTATAAATGTGATTGTTTTGTGGATGAATCAGTCAATCTAAAGATTTATTTTTGTTTCACTTTCAGTGTTGACATTCTTTTGAGAACACAATTTATGCATTATCCATTTCTAGCAAAGAATTTGAATTGAAATTCACATAAATGAGGAATCCATGAGGTCGAATTATTCACTTGCAATAATGGCTATAGAAAGCGAATAATTATCAAACTATTTTAATTTCATTAATGATTGAAAAAAATAATACTTAAGTTTTTTTTTATAAAAAATTGATATTTCTCGTAGCAAGTGCCCCTTTAAGAAAGTATTTTAAATTGTCATATTTTTTTAGAATATAACATTCATAGATAAATAATTGAAAAGAACAGCTATGGCTTTTGTTGTTAATAAAACCGCACTGGTGAAAAAAACATTTGAAACTGATATGTTGAAGAAAAACGCCAATTAATCTAATATCTTTATATTTAGACCAATTACATAAATTGAGGATGACCTTACTTAAGAGGAATTGTGAAACGATGACGGTTCTGTTATTATACTCATTAGAAGTTTATATTACCTATACATTTTCCTCTAGGAAGAAAAGGAACACATAAAAACACTCAAATATTACAGATGTAACGAAGCTTATGTGTTTTGCTCTCTTTTTGTTTGTTACCTTTACTTGTATCTTTTTCGTCAATTAATGCGCTGTGACCATCAGTAATAAACTACTGTTGCCTACATTTACTGTGTATTGATTGTGTATTGTAGGTAAAATGTAAAACTTTTAAGGCACCCCAAAACACGAGAAAAAGTATGCTGTTTTATAAATGATACTTATTATAATGTATAATGTTTTCCTAAAATGAACCGTTTTCGATAACGTAAATGTCTCATATTTTATTCATTTCTTAATTTCCGTGATTTTGATTATTAGTATTTTGAGCAAATAATATTGATATTTTTTATGACTAGATTACATTATTTAATTACAAATCATTAACTGGGTACATGTAAATAAATATTTGATTTGGATTGCGGATGATGCATACGTAGCTAGTTGGTTTGCGTCTTTTTTTTTTTTTTTTTTTTGCTTTTTGATTCAGTTCTCTAATCACCTTTCCAATCGTTCCACGTTAAAATACCTTTAAGATGCGAATGCAGCTCTTGTGACATGATTGAATAGATTTGTCGAATGGTGTAAATAGTTATCAAAGGTACCAGGCTTATAAAAACTTCATAGCGATGTTGTTTAGAACACAACAGCTGAATCAGAATGTGCACTAATGTTGTCTACCAATACATGTATATATTTTTCACTTACTCTTTGAAGACATTGGCGGTCATCAGTACTTCGAGGTTTGCTTTATATGTGACAAAAAGATGTTTGACAGCTCTGAAACAAGTGTGTATGTAGATGATATTGTTGCACTGATCAAAATTGTTCAAGAATAGAACTGTCCAAACGTGTTGCTGTGACATTCCTGCCTGATTTTATTCTTGTTTATAAATGATTCCGACTTTAAACAAGGAACCACGTTTATAACACAGAGAATCTGTACAAACTATACAGCAATTAGCTCGTTGCATTGAATTGAAGATTGTATCTCTTGATATCTGATTGTCCCATCTGATTTTAGTGTGTTGTCGTATGTGTACCGAAGTGAATCTGTTTTTCAAATCAATATATAGTCATCAATAATTCGCTTAATTTGATTATTAACTTAATGTCAAACAGGCAGAATGTACATTGTAAGCGAAAAGTTAATCTATTAGTAGTTTTTGATTCAATTGACAAATGATCTCTTTTATAGCAATTCTAGTACTTAAATTTGTTTTATGATATTTACAATTTCAGGTTTTGCCCGTAAATTTCATTTCTAATGAATTTACGATAATAAAAGGACTATCACATGCTTGTTAAAATTGTACCTTATAGTTATATTTCTGTATGTTCTCTATAACTATGTAATTGTAGTTTTATGAGAAATAAAGTATTCGTATTCGTATTTGTATACTTGTGTAATCCTCGAAGGTAGTTAAATGCATTACGACATATCAAATATACAGGCAGGAGCATACACATATGTAAAAATCTTGTATAATTTTAGAATTGCTTCCCGCTGTCTATAAACTAAAAAAAAAAATCTACATTGTGCATACAATGTTCGATGCAGAAACGTTTTTTCTCTAACCTTAACACTTTAAAACACATATATGCTTTCTTAAACTAAATGTGACTCCAGTATCGTTTTTGAGAAAACATTTTCTTCATAGTGGAAAGACATTTCTTTAGACATCATCATCATATTCACATGTCGATTATATAAGCACAATGTGGTAAAGACGCATGAAAGTTTCTTTATTTTTTATTGCAGGAATCCAATAATAACTCGTATACCCAATCCTTTCGAAAATACTTCGACACAAAAGAAAAGACGATATAACCATAGAGACTGATTAAGTTATGTCATTTTATCTATGCATAATTCGATTATTCTGTCAAACTTCTTTTAATCTGGAACATTTATCATTTATATTGCTATCTTTTCCCTGGCCAGACTATATTGTTCTCCCTAGCTTATAATAAATTATTACGTAGACGATTTTCTCTAACGCATTGAATCCTATAAAAGTATCATAATTTTCAACTTGTTTTATTAATATGAGCTGCATCTTGAATATTAATTTAGTAGGAGCAGTATGAATGTTTTTTGTTTATGACATGTTCTGAATCCTTCTGCTTTGATAAATTTTCAAGAAAGGTTGAACATTTTTAAATAATTAAAATATGATTATCAACTTAGTTCCAAATAACGTCTCAAGTAAAACATACACCTTCGTAGTGTTTTTGGGAATATTATCAATATTGAAGTTTTTGTTAATAACACAATTATTTATTGTTTAAGAAATCATCTTGAATACTGTTGTTGATCTGTTTATACCGCTTACTGATAAATCTGTACGAGACGAAACACGGGTCTTGCGCAAGTAGTAGTCAGCATCTCTGTTGACATTAATTATAATTGATATGGTCATAATTATTAATTAACTGTTTACAAAACTGATTTTTTCTAAATACTAAGTCTTTTACCTTTCTTCTCCTATTATTGACATTATTACCTATTATGGGTTTTTTCCTTGTCAATATAATTGAATTGTATGCGACTGTTTTTGTTGGGTTCGTGTTGCTTATTCTTTAGTTTTCTATGTTATGGCATGTGTACTATTGTTTGTCTGTTTGTCTTTTTGATTTTCAGCCATGGCGTTGTCAGTTTATTTTCGATTGATGAGTTTGTCTGTCCCTCTGGTATCTTTCGTTCCTCTTTTATACAAGTAAAATGTTTAGCTAGCTATAAAAACAGGTTTAATCCACCATTTTCTACAGAAGAAATTGCTTGAACCAAATCAGAAATATGACAGTTGTTGTCCATTCGTTTGAGATGTATGACTTTTTTATGTGTCCATTTGATTAGGGACTTTCCGTTTTTAAAATTTTCCTCGGGGTATTTTTGTCATTTCTACTTTTCACACAAAGGTAAAAATAATTCATCAACATACATATATTAATTTGTTTATGATTTGTGTTTGTAATTTTGATAATTACTTTAACGTCATTTTATTTCATTTTTTTTTCGCTCAAGTGCTTTAGCAAATGTTTTATGATTTTCATAACAATCAAGACAGGTACTTTTTTCCATTTCCATCTCCATTCTCAATTGTATACTATAATAGCAAAGGGACAAGCTAAGCATTCAACAGATCAAAATGACGTCGTTGTAAGCATCTATATTTGTTTAGGGAACCGAACTGCCTTCAGCATTGAGCGAAACCAACGATTATAATTGTAAAGGATGACTTTATATGATAGGTCAAATATATTTGTATATGAATTTGGTGTGAAAATATCCTTGATCTTTCTTTCATTATAAAATAACACTTCGAGACTTATCAACATGCGTTCGGGATTATATCCATTTAAATTTATTTAAGGATGCTCTGTACTCTATAAAGGCATAGTTGACTTTGAAATAAATGACATTTTAGTAATGGTCATACAGCTCCTATTTCTACTTCTTTAAGCCCCACCGAAAGTCGAAACGCGAGTTTGGCATACTTAATTATTAGCCTGGAATCTTCGTTGACATTTTGATGATGGTTGGCTTTGATAGTAAGAAATTTGTTATGTTAATATATAAGACAACATAAAATAATCTATGATTGCAAATGAGGTAACTATCCAAAGCAGTCTGAATAACGTACTGACATCATAAAGTATGTCATATGGCCTTGGCTATATTTTCTGGTTTCTGTTTTCTGATTAAGTTTTCCGAATTATTTTTGTCTATATCTTCTGTATTTGACAAGTGATTTACGATTGTCTGTCATATGTCATTACTTCTTGTTCTAAGTATTCCACACACAGGTTGACGGACCACGTCACAGGATTTGGTCTGTTTTCCGGCAACTTTACATAAGGTTAATGATATTATTTGTAATATTTTTGATAAATCACATAACGGTGGAGTTATGAAAAGCCTGAATAATCTTTGATAAAGACTTTATATTACACAGCAATACTCTGCTTCTTGGTCGTAATTATAAACAGTTTTTCTAGGCTTTTAGTCACCTCATCAAATAAGTTAGCCTCTTTTCCTACTTCTTTTGATTTGAGCGCCACTGTTAATTCTGATAAAGACGTATATCCTGTTTGGCAAAACCAAATTATAAACTGTTTTCTATCTTCTTGGACATTTTTAATGATGGTTGATTTTCATGTAAAACTTATTTTTGAAAACAAAGAGTAACTATGAATTTAGGTATGACTGCCATTTTTTATAACCCCTATCCATGTGTACACTATTTTTATGCCCCACCTACGATAGTGCAGGGTCATTATGTTTTTAGGTCTGTGCGTCCGTCCCTTCATTCGTCCGTCTGCCCGCCCGTCCGTCTGTTCGTCCGTCTGCCCAGCTTCAGGTTAAAGTTTTTGATGAAGTCCAATCAACTTGAAACTTAGTACGCATATGCCCTATATGATCTTTCTAATTTCAATGCCAAATTAGAGTTTTGAACCCAATTATACGGTTCACTGAACATAGAAAATGATAGTGCAAATTTCAGGTTAAAGTTGAAATCCAATCAACTTAAAATAGTGCGAGTGAGGCATCCGTGAACTATGGACACATTCTTGTTTTTAAATCGTAATAATGTCTATAGCAGTCTCTTCACTTATGCAATGGTACATCTAATTTCCATCGTTCAATGCTATTATAAAAGAATCTACCATTAACCTATTTCTTCAAAAATCTCTTTTTACAATCAAAATAATATACTCTTCCTTTTAGTCAGACATTTGATAAAAACTGTATCTTCTGTCTCAATTTATCACAACTCTCAGGATTACGTGGGTTTAGTATCTAGGATTATATATTGTATAAATAGAGATAATAAGCTTATCTAAGAACTGTTATTTGAAATCCCATCTCTCTGGAGTAACATATCAAAAACAATATATGTTATGTTTGATACGTGACTATAATACTTTCTTCTAGTTTGCCATGTATGTTGTTGACAATTAAGCGCGTAAGTTTTTATTCCTATATTGATATGATATTTCAATTGTTTTAATTCACTCACAAAGTATGTCATATTATACAAACTTTAACAATAATAAGCTAAAAGGAGAATTAATACGACACGATTTGTAGAGTTTGATCATTAAAACGACAAAATGCAAGCCAAAAGATCTAATTAAAGTGTTCACATCTTTAAAAGACTTAGTGATTACTGTCCCTGTGTCAAAGGAATTTGCGACAATTACAAATTTGGTAAATTTTAGTGTACTGTAAATAAATATGAGAGGTATTGCGTCACCTAAAACACAAAACTGGCGCAAAAATTACACACTATCATAACCCAAAGGTAATAACTAGATTAGGTTTGACATTTTGCAGATATTATGAGAAACTGGGGTGTGAGTAACCAATATTGTAACCGTTTGAAGTAGAGGTGGGTGATTCCAGCAGCTATGTTCTAATCGTATGGTAAAATAGATTGGTGATTCACTAAAGGGGTAATGATTAGTGATAGATAGAAGTTGTTGAATAAACTGACGGTGAGAGAATCAGCATCTTCTGTCATTCTATAAATAAATTATATATAAAAAAAAAGATCAATGAATACAATAATTCTTCTGCGGTTTTGTGGTTGTTTTGTGAAAGATTTAAAAAAAAATACATGAGACATGAACATAAAAAAAATAGAGGCAAAAAAAAAAAAAAAAAAAAAAGACACCAAAGAAATAATATAAAACAACAGTACACAAAACACTGCATAGAATATCTACGGTTTTTTCTTCTTCTGAATAATGGTTTGGGGCTTGTTTTTCTATAGTTAGCCATAATGCATGTCTATCATTTTAGAGATTTGATCATGATATTGCCTTGAGTATTGTATTTCTGCTTCGATATTTACTATTTTTCCAATAATTACCATCTTTTGTCGATACTAATGATGGTTATAAAAATCGTGTTCTCACATGGAATTATTATATTATCACGTCTATTTTTAACTCACTGATACTTAAAATTTTGAAAATAAAAAAGATAGCTTGGTTTTATTAGTGTGAGTGAGTGTTAACAACTTATTGTCAGTGAGAGTTGCGAAGAGATAATTCGAACTTAACTCTCTCGGTTGTATAAAAGAGGGGCGAAAGATACCAGAGGGACATTCAAACTCATATATAGAAACAAACTGACAGTGAAATGGCTAAAACAAGACAGACAAAAAAAAATAATAGTACACAAAGACACAACAATTAAAACTACAGACTACGCAACACTAACCCCTAAAAACTGGGAGTATCTCAGGTCTTCGGTAGGATAAGCAGATCCTACTCCACATGTGGCCTTTCGTGTTAATTTTACTATGCACAATATGTAGATGTCTGTTTTGCTATTCGCAACCGGTGTCATGTTTTTTAGTATAAATATGGTCATGATGGTGGCTAAGAAAGGAAAATAGAATGAAATATATCTTATATTTAGAAAATTAGAGTCACAAGCGGGCATGTACCACATGAACAATGTGATTATAACTGGACATTTGAAGAAATATATCAAATATATTAGACATAAAAAAGCGCAATTACAAAAAACTACACCAATTAAATTTAAAAAAAAACCGAGCTGCGGGGAAAATTCAAAACGGAAAGTCCTTTATGAATAAGCAAAACCAAAAACATAAGTACATCAAACGAATTAATAACAACTGTCTTATTCCTTACTTGGTACAGGCATTTTCTAGTGTAGAAAAGATGGATAAAACCTGGTTTGATAATTAGCTTAACCTCTCACTTGTTTGACAGTTGCGTAAAATTCCATTATATTGAAATCGATGTGAGAACAAAGCAAAGACAGATTAGGTAAAAATGTCAAAATAGGAGTAAAGCAGTCAACATTGTGGTTTTTTTTTATAATCACTACAAAAGCAAACAAATCAAACATATTTTAATACAACTGATACTATGTACACATTGATCCAAGTACACCAGACAGGCGTACTATGACTATTAATTAAACAGAGGGTTGCATTTTGCAACCGTTGTATTTAAGGAATGACTGTAATATTTTTTCTGTCTATGAAAAAATAACATAAAAAATGTGGTGCACACTGAATAACGCGCGTTATTTCGAATAGACAGAAAAAATATTACAGTCATTTCTTATAATTTAATTCTAAATTTCATTTTAAACCGTAGAAAACCATGAAAAAACGTTGATGACGTCACGGTCACATGACTAAATTATGTCTATGGGCTCATAACAAAATAACGTCAGTCAATCAGAAGACGCGTTACATCCAAAATTAAATTATTAGTTGATAACGTTTGATTTAGTCAGTTTTTATGGACTTCCCCTTATCACTCAGGTCGGTAGTTTTGTAATGTGACGTCTTTTAAACCCATTGTACTCATACGAATCGTGATCATGAATATTGCGTACGTCAGCTGATTGTTAAAATATTGATTCGTTTTGACACTTGTGACGTAGGTAATTAAAAATACAGAAGCATATAACAAATGATTATAAAAAAAGCACGAGTACTTAAATAAACATCATATTAATTCAACATGTTCAGAAAATATACTGAAAGTTATGTTTTCTTCCTCTCACAAATATTCATTAGAACATGCCCGTGGTACCATTAACAGCCAGCTCAATTTTGAATGCGAAAAGAGGGACGAACGATACCAAAGGGACAGTCAAACTCATAAATCGCAATTAAACTGACAACGCCATGGCTAAAAACGAAAAAGACAAACAGACAAACAATAGTACACATAACACAACATAGAAAACATAATAAACAACACAAACCCCACCAAAAACTAGGGATGATCTCGGGTGATCCGAAAGGGTAAGCAGATCCTAATCCACTTGTGGCACCCGTTGTGTTGCTTATGTGATAACAAATCCGGTAAATAGTCTAATTCGGTAGGTCACATTCATAAAAGGGATGGGGATCGTAAAGATAGGTACAAATCAAAAAGGGACATTTTAACATAGTCAACTATATAAAGACTTAAGTGTTAATTATTCAGAGTTTTGCCTTTTACGACAATGGGAATAGCATATATTCTCCTTGATATAGAGCTATTTGATCCAAATATAATTTACCGTGATTGCTCTATTAGAAAGTTAATAATTTATGTTGACTTTAATTCATATTGTTTTTACCACTGGTTTGCCCTTTTTGCCGGTATTTTACCCATGCCTATCGCTCGTGATAAAATATTTAACAAAGAGGTCCACTTTCCAGTAAAATCAATATAAATTCTAGACCCATCATTTACTTCAAGTTTTTGTAAATCTAAATAAGACTTTAAGCTACGATATTGTCACTTTTTTTTAGTTTCCTAATAAATAAATAATTATGATTTCAAGAAACAAATCCTTTTGACTGGCGGCGGGATTCTTTCTTTATAACAAAATTACGAGTCTTCATCATTCCATTTATGACTTAGAATAATAAAATATACAATAATGACATGCACAAATATTGGTGTTTGCATTTAATTATGATTGCCTGAGGTGTTATATGCGTTTTGCCAATAATTCCGTTCTCATCACCTTCAAATATAACTGCATTTATAGCAGATTTCAATTATATGAGAGGAATGCGTCATTATTAGTAATATATAATTACAACATTTAAAACAATGTTCAGCATTATAACAGTAAACGCACATTAATTTTTGAGTAATTAAAGAAGTAAAAAAGTATGAAGATAACTACTGACAAAGAATTTCTGTTACACAATTAAGAACTTTACATTATATGATTCCTTTACAACTCTAAGCGAAAGTGGAATGGAATACCTTTTAGTATTAATATCTGGCCCAAGTTTAAATCCGTGTGTCCTACTAAGCGTTCCAAGAAGAGATTTTAAATTAAAGCGATAAAAAAATATAAATGAATAATTTTGCAGCAGGAACTGTTAGCTTAATTTGGAACAAGAAAACAAGAACACTGATAAATGACCGAAGCAAAAACTGGCACAAGTATTTGAATTTTAGATTTTGGATGCTCTTTAACTTCGGCATTAATTAGGCTTGTCTACATAACCGATTTGAAATAAACGAAGCGCGCGCCTGTGGTTAGCATTATTGTGTTGGAATGAATATTTTCCACAAAACTGTGCGCTAATAAGAAACGCAATATTATAAAGCCAAATATTATTAAGAGCATGAATATTTTCCAAAAAATGTGCGCTAATAAGAAACTCAAAACCATAAAGCCCAATATTATCAAGAGCATGAATATTTTCTAAAAAAAAATTGTGCGATAATAAGAAACTCAATATTAGAAAGCCAAATATTACCAAGAGCATGAATATTTTCGAAAAAAATGTGCACTAATAAGAAACTTTATAAGATAAATCCAAATATTACCAAGAGCATGAATATTTTCCAAAAAACTGTGCACTAACAAGAAACTCAATATGATAAAGCCAAATATTATCAAGACATTATTAAGGTTAAACATTTTCCTGTTGTGAGATCAACCGACCTAGTCTTTTCATTTAAAAAAAATACTTTCTATCAGTTCATTTATTTCTATACAACGAGCTATAAATAGAGTAACAAGGAAATAAGGTAGTACAGATTGGTAAATAAATTATACACAATGAATAAGGTTTAATTTCATGGAATGTTATGTAATTACAAGCATTAAGAAGATAGCGTTTTTCCTCTCGTAAATTTACTTCTGCGGATTAACCAGCGTCTGTAAGGTTGATTGCATTACTATGGAATGATTTAGAACATAGTTACACGGGAGACAAACCTGTAATTGACCATTCGGAATATTGACGTAGCATGCAATATCTAAATCAATTAAAAAATGAAATGCTTAATGAATATCTATATGTCTTTTTATCTTATACTAGTATTTTGTATACTGTTTATTCAATTGCAAAAAAAGAATGTTATAGTATTATTTCTTTAACAAGTCAACTAAACCAGAATTGACAGACGCTGCACTTGTGTCCTGTACTCTTGTTTGCTTGGAAGAAATTTGGAAATGATTTACATTTGAAAATAGTGTTGCATGTTGGGCTATTTGCTAGTGTTGCTTAGTCTTTATTTTGTATATTGTGTTTTGTGTACTTTTGTTTGTCTGTTTGCATTTTCAGCCATGGCGTTCTAAATTACTGTCGAACAAAATGACATCAGCCCTAGTGATGTTTGTGGTATCTGTTATTTAAGCTAATATCTGAAAATGGCCATGATACAGTTTGCTTTTCTAACACTTATAATAGCTTATTTTTACTTTGATTTTTTCTGCCCTTTTTTGTCTTCCTTAATTCAACTTATTTTATTGTTGTGTTTGATAATTAAATGTTAAAACAGGTTATATTGAGTAGTAAGTAGTTATAGTAGTAGTTAATATAAATTGAGGGTATTAAGTATTAACATTTGCTTATTAACCAATAGAGAACATATATCTTTATTATTTTAATGGTACGTAATACAACTGGAAATTAGTTTTCATTATCATAAAACTTCAGCCTAGCACATACTTCAGATGTTTTAAGCTGTTAATGAAAAACTAAGACAATTGATGATAGTAAGTAGTTATCAAAAGTACCAGGAATATTATTTAGTACGCCAGACGCGCGTTTCGTCTTCATAAGACTCATAATTGACGCTCATATCGAAATAGTTATAAAGCCAAACAAGTACAAAGTTGAAGAGCATTGAGGATCCAAAATTCCAAAAAGTTGTGCCAAATACGGCTAAGGTTATCTATGCCTGGAATAAGAAAATCCTTAGTTTTTCGAAAAACTCAAAGTTTTGTAAACAGGAAATTTATAAAAATGACCACATGATTGATATTCATGTCAACACCGAAATGTTGACTACTGGGCTGGTGATACCCTCGGGGACGAAACGTCCATTAGCAGTGGCATCAACCTAGTGGTTTCAATAGTTATCAAAAGTTAAGCAGCGATCACATACGTAAGTTTTATTCCAAGAGACATTAGATTTAATAAGTTTGTTAAAATTCAAATATTAAAAATCAAAGAATATTTTCATGCATTTTAAGCGAGGCGAAATATACCAAACCGACATTCAATTTTCTAAGTAGAACTTCTGTGCAACATGAACCCCATCCAAAAAAATCGGGCGATCTTAGGTGCACTATTTATAAATATCTACATGCTTGTAAATGTGATTAGGTCATTACAGTTTGTTTCTATTGTTGTATTACACTTTGTTGTGTTCATTGAAATATTTATCAACGTATACTGACAAAGACAACCTATTACCATATATACTAAAAGGTAGAATAAAAAATATACCAAACTTTAAGGAAAATATAAAACGGAAAGTCCCTTAACAGATATAAAAATCTTAATCTTAAACATATCAAACACATAACAAAATATGAAAAACAACTGTTATATTCTCACTTTGTACAGGTATTTTCATTATTCTGAAAATAGGGCATGAAACTTGTTTTTAAAAGAGCATAGTAATATTCTAATATAAAAAAAAACTATTGAAAATGTATGAACTGCATAAGTTGCTAGCTATAGACTTGATGCGTCACCTGAATTGCGTTGCATCTTCTGAATACTATTCTATTAACTAAAGATTTAAAACCGCTAAATAATGTCATGCTATTACTTATGGTGAGACACATGTATATCATATTGGTCAAGAAATTGCTAAAGGCAATATATCACAAAGTGAAGATAAAACAAACGTTGAGCAATATATGAAGAAAATTTCTAATATCTTTGCATTTTAATTTTGCATTTTCAAACGCATATTGATTTAATGTGTATTCATTGATATGTATGTCATCAAAGGACCTAAGCTTCTAAAAGAAGGCAAACAAGAAAATTGAATTATGCACTTTCACCAGAAAAGTGCTGAATTTCACTTATTCTAATGAAAACAGATGAAATATTTGACGACTCGATAATAAATCTAAGTAATTATGGATTTTTTTTTCTTTTCAAGTATGGATTCTTGACAACTAGTGATGATTAATGATGATATACAATGAAATAATGTCTTTAGTTATTCATTAACACAGTAAGATATTGGCTTCGTCTCTTCTGTCATACAAGGAATAATCACCCTTTATGATTCATAACTATACAGTATAAATAGCACATATGCTATTTATACGAGATAATTTGGCAAATACTGTTTGTCCTTCTTTGTCCTGATTTTTGATATTATATTACTAATTTGAACCCCACGACTGTTAATAAAGATTAAATAAAATCTGTATTTCAGGAGTGCGTATTCAGATGAGCTCACTGCATGTGTAATCTACAGGTAATAAACAATACGTTTTCTTGCAAGAGTGATATTTGATTAATATAATAATTGTTGATATGAAAATTAAAATAATCCTCCTTAAGGATCACGAGAGTGAATATTTTAAGAGGCAAGAGTTCGTTACCGATGTTTAAATCTCAGAGATCCTTTCAAAAGATAGAAATCTAGGTATACGTTATAAACTATAGTAAACATTTTAAACTGCCTAAGGTGCTAGTCTGGATGCGACTAGAGGGTAAGCGTTTCCCTAGCTCTTTTCCGTTACCTAAGGATCTTAAACCACTAAATCCTGTCACTATAGCTTATGTTGAGACACTTATACATCGTATCAGTCAACCGCGTCGTAATTGTGACTGTAAAACGTATATACTTTCAAACTCTATCGTTTTCTCCTATCACTTATCTGTCAGGAGCACATAATGCGTTTATGATTGAATGTTTAAGTTTGACTATTAATAGAAAATAAACCTTTTGAACGCCGTTTCTTTTAAAATTAAAATCTGAGTTTCCCTTTGGGTCACATTGACATATGCTTAAAATAATTCCAGGTAGTATTCATGACATACATGACAATTTAATAACATTGCTACTATGTTATCTGTTTGCGTTATAAGACAGCCGCGAGCATCAGAGATCTCATTAACTTGTATTATGTTTTAAAAAAGAAACCTTAAAAACACATGACAAAACCTTGCGTGATAATCATATATTAATTATAGCAAAATTAAATTCTGGGGAAGGAATTGTGCTCGTTGGACAGTTAGAATTTATCTTAGTAGACGTATTATTTTCCGGTGTTTACATTAAGTTGTAGATCTAATACGTTTTGATTACTTGAAATGTTTTCCATGCCAGGCTTAATTTTAATCCCCAAGTGCAATACGATAAGTTAGTTTTACAAAAAGTCTTATTTATTGATAGGAATAACAATATCAAGGACAAGTGGAAGACGGTTATTGAAATATTATCACACATTTGAATTTTGCGAATCATTACTTTTTTTTAAATAATTTGGAAAAAAATACAAGAGAGAAGAAAAAAGTATACCTAGTCAGTATGTTTTTACATTTTCACCTTAGAGACAAATAATAGGCAGCGATGGTATAGAAAATTATTTAGTTCCAAAAGAAAATTGTGCAACAAATCCTACCCGTTGTAATTCAGTTTTCAATTTTGAATTTTAAAAGGGATCATTTTCAAAAGATTTTCAAAAATTTCAACCTAATCCAATGAATAATAGCTTTGTATGTGTACATTGAGGTTATTTCAAAAGCACGATATATTTCTGTAAGGATATTAAAAAAAGGTTAAGTTCTTTCCTCAGATATGCATCGTTTCAAGGCTAAGAAAGTTCAGAAAAATAATAATGAGAATATATAAAAACACAATTATTTTAATAAAGGACCCTTCGGGTTTAACATGACAATTATAGCAATACAGTTAACCGATAGGAAAATTAAGTAAATTCATGACGAATATAAATTTTAAGATAAAAAAAGGTGGAATAACATGCGTTTTTTCTTTAGGAAGCATCTCCTCTCAACAAAGTCCATATAATAAGAAAGTGTAAATGAGATATGTGAACAAATATACGAAGGGTAATGTATAGATAAACTTAGCTGTATTTGTCAAAACCTTTCGAAATATCGAGGTTTGCAATGCTCTTCAACTTTGTACTTTGTTTGGCGACTTCAATTTTGTCATTTGATTTTGGCATACAAAGAGTCGTTGACATCTAAAAAATAAACAGTTAAATCGTAGAGTTTTTGAAAAAAATAGTTTGGTATCCTTTTTGTATTGATATTAAGAAAAGAAAGTTCAATTTGAACCTGCAGTGTCTGTTCTAAAAACTCAACAAATATGATTAAAAACCAGTCATTCAATTTGATAATACCGGTAGCCTTTGGTGTATTTGTTTTGTTTTTTTTAATTAGTGTGCATTTTTCGTAAAACAATAAAATACACGATTTCAGTTTTATATTAATAACGGTCAAACATCACACGAATGGATCACAACTGCCATATTCCTGACATGGTACGGGCTTTTTTATGTAGAAAATGGTTGACTAAAACCATTCACATATACGACAGTCGCATAAAATTCCATTTGTTTCACAACGATGTGTGAATAGATAAAAAAAACAACAGGTAACAATACAGCAGTCAACATTGTGTTATAATCCTGATCACTATAAAAAACACACACAAGCAAATATCGCAACAACGATAAACAAAAAGGCATACAGACAAAATACATTAGCATAAACGTAGGGCATGAATACAAAATCCACAGAAAATAAACACAATGACGAAATGTATGAGTTATGAGCCATGTCAAATAAATATTACCAAACATAGACTAAACAGTCAAATTAATGAATTACAAAGACAAATAAAAGAAAATCGCAACACTTTATCAAGAAGACTAACATCGTCGGAATCCAGAATACATACTTGAAGACAATCGTGTATTATTTGCAAAGTTGATACGAAATATTGATCAACCAGGTCTTGTTATTTTCCTGTGAACTTATAACCAAAAAGGACGAAAAGTTCTTTGATATACTTAAATATTAATATACATTAATGGAATCCAATCAACAAAATTTTGATTGTTAATAATAAAAATAAAACTTAATGGTGATATCAAAAGGACAATGATAAATCAGAAAGTCAATGAAATCCATTATATATTTAATTGTTTTGTCTCCAGTGTCTATAGGTGAAATGGTGTATGCAGTTATATTGAATGTCCTAACAGGTTATATTGACCCTGATATCGGCAATTTCATTTGTGCACTTGTGAAAGTTAGCATTAGCATTACTGGTTATTCATTTGATCTACGTTTCGCAGTTTCTTATTACATTCATTCATTATGTCATACTTCAGCCCAAAAATAACCTTTGGTATGACAAAACGCTATAAAATTCTGTCAAATGATGTACTTTGTCTTAGGAATTATGCATAACTCGGAGACAGATGTCCCTTGAGTTCAATAAGGAGGATACTAAATAACCACTGCTGTGGAAGTTATAGGTCTGCGTTGCTTGTTAATCTCACTATGTACTTTTACTTTATTAACTTACTAAACGTTTGTTTGAAAAAAACACTGTCTTCTCGGTATTGATGAGTCTTTTCTATTGTGAGGTTGCAAATAAGGAATAGAAGAAGGACGAAAGCTACCAGATAAACTCACAAATTGAAAATTAACTGACAACGCCATGGCTCAAAATAAAAAGACAAACAGACGAAAAAAAGTACAGAAAACACAACATAGAAAACTAAAGACTTAGCAACACGAACCACACCAAAAACTAGGGGTGATCGCAGGTGCTTTAGAAGGGTAAGCTGTTAGTCTATATAGAAATATATTCATTTATAGTATCGTCTAGCTACATCTCGAGACCATTCATGATGTTTAGAATAAAGCAAATGTACACAAGGATTTATTATATGCCTGATCCTGAAACGGACTGTTAAGTACTGCTAACTCTGGAAGACGAGACTTTCTGAACATTGAGCAACTTTTAATATATTCTTCAAGGTTAATGGTAATAACAGAAGCATGAACTGATTGCAGGAATACAAAATGAAAAAAAAATGTAAGTTACATAATTGAATTTGGAGACAATATACCTAGGGAAGGAATACAATTACTATGTCGAAGTAAAACGCCCTACCAATTTGTTATCAAGGGTACCAGGCTATAATTTAATACGCCAGACGCGCGTATCGTCTACATGCGATTTATCAGTGACGCTCAGATCAAAATAGTTATAAAGCCAAATAAGTACAAAAAAGGGGCGAAATATTAAGAGCATTGAGGGCCCAAAATTCCAAACAGTCATGAAAAATACGGCTAAAGTAATCTATGCTTTGGATAAAGAAATCCGTAGTCTTTCGAAAATTTCATACATTTGTAAACAGCTAATTCATAAAAATGAACATGTAATTGATATTCATGTCAACCCCGCAAAACAAACAATATAAAAAGACAAAAAACAACATACTACAAAACACTTCACTAAAAATTGAAACCAACGAAACCCATCCAGACTAGTCTGTTAACTTATTTTGTAAAACAAATTATGGCTTTAAAAATCACTTTCATTGTCATCATATATTTTTAGTAAGAGTACAAGACTATAGTTCTATAGTTTAAAAATACGTTTTTCTTCCAATTAAAATAATTTTATCTGTAAACAGATATGCTTGTTTTATTGATTTTTTTTCTCAAAATACAATAGAAGTGTGTCACGTTAAGAACATTTATGAGATCAACTAATTAGACAGCAATTGAATACAGAACATCATGAAGATATTCATATCAATATCAATATACGTTTTTAACAATAGGTAAGTCTCTGCAGTTTATGCCAATATCTATATCGCTCATCGTCTATAACAGCTTTAGAAATAATAGAGACAACTAATATATATAGGAAAATGTGGTGTTAGTGCCAATGAGACATCTCCCCATCCAAATAACAATTTATAAAAGTAAACCATTATAGGTTAATGTACGGCCTTCAATATGGAGCCTTGGCTCACACCGAACAACAAGCTATAAAGGACCCCAAAATTACTAGTGTAAAACCATTCAAACGGGAAAACCAACGGTCTTATCTATTTGAAAACGAGAAACGAGAAACACATATAAATTACATAAACAAACAAGAACTACTGAACATCAGATTCTTATGTTCTGTTAACAGGAAAAATATGTTAACGAGTCAAAACATATATGCCTTCTCACAGCATGAATTTATTTAGAACAAATTGGTGACATGGGAAAGCTTTGACATCCCGCGAAAGGGCAGGCGTTTACTAAAGTATAAGTACTTTTCTATTACCTTTTTTAGTCCAATATGCTACTTCACAAAAGCTATTAAAAATAACTGCAATCGACATCGTTAGTGTCTGTCTTTAAACTATACTGTGTTTCTTGACTCAAATTTTATTTTAGATTGACCGGTCGTTGTTAAATTTTATATGATATGCATTTCATAAATTGCTTTAACAAGCTAGTTTCCCTGTTTTCTGCTTTGTTCTTTTTCATTTGAGGATTCGTTTTTACTGTTTTATGTCATAAATGTTTTGATTGATTGCAAAAGTAACTATTATTTATCATTTGTTTCAAAAGATGGGAAACAAAGATTGCAGATTTATTTCTTTTGAAACTTATGCGCAAGATACTGGTACTTCACATATATATTTGCTGTATATATATAAAATTAAAAAAAAGAAGATGTGGTATGTTTGTCAATAAGACAACTCTCCACAAGAGACCAAATGACACAGACATTAACAATCATAGGGTACCGTATAGCCGTCAACAATAAGCAAAGTGCTCATACCGCATATTCAGCTATATAACATTTTTTAAGTTAAACTGTTGGCTGATTCATTTGAATATTTTAAGACTTTTAAAAATAAAACGTGTATGAAAGCTAAGTTTAGACATTTTTATGGCAACTAAAAATGGACAGTTTTTAAATAATGCCTTCAGTTAGAAAGTTGAAAGTAAAATTAATGTTCAGACATGCTTTTATGTTTATTTTAAGTCAAACTTTAATGAGTAATAACCACATAACATTTTCATATTTGGCTTTTATCTTATCTTTATTTTCTGTCAGGTGTTGATGACATAATTCTAATATCCTTTTATGAGGAAATTTTGATAGATAATTACTACGTAACATGTAAGTGCTAGCTTTATTATTTGTCTTTTTTCAGGTGTTTATGACTGCACTTTCTATTTTTTTTTTAATTTGAAATTATTAACAGGTGCATTCTAAATATTTTATTTAAATTTTTGGCCGGATTTACACGTAAAATGCAATCGAATTGAGTATGAAGATGTTAGGCTCGGAAAATTGTTCATGTTTTGCCTCTAGATCTGCTATTATGGAACTGTTCGTGGAGTAATTTGACTTTTTTTAAACTTTAAAAATTAAATTAAATTAAAATTAGATTTGTGTTCCATGTGTATTTACAATACCGTTACAGGCTTTTGTAAACAGCTCATCTAACAGTTTTTAAATCAGTTACCACAAACATTCTCGAAATATGTTACATTGACTAGGCATAAATAATGAAGCCTGACCATTTGAGACATTAAATATCATCATGATATTTTGATTACTGTCCTCTAAGTTTATTGAAGCTGTTATAATACGAAGTCTTTATGTTTGTGACACTGTCATTAATTATCATGCATAAGAGCAAGACGTTTATGGGATTTAGATATTCGCTAGCTACAAAGGCCGCCTGGAGATGGTATGTGAGAAGGCAATCTTAGGTTTCACCGGCCATTACATATTCCCATCATAAAAAGCATTTTTCTTTGTAAAGAACTGCACTGATTTTAAAACAAATACACAGGAAATGTTATCAACAACATGTTGGACTTTATAATGGACTTTTATTTATGATGAAAACATAATATTTCAATCAGTTTAATTGAGGGCTGGAGCTTACATGTCAGTTAACTGCTAGTAGTCTGTTGTTATTTATGTATTATTGTCATTTTATTTATTTTCATTTGTTTCATGTTCTGACATCGGACTCGGACTTCTCTTGAACTGAATTTTAATGTGCGTATTGTCATGCGTTTATTTTTCTACATTGGCTAGAGGTATAGGGGGAGGGTTGAGATATCATAAACATGTTTAACCCCGCCGCAATTTTGCGCCTGTCCCAAGTCAGGAGCCTCTGGCCTTTGTTAGTCTTGTATGATTTTTTTATTTTAGTTTCTTGTGTATAATTCGGAGTTTAGTATGACGTCCATTATCAATGTACTAGTTTACATATTCTTTAAGGGGCCAGGTAAAGGACGCCTACGGGTATGGGAGTTTCTCGCTACATTGAATTGGTGGCCTTCGGCTGTTGTCTGCTCTTTGGTTGGGTTGTTGTCGCTTTGACACATTCCCTATTTCCTTTCTCAATTTTATTCATTTGCATAAAGTTAACATATTGATATTCTAATTGGAACAAATGGTATAAATTATGCACCCATATTATGATGTTGACCGACTTTATATTAAAAACTCATATGTTGCAGAGTTCATACCAAACCTTCTCAAAGACTGATATAAGACAAGTTATGTATGCTTTAGTTTTTCGGATGTATTAAAAATACATATCTTTTGTCGTGCATTTAAATTCATCAGTGAGTGTTTGAATCTCATTATATGTAACAAGTTACACCACAAGGTTTGATGATGAGTAAATTAAAATATGCACCAATAACTTTCTTGAAATCATCATGTAACACCTGCTTTATACTGAACTTGCTAGCCTGTCCTGTGGCGAAATTATGTTGCTTGTGTCAAAATAACATCTGATTATGTTGCTGATATGACATATGTCTGCAAGACTGCTGATTTTGTAATAAAAAGATTTTTTTTTATCAAATATCAGATTTTGTGCATATTTGTACGTAAATTATCAGCTGCAATAGAGACAACATGAAGTTGTCGTCTGACGACTGACAAATAGTTCAAAAAGGCTACATAATGTGTCGAGCAGCTACTGACTAGCTAGCAATTAAGATATGATTAAAAGCTTATAATCTGTATGGGAATGTAGTTGTAAAATTTTCACAAATGTGTTGTATTTGTTTCACCAGCAAACAGGGAGAGCACTAAAAAATAGGTAATTAATTTCATGCGTCAGGGATGCTTTTCTGGATTAACCTTCATCATGAACACGCAAAGCCATATATCTAAAAAACAATTATTTATAAAGATAAAATAAAATAAGGGTGGTTTACGCCTTTATTTAACTATCGTTGGATGTCTACGGAAAGTACAAAACAGAAACAGCTAGAGCGTGTAATGACTTAAAAGGAACTACACAAATTTGCCAAATCAAATTTGATGTTCTTGATAGAGGGAAGCTATTAAACCAAGAGTTCCAAATGGTGAAGTTGAAATCATCCCTTCGTAGATTTTACGGACGCCATCACGAGGTGGTTGGCCGTTATGGAATAACCGTTTCACATAATCTATGCCTGAGGTAGAAAAGCCTTAGTATTTCAAAATTTCAAAATTTTGTAAACAGGTAATTTATAAATATAACCATATCAATGATAATTCATGTCAATACGAAAAAGTGCTGACAACTGGTTTGCATGACCACAAATCTTTACAAAAATATCAGTTTAAAAAGATACTGGTACACTTTGTAGTTTATTGTATCCTTAGGACCAAACGTTTATTCATTAAGTCAAATGTAAGTTTTGTTCTAGAAAATCCATTAAGTTTAAACCTTAGCAAATCCTCAATAATATATTTGTAACTAAGCTCCTTATGTAATATTGTAAGTGTTTACGTTTCCTAGACTTCTCATAAATCCGCACAGCTGACATTTGTCCAATTGACAGGTCTTCATTCCAATGACATTTTGTGAATTCACTGATCCGACATACCACTTCAACTAATATTGAAGATTAAATATTAACTGTTGATATGATCAACAGCTCTAAGAATACAAAATAACAAAATGTACTATATAATATATCAAAAGTACCAGGATTATAATTTAGTACGCCAGACGCGCGTTTCGTCATAAGACTCATCAGTGACGTTCATATCAAAACATTTATAAAGCCAAACAAGTACAAAATTTAAGAGCATTGAGGATCCAAAATTCCAAAAAGTTGTGCCAAATTCGGCCAAGGTAATCTATGCCTGGGATAAGAAAATCCTTAGTTTTTCGAAAAATCCAAAGTTTTGTAAACAGGAAATTTATAAAAATGACCACATTATTGAAATTCATGTCAAAACCGAAGTGTTGACTACTGGGCTGGTGATACCCTCAGGAACAAAACGTCCACCAGTACTATGCCACATGTGCCAATTTTACCTGCTTTTTATGATACTCTGGTAAAGCAAATGCTAAACTCAAAAAAGAGTACAAAGAAAGACCTTAAGGCAACTAAGCTGTTATGACAGTTGTTCCAAACTACAATATATCTTTAAATTGAAAGCCTTTTAAGAATTGCTCATATCATCTATCAATTGAATACGGTTTATTTGAGAATTTTGAACGTTAAAAGACTTATTGGAGTTTATTTTATATAAGGGTTTGAGCGTTCCTGGTATAGATTAATCAAGAAAAGCACTTCGAACCCATGAAATGTATAACTAAATGTTTTCAATTTTTATATTCTATATCGACTAAAAAGGTCACACATATTCGTTTCATTCTCAGATTAACGCAGAGATGTTTCCGTGCAAAGACAGGAGTGTTTGAATAACCCAAATTATAGCAATTAATATGATTGATATTACACGAAAATCGCAGGTATTCGTCCATTTGACAGCAACGAAACAATAGTTAAAACACAACTTATAAGATAGATTTTCAGTCAGATTGTTAAAATCTTCTTTGCATTTTGGGTTTTTAAAATGGTAACTTAGAGTGTGTCAGATATCTGTTGGTTCACTAAACAATATTGTTCCTTCTTTTACGACTAAATATTATTAAAATCGAGGAAAAGGTTGGTTTTTGTGTAAATAGTTATCAAAAGTACCAGGATTATAATTTTATACGCCAGACGCGCGTTTCGTCTACATAAGACTCATCAGTGACGCTCAGATCAAAATAGTTAAAAAGCCGAATAAATACAAAGTTGAAGAGCATTGAGGATCCCAAAAAGTTGTGCCAAATACGGCTAAGGTTATCTACTCCTGGGGTAAGAAAATCCTTAGTTTTTCGAAAAATTCAAAGTTTTGTAAACAGAAAATTTATAAAAATGACCATATAATTGATATTCATGTCAACACCGAAGTGCTAACTACTGGGCTGGTGATACCCTCGGGGACGAAACGTCCACCAGCAGTGGCATCGACCCAGTGTTGTAAATAGTTATCAAAAGTACCAGGATTATAATTTACTACGCCAGACGCGCGTTTCGTCTACATAAGACTCATCAGTGAGGTTTTTGTGTAATTGTCTTTAAGGAACAAACACGAGTAATTATCAAATTTAGAAATCTAGAAATCACGATCTAATAAAATGGGGGAAATTATATTTATCCCTTCAAAACATATTATATACGGTTTATTTTAAGGTTTTAGACTGTTAACGACCTTTTTTCTATACACTAGTACATTTAATATCCAATATCGACTTGAACAGTTACACTGGAGGTTTATGCAAAATTACCCAAGTGATTTTTGTATTTGAACATTTTAAATTTAGCATCATATACATATTTTTAAAATGACATTCTTCTATTGTATAATAATGAGATTGCTTCACTGGGTTGTTATTTGTGACAACCAAAAATATATTAATATGGATCTTTCAAAAGTTTGCGGTATCTATAAATTAAGACCAGGTTCTCTTTTCACTAAATTTCTACTAACTGAAATTAATCGTAAGTTTCATTAAAATGTTCATGACTTACGAGTGTTTCAACTTCTAATATGGTTTATGAGAAGAATCCGCAGATGTTTATTAAAAGTCCCTTTAAAGTAAAATGTAAATTTTATTCTTGAAAATCTATTAGATTTAATCCTTTGCAAATCCTCAATATGATATTTGTAACTGAGCTCCTTGTGTAATATAAGTAAGTGGTTTTGATTCGTATACTTTACATAAATCCCTTTGTAATATCATGCTTCATTGTCCCGTGCACATTACATAACATTTATATTGTTCGTCCGCTTCAAAAATAAAGTCAGTGACAAATCCCTGCAAGTTTTATGACCATAAATACCAACAATATCATTTTGAAAAGATACGAGTACGCATTGCATTTTGTTATTTTTCTGAAGACCAGACGTTTATTCATTAAGTCAAATGTAAATTTTGTTCTTGAAAATCTATTAGATTTAATCCTTTATAAATCCTCTGTATGAGTTTTGTCTCGTAGACTTAACATAAATCCTTACGAGTGACATTTGTCCAATTGACATTTTGTAGAATTTACCGATCTTATAAACCACTTTAATAAATATTCAAAATTAAATATTGACTGTTGATGTGTTCAACAGTTCTAAGATTACAAAATAACAAAATTTTACTGTGCCAGTGTTACTTGTGTGTAATGATACTCTTGTAGCAAGTGTTAAACTTATTTTGGTGGGGTTCGTGTTGCTTTCATAGTCTTCAACTCTCTATGCTGTGTCATGTGTACTATTGTTTGTCTTTTTTCCATTTTTTGCAATGGCGTTGCAGTTTATTTTCGATGTATAATATGATTAACTCTCTGGTATCTTTCGCCCCTCTTCTTTAACAAAGCTTTAAAACAAAGCACCTTTGTGCAACTAAGCTGAAATGATAATTATTCCAAACTACAATACTGTTATATCTTTTTATTGATAGCCTTCTAAGAAAGGGAACACAACAAACATTGAAGAAGTTCTAATATTTACTATCAAATCAACACATATGAAATACCGTTCATTTGAGGGTTTTTGACGTTAAAGGGGCACTAGCTACGAGATATATGAAAAACCTAATATATTATTTTTTTGGCTCAATCATTAATGAAATACAGATAGTGAAGTACAAATTCATTTTTAGTAGCCAATAAGGTTTATTTTTTTTTAAATAAGCAAACAAACATTGATTATGAATTATTCACTTGCAAGTGAATAATTCGACCTCATTGAATCCGTATTCATGTGAACTTTAATTTAACCCCTTAGCTTCAGATGGATAATACGTGACGTGAATTGTATGTGTAAATTTATTTAAAGGAAGAGAATGACAACATTGAAAGTGAAACAAAGGTAAATCATTTGATTGACTGATTCAATCCACAAATAAACATTCTAATACAGGTAAAAACGATGATAAACATTTATTTTTCATCTGTAATATGAAATTAAATAGATCTAGAATAATTTAACAGCACGTTTTTGCTTAATCTATGTATATCTATATTTATGTTTACATCGCTTATATGGTCATCGGATGACTTTGGAGGTCGATAAATAATTAGATGGCGTCTAAACTCAAATACACACGAAACGAAGCTTCGTATTTCATGCCTGTGCACAGTTTGTTGTTTTATTTAGACTTTTAATAGTTTGAACAAATGTTTTATATTGTTATAAATAAAATTCTCTAGAATCGGTGAACATGAACTTGACAGCTAGTGCCCCTTTCAAAGACGTTTTGCATTTTATTTTCAAAACAAAAAACGGATATGGGATATATATCCGTGACAAAACATCAATACAACCACAACAACAACAACAACAAACACAACATAAAAAGCAGAGTAACTGAGCTTTTAGTTGCTATTCTTAGCCTCTTAACATCCTTGGCTTTTAAATATACGGGTTTGAACGTTCCTGATGAAGGTTAATCCAGGAGCGCTTCGACCCCATGAAATTTATAAAATGTTTTTTTATATCTTCTATCGACTAAAACGGTCACACATATGGTTTATACAAAATAAAACAGAGGCGTTTGTATTTTAACATTTATGTAGCAGCATATATATGATTTTAAAGTGACATTTTTTTGTATTCAATAATGATGTTTGTTTAATTAGTCTCGTCCTCATGTCAATCAAACATAAAATTAGGGGGTGGTGCAATCTCACTCGTTTAATTCAGTGGTTGTCGTTTGATGCTGTATATTATTTGTATGATCATTATTTTAAGCATAAATCAGACTGCTGGTGTTTTTGTTAGAATCGTTTTATGTTCGTCATTTACGGTCCGTTTATAGCCGACTATGCGGTATGGAGTTGATGCATTGTTGAACGACGCACGGTGACCTATAGTTATTAATTTCTGTGTTTTATGGTCAATTGTTGAGAGGTGTCTATCAATCATGCAATTTCCTCTTATTATCATATAAACGGCATATATGAAAACAAATCAGTTTGAGGAGAAGTTTTGTACAAAATGCAGTTTACTGTATCCCTTACTAAGACCAGACGAATATTTATTAAGTTAAATGTAAATTTTGTAAAAATTGATTAGATTTAATCCTTTGCATAATATTTATATTGCATTTTGTAACTGAGCTCCTTATGTAATATTTATAAGTGTTAACGTTACCAAGATTTACATAAAATCGCATGACTGACATTTGTGCAAATGACATGTATTCATTCCAGTGACATTTTGTAGAATTTACTGATCCAACAAACCACATTAACTAATATTCAAGATTAAATATTGGATGTCTGTTAATCAATATGTCTACGAATTCACAATACAAAAAAAGGTACTGATAGTCAGTTAAACGTGTTTCTAAAGATATTCAAGCAATTTTGCATAGTTTCTCATTATTTTGTATCCACATTCATAGTCCGAGATATAAAATAGTCGTTCCATTGTCAGATTATCGAAGAGTTGTTTCTATGCAAACAAACAAATGTTTGAATTACCTAAATTAGGTGTCATACCACCAATCACTCCCTCAAATTTAGAACGTATGTGAAAGTCAGCCTACTCGGACAAAAAATAGTGCATTTGATGTCATTGTTTACTTAAACTAACCAACAAATTGGCAGAAATGAAACTTTTGGTGAAAGAGAAATATATTAAGACCATTTTGAGCTAAAATTTACTTGTTTATGAGTTTGCATTCAAAATTGAGGATTAATGCACTCCATAGTATACTAATTTAAGATTTCCAGAAAACCAGGGGTTATTTTTAGTGGAACCTCTATTCGGAAGACCTTTTCTTTTTTATATGATTTTAAACATCTGTTGAAAATTGGCATGTAGAAAGCTGATACATGTACAATTCAGGATATACCTGGTTTCTATGAAGTTAAACTTAAGGTAAAATATTTAGAAAGCTGTGAAAATTGTAAAATTTGGTTGAACAGATAGGGACTTTTAATTGGTTGTATGACACCTAAAGTATAAAACTTAATATGATTGATAATACCACCAATATTTCAGGTATTCGTCCACTAGACAGCAACATAACATCAGTGAAAAACACAATTACAAATAAGACAAATATTCATTCAGATGTTTTAAAATATAAAAAGTCCTTGTATTTTGGGTTTGTATAGGGAAAAACTAAAAGTGTGTCGGATATCTGTTGGGTCACTAAATTTTTCCAGCTTTTCACAAAATTGATGTTAAGATATTGTCCCTTTTTATGACTAAAGAGTCATTTAAATCTAGGAAGGGTTTGTTTTTATTAATTTGTCTTTAAGAAACAAACACGAATACTCATCAAATTCGAAGTTCCCGACCAATTAAAAATGGAAATAATATCTATCACTTCAGCACATATCTACTACGGCTTATTTTATGGTTTTCGACAGATAACGACTTTTTTCTTCATACATTTTATATCCTTTAAAGACTTGAACAGTTACACTCCAGGTTTATTCAAAATAACACAAGTGACTTTTGTTTTGGAACATTTTCAATAATATGATATTATTACGTAAGTATTTCTGTATTGGCCTTGTTATTGGTCCGAGGCTTGCTGTATTGGCCTGAGGCGAAGCCGAAGGCCAATACAGCTGGCCGAGGACCAATAACAAGGCCAATACAGAAATACACGTAATAATATCTTTATTAATTAACTACAGTGTTACAATATTTTTTTAATTTCATTTCAAAAGAGATAAATATTTTTACCTTGCAGTAGAACTATCCAAATCTCAGTTTGTTTCTTTTTATTAGATGCAATACATAATGATGTGGTGCTGTTTCCAGGTGTCTTCAGCATTTTCTCATCTGATGAATTTTTCTACCCTTTTCAGTTACTATAAAGTGTTACAACTTAAATTTAGACGCACCACATAAATAGTAATTGGAAAGGTACTGCCATTGCATGTGTAATGCAGAAACTAATTTAAAATCGATGTGTACAATCGTGAAATTATGAGGTCGTCAAGAAATGAACTTTGTGATAATCTACTCGTTCCCCAAACCTGAAATAGTTTTATCGTCACGTCTGCTTTCAAAATACCTTTTAAATGAATGTGACCGTCTTTCGCCTGAAATGTATGCCATACTGACATTTTCAGCATGTTTAAGATAACTAAATGACAACTGTGAACTGCGTCTTCAAAACAACTGTTTACTTTCAGTTTGTGTTTATCGTGACTTTCGATGTAAAACCTAGAGACGTTCCGAAATCCTGCACTTGTGTCAACTCGGCCAATATAGAATAACTCGGCCAATACAGAAAAAAATCTGTATTGGCCCAGTTATTCTGTATTGGCCCAGTCTACACATTATATTGCATAGGCAGTTTTCATCATATTAAGTCCAATAACAGTGTAGTTAATTAATAATACATCATAAAATCATTTTGAAATGGTATTCTTATATTGTATATTGATGTTTGTTTCACTTGGTTCTTCTTCCTGTCAACCAAAAGTATAGGTTATTTTTTTTACATAAATAAGGCCGTTAGTTTTCTTGTTTGAAATGTTTTGCATTGTCTTATCGGGCCCTTTTATAGCTGAATATGCGGTATGGGCTTTGCGCTTTGTTGAAGGCCGTACGGTGACCTATAGCTGTTAATGTCTGTGTCATTTTGGTCTCTTGTGGACAGTTGTCTCATTGGCAATCAAACCACATCTTCTTTTTTATAATATAGATCTTCAGTTTGAAACAATTTTAGTACGCTATGCAGTGTACTGCTATACTAAAATGTTCATGTCTTACGAGTGTTTTAACTTGTAAGATATTTTATGAAAATAGTCGCAGACATTTATTCATTAAGTAAAATTTAAATGTATTCTTGAAAATCAATTAGTTTTATTCCTTTGCAAATCCTTACTATATTAATTGTAACTGAGCTCCTTATGTAATATTTGTAAGTGGTTTTGTCTCGTAGACTTTACATAAATCCTTACGAGTGATATTTGTCTAATTGACAGGTATTCATTCCATTGACATTTTGTAGAATTTACCGATCCAATAAACCACTTTAATTTATATTCAAGATTAAATATTGACTGTTGGTATGATCAGTATGTCTAAGATTGTAAAATAACAAAAAGTACTGTAAGCAAGATTTTTGTGTTTATAAAGATACTTTGGTAGCAAGTTTACACAGCGTGACAAAGAATTCGTCATATTTGTATGTTAAAAAGTTATGAGGTGAGGTTTCGAAAACATCTAAGCTGAGGGAATAGTTATTCCAAACCGTAAAAGAGGACCGAAAGATACCAAAGGGACAGTCAAGTAAAGTATTATATTGAAAGGCTTCTACGAATGCACACACAACGGTCATTGAAGTAGTGTAAATAACGTATCAATTCAATAATATAATCAAATAGTTTTGGGTTTTAGACTAATAAGGTTATATTTTTATGCTTGTTAAAAGTTTTTTAAAATCCTTTATTGCATAAACTTTACTCACTTTAGGTTCATATTAAAACGTTGTAGAAAGTAATAGTCTTTTTAACGTTTTTAATGAACATGCAGGCAGAGATGGGTCCGATTACTTTCAATGTAATTGATTAAATTACAATTACTTTTTCATTTGTACGATTAAATTAAATTAATGATTACATCATTTCTGAAAGTATCTGATTAAATTAATGATTACATTGGCAAAGTAATCATGATTACATCTGATTACAATGAATTTAAAAACAAAACATTTTGAATGATATGAATGAATAAACGTTCAATATAACTATAGCATTTTTGAGAAAGTATTTCATTTGGTTCAATTATAAAATGATAACTTCAAATTAAACTTCATCTATTTAAATAAACACCAAATTTCACTACATATATATACATTACACTTTATCACCAATGATCTCTGAATTATTTTGAATTAAATTTAATAAAGATATATCATAATCAAGAGTTTTTTGTTTGTCTTCTGACCTCTTTCATAATTTATATGTATTCCAAGTTGCAGTTTATGGAAGTTTAAATATGGATGAAATAAAGTTACCAGTTAAAACTATGTTTAATTTTAATAGAAATGTTTAATCAAATTTTAAACAATATGTAAGTACTAAAAATCATTGCATTTTACATGTCCAGTCCAAATACAAAAAAAAATTAAACAATATATTTGTCCAACTTTTAATTTAGTTTGTGCTAATTAGATAAATTTTCATGTCTGATGTATCTCTTATCATACATGTATATATTTCCCTACAGCTATACTGAATTGGTAATTGCAATAAAAACAAACCTTAATTAGTCCCCTACCTGTCAATTCAAAGTTGACAAAAATCACAAAAATTAACAAAAGATTATAATTCAGGGTTAAAGAAAAGTATTACTTGAATATATAACAGTTATTATCAAATATTAATATGAAGATCATTATAAAACGATGAATATACATGTATGTACAATATCTTTTACCAAGATAACAGGTATATAATTGTATTATATGTCTCTGCTTAGGCTAATGGTGACTTTTCAATACTGTAACAGTTTATTTTTTTTTACTGAAGTAGACATGCTTAAAGTAACCAAACCATTTAAGTTTGTTTAAAATTTATCAAAAATGAATAACAAAGAGATTCATTTAATGACCAAAATCACAATTTTTTTCATTGTAATCAGAATGTAATCAAAAAGTAATCATGATTACAGGGTATTTTGAAAAGTAATTGATTAAATTAAATTACATGTAATCAGATTTTTGACTGATTACTTGAAAAATTGTAATCAATTACAGCTGATTAACGATTAACGATTACAATTACAATTACCCCAAGTCTGCATGAAGGTCAATGGTTTGGTTTTTTTCGACGTGTTTTGTCCCGCTTGTAATGTAATATGTTATTCTCTGACACAACGGCAAAATCATATTACCAGTACAAGAGAGGTGAAAGATAACAAATGGACATTCATTTGTCGAAAACAAACTGGCAATGTCACAACATAAAACGAATAACCACAAAAACCCAAACAACAGTACACAATACACAGCATAGAAAACTATATACTGAATTAAATGAACCGCACAAAAAACGGATGTAATATACGGTGCCTCCAAACGGTAAGCAGATCCTAATTTACAGGCACCCGTCATGTTGCTCATTGGTATCTCTATTGTTATAATTGTTTTTTTCTTCATTTAATGAAAATGTACCACATCTTTCTATATCTATGTGATAGCTAGTGATGTATACGTCAGCAGAATCTTCAGTGTATACAGCATCTGTAAAACTTAAAATCCTCGTCTTGTTTTGCTTTTCCATTTTTTATCTGTTGCCACAATTTTGATTCTGTTTTAAGAATTCAGTTCATACCATTATTTTTTATGGTAAAACAAAATATGGATGATTTGATGGTATTAGCATTTAGAAATGTGAATATTGATAAAAAGCACATATATATGTAACATTTCTACCAGAGTTGTATTTTATTTACAATTTTATCATTTGATATTTTTATGAGCATTTCCCAATTGTACATTGAAATCAAATTCATCACAATAATGCTGCAGGTTTATGATCAGGCGAGTTGCATACCAACAAAAAACTTCTTTGGTTAATATTAAAGTTTTATTGAGTTCCTACATATACGCAGACGCAATTTTATCTATTTAAAGTTGAAATATTTTTTAGAATAAAGAAGGGAATAGTATTTATGTCATAAATTGTCATTATGAACAACTCACAGAAGATACCAGTTTAAAAAGTGTACGCCAGAAGCCTCATTAGTGACAGTCGAAAAAAAAGTGAAACATTCCAAATAAAGTACGATGTTGGGGAGAATTGAGGACATCATTCCAAAATGTTTTGCCAAATCAAGTAAATATAACATTTTCTTTTGGGTTTTTTTCAAGCAGAGCTCCTATAAAGTGTGATAAATGTAGTAATTGGCCTTCTGTTGTCTTTGCAGATTAATCGACACAAAACACAATATTTTGAGATAATGAAAATGCATCAAATAAGGTTAAAATTCATAAATGCAGCATTCAAAGATATATAGAGAAACTCTTAGTTTGAATGTCTTACTTCGTGCACTTTATTCCGGGACAATATATATTTTTTTAAGGTGCTTGTTTAACCAAAAGAAGAACCGGCACATGGAAATGATATTCATAGGAAAGGTTATTACGATATGCAGTTTCCAGTATCATTAGATTATAAAGTCCAGACGCTTATTCATTACTTAATTGTAAATTTTTATTTGAGAAAATCGATTACATTAAATACTTCTCAGGCTATTAAGACGAGTTTTAAACTGAGCTCCTTACGTAATATTTATAAGCGTTTACGTTTCCTAGACTTCTCATTATTCCTTACTAGTGACATTTGTCCAATTGACAGGTATTCATTCCATTGACATTTTGTAGAATTTTCTAATCGTACTAACCACTTTAACTCATATTTAAGATTAAATAGAAACTGTTGATGCATTCAGTAACTCTAAGTATACAAAATTCCAAAATGTATTGTTAGCCAGTTTTTTTTTTTTATGTTTGTAAAGATACATTGTAACCAAGTGTCAAACTTTACAAAGCTTTACCAAGAGACGATAATGTTATTATGTTTATACCGGTAAATACCTTGCACAATAAAAGAGTAAAATTTATCCAACTCACCTGTGAAAATATTTATTCCTAACTATTATGTATCATTTGATTAGGAGGCTGTAAAGAATGCGTTTAGAATGGCCATTTAAGTGCTGTTAATAATGCATATCAATTCAACAAATATCAAAACAAAATTTTTAGTCTTTATCGCCTAAAACTTGCCCACTTAAGGCTCATACAAACACAATACAGAAATTTCCGTTTTTTTTGTTAACATTTTAAATAGAGTATAAAAATCGGTGATTTTTTTCTATTATTTTTGTCGAAATTGTACTATGATAATGTACATATTTGGTTATTCTCTGACAACAGTAACTGACACAACTGTAAAATTATTTTACCAGTTAAGGAGAAGCACAAATAACAAATGAACATTAATCTGACAATGGTATGGTATACAACGAAACATGACAAAAACAATAAACAGTACACAGAAGTAGACTGATCAACACGAACCCCACAAATAAACTAGTTTGATCTCTGGTGCTCCAGAACGGTAAGCATATTCCACTCTATAGTCGGCACCCGTTATATTTCTCATTGGTATTGTCAATGTAGTAACCACGTTTTTATCTAATGACGGTATGCATTTAACAGTCAGGGCGCTGTATAAATCAATAGAAATTGTAGTGTTTAAATCATCTTTATATCGTCTTTAATTGGTTTGGTTTCTTTTCTTCTTTTGCCATTTCAGGAGTGGTAACTTCCGACACTTTTATAACTTCAAAAAACCAGATCAATTAATGTAACATTCGTGCTTGTTTGCTGTTCCTTTGAGACTGTTAAATTAATATAGTAACAGAGGGGTGAAAGATATCAGAAGAAAAGTCGAACTCAAAGATCGAAAAAAAAAAAAACTGACATACCATGGCTAACAAAAAAAAAAAACGACAAACAGACAAAAACACAATTTCTCGATACTTTAACTTCTTCTGAGCAATTTTAATTTTGTTTTTTTTTTTCAAATTCAGTTAATTTTCATCTGTTCATACGATGCTACTTATTTCGGTATGTTTCAAAACTTCTTTTATACAGAATTAATTAATACAAATTTATTACAAGGAAGCTATTAAACCAAGAGTTCCAAATGGTGAAGTTGAAATCATTCCTTCGTAAATTTTACGACGCCATCACGAGTTAGTTGACCGTTATGAAATAGCCGTTTCACAAATGATATCGGATATGTTCCTTACGTCGTAACTACAATCCCCTTTCTTTTCATGAATGTGACCTACAGAATTAGACTATTTAGAGAATTTGTTATCACATAAGCAACACGACGGGTGCCACATGTGGAGCAGGATCTGCTTACCCTTCCGGAACACCTGAGATCACCCCAAGTTTTTGGTGGGGTTCGTGTTGTTTATTCTTTAGTTTTCTATGTTGTGTCATGTGTACTATTGTTTGTCTTTTTTTCATTTTTAGCCATGTCGTTGTCAGTTTATTTTAGATTTTTTAGTTTGACTGTCCTTTTGGTATCTTTCGTCCCTCTTTTATTAAAAAAATATAAAATAGATCTACAATAGTTGTATATATTATTCATAATAAGCAGCTAAAAATGCATTGGAAATCATCTCATATTTTTGGGGTTTTTATATTATTATTAGCGTGCATTTTTTATGAACATTTCCCATTTGAAAGTAAAATCACAAAAATAACTCCGATGATAAATCAAAATGGGAAGTGCGTGATCAAAAGACAAAACCAAAGGCTCAAACACATCAAACGAATAGATAACAACTGTCATATATATAACTTAGTACAGGCAATTTCGTATGTAGAAAATGGTGAATTAAAACAATTTTTATAACATGCCAAACCTCTTTCTTGTATGACAGTCGTATTGAATTAAACATAGAGTGTAGATGTATAGAAAATCGAATTCATAATATTAACGGTGCAAATAAAGTTTCTGATCAGGTAACAGGCATAAAAAACACAATTTTTATATAACTTAAGTGTGTTAAATAGTTACCAGGGCCAGAATGATAATATAATAGACAGACGCGCGTTTCGTCTATATAAGACCCATAAGTGACGCTCAGATCAACAGAGTTATTAAGCCAAACAAGTACAAAGTTGATGAGCATTTAGGATCCAATATTCCGAAACGTTGTGCCAAATACGGTTAAGGTAATCTATGCCTTGGATAAGAAAATCTTTAGTATTTAGAAAAGTTCATACTTTTGTAAACAGGAAATTTATAAAAATGACCATATATATTTAATATTCATGTCACCACAGAAGTGCTGACTCCTGGGTTCTCGGGGACGAAACGGCTACAGTTGCATCGAGACGCATATCATCTTGTTAAAGTTTTCATTCACTTATAGGAGAAAGGCGGGCATTGACATTTTTAAGAAACTCGCATTAGATACCAGCCTCAAAAATGTTTTTCATCTACAAAAGACTCATCTTTGGCGGTTTTATAAAAACCGTTAAAAATACCAAATAAAATTACGAAGATGAGAAGAATTAAGGACCCAAATGATCGAAATATTTTGCTATATAAAGTAAATCTAACATTTCCTGTTGGGTATTTTGGTAAACATAGTGTATATAATTTGTTATGTCTTGTAATGACTTCATTAACTCATCTAACGTCTAAATGAATTAACTGACATACAACACAGTTTGGTATGTTTATAAAATAGCACTTAATAAGGATAAAATTCACAAATACAATATTATAAGATTTATAAAGAAACTCCTAGTTTGAATAACTTACTTTATGCACTTTATTCCGAGTTAACAGTCATTTTAAAAGTTGATGTTTGTTAAAATGAATTAAAGTACTTGAACAGGGTTATAATTTTAGGAGGAAAGGTTGTCACGATATGCAGTTTGCGGTACCATTATGTTATTATAACTAGAAGTTTATTCATTAAGTCAAATGTAAATGTTGTTCTCGAAAATCATGTAGAATTAATCCCTTCCAGACTCTGAAGATTATTTTTCTAACAGAGCTCGTTATGTAATATTTGTAAGGGCTTACGTTATCAAGATTAAACATAAATCCTTACGACTGACATTTGTTTAATTGACAGGTATTCATTCCAATGACATTTTGTAGAATTTACTGACACAACAAACCACATTTACTAATATTCTAAATTAAATATTGACTGTTTGTGTTCAATAAGTCTGGGAATGAAAAAACAACAAAACGTATTGTAGACCAATTATATGTGTTTGGGGACATATTCTAGCTAGTCGGAAATATCATGATTATCAATGCTTAACAAAGAAACGGTACTTCATTGGATGTTAATAATCAGTAGTACATGTTCACGTTATATAGTTGAGGTATACCCAATTAGACTGCAATGACAGTAGAGCCATTTCATAATGTATCTTTTAACATTTGAAGAATACAAGGAATAACCTCATCATAGATACCACACTTAAAAAATGTTTTCTGTTTACAAAACAAAACCGCTCGAATCATTAGGTAAAACAGGCAAGTTAAAATTCGAAGTTAAAGAGCATTTAGGACAAAAAATTCCGAAAGTTTTTGCTTTAAACAGCTAAATTTATCTACTCCCGGGTTAGAAGACCATAAGTATAACAATTCATGTCAACAAAAGTGTGCTGACAACAAACATTGAAGAAATGTAACTAACGCATAACAAATTCAACAAATGTTTTACACGATTTATTGCAGGATTTTGAATGTGTTTTATGCATTATATTTTATATAGCCTCCTACATGTTATATCCTTTGTCGCTTAAACCTTGCATTGTAGTTAAGTTGAAGAACATCAATGGTTTTGCTTTTTTTTTAAACATCAAGGTCAATTATTGTTTTTTTCTGATAACATTTTTTGTCACTGATAATATACAAATTTGGTTGTTTTTGGACATGTTAAAGACTGTTAATGTATAAATGTATAAATGAAAATAAAACTCATAAGTGGTTTATTTTTGGATCCCTATCATGGAACGCTCAAAGAAATATTTGAAATTTTAGCGATTTATACATACCTTAAAACTTTATCGTATTACTGTTATTGCATCGATATTATTCAGTTCCTTAATTTGTTTTGTCATTAAAGGGGCTCGCGGGTCTAAATAAAAAATAAATAGTACAGGATTTTGATATATTTTTTCTATAAATGAACTTTATCTGATACTTAATAGATGAATAAAAAAATGGGATAACCGTTCATTTTCGCTCAAAATTTGCCTTCGAACGAAGCATACATTTTTGTACAGGTACGTTTTGTCTGTTGAAATAAAAGGAGAAAAGGACGTTATATTGAAATAAAAAAAAAATAATTACAGAAATCGCTCAAATTTTACAATATTTAAGTTTAAGTACAGCTTATCTGAATATTATAATAAAAAATATAGGTCACCGATGAGTTAAAGAAGATATTTCAATTTTAATGCCAAAAAATGACATTTTTGCACCAAAGGGAGATAATTTGGAGCTTTTTCAATGATATATACATTTTAAAAATCATCTGGGGCCAACACGAATTGATTTTTGAATGAATTTTGTACCATATGATAAAGTAACAAGTAATAAAGGTAATAAATAAAATTTGTAATGAAAAATAAATATTTTTTTTCCGAAATTGTTAAACCCTCGAGCCTCCTTGACTTGTTATTTCTTTTTCTTCTTTCTGTTGCAACTTCGATTCTAAAAGTGCTTTCATCTCAACTTCCAACACTTTAATGACTATTTGTTGAAGTTTGTATTATATTTTAAGATAGAGCCGGAAGACTGCGTTTGATTTATGTCCTGATTTGACTTTACAAACGAAAAATACGTCCTATGTTTGTTTTTAGCAGAATGCCTATTATGAGTGACATTCATGGTAATGGGTTTGTTAGTGCGATAATGTGATTATCTTGGCAGATAATTTGACACATCACACAGCTATGTGTATTAATGGAATGGCACCAATAATGAGTAAAGTTCACAAATAACAGCATTCAAGATGTAAGATGTTTAAAGCTGCATTTCAAGACAATAGATAAGTTCTAGTACTCGGAAACGGTTCATTTGTTGAAGAAATCTTCTTTGGTTTCAGTTTTGATAAACTCCGTTGATTTAACAAGCACTATCAATTAGTATCACATGTTATCGATAATTTAACGTATAATTCTTAAAACAACTCTTACGACATTTAAATTGAAATTATGCATTTCTTGAATTTAATTACGCTGTGTCTCACAAATGATTTACTTAACATTTAAAGTCAAAATACGTATCGAAACATTGAATCTGACTGAACATGTACACAGGGAATCAACTGTGTGAAATACTATTGAGGCTGATAGCTCTCTATATGTCATTAATTCTGGTAATATTGAAAACGTAAGAAACGTAACCCTGAGACTAGTCTACCATAAAACAATATGTCTTATCTTTTTGACATCACATCAAAATCGATTATAATTAAATTTCATGCATCAATAATTGTTGTTTGAAGTTGTGATATTTGTGAAATTGAAGATAACAAGATTTCCGTAATTCTTACATCTAAACAAGATTAATGATTCCGATGTCATCGGGATAAAAGTAAAGCTTCATCAAAACAAAGGTATAACTACATATGAACATATCGAATATTAGAGGCACAAACAATGGAATGTCATATTCAAAATAAATCATGTTTGGCCATGACATTAATGTCGCAATATTTTGAGGAGAAGTATATTAATTTGGATTTTATACTTTTCTAAAGTCTCAACGGATTTGTTCTTTCGTTTAAATTTGAAATTAAATGATCATAGTGGTACTTGAAGAACTTCCGATGTCATTTAAGATTTACAGAAGGAAAATCTCATTTTTACAGGTGACGGCGGAAATGTTTTACCTGAAATTCTGATTTTCCGTCTCTTTAATTCAAACTCGTGGAAGACGATCTAAAACTACAAATTCTCAAACTTATATCTTACATGTACGTTTAGGATGATCTGTTCAAATAGATATGATCGTAAATATTTATTGCTCTACGAGTTTAATTTTAGTCTCCAATTGATGTTCTAACGTCTCATGGGAAACACGTGTTTCGAAAGAACATTCGACTTATAATAATTGTAATTTTAACTTACAATCAATATTTGCAGCAATAAATTGATTACAGTATGGTTCATAGGAAAGTCATCGCATGTTTTGTTTCTGATGCTGTCTTAATTGGGTGTTAGTTGTCTTAAGCGAACTTCAAAATCAATCAATCTGACAACCAGAAGAAAACAATGCATAAATAAGATTTCTTTTCTGACTAAGAATTAATGATGAAGAAAAACCAAACATTACTAGAACTTTAGTCGATAACAGATATTAAAAGAATTTAGTAATTTGCATTTTTTTACACAACAAAATATTATTATTTACCAAAAAAGAAGGAATAACATAAAAATGTGGCGAACACTGTAAAAACCGTGCAGCAAGTTATTTTAAAGAATGCACCACCTTTTTATGTTATTTTGAATAGACACAACAAATATTACAATCATTACTTATAATTTAATTCTAAGTAGTTGTAATCATAAAAAAACGTTGATGACGTCAAAATCGCATAACAGAACTATGTTTATGATCAGATAGACAAAACAATGTCAGCCAATCAGTAGACGTGTTATATTCAAAATTAAATTATTAAATGGTGAAACAATGAGACATACTAAGTCATTCAAATCTGTTTATTTGCGAATTTCTTTTATTTCTTTTTTCTATTTCTTTTTTATGAATCAGAGTAGTTTGCAGATTATTAGTTTTAAAAGACGTTTGTTCGATTTAAGTTTCAAAATGGTAATTTTAAATGATTACAAGAAAAATAATTTGGAGGAAACTCACTTTTTAAAATATTTTGATTCTTGGGTGTTAAGATAAAATGTGACCACCAACTACAAATTAAGACTGCTCATTGTTATTGGTGTAAAAAATTTGAAAGTTATATATAAGTTTCCTGTTTTTGTAAATATTATTTATTGGTCTTTTTTCACCAATAAAAAAGTGTTCAATGCACATTGTCTTTTTAATGTATAAACTTTTGGACATTTTTTTTTTCACTAATGAAAGAACTCTGCTTATATCTTTCACATGAAATAAAATTTCAATCAAATCGATACTAACGACAAGAAAATTGTTATTTACAGCCATAAAAAAGAAACAAAATAACTATAATGCCTTCTTAAATAGGCGCTAGTCTATGTCATTAAATAGAGGAATCGAAGTAACAAAATAGAAATACCGAATGCATAAGACAAGCGTGGAATGCTTTTTCAGTTCATATTTCAATTCAATATACCCTGTCGACATTCACGCTTTGTAAATATATTCAATATGTAGTCTTCTATATTGTTCTGACATATACAGTTAACCTCCAATTTAGACGTTTTGTATGACGAGAGCCTGTCAATGATCTTTCTATTTCATTTTGCCACTTTCCAGAAGCACCTACATAGGTATGCATCCCAAAACGGACATAGTATCTCAGGTTTCGTTATTTTTCTCGATATCAGCAAAAGAGGGGTGTTGCTTACTGCAAAAATGTGAAGTGCAAACTCTTTAAATTAAATCTATCTCTTCAGACCATTGTGTTGGCCTTTTTTTGGTTTACTATCTAAATGCGGCTCAATAAATTTTTAATTTGATAAAGACGCAGTCCTATCCCTCTTGTAGATGATATTACCGATAATTAATTTACAAGATATATAAAATATCACATAATATATGCAAGTGTTTTATTTATAGAAGACACATTAAATGTACCCATTCAACTCTCGATACTAGTATACTTTTGATGAACGACAAAAAAAAACGCCATTCACTACAAAGAATGCATTTGCCGTTGTAATTTGTGGAGCAGAATAAATACTTTGACCTATACTTGTTAACGTTTTCACATTGTGACTTGGTTTTAGATGTGTCTCATTGGCACTCATACCTCATCTTCTTATTTATATTGATACATAAAATAAATAATAACATATCATTATTTTTTTTTGGGGGGGGGAGGGTTTGTTTGGGAATTTCTATGTTATGATAAAATAACTCACGAATGTTTACAAGTTTTATTAATAACTGACATGATTGAAAATACTTTGTGTCATGAATTCGGTTACAAATAACCACACTTTCATTAAATGTAGTACTAAAATAAAAAAAAAACACAACAGAAATAATTGTATTTTGCATGCAAATTTAATATTCTACGCCCACATTTATTTGTTCATGAAATTGGATCAGCTATCTTCTTTCAGACATATAGTTTTAACATTTCAAATGTATTCAGAATACAAAAAGTTCAATATTATTTAGATATTAATCGAAGTACAAATGGGCAAAATAACTAGTGTACTAGAATTTCAACTTCAGTTTATGAGCTCCGCCAATACAAGGAGCGTATTTTTTTAATATTTGTCTGTTTTGGTTTGATTGTTAACTTAATGTGATCATTTTTATAAATTTCCTGATACAAAACTTTGAATTTTTCGAAAAACTAAGGATTTTCTTGTCCCAGGAATAGATTACCTTAGCCGTATTTGGCACAACTTTTTGGAATTTTGGATCCTCTATGCTCTTCAACTTTGTATTGTTTGGCTTTATAACTATTTTGATATGAGCGTCACTGATGAGTCTTATGTAGACGAAACGCGCGTCTGGCGTACTAAATTATAATCCTGGTAATTTTGATAACTATTTACACCACTGGGTCGATGCCACTGCTGGTGGACGTTTCGTCCCCGAGGGTATCACCAGCCCAGTAGTCAGCACTTCGGTGTTGACATGAATATCAATAATGTGATCATTTTTATAAATTTCCTGATACAAAACTTTGAATTTTTCGAAAAACTAAGGATTTTCTTGTCCAAGGAATAGATTACCTTAGCCGTATTTGGCACAACTTTTTGGAATTTTGGATCCTCTATGCTCTTCAACTTTGTATTGTTTGGCTTTATAACTATTTTGATATGAGCGTCATTGATGAGTCTTATGTAGACGAAACGCACGTCTGGCGTACTAAATTATAATCCTGGTACTTTTGATAACTATTTACACCACTGGGTCGATGCCACTGCTTGTGGACGTTTCGTCCCCGAGGGTATCACCAGCCCAGTAGTCAGCACTTCGGTGTTGACATGAATATTAATAATGTGATCATTTTTATAAATTTCCTGATACAAAACTTTGAATTTTTCGAAAAACTAAGGATTTTCTTGTCCCAGGAATAGATTACCTTAGCCGTATTTGGCACAACTTTTTGGAATTTTAGATCCTCTTTACTCTTCAACTTTGTATTGTTTGGCTTTATAACTATTTTGATATGAGCGTCTGGCGTACTAAATTATAATCCTGGTACTTTTGATAACTATTATCCACTTTATTAATATCATAATAAGTGTATCTACTATCTAGTATATACCTAACATTAACCAATACCAATGCAATCAAAACTTTTTATTACTGACTGAATGCTTTGCATATTTTATAAATTTTAGACTATATATAGTTTTATTAGCTATGTATATATCTTTATAATGTGTCTGTTATGGAAAAAAAATTCAATTTATTTGCTCACCGAGAAAACTGCAGTAAAATGGAAACAAATAAACAATAATTGCTGGTGAATTATTCATTGTGTCGTGGCTTCATTTTTATGCCCCATCAACGAAAGTAAAGGGGCATTATAGTTTTTGATGAAGTCGAACTTGAAACTTAGTACACTTTTGCTTATTATATGATCTTTCTTATTTTAAAGCCAAATTAGACTTCTGACCCCAATTTCACGGTCCACTGAACATAGAAAATGAAAGTGGGAGTTTCAGGTTAAGGTTTTTGGTCAAGGTAGTTTTTGATGAAGCTGAAGTCCAATCAACTTGAAACTTTGTACACTTGTTGCTTATAATATGGTCTTTCTAATTTTAAAGCCAAATTAGACTTTTGACCCCAATTTCACGGTCCACTGAACATAGAAAATGAAAGTGGGAGTTTCAGGTTCAATGGGAACAATGGGAACAAACTGTGCCCCTCTACTTGCCGACTTGATTCTTTATTATTATGAGGCTGACTTCATACAGGAACTTCTTGGGAAGAAAGATAAGAAGTTAGCAATATCCTTTAACTCTACTTTTCGCTATATAGATGATGTTCTTTCACTAAATAATTCAAAATTTGGTGACTATGTGGAACGCATCTATCCAATCGAGCTAGAGATAAAGGATACTACAGATACAGTTAAGTCGGCCTCATATCTTGACTTACATCTAGAAATTGACGATGAGGGTCGGTTGAAAACAAAACTTTACGACAAAAGAGATGATTTCAGCTTTCCAATTGTGAACTTTCCATTTCTAAGTAGCAACATTCCAGCAGCACCTGCATACGGGGCATATATCTCCCAATTGATACACTATTCCCGTGCTTGCATTTCCTATCATGATTTTCTTGATAGAGGGTTACTGCTTACAAGGAAGCTATTAAACCAAGAGTTCCAAATGGTGAAGTTGAAATCATTCCTTCGTAAATTTTACGGACGCCAGCACGAGTTGGTTGACCGTTATGGAATAACCGTTTCACAAATTATATCAGATATGTTCCTTACGTCGTAACTACAATCCCCTTCCCTTTCATGAATGTGACCTACCGAATTAGACTATTTACCGGATTTGTTATCACATAAGCAACACGACGGGTGCCACATGTGGAGCAGGATCTGCTTACCCTTCCGGAGCACCTGAGATCACCCCTAGTTTTTTGGTGGGATTCGTGTTGTTTATTCTTTAGTTTTCTATGTTGTGTCGTATGTGCTGTTGTTTGTTTGTCTTTTTCATTTTTAGCCATGGCGTTGTCAGTTTGTTTTAGATTTATGAGTTTGACTGTCCCTTTGGTATCTTTCGTCCCCCTTTTAAAGTTTTTGGTAAACTAAAGGTAGTTTTTGATGAAATTGAAGTCCAATGAACTTGAAACTTAATACATATGTTCTCTATAGTATAATCTTTCTAATTTTAATGCCAAATTAGATTATTACCTAATTTCACGGTCCATGGAACATGGAAAAGGATAGTGCGAGTGGGGCATCCGTGTACAATGGACACATTCTTGTTTCTCTATGAGATTATCTGTCCTTCACTGTACTACAATTCGTTGCACTGTCAAAATACCATACAGCAACCTAATCCAACGCGATTAAAGTATGTGACGTTATTAGTCCTTTCAAGCATAAAATGAATTTACTTTACATTGAGTTTTGTGAAATGCAATGTTCGTTTCTATCATTATTTGTTGCTAGCTATAAATTAAGGTTTAATCCACCATTTTTCTATATTAGGAAAATATATGTTCCATGTCAGTAATATGACAGTTGTTTCTATATTCGTATGATTTGTTTGAGCTTTTTATTTTGCCATTAGATAAGAGACTTTTCGCTTTCAATTATCATTGAAGCTAGATTTCAAATCACAGGTTCTTCATTGTGAGAGTTAAACCCCAATTTTTGACCAATGGTGTAAAAGAAAAGTATCTGAACAAATTGGAAAACATAAGTTGAAAAGGGCGTGAATCATCAAATCGACAATAAGCCAATAATCAGCCTATAAAATGACATAAGACATAAGTATCAATTAGAGAGTGCTGGTAGTATCTGAAACACTAGTTCAAAGCCAAAATTCTCTTATATAATGAATAGACAATGTTCCTAGATTAAAATATCAACCAGTCAACCTCTAACGAAATCAAAGTAAAGAAGTCATGAGCAGTCTGAGAAAAGCATGACGTTGTACAGTACAAAAACATTAGTATCAACAGGATGTGGATTATAAGGGATTAAAACCAAATAACAATAAACATTAACAAGTAATGAGTTCAACTATTGAAAATAAATTCAATATTACTATCGATGAGGACAATATCAAAAGATATTGCAACAAAAACAAGGTCATATTGATAAACTTTAAATTTAAGATAACGTCTATTTAAAAGACAAATCCTATAAAGGTATTTCCCTATATAGTAACCGAAATAGTACGATAGAATATCCCGTTTGTAATACAATTTCTATTTTCACAATAGAATTTAGTGGTTTTTAATCAATCCACTAATACATCACGCAAAATGTGATTCATGGATGAAAAAAAAAACGTACACATTTGTATTGTTGTTATTTTTTCGGATTGTTAAGTTATGTAAAACATTTAATTTCTACTTGAACAGTGATGTGAATTTTATGAAATGCGATATTAAAGTCTCAACAGATAGATTCCCCAATGATCTACAGTCTTTTTATTGTATATATTACGGCAATTGGTCTTACATGCTCATTAAAAATAGAGTGAACATTATTTTGTACATGTACACAAATAAGAAATTTATAGATATAAAATGTGTAGCATTTCTTCGGGCACTCCTTTGCTTTAGATTAACTGTATGATTTAACAATAAAGAAAGGCTACTTAAGTATTTTAGTAAAGAAATTCCGATTTGATAATTTACCAGTTAAACAAAGATTACCTTCATTGGAATTCTAAATATCAGTACAGACACGAGCATAAGGAACAATTTCGGACTGCATTTGCATGTTCTGATCCTTTGCATGGTCAAGTTTGTAAAGGAAATTATGACAAGCACTGAATGTTTAAAATTACTCACCAGCGAATTAAAATCTGTTAACAACCGATTCCAAGTCTCTATTAAATATAAAAAAAGAAGATGTGGTATGATTGCCAATGAGACAACTCTCCACAAGAGAGAAATAAAGTCAGCTAATTTTATAAACAAACAAGCACTTATTATACAATTACTAATTACGCTAATCTGTATAGGGACTCGTTTTGTAAACAAAACAAAAACAAGTTTCTATTGTTTTACATAAATATGAACCTCATGACCCGTTGAACAATCAATTATACGAATTTTGTTCTGGTTCATAGAAAAGTAACAGCAACCGCTCATGTTTCCCCAGCTGTGTTAATACTCATTGGTCTTAAACAAGATTACGTGGGTCCGTCCTGATATTTCTGTAAAAGATACAATCGGCTTTTGTTTTATAACTGTTATCTGTAATACGATCTAAACGTTCCATGAGATGTAATTTTAATGTCAGTTTCATATTGATTTTAACTCAAATGGAGGAAAAATTAAAATTCCAAACAGAGGAGGATTCCTTATGATATCTGTTAAATGGTATGAAACATGTCATTTAAGATGACGAGCACAAATTATGATTGAATTTCTATGTAAGGTAAGGAGGTTTTACTGTACTAATTTACCAATGAGAATTTTCTCATAGCGTTTATTATTATTATTCATCATGTCTAAGTTGTATATCCCTTGATTTAACTTTAAAAATGAGATTTGTAACAAACAAACGTGAAATAATTTGCAAGTGCTCAATCAAAGTTATTGCTAGAGGGTAAAGTTAATTGAAACTTTTGCGTTTGCTTGAAATATATCGTATTTATAAACGGTTTCTTCCAACATAAAAGCTTCAATGTAACGGAATAAAAAAAAAACAATCTTCTTCTGGCAGAAATGATACATTAAGAAGTTTCAAAACTGAGAACAGCCAAAAGCTTTCAACAAAGATCATTTACTTTATTTTAAAATAAAACACTTAGTTCGCTTTTGCTTTTCAGTCATAGATTGTAGATGTTAAACGTAAGTCGCTTGATGTCTGTATATAGAAAAGTTAAACTACAAAAGACATAAAAATTCAATACGAAATAAATAAATAGAAAATCTCAAAGGTCATTGATATATCTAGCCTGTGAAATCTTATTGTTCATGAGGTATAGTGCCAATTCTCTAATGATATTATATAATGTTACTTGCCATTGTATGTTTTGAAACTCAAGGGTAAATTAACAATAACAAAATAGCTACCACTATAACTAGTAAACGAATAATAGTCTGAAACGGCAATTTTCAATTGAACAATAATCCTTAAGTTATTTTCATTTTTAAGTTAGTTTTCTACTGCGATAAATTCAATATTTTTCTAATCATTCGTTTGCAGTCAATTAACATGATTAAGTCTTTGTTCACAATGTTCAATCGTTGTGTAGTTACCTATGCAGATCAACAGCATTTCTGAATTGTCTGAATAGCTACTGACCATATTCAGACAAAGTAATCTATTGGCTGTCTGTAATTTCTCAAATTATAAAGCCATAGCTAGGTCTTTGATCGGTCACATAAGGTGCAAATACTTATGCATGTTATGCAAACACTTTCACATGGATTCAATTTGTTACGGCTTAATGCATTATCGTATTTAGTATGTTAAAGATTAAAAAAAAATCATTAATATCATGAAAAACTTTACAAAAATACGATACGAAATATTTAACATGTATTAATTCCATGAGTTACGAAATGGAAGATGTATTTTGACCATAGGGTACGAAATGTATATAATCCTTGGTACGAAATGGATACAATCCTTGTTACAAAATGCTAAATGTGGGGTACTAAAAGGCAAATTTGGGTACAAAATGACAGAAGTACGGAATGGTGAAGGTACGAAATGACTTGCTTTCATGCAGACTTTTCAGATGATGTTATTATAAATTTAAATGAGCGTTTCAGACTAAAATTAGTTTACTGTCAATTGAGAGGTTTACCTAGTTGTAAAACCAGGTTAATTCACGATTTTCTACATCAAGAAAATGTCTGTACACGTCAGGAGTATGACAGATATTTTCCGTTCGTCGGAACATTTGAGGTTTTGATTTTGCTATTGTATCTAGGAATTTTCGTTCTGAACTTCACTTGGATTTCGGTATTTTTTATTATTTTTTTATTTTACTTTTCACAAGTGTATGAAAGTTGACAAAACATATCATGTTACATTCTTCAATGAAATCAGGAACTTATAATCCAATGGTTGTGGTAGGTTGACTTCTTCCTTTTATGTTTGTCATTGTTTACTGTAATTGAGCTGTAAGATTTATCTTTTGAAATATTTAACACATAACTTACTATTGGTGATATGGCTGTTGTGTTTTTATTTGTTGAAGTTTAAATAGTGACTTGTAGTTGTTTATATTCTTGTTCTTTGTTGTGCAACACATTTCCTTACTTTACATATTTGAGTCATCAAGTATGTATGACATATTGCTTTCTTTACATGGTTATTCAAATGGAAATGCTCTTAGCAGATAAATGCATTACTGTACGTTCTGTAGCTCTAAAGTAAATAATATTCTCTGGAGTGTCACAATTTTTTAATTGCGTAATTTTAAATATCTTTAATTGATCAATAAATAAAACTATTTTAATACGATCATCAGATCACGTTCCAAAGATAGAGTTACAGAAAAGTAAAAATTAATCATAGCTGGATTCATTTGTAGTATTGAAACAAACCTGAATATTAGTCATAAATAGATAAAACTAACCGTTTTGTGTTTGTCAAACTCGATGTTTTATTTTAATCTTAAAGATATTAATTCAAGAATCACCATAAACAAATACTTCATGCGCAATCAACAAATACGTCGTATGTTACATCAAATTGTTTGAATTACAATATAAAATAAATATAAATCTTCTCAACAAAGCAGGAAATCAAGCAAAATGTCTGAATTGTTTTCGTATTAACAAACCCAAGAATTAGTACAAGAGCCAAACCATGTACACTGTTCAGTTACTATATCCGATTTTATAATTAAGGAGTAATCATGCAAAATGTATGTTATACGTTAAATAAAAAAAGTCAAGAATCCATAATGTATTCCGAATCTAACGGACAGATATTCAGATGAATGTTTATACATCACGAAAACAATCAGTGCTATTTCGCATTTGATCAGAATTACTATTAGGAAAGTAAAACGAGACAACTACATGTAATTCTTATAGTTGGTTTGCCTGCCAAAAAGTTGTTTCATTTGATCTAGATAACATCAAACCCACATGTTCAGATATTTCAAAATATCTTTAAAAAGTAAAAAATATGCCCACAAATGCATTTGGATACGTTTGCAAACAAGCTCTTTTGTTTCATTTATACTTTTTACCTATATGGAATTAGTTGAAGAATGTACATAGCGGCTTCTAGACGCCTTTTCTGCGAAATTGTTAGTATTCTATACTGAAAAAGACACAACTTTATAAAAGTGTGCTGTGTCTTTCTAAATAGATTGCAGTTTGAGGAAGAATAAAACAAAAATGAAAGTAAGTTTATTTTATTCCTCTGAAGTTTACCTGGCATAAAGCAACTATTGGCTAACTGCTACTCTTTAAAAATATAAAAAAAATATCACTATGATGATACAAACTTGGGGAAGATGTCGTTTGCGAGCTCAAAAAGAAAGTAATTATTGTCAAAAGATTTAAAAATTAATAATAAAAAAATAGAGTACTGCATGCTGATGAATACTATCATTCAAGCAGACTGTACTTGGTTCTGTCAACAGTTTAATATCTCAAACAGAATACTTTACATATGTTTTAGTCCTTGTATTATTTATGCCAAAAATGGTACTATCGGTGGTAAAGGCCAAAACAAATTAAAAAACAAAAAAACATATAACTTAGTCAGTTGTGTTTCCATGGAATGTTATTTCTGAAATACATACCACGAGCACTGAAATTCATATATTATACTTTTCTTACAAATCAAATAGGTAAAAAGAACCCAATAAGACCAGGGCACGCGGGTGGTGTCAAATGTTATTTGCGCTAACAACTCTTGTCTCTAGCAGGTTTTTTTTTATCCAGGAGAATTTGAAAAAGATAATATAATTTTAATTTTAAATTGCGATGTTCCAACTTGAAGCTGGAAAATGGATAAATATCCCTGGAAAGAGCGATATTAGTACATGTTGTGGATTAGCAGATTATTTGGGAATGATTTTCATTATAATTTATTTATTTGAATGCTAACAAATAGGTATCATATCTTCATTGAGACAAATATAGCAGATTTGTTTTAAAGTTTATCCTGGATAATTATGATAAAATGAAAAGTATGATAACTAATTGTAATATTACTCATGTCCTAAAATAATAATCTTTAAAAAGAAAATCCCTCAATATGTATGAAATTAAATTCATCGAAGATACCAGGATCAGGTTTACGTGAGAATGGTTATATCAATAACGTTGTTTTTATAGGTGAAATGTACTGTAATATTTTGATAATTTAAAAAATGTATTTATAATGCTACGCATTACAGCTTTATGTATAATGGTTGTGTTCATCTTGTAACAAATACTGTATTAGGTTAAATAAAACAAAAAATCCTGTAAAATTTGAATTTTATAAACGTAAATAACTTGTTTTATACGTAACAAAATATGAAAAATTAAGACAGATGAATAATTAATAATGCAAAGGGAAAAACTAAAACAAAATCAGTAAATTATATATGAAGTAAAACTTAAAATTAGAATTAAATGAAATACACGTGTTTTAACATAAGTCGTTGTGTAGGCTTTCGAACAACTTTGAAAAATACACGTGTTTCAACACAAGTCGCTGTGGAGGCTTTCTATAAATATCAAATCTTATTGGAATAAAGTTCTGACAAACTATATGAGAGCATGCTGGTGGTGATTAATGGTGTACATGCTCAGAACTCTAGTTTCTTAATTTGGGATACGTTTACTTACAACAAACATAAACAAAGAGAAATAAGTTGATTCTTAAAAAAGTTGAATCATTAATCATTGTTCCGAAAGCTTATGATTACTATAAATAACCGTGATTACTATAGCGCAAACTATGACGCGTCGAATCATTGTTCCTCAAGCTTATGATTACTATAAATAACCGGGATTACTATAGCACAAACTATGACGCGTCTCAGTTAATGATATCATATGCGTTTTAGTAATTGCTGCAACTGACACTTTCTTGACCCGGTGATGGTGAAATATGAACATTTCATGGTACAGAAATTTTCAAAAAAAGAACAAAAAGATGACTAATGTAAAAGTTAAATAGCACAAATACCGTACTCTGAGGAAAGTTCAAAACGGAGTGCCCTATTCAAATGGCAAAATCAAAAGCTCAAACACATCAAGCTGATGGATAACGAATGTCGTATTCCTGACTTGGTGCAGGCATTTTCTTATGTAGAAAACCCTGGTTTTACAGCGATTTAAAGTTCTCAATTGTATGAGAGTCGAATAATATTTTATTAAATTGACAGCGAAATGTGAACAAAACAAACAGACAAGAAAAGAAAAAATGTCAAAAATAAGGTACAACAGGCAACATTATATTAAAATAAATATGCCAAAAGAGAATAAAACAAACAGGAATATAGTAAAGCACATTATCAAAAACGGAAGAAAAGAAAACACAAATTTACCATTTACCACAATAACACTATGACGGAGTGGATAAATTCCGGTCAAGTCAATGAATATTGCCAAAACTAAACTAATTTACAGTACAACTAATAATTTGCAAAGACAAATAAAAGACATATATAACACTTTTTATTAAGATGATAAACAATAAAATCCATACTTCAAGACCATAAAAAGGTTTCAACAAAAAAAAGAGAAAAGTATGAGACAACGTCTGTAAACATATTGTTAAATTTCAAAATAACTTGATTTAAGAGAAAACAACACGTGTCGATAAATCAGGTATACTATTAAATAGATGACTATAAGAATCAACGTATAGACAATACGTATATAAGTAATTCAGGATTTTATTTATGAATTACAGTGGATGTCTTTGCTCAAATTACTTTTATTGAAAACTCTTAATAGGTTTAGTTAAACTTATATTACTGATTGTTCTTTCTGTTAATGCACCAAAAGTTTCATTAATTATGTCGATAGGCCATTCGATATAAGAATATAAATTTTAGATTAAAAATATTTTTATAGACCAAATTATGGTGCAACTATACAGCTTTAATAAGTAAAACCCCATTCCACATACTATAATAGATTTTGAGTCATGAATTCAAAATACACGGTAACACTTCTTTTATAATAGCAATTATTGTTTATCAGATAATTGAATTTAATGAGGCTACTGGCGTATGTTGTTTTTGGATTATGTACACGTGTTTGTATTATAAATCAAAAGTGTCCGCTTACACTGTCTTACATTTTGGAAACACCTCTTGTTAAGAATGATTACTATCACGTGCATTTTGTTCTTAAGAGTGTAAAGCACGTTATAACTTTCTCACATAGCATCTGTTTAGCTTTATACAAACATTTTGTTATAATCACCCACAGAAAGACAATAGGGTCCCGGTAACATTACCATTATTACGACAGATTACAGACGCTCTCCCTAGTATTTGTTCATCTACTTATGAATCTTTATTATTTAAATCTTCATTTATTTTGGCATTTTTCGCTATGTTACGTGTAAGTGAATTTACGACAAAAAATAAATCCGATTCTAGTACCGAGGCACTGCAATTGTCGGGTGTGGTCGTGTCAGATTGTCAATTAAAAATTAACATTAAGAAAAGTAAAACGGATCAGAGAGGTTATTCAACGTTCATTGTGATAAATAAATACAGAGATAACGCGAGCATTTGCCATGTGTTAACCTTGAAGAAATATTTAGCTGCACGTCCTGCGGTTTCAGGCTGTTATCATTTATTTATGCATTTTGACGGGTCACCGCTAACCCGTTATCAACTGTCAGCTATGCTAAGAAAGTCAAATATTTTTTGTAACATTCCAAACCCTAACCTTTTGAAATTGCATTCATTTAGAATTGGAGCCGCCACAGAGGCGAGCAAACGTGGTATTAATGACGAAGCTATTACAAAATGGGGAAGGTGGTCGTCAGGTGCATTTGAGCGTTACATCAGGATTCATTGGTGAAAATAATTTCAATTTTCAATTTCTTTATATGTACATAAAGAACAGAAGTAAACAACATTATAACAAACTCCTTAAATAGTTTTCGGTTTGTAGGTCATGAGCTCCAGTCAACTATTTGGATAATGGGATCTTCTATTCCCCATTGGGCTGGCATAACAGCTGCTAGCCGATCTGGTGGGAAAAACCTTAATTTGGATAGGCTTGGAGTACAAGTTAAATGGATAACTAAATCAGGAATGAAATGGAAAGATCTGGATTCATCTTTTGAAAGTGAAATCAAAAAGTGGCCAGCCCCTAATTATATATTTATACATCTAGGTGCAAATGATTTAGTTTTTATGAAATCAAAAGAGCTAATAGAGAACATCAAATGTTCAATTTTGAGAATAAAGGTTTTTGCACCTGACATCAGAATAATTTGGTCAGACATTTTACCAAGGCCCAATTGGCATGGAACATTAAGGCCAAAGTTAGTGGAAATAGCTAGAAAAAGAGTCAATTGTGCCGTAAGATCATTTATAAAGACCGAAGGCCAATATATTTCGAGGTATCCAGCTATCAAAGCCTCTGAACACAATTTATTTAGACATGACGGCTGCCACCTGTCACAAGTCGGTATTGGCATTTTCCTAAATAACATTCAGGCTGCCATTGAAACTTTCGTACTCGGTGTTGCTAAGGTTTTCCCACCAGATGAATGAGCGCAGAGAATGTTTGGCGGTGAATGGGGATTTATAAGACCCTCATTCATTTGGCGGTTCAGGGAGACAATAAACAGACTTGGAACTGTCCCCCTCTGGCACATATCTCTACCCTACCGGCTCTTTAGTGGAGGGTATCAAATAATTTCCTAGGGTTCACTCTTGTCATCAAGAGGAATCCCCTCCACTTCTGGTATCAGAAGGGAGGTGTCATCTCCGCAGTACACGTAATTCAGGTTGTTTGCATTTAAAAAATCGGAGAGACTGTTGTTTTCAGAGGTCTGTGTAAACAGAGGGGGGGTCTCTGTCCAGTCCACTCTTGCACGTAGGAGGGATGTTTTGACACTTATGTTATCATAGGGTCACCGATATGCTCTTTTCAATCCTTTGGCTATCGGTTTGTTTGTCTCCCTGGAACTGGTTAAACATTTTATCTGCGGCCTATCAAATATCCACACATACATATTTTGTACATATACTTGTTGTATTATTAGTAATAAATATTCTATATTCTTTCTACAATTTGTATTGTCTGTTTTTCAGCGCCAGTAGTCCGTTTATTAATAACAAATAACGCATATCTGTGTACTGTTTCATAATGAAATGATGCGATTTCAAACTATCAATCCCTGTTTTTGGTTGGGTACTTGTTGCTTTGTCTTTAGTTTTCTTTTTTATGTGTGTATATTGTTTGTCTTTTGGGCGTTTTTCAATTTTTGTCATGGCGTTGTCAGATTTGTTTCGTCTTATGGGTTATATCCCTTTGGTATTTTCACCTCTCTCTTCCATTGAAACTGTAGTACCACATAATATGTTTTTCCATATGAGGACATTTTTATTTACGTCGTAACTACAATCCCTTTCCCTTTCATGAATGTGACCTACCGAATTAGACCATTTACCGGATTTGTTATCACATAAGCAACACGACGGGTGCCGCATGTGGAGCAGGATCTGCTTACCCTTCCGGAGCACCTGAGAAATGTGAGATCACCCCCAGTTTTTTGGTGGGGTTCGTGTTGTTTATTCTTTAGTTTTCTATGTTGTGTCGTGTGTGCTGTTGTTTGTTTGTCTTTTTCATTTTTAGCCATGGCGTTGTCAGTTTGTTTTAGATTAATGAGTTTGACTGTCCCTTTGGTATCTTTCGTCCCTCTTTTACATCGTCGTTCCATAAATAAATGACAAATGTATGTCCATAAATTAAAGTTTTTGAACACTGAGCTACAAAAAATATGAATTTACGAGGTTGATAAGACTTTTGCACACGACTGAGCCTATCCTAGTATCAGATTTATGTCATTTTGTTTCTAAGCCCAACAAACAGCTAATCACAATAAATGTATATTAGCCATTAATCTTCTATTCGTATTATTTGTTTTGTAACCATAACCTAGATAATTACGTGGGATTATCATGATATTTCCAAGATGAAACACTGTAAGAAATAATCAGCTTTTGCTTTATAACTTTTTGTTTTGAAATCAGATGATTTTCTGTCATTCTTGACAATAATCTGTGATTGTTCATAGTATTTGTTAAGGGTTTTATTGATTTTAATCAACACGGGGATAGAGAAAAGGTTTTCTGACTAATTTTGTAATAGTAACAACCAGGATTCAAATCTTGAAATTCATATAAGGCTGCAATAATTGAATTTGTTATTTCATCTGTATCACAGATGATCATAACTTCAGAAGTTACTTTAATGTCATTTAAAAGGTGCTATTAAGGTAAGAAGCTTAATTATTCTTTTGATTTAATCTTGTTACTCAATATACAGACATTTAATTATTAATTTATTTTATTAAAGACGCCATAGTGAAAAAATATAGAAAATGAAATTGAACAATCTCCATTAAACACACCACATGGGAAAATAAAGATTGATAAACACTAAAACCATCGAAACTCGGAAGTGAAATCAAGTACTTTGGAAAAGCTAGCATTGTCTGGTACATTAGTCGCGTAACTCGTGTTCTGATCCGACAAGTAAAACTCTATGAAAAGGCTTCGGATATGACAAGCAATTCGGCGTCAAGTCTATTTATTTCATAAAAAAGACGGAATAGTGATTACGATGCAGATTTATTGTTTAACTTCTAGAGGATTTATACTCAATATGCTCTTCGGGTACTTCTAAATGTTTGCCATGCAAAGGAAAGTTTGCAGTGAAAAAAAAAGGATCTCGTTTTATGTAGTGTAAAGCTATATTCGGTACCGATCTTAATTGTGAGATCAACTTCAGCTTTTGTATTGCTCGGTCTTTAGTTTTCAAAGTCGTGTTTTGTGTATTTTTGTTTGTCTTCTGGTCGTTTTAAACCATGGCGTTGTCAGTTTATTTTTTACTGATGAGTTTGAATGTTTCTTTGGTATCTTTCGGATCTCTTTTGTCAATTAATTAGTTATTTAAGATATGAAGCAGGCCTCACTATGAGATCCCTTATTATAAGTAAAAATGGGAGAGTTGCGATCAAATAGTCAAGAACATGACAAGAAATCATCTATAGAGCACATAAGAAGTAAAAAGATAATCCCATCTTCTTCTTTTTTTTTTCTTGAAAAAAAACCTTTACAAAGTCTTCCTCATAACAACTCATCGTATAGAGTACCAAAGTTGGTCCCATAGAAATACCGACTGCATGTTAATCAAATGTCAATAGAAAGTGGCAAATATGTTGTCAATATAAATCCAATCATCTCGATGACGTCGTAAAACAAGTGTATACCAAAATTACATAAGCGTTCTAGTCTTTATTCGTCTATGTTGTGTTTGTCTATTTGTCTATTTTTCTTTATATATCATCTGGCCATAGCGTTGTCAGTTTATTTTCAGTTATAAGGGTATCTTTCGCCCGTCTTTTGAATGAATGAATGAATTTATTTATTTGCAAAAAGCATTTACATGCTATAGCAATCAAAGCATATATTACTTATATGACACAATAATAAACAGCAGAAAACAACACATCATACAAAGTTAAGTAAGAATTTGACATCTCTTTTCCCATGCTGCCTTAATATAATTACATAATTTTATAGAAACAGTTTTATTGACAGCTTTTAACATTTGATCCAGTTCATAAATATTTGGCCAAGAACAAAAGTATTTTGGTAAATAATGTGACCTTACAGGTCTGTATACAGGAAAAACTAAAACAAAATGATATTCGTCTTCAACAACGTTCATATTACAACAAAGACACAATCGTAATTCTCTTGGCGTATTGGTATATCTACCAACTTCGATATTTAATTGAAGTGTCCCACTACGTAGTTTCGTAAGTAATCGAACATCACAAAAGAAATTTCAGTAATTTTCAAGACAAAAATCTGTCTTGATTCTTCTATACATGTAAAGTGTTTCACAATCACATAAAGATGTGGACCACTCTTGTAAATATTGATCAGTAATACGTTTTTTTAACAATATCAAAAACTACATAAGTTACATCCTGTGAAATCCACAAAAAGTTTTAAAAAAATAAAATATGAAACCAATATTTTCAAATTCTAATACGCCTTGAAACATACACCACATAGAAATCTACAAAAACGGTTAAAATTAATTCAATATCACGATGAAAGCCCCATATTTCTGATGTGTAACTAAAAACGGAACTAACTATACTGTCAAATAAAATACAACATTGATCAGTTGAAATGTAAACGCTTTTGAGAGTATTCATTAGTGTTGATAAGGCCTTGGATCCTTGCTGAGCCAGACGTTTCTCTGTTTGTAGAAATTTGCCATTAGAATGCAGTAATATTCCGAGGTAAACATATGAATCAACTATTTGGAGTTTGTTGTTGTCATAGAAAAAAATATTCTTAACCCGCTGCCAGCCATTTGTAAGGAAGCAACCATTTGATTTTCTGGGGGGTGGGGTGGGGGGAGCTGGGGGGGTTGCTATGGATTTTTCTGGAAAAAAAGTTTGTTTCCAGTTTTTGTAGAAAAAAATAATTTGTTTTTGATTCTGAGAAAAAAAATTGTTTGTTTCCCCCTCAGCTGCCACTATATGTAATGCTAAAATTGAAAGAAAAAAATTGTTTTCGACTGGACGCGAAAAAAAGTTTGTCAAGAAAAAAATCCAATATCGTCCTCTGTGAATTCAGAATCTAAAACATGTATGTCTAAATTATCAAAAGTTTCATAATTTAATAGATTTGATACTTCCTCACAAAACTCCGAAGGATCAGCACCGAGAACATTTTCAAAGTATCTAGACATCTTTTCATTATCAATTACACATGTTTTCTTCTTTTATGCTTAAGTGCTGACCAAAATTTTCTGGGATCCGTTTTGGCTATATTACACAGTTCCATGCTTTTTCGTCGTTTAAAAGTATATTGTGCTTGGCGTTTTATTTTATTGAAACTATTTCTAGCGACTACATAAGAGAGTCTATTTATATCGGTAGGATGACGTTGAAAAAAGTTCCTTGCTTTATGAAAATGTTGGCGAACTTTTTCACATTTTTCATTGAACCATTCATTATTTGGCCTTTTATGAAGAACTCTTATATATATATCTGGATTTGTTAGCCATTCTCTAAATAATCTTTCAAAATTCCTTACGAAAAAAGGATTACAGTTATTGTGAGTACGAATGATTATACTAATATCCCGTTTATTATCAATTATGATTTTTTTATGTTATGTGATCAACATACAAAAAAAATATTTTGTATTGTGCTTTGTTTGTATATACAAATGACATGACAGAAAGACTGACAACATTTTGCAGGATCTGCTTACCCCTCAGGAGCACCAAAGATCACCGCCAGTTTTTGGTGGGGTTCGTGTTGCTTAGTCTTTAGTTTTCTATGTTTTGTCTTCTGTATTATTTTTTGTCTGTTTGTCTTTTTATTTTTAGCCATGGCATTATCAGTTTATTTTCATTCTATGAGTTTTACTTTCCCTATGGTATCTTTCATTCCGCTTTTGATCTTAAGTTTGAGATGAATGTATTTTATCAGTTCTTCTGTACCCGTATATTTATTCTCATTTGTATCAACGACAGCTATAATGTACTATATATAAGACGTGTTACGGTACTTTTCTATTTCAAATTTATGTATTTGGTTTTGATGTTATTTTTGTTATTCTCATCGGATTTTGTCTTATACTTAGTCCGTTTCTCTGAGTGTTACATTTTAATGTTGTGTCGTTGTTCTCCTTATATTTAATGCGTTTCCTTCATTTTAGTTTGTTCCCCGATTTTGTTTTTTGTCCATCGATTTACGAGTTGTGAACAACGGTATACTACTGTTGCCTTTATTTAATGTCATTTGATAAAAAAGAAACCTTTCCGTTTTGAATTTCATTGGCGTTCTGCATATTTGCTATTTTACTTATTAACCAATTTTAAACAAAAACTTACAATGTTTTACGTTTCACATGTATGTTGACATAATCTTTGACGAAATCCATTAAAATTCAAAAGTTGTGTCTCCAGTAAATGGTTTCATTCTATTTCGATCATTTGACTAACACATTTGTTAGAGATGTTTTGTTGAAAATGTTGTATTAATTTACTAAACAAGGTCATCTGTCTAGCATGTAATCCAATACTGTCAATATTGAAAAAATCTTCCAAGATTTAAGAAATAAATTGGTTGTGCATTAAAACCAATTTTGCGTACTTTTAAACTGTGTATTTCTGTGGGGATTACATACGACATCAACCTTGAGAATGGCTTCTACTCCGATAATGTAATGAATATTAACCAATTTTAGTAATTGACTTATCAAAGATAAATTTGCTGAATAATGAATTGTTGTTCTCTCCTTTGTTGTATACACAATCAGAAGGTTAACGATTTTTATTTTGAATGCTGACTGTGTTTATATGCATTTTGCTTAGAACATGAAATAATTAACCCGGTTTAATTTTTTAAAGTCTGCAATGAACAATGTATACTCAATACGGCAGCTAGCACTGGTTTCAACCGATTTTTATTTCTATAGTTATTAATTGTACTTAATCTTGTCGTTTAAAGTACAGATATTAAAGAGTTATATAAAATAAAATGGCGGACTTTACCTGTCATTTAGTTTTGAATATTATCAGTCACTTAAAATATGAAATGGTTAGTTTTACTGATTTTTTTAATTAGTTTTGATTTAACAAATTCAGATAAGTGATTTTTTTTTTAGATATCAAATGTCCATGACCATACCATTTTAATTTGATTGATTAATTGAAATTGATATGAATACTTTTTTTTCTGCAAAGACAAAAACGAAGATTTACACTACAGTGTTTCTGATGTTCCGTTATATTCCTCTTATAGTTGATGTGTTTCCCTTGGTTTTAGTTTGTAACAGGGATTTATTTTCTCTCAATCGATTTTTGACGTTTTAACAGCGGTGTTCTGCTGTTACCTTTTTTCACAACTGTATCTTTCAGTGGGATAGCTGAAGAATTGCTATATGTTCATAGTCGACAACACCAAAATATTACCAATTTGTATTATCTATAAGTCACGACCAGAAATACCTATTAGTTAATGTATACTACATAAGTTCAGAGTGTTATCAAATATTGAACAAGTCTTTTCTTCTTATCAAATAGGGAAGTTTATCTTACAAACATATTGTTAAAATTCTCATTACGTTTATATTTGCACTTGCAAATTCATTTTTAAGCACACTCAATTAACTTCGAATGATCTTTTAATATTCTTGATTAAGCTTAATTTACAGTCAATTTCCTGGCTGAAACAAGTCTATTCAATTTACGAGCAACAGAGTAGCGGACTAATGATATCTCATCAAGACTCATAACTATATGATCTATAAGAACGCCTTTCTCGTCATGCTCTCACTATGAATAAGTCGGCTATGGAACGATTGTTGCTCAAAGCAAAGTTGTATAATTGAATTTTAACTATAACAATTACTGTTTAATGGAATGTGTTTGGACGACATGGCTACAGGGTTATGACAATCTTTCTGAAGAAGCTTTAGTCGATTTTGTACGTTTATCAATAGAAAAAAAGAAAGAAAAAACTTGTGAATCAAAGATCAGAGATTTACTTGCTACTATATATATGTCAATGTTACAGCAATCAATCGACAAAAAAAAAAGTCGTTTAGAGGTCAAAATACGATTTTCAACAAGTAGCAGACATGAAATCTTTTAAAAAACTTTGTGGAATTTCACCATTGTCAATAAAAAAATGTGATTCCAAGATCAGAGGTTTTACTTCTCCGTATCTATGATAAAAACACAGCAATTTTTGGACAAAATAAAACCAAAGTCGTTTAGTAGTCAATGTACGATTTTCAATAATTGGAAGAAATAGAAATATATAGCTACATGGTGACCGTTACAAAAATATTTTAGCAAAAACCATAGTGGAGTTTTACCTTTATCGGTAGAAGCAAAAAATAACGTCTAGTAAATACAGTGATATAGATTTTACTTGTCCATATCTGTGTTAATAACACAGTAATATATTGTCAAAAACCCAAAGTCGTCTGGAGTTAAGTTTTGAAATTACAACACAACAACCACATTGTGCAAGAAAAGTTGCAAGATTGAAGTTCGTCAAAGTTATTAATATAAGGACAATGAATTGAATGATCCAGTAAATCCTGTTGATAGCAAGACAAATTATACCTTCAGATAACAAGAGTGCACACGCTGAAATGTCTCGCCTTCTATACTAATCATTGATATTATGTTGATAGTCCTAAGTATAAAGCTAAGCTTTATTACAACTGTCACATAAACTTAACATTAACCAAGATAACTAAACAAAGACCAATGAACCTTGAAAAAGAGGTCCAGGTCAGATGAACCATGCCAGGCAGACAGGTACAGCTAACAATGCTTCTATACAACATATATAGTTGACACATTACTTATAGTTTAAGAAAAATAGACCAAAACACAAAAACTTAACACTGTGCAATGAACCGTGAAAATGAGGTCACGGTTAAATAAAACCTGCTCGACTGACATAAAGATCATAAAATATTTCCATACACCAAATATAGTTGACCTATGGCATATAGCATTAGATAAAAAGACCAAAACTCAAAAACTTAACTTTGACCACTGAACCATGAAAATGAGGTCAAGGTCACATGACATCTGCCCGCTAGACATGTACACTTAACAATCATTCCATACAACAAATATAGTAGATCTATTGCATATGGTATGAGAAAAACAGACCAAAACACAAAAATTTAACTATAACCACTGAACCATGAAAATGAGGTCAAGGTCAGATGACACCTGCCAGTTGGACATGTACACCTTACAGTCCTTCCATACACCGAATATACTAACCCTATTGCTTATAGTATCTGAGATATGGACTTGACCACCAAAACTTAACCTTGTTCACTGATCCATGAAATTAGGTCGAGGTCAAGTGAAAACTGTCTGACAGACATGAGGACCTTGCAAGGTACGCACATATCAAATATAGTTATCCTATTACTTATAATAAGAGAGAATTCAACATTACAAAAAATTTGAACTTTTTTTTCAAGTGGTCACTGAACCATGAAAATGAGGTCAAGGACATTGGACATGTGACTGACGGAAACTTCGTAACATGAAGCATCTATATACAAAGTATGAAGCATCCAGGTCTTCCACCTTCTAAAATATAAAACTTTTAAGAAGTGAGCTAACGCCGCCGCCGTAGCCGCCGTAGCCGCCGCCGCCGGATCACTATCCCTATGTCGAGCTTTCTGCAACAAAAGTTGCAGGCTCGACAAAAACGACAATGATCATCAGGGCTCTGAATTCAGGGCTCAGCTCATTTGGATCGGAATTTTGTACTAGACATTTAGTAACCTTTATGATTGTAACAAAGAACAAACCCGGTATGTAACTAAGTGGAACATGTACGTGCTTGTCTTACTGTTTTTATACTGAATTCCGAAAAGTTTTTCTTCGTTTTGGTACTATTCTAGATTAAAGGCCATTATGTGTGTCTTCTACATGTAATATCATTTTCTACTGCCAAATGATATTTATAAATACTCCAATTCAAAAACTGTAATGTGGAAAGAAATTGATCAAATAAAAAAAATTAAAATCACAAAAATACAGAACTCTCATGAAAATTAAAACGGAAAGTCCCTAATCAAAACACGAGTCAAATATGTGATAACTTGTTTTTTAAGGATATGAACTTGAATTAAAATTTGTGAATTGAATGATTTGATACTAATGTTCTTTAGATGAAGACGAGATCTTGAAATGCATGTTAAAGTCAATCTGCTTAAAATCTTTAATATTTAATAATCAATCAGCTGAAAATGAGTCACGTGATGTCGATTTTTTTCTCTATAAAATGTACAGCTTATAGTCAGAACACCATTACATTTATTACATTATAATTAATGAATTAGAACACGACAAAATAAGTACAAATTTTATTAATTTCATCAAGGCTTCTGGCAGACCATTATTCATAGTTGAATCTGAACAAAGCAGTCAGTGTTAAAAATAGATTCTGATGTTTCAGATAATATATAGAGTCTTCGCTTGTGGAGTAAAACTAACATATTTTTAAAATAAATGCGGTCAAGTTTAATCGACACGGTGTTAAGATTCTCATTGTTTTATTGGATTTTACTCTAAACCCAATTTTTGTTGTTACCTGACAGATATGGTTCAAAGTTTGGTACATTGACTTTTAACAAATGAGAGGGGAACACGATGTGCAAAATAATCCTACAACTGTAGAAGTTGGAGACTATTTGGATTATTTGCAAAAAGAGGAGTGTAAACTCTTTTAATATTATGATTTTTACGAATTGCGTTTCTAGTTTACTAAAATTCGATGGTTCATATCAATCATTCGTTTTCATTGCATGAACATTCATATATAAACTATCAAACAAACGCAAACGATATATTGTCTGTTCGTAATATTGCATTTCTTTGTATTTACAATAGGTTTGCATGATGGAATTCCGATTGTCACTAGTTAGTATCGATATATTGCCTTTGTGTTTATTTGATGTTGTCTTGTGAGTATCTACTCCATAACCCTTTATTTGATATAAAGATAATGACTATTTATCGTATGACAGCCCCTCTTCATAACAAAAAAAGTTATTTTTAATCATCACATATATTAATAAGCACACCGGATTTCCTTGTTATGTTATCCAAAAATAGAATAATAATCACTAGGTTGTTGCTGCAGCTGAAATTAGTATCTTTATAATATGTGGGTATTTTGTTGTCACAACGGGTCTATTTTCAATAAAAGCAACTCACACGCAATTACAAAATATATAATAGTGTTTAAAACGCTTTGAACTGTAACTGACAGTTCTTTGAGAAGTTTATATCAGGTTTCATAGTAATCAGGTATGCAGTATAAGGAGTTTAAATTTTCTGGGGTCTCTTGCTTGAACTCTATTGAATCTGTACTGATTGATATGTTGGTCTGGGAAACCTGATGTATCTATTAGTTGTTATTGGATTTCGAGTATCTGTCAGTATCCATTAGTACTCTAATGTCGGTATTTGTGCATCTAGTTTTTTGTTTGTTGTTTTGATGCGTCTTCGAATGATTTTTACATTTTATGTTTTATCGTCACACCATTACACAGGTTTGGGCTGGGAAAGTATATTTAACACATTTTCCTGGTAAAGGCTATTGGGCACTCGCAGACATTTTCTTTAAAGATAAAATTTATGAAGATAGTTTAACAATGGTATTTGTAAGAAAGACTTACCGATATCGGTGTTAGTCGTTCTATAAGGTATAGAACCACTCATTTCGAACCCGGTCAGAAAGAACATGCAATGAAGTAGTGCATATTATAAACAATATAGTTCCTACTTATAGAAGAGGGACGAAAGATACCAGAGGGACAGTCAAATCTATGGCAAGCCGTTCTCGTCAAAACTATGTTTAAACCATTTTTCGAAAAATTTACCCACTGAGAATTACAACAAAATACACTGAGATTTAAAAACTTCAAAACACACACTGAGAATTAAAAATTACACACTGAGAATTAAAAATTACACACTGAGATTTCATAAAGACGCACTGAGATTACAAAAATGAAAAACACACACTGAGAATTGAAAATTACACACTGAGATTTCAAAAAGACACACTTAGAATAAATAAACTGAAAACACACACTAAGAATTTGAAATTACACACTGAGAATTTAGAATTACACACTGAGATTTGTGCGCATTTTTTATGTGCACATATCTAATTAGAATACTTAATCTGAATATATCACAAGCTTAAACAACTAGGGGACAGAACTCGTCAGTCCTTCGATTTGGTCCCAAATTATTTATAAAAAAAACTTTAGAAATACAAGCTAGAACAAGAAAAATACCGACTTATTCTTATTACAAAATATAACCAAATTGTGAAAAACTTTATTAAAATTATAACAAAACATTAGAACAATCTGCAAAAAACCAAAGAATGCCGTGAAATTTTACTCAAGTGTCTATTATGATAGCATATAAACGTAACAAAAATATAAAAGATTACCTTGCGAAATCAGGGTAACAGTTGGAAGACTTTTGAAAAGGGACTCATGCTTAAACTGTTTTAAGTAAAAAAAAAATCCCGATACACTGGTAGTAATGATCTGAATTATAGGCAACAAACTTATGAATATGAGCGATTTTAAGTCTTGAAATTTATTAGGAATGTTGGTTGAAGGAATTGCTTTACATTATAATGACAAGAGTTCTTGAGATCAAGATATTAATCTGTTGAATTATTCATCTCATGAATGTTCATTAGTAATTTGCATATTAATCTCAGTGTGTATTTTTGAAATCTCAGTGTGTAATTAACAATTCTCAGTGTCTGTTTTTCAATTTATTTCATCTTAGTGTGTCTTTTTAAAATCTCATTGTGTAATTTTGAATTCTCAGTGTGTGTTTTTTAATTTTTTAAATCTCAGTGTGTAATTTAGATTTCTCAGTGTGTTATTTTAGGTTTTTAAATCTCAGTGTGTATTTTTTTTCGAAAAAAAGGGTTTAAACATAGTTTTGACGAGAACGGCTTGCCATACAAACCCATCAATCGAAAATAAACTAACAACGCCATAGCTGTATATTTGTCAATAGGGGAACTATTCGGAATATTTCGTATCAAATGAAGTATGGGGACTTGTGATCACTAAAGAATATTTGTTACCAGCTTCTTTTGAATAATACAAAAGTATATAAAATTATAATAGGAGTGCACAATTATCCTGTTGTTCAGATCATAATTACCTATATCATGTATATTTAAACTGCCTATCTTCAAGGAACCTGCACGCTTTAATATGCAATAAAAAGTATGTTAATTGTTCAAATGTTCAAAGTAAAAGTCAGGAGAACTTATAGGTTTGAAATTAATTCCGATTGACTGTCATTTTATAACAACAACTGTAACAAACAAAGTAGCCATTAAGCCTTGAAATTGCAGAATTAAATAAAGATAGTAATGGAGCTATGAATTATAGGTTTTATTTCATAATGGTTTTACATATAAGCATCTATTGACGAATTTTATATTTTTTTCTTTAGATTCGGAGTTCTAAATATTATTATTTTCCATAATTGTTATGTAGTCAAACATCTTCATGTATGCGTTGGTTTCATTGTTGTTGTGTTGTTATATATTGATGTTTACTCAGATATACTTCCACTTATAGTGATGGACAAGTTTTAACTTGATGAATTTATAACATCAAACAATTAAAGCATTGCGTTGGAATCATATTATTAATTGAAAATATCTATTTTCAATCCAGATGATTATATTTTATTGATTTAGAAATAAAAGTCCAATAATTATCTACCAAAATTTTACCCGATAATTTTTATTTTTTCATATTTGGCATTTTATATATTATTCATGTACAAAAATATATAACAGAATGAAATGAGGAATTCTATGACCACGTTCTATGTGAAGATATTTTTAAAATCAATATGAATAAAAATGCACCTTTGCGACTATCATAACTAAAAGCTATAACCTTTGGATTTTATATTTTATAATAGACGAAACCCATTAAAATCTGACGGATTAAAAGTAGTTTATTTTTCATCCTACGGCATTGAATGTTTCAGATATTAAAACTATATGTGTATTGATGAATCGTAGTCTGATTATAAAATAATACAACAACTAAAAAAGTAAAACAAGGTTGAATGTTTGACTATAGGCACAATAAAGTTAATTAGTTCATATCGGTTAAGAATAAGCTTATCTTATGGCACGAGAACACAGTTATTTCGTAGTGCATTTCTTTTAGCCAATAAATTCAAATTAAAACAATCGCACCTGCTCTTTCTCAAAAAGATTTTTACAGTGTAGTGTACTACCAGTGAGACAAATAATATCAAAATTATAGAAACTTTTACCAGGTCTAACTCAAAATATTGACAATTCTGTGTTAAGGGGGTGTAAAATTCAGTTTGACAGCTTCAGACGTGATAAATTTGACCTTTTTGAACTGGACCAAATCACTACTTTACATAAAGATTCAGCACCCAAATTTACATGTAATTACATCCCCCTACTTAATATTTCATGCATTTAATATCAAGAAATAAATTGGGAAAGTGTATCAAATAAAACATGCAAGTTATACACTGTTTACACTAGGGACTAGATCCGTGGACAACGAAAACCACAGGACAATAACTGTGTCCTTGGACCTTATTGGATAAAAAGGAACCACATAACATTCATTATTCTTCAGTAATAAATTCCATCGGTTATCACCAGAACAAAACGGACCAGAAAACCGGTCGTTAACGGATTTTTACATGATAATTATCGATGGGGCATGGTTTACGTCTGTTAATGACCGTTTGAACGTGGTTTCTCTCTGTTAATGACCATTGGGGCGTGGTTTCTTTGTTAATGACCGATGGGGCGTGGTTTCTCTGTTTAGAAAAATGGCACTTTAATAAAACATTTTTTCATGTTGAATAGTTTACCATATGTTTTCGTAAATTATAAGATTATAAAGAACTTGATTTAGTGTATTCATTTACTTAACAATTGCATTAATTAAAAATGAATGGCAGTATTACTACGACTAGTCTTCATATTTGCCATAGAAATCGCACAACTACTCGAGTTTGCTTTGGATATTTTGAATTTATGAGAATTTTTAAAAACCTGGTTCCTCAATAAATAAACATAATAGTTTTTGAAGAACTGGTCATTACCGTGATATACCGCAGGACAATGGTATTGACTGGGACAGCGATAATGACCTCGCCTTCTGCTCAGTCATTATCACAATCTTAGTCAATACCACTGTCCTGTTGGCAGTCCATATATCACGATAATGACCAGCTTTTCATGAACTATTATGTAATTATGTATCCTTGCTCTAGTACAAAACTCAGCATAACACCATCTATTGTGGGAAAAGCGTGCTACTTGTAAACAATTGTAGTTGTGAGCGTGTGTTTTGAAAGAATTCGAGGCTTGGATTATGTAAATTACATCATAAATGAGAAAGATAGAATGAGACAGAATGTTTTTTTCTTATTTTGATTTTCAGTTAATTCCTACATTCTGATGTTGAATGCGAAAGTTTTGAGATTAAAACTTATGTTTGATGTTATAAGGTTGCGCTTCCGGCATGTCTCCGAAAAAGAACAATTATATTTGTCGATATATTTGCGTTAAAAGCTTCGACCACTTACCAATTAGACGGGTACCACAAACATTGAAGGAAATACACACCCTTCACTGTACTTATTGGAGTGTTTTCTATGCGTACGGCGGGTTTTTTCTGTCATTTCACCTAAGCTTGATGTGTTTCATTCGTGTATTGCTTTATGCAGTCTGACTATATATTCCATCTCCACTAGAGCGATATGATGACAGAAAAATACACTCAATGAAGATTTCATTCCAAATTCACAACTATAAAATATCTTCTCAAAGTATTTCTACTGCTGGCGAATTTGAGATATTGATAACATTCCTGTTAATCAAAACTAATTCCTATTTTTTAAAGAATATATGACTTATATGTACATAAGATGGAATCGTCTCATATATTCGTGGCTGACCCCACTTAGATATAAGAACGAACATTCTTATATAATCTATTCATTGTTAATAATAAGACAAATAATTTATAAATATGTCTTTTGGCATAAAATACCTAACGCCTACTTTTAATCTACTCAGGGTTCGTGCATGAATAAATTAGCATTGTATCGTCTGGCGTTAGTATTAGTACATTTCCTATTCACCAATGTCTTAGATTTCAGTGTTTTATGCTAACGAATTGGATAAAATGTGTTCTCACATTAAATGTTTTAGTTTTAGTATGTTGTATAGACATATACGTAATATACTGCTGAATAATATAGAATTAATGTTTTTCCAGTGGTGTTGTTTTCAATTAATGGTATTAGAAAGCAAATAAATATTAATAAAGAGATATAGCTAACATTCTCACACACGGCTAAGAGATAATGCGACTGTTGACGGCTCCTTGAATAAATTGCTTTAATTTTCTCATTGATTATTGGCCGTTGTATATTTTGTTCACGGAGACTTAGCTGTAAACAACAGACGCGTCAGATATGAAATGAACATGATCAACTAATCAGTGTCAGTTAAAATTATTGTCAGTGATTATAGCAGAGATTGCATGTGAACTATGATTTAGGTATGTTTATTTTTTTCTCACTTTTTTTTCGCTTTAAAATCAGCGCTTCCTAGAACATTTGTTTTACTTTATTTCTTTCATTTTTTTTTTCTTATATTTTTTTGTGTGTTGAAAATGTCTTTATAAGTAACTTTAGCTTTTCCTTCTTTTTTCCTTTTTGTTGTAAAAAAGGGGGGTCATTTCATCTTTTTTTGTATTCTGTTTGTTTTACTACTTGAGGTAATATTTAAAGGGAGGGTTCGATACGTTTGAGGTAAACCAACAAAGTTTTTTTCATGGCTTCTTTTTGCATGGGTCATTTTAGTTTTTGATAAAACTTGTATAATCACGGTATACACAGCTACTTTTGAAGAGGTACTATTTCTGTACCAAAAATCTGTAGTACTGGAAATTTACTTTTAATATTCAGTACTATTTTGTTCCTTTGAAATTATTGTAATATTTAGGTACCTGTATTTTACAGTTACTGTACTTGATTTGTACTTGAAATTTAAGTACTACATATTTTTGGTTATTGTTCCTTTTTCAGTATTTTGAAAGTTTGTCTTTTTCAAATTTCGTAAAGATATGATGTTCAAATATGGGATACTGTGGTCATTGTTGGTATTATCTCTATACCAATATTTTAAGTACAAATCAATTACTGGAAAATACAAGAGCCTTGTACATGTATTAATACACAAGCGTTTTTTGTAAATCATCAAAAGTATCATTTTTTCTTTTGCAAGTGCTAGTACATAACTTTTAAACTCTATTGATATTAGTAACAAGAAATGATATGTTTGATGTTTTATGCAGACGATTTAATCATGATTATAAATTCATTTAATCATTGAAAAACTCTTCCGTTTGAACTCTTTAAATAAAACCAAAAAAAGGAGAAATACCATACATGTACATGTATCGTTGTTTAATAGGATATGTACATACTCTCTTGCTAGAGCCAGCATGTTTTCCTTCTCAAGTTATTGCTATGATATTTGTCTATGACACTTATTTTGTTATCTGAAACTGGTTTATTTCCATTAAACTGGTTTATTTCCATAAAACAACAATATCGCAGTTGCTGTTAACAATAGTTTAGGGAGCTACCATTTGAATTTTAGGGAGAGAAGGGGGAGGGAGGTAGGACGAAAAATTAATCCTGAAATTTTGTTAATCGTATAAATCTCTGTCCTGCCTTTTATATTTTGAACTATATTCGGTCCTGCCTTTTTTATCAGTTCATCTTGACTTTCATTTTTACATAAATTGCCGTTCTGTCTTTTTTCCCTATGTTGCTCATCCTGCCTTTTTTTTTTAACTCAAAACTCTTGTACTGCGTTTTTCAAATTTCATCATAGCCCCCACCCACCTCCCTCCTTTCCACATAGCTTTCTTGTATATTGTTTAAGCTTGCTCTTGCTCTCAAATTATCACTTGCGAACAGATGGTCATCATGGCTTTAAAGAATCGTGTATGCCTTGTATCGACTTGTAAAAAACTTATAACCTGACAAAGACACCATTATTCTCAGTCTAAAGGAGTATTCTTAGTTGAACAATTTGTTACTTGTTAATAACCAACAAAAAAACAATCTTTAAAAATCTTTTTCACATTTACCTTTTAAAAATTTATAATTTTATGCATACCTGCAATACAAGTCGTTACTGAAATAGAAATAAGATATCCCGAACACATGCCCCCTTTTTTGCGCCACATATAAAATGCACGCGGCCGAATGAAAGAGAGAGTTTTAAAAAGTCACGCCCACATACACACAAATAAGCTCAACGCTTGATCCCTGACTGAGCTAAATTACTATTGATTTTATATTAACAGATTTCTATCAATTTTAAATGGATTTGAGGATCATATGTATAGTTTATTGGTTTAATTGTAAGTGCAAATCTCATAACGAACTATTATTTATAACACTTTGTTTGAAATGGTAAGGTTTTGATCCGACTCCCGGGAAGCCTTTAAAAACCAGAATATTTTTCTTTGTAATTTTAAGTAGAACTTCGTATAAGAACTCATGATTGTTATAATCTAAAGTAGGAAAATACGATAGTGGTGTCATAAAAAGGGAAATGTGCTGAGAACGAAGTTTTTTTATCACTTGTCCTTTATTCTCGGTCGAAACGAACAAAGAACTCTGTCTCTGCTATTTTAGGAATTCGCTAATTATAATAACACAACACGGAAACGAATGAAACCTACATTGTGTGCGGCATCTTATTTTTTAAAACAATAGACAATTGTGTTATACATATCTTTAGTAAGCATACACGTATAACATGTGCCCGTCATATTTGTGTATTTTTGTTTTCAGTGTTGAAACAAAAAGATGTACATAGCGCTTAATCCATCTTTCTGATTGAATTGATCATTAATTCCTTTTTATTAATTTTCTTACAGGTGACAAAATGTAATTAATGATCAGATGACTGTGATTGGAAGTAAAAACAAACCAGACACATGTCTTTTAATGCGAGAGATAGCTGTACCGCGTCAGATGGCAATATGAATTTACAACAAAAAATCAAACTTTTGTAATCCTTGAAATTAATTGCACAAGTATTTTTTTTTTCGAATCAAAGAAAAAAAAACTCGATCTGCTATTCCACATATCTTAGACACAGAGTAAAATGTTTTGAAATTATTAAAAATCTTACAGTAAATATATCTATATCAGGAAGCGTATGAGAATGGTTGATGTCGATCAAAGGAATAGAGTTGTCTTTCTCGGAGCAGGTGGAGTAGGAAAAAGCTCGGTATTAAAAAGATTTCTGTTTGGTACATATAACGAAAAATACAAAGAGACAATAGAGGATTTGTTCGCTAAGGAATATGATATATGTGGAACTCATTTAAAAGTTGATTTTCTTGATACGGCCGGAAATATTGCTTTCCCAGCAATGCGACGCCTCTCAATTGTCAATGCTCACGGCTTTGTTTTAGTTTATTCTATCACAAATGAACAAACATTTGAAGAAGTCAAACAATTATGGGAGCAAATAAAGGAAGCCCGAGAAAATTATCAAGAAATTCCATGTGTAATTGTGGGGAATCATTTAGATGAGGAAAATAATAGACAAGTTGAGAGATTTGATGCCCTTAATTGGGCTTACAACGAGGACTTAGGCGGAGGGTTTATTGAAGTTTCTGCCAAGGAAGATACCGGAATTTCCGACATTTTTAAACTTTTACTTGGACAAGTCAAAACACCTCGAGCTAAACATACCGAACGTTTTATGTTGCGACGAATGAGTGTTCATTCATTAGAATGTCCCGAACCGGAAACGACGCCACCAGAAGATATTCAGGCTGAAGACAAGTCTAAATTCTCACGCAGTCGCAGTCTTATACGAAGAGGAAGCAAGCCAAAAATGAAGCGATCATCAAGGTCAAAAGGTGACTGTGCCGTTTCATAATTTTTCATACTTTTAAAGGAACAACATTCAAACTTATTGGCTACCAAATGTGCTTATCTATGAGTTTGAGCATTTGCTGCGATGTAAGGTTTGTTATAATTATGAGAGAAAATGTCCAACTTTTTCTTGAATGCACGATTTTTTATAGTTGTATTGCAAACTATTTAAATGTTTTATATCGTATTTAAAGTGCTCATGAAGACTATAAAAGAATTTGTATTGTTTGTTTGTAATAAAAAAACCAAAAACCTTCAAAATTTATGTATATCAGGGTTGAGTTATATATTCAAACTCACAAGTTGTTAATGCCAATTAATTATCCCCATTTGGATATATATAATGCTACTAGATTTAAACATCATGAAAATGACACACATGATATTTTTCAAGGTTACAAATAGCACAAACTTTTGATTACTTTCAAAACATTTTACAGTCGATATATCGGTACTTTGATAGTATTTTTTCCCCGTAAACGTCATTTCATCCTACCATGTATTGTAGGGAGAGGGAGACACAATATCAAGTGGAAAGGAAGGGGGCATATAAACCATAGGTCGAATACTAACAGACAAGGCCATACCCAAAAAGAAAAACGACAAACGGACAAACAAATAAAACAAAAAAAAAACCTTAACCCACTCACAAGTAAAGATTTAGTAAAACCATTCCAGCCAAACCGAAGTGACTTCAGATGATCCGGAAGAACAAACATATCCTAGGCATCTGGTACAAAAGCAACAAAAAAATAAAATCAAAATACAAAAAAAAACAAAACAAAACAAAACAAAAATAATGTTCAAAATTTAAGCAAAAGCAAATCGAACCGATCTAAAACAAAACAAAGGGATGAAATCGGCTTCTTAGGAACTGCAGAAAGTTCTTAAATCGTTCGAAAACAAGGGATACAGGCTTATTTTACTTAAATCAAAATGGTTCCTTCTGACGATTTTAAATATTTAATGACCTTTCACAAACGCTGATGATTTCAATTAAAATTTATGAGACTTCAAGAAACCTGTTTTGTGTCTGTCTGATTGTTTCATTTATTGATGAGCAGTTTTCAACCAGCTGCTGTTACATTAGCTTCTTCAGATAGATTTGACTACAAGGAAACACATTTGACCCTGCCTTTTTGAATAATGGGCCATATTTTATTTCTTTGTTCAAATAAGTGTTTGTAGCTGAGCTTTACATGTCTGAAACTATGCTTTACATTACAACACATGGTTCAAAAAGATAAAAGGTGGAAGTTTGTAAGCACTTAAAACTGGTTACAGACCACAGTTAGTGATGTACTACTGCATGTTAATTCATGATTATTCTTTGTATACCAACCTTCGTGGATTTTGTGAGTACAGGTGAACCACAAAATTAAAAGTTCACCGCATAAAAAATTTATTTAGTCTTGTGTGCAGACTTCGACATTACCACGAAGATAAATATCCATATACAAGTAAGTTTTCCTTCATTCACGAAAATTGGTACCATGACAAACAAATGATTTCACAGTAAGTGAATATTTAAATGAGAAGAGGGTGGTATGATTGTCAATGAGAACACTCTCTGCAAGAGACCAAATGAAACATGCAGAAAGCAGCAACTATCTTGTCTTACTTAACCATGTGTTGTTAGCATATTTCGTCATAATGACGTCATACACGACCTTTCCACAAGCAAATTGACCAGCCTTTACAATGTACGGGTGTCAGTGTCCATGAAGTTCCATGAAGTTCAACGTGGACAGATTCAGTGCATTGAACTTGCTTTCAGTATCTCCATTTTTTAATAAACGGTAGTATTCAGTATTACGTATTGATTAACTTGTTATTGGTTATTTGTAGTTAACGGATTTATGAAAAAGTCAAGTAGTTTTTTTCCTTCTGAAGTGACTTTTATTGATCAAAGTGTTTATGTACCTTCTTCTAATAATAAGTAATCGGTTCAGACTAGATAAACTAGAGGTTTAATTAACCTCGTCACATTTTAAAGTGTGATTATCCAACGCCAGGAACATCATCAGTGTTTTTTCTGTATAGATATCTCAATATTATATTTAACGATTTACCGTCCCTTGTATGTAAAACTAATATCGAACTTATATTATGCAATAATAGCTAACTGATCGTTTTACATTTTGTAACTTTATGAGAAAAAAATGAACAATGCAAATATTCCTCCTTTTTTAAAGGTAATTGATTCAAATATTCCTCCTTTTTAGACGTAATTGGATAAAACAAGAAAACTGTCAAAGATTTATCGCTTTCACTAGATCATTTTGTTATGAATACATGGTTTGTTCTAATACATAACAGTGAAATGATAGAAGAAGATTTAGGAACATACAATTTTTTCTAAAGACAAACTGATATAAATGACATTTTCCCATGATAATATTGCTCAAAAGTTGTTTTGTTTTCAGAATATGGGTTCCAATATACTGTTCAAATTGTAATTTGCACACCACTGTGTGTGTTGGCACATACATAAGACAAACGCAATATATTAAACGTAATTTGAGAACAGTGGTAGACAACAAACACAAAGAGTGTCAACCAGAGTAGAGTTTTTCATTCATTATTAGATGATTAAAAGGAACGGTCTAATATTTCAATATTCGCACCAACATTGGCGGATCCAAAGGGGGGTCCGGGGGGTCCGGGGGTTGCAACCCCCCTTTTTTGGCCGATCAATGCATTTTAATAGGGACACATAGTTGGAACCCCCCCCCTTTCTTTGTTCTGGGTTGGGAATCCCCCCTTTTTAAAATGGCTGGATCCGCGTTTCGTCTTTGTGACGCTCCAATTACATCTTAAAGTTGTAAGTTATTTAGTTAACACAGTATTAAAATATAAATTCAAAATGATATAAGCACGATAAGGACAAACAAGTCCCATATTGCAAAAATACAAAAATGCACAATATTTTCATTAAAACTAGTTTTATTTAAAGATATCTTATCCCTTCTTCTATTTCGGTTTATGTTTTGTTGTTATCCCGACTCCGGTTGCTGACTGACGCTCAGAAACATCTACTTTTATAACTAGTCTGAAACGTTCAAAGGTGCTTCTGTATTTGTACAACGTAGATGTAACTGACATTTTAAAAACGCATAGGTGTCGGAAAAATCCACAAGACCAATGAAAAATACCAACTTGGAAATAAAGTAAGATGCATCTCTTCCACTTTGTGTACATTAACTTGTTCAGGTAAACAAAAGTTCAGACGAGTTAAGTCTTCAATAAATATTGTAAACTACTGTTATGCAGAGTTGTTTAACGTAACTAATACAGGAACACTTAACCAAGAAAATGTCAATGGAAAACAACTGTGTATAAATTGAATGCTTCTTATTGTTATTGTATTGGTATGAAAAATGCGCTGACCGAGGTACATTTTGTAAGCAGAAGCGACCAATTCGATGAATGTGCATGCGCACGGTAAACGTTTTACAACCCTTCATTCTAGCTTTCAATATTCATAATTAATGTTTTTGCTAGGAAAAAAAAAGCAATAGTTTTATAAAGTTTTCCCTCTTTTTACCTGTGCACCTTATTGTGGAAGTTAGTATCATCATGAATGTTATATATCATTTACGCGTGCATGTCATTTTTCAAGTAAACTGTCTGTTTTTTGTAGGTTTCTTAGGAATTATACAAAACGCAAACAAATTCAGATTGTACTTAAAATAGCACCAATCTGATAACTCTAGCAATTTCTAACTGAGTGTTCCTGTCTGTTCTTATGGTGTATTGTTAAACCATTGGCCATGTAAAGGAATTATTGAGCACCACGAAATTGGTTAAACGGCGCAAATTGAAAATTATCAGCCTATCCAGAGCCTGGAACTTGTTATCTAGAAATTGTCGTTAATCGCTGTCTTTTATATTTAGTTTTTCGTTAATTGTTGTAAAATTATCTGTATTTTTTTTTTTTCGTTTTCTCTTTTAAGTTGCTTCACATTTTGTCATACCGGGGTCCTTTAATGCTCGCATACTTTGATGAGTTTTACCTACGACGAGGGCCGTTTTGGTGATCTGTCATTTGGTGTTCACATCTCTTTCCTTCAGGATAGTTCTTGTATTGTAATACCATACCGCATCTCCGCATGCGTAAATAGATATAAAAAGAAAACTCCTTAAAACATTTTATATTACGGTACCTATAATATCTATATATAGCTTTACCGAATTAACGTTCCAGTTATGTTACAGTTATATTTTAGAACTTATAAACGCCTACTTTGACAAGCTATGATATTTCAAAAATGCAAAAATAATTTTTCCTTTATAAATTCAGACACTATATATAAATGATATATGCATTAAGCTGTATATATTTTATGGCAACTGCATCAAATTTAATGATTCAAACACCTACTTAAACAAATATAATATACCAATATACAGTAATAATTGGCCCCTGATGCAATATTTCATATAAAAGCGCTACAAATGATTAAAATATAGTACTAATGACTTGTACGACCATATATTCGTAATTGACTTTTGTATACTAGTTATTGGCCGATCGCATCCGCCTCTCGCCAGGAACTCGATAAAATAATGGGTTTTGATAGTAAAAGTATCCGGCATACCGATTATTCAACGATTAATTGGAGAATAATGTCTCTTTTTGTTACTATGAAATCGTTCGATAACTAATTACAGTAGCTGTCTCAAACGATAGGAGTTAAACCTGATGACACACACAATGATGTCTGTACCAAAGATTAAATTTAAAGTGGTAAACAACCTTGCTATCAATGATAGTCTCTGAATGACCATTCATTTTATGAGCATGTTGACAAGTGTTATATCCAAATCGCAGAAAACTCTATAGAGTTATATTAATGACTTAAACCTTACAAATACAGATGAATTGATAGATAAAGGGTAAAAAACAGTATCATAACTAGACGTTCCATTGAGGCTACTTCAGTTGTTGTAACATTGATCAGTTAATTTTATTACTCATGATTCTGTTCGGCTTCCTGGCACTATAAGATAATCGATCTGACATAGGTGGTATTAGGTTTTTCTTTTGTTTTAGCACACCCGATAAAGTCATACATAGATATATTTATTAATTTAAACATTATAGATCTATACCACCCATTCAGAAGCCATGAACTTTAGCACTTGCTAAAGACATTATTTGATGTTAACTCTCAATTTATATGTTTACTTTCCTTTAATTGATATACGTACAATGGGAAAGCTTTGGTTGGAGAGAAGGGATACTTTGAAACGGATTGATAAATGTTATATCTTTATGAAACATTTTTTTATTGGGTCTTTCATTAAAATCATCGACAAGACGTTTCGTCCCCGAGGGTATCACCAGCCCAGTAGTCAACACTTAGGTGTTGACATGAATATCAATAATGTGGTCATTTTTATAAATTTCCTGTTTACAAAACTTAGAATTTTTCGAAAAAAACTAAGGATTTTCTTATCCCAGGCATAGATTACCTTAGCCGTATTTGACCCAACTTTTTGGAATTTTGAATCCTCAATGCTCTTCAACTTTGTACTTGTTTGTCTTTATAAATATTTTGATATGAGTGTCACTGATGAGTCTTATGTAGATGAAACGCGCGTCTGGCGTACTAAATTATAATCCTGGTACCTTTGATAACTATTAATAGGTAAAATGTTTTTGGTTTTTAATCTAGCCTAATCCAGGTTTTGATTCTGCTTCTCCACATGCATGTCACCTTTTTCAAATGTCAGAATTCTTGGACTCTGGCGTTTTTGGTGAAGTTGCCAAACAAATGTGTTTTGAATACTAGAAATTGGTACGTTTTGTATTTTTACTACCTAGAATGCAAATACAACTTCTGGTAAACTTTTAGTTCTCGAATATTTATCAATTCTAATCATTTATTACGAACACTGGTAAGTTAGTGATTGATATTGGGAATAGTGCAAAAGCCAGATTGCAAACTTTCAGGTTATTAGCCTTCAAAAATCATTGTTATTCTTAATAGAAACATATGTCCCCATTTCTTCTTTTGCAGTTGATTATTCTCTGGACTCTCAATGTCTTTTATAAATAATAGTCCGGGAAAAATCAAACAGATCACAAGTGAAACGCTTCACAACATTCATTTCCACCTGATCGATATTTCTACTAATGTCATGTCATTTTTGGTAGTATTTTTATGCTTTTAACATGAGCTTATAAATAGATAGCTGATTCCTTGGTTATTTTCATAAACCCTTGGTTTATGACTCTCACAATTACGAGACATACAGGAAAGAAGCAAGCAAAATAAATAAAAGCTGACATTAAACGTTTACTTCCTATTCGGTTATATAAATGATTCCTTTCGCTGAATAGTTCAAAGTTTTGATGATTTGAGGATAATATTTGTTGCACTTGAAGGAACGAATCCCATAGATATAGTTATTAAGTCTAATTCATGTCTTGGCTGATATACATGTATGTAAGTTTACAAGGAAGGTCGGTTCAGAATTCAACTTTACTACAAAAGATATATATACTATTTCGACTTCTCTGATGTGAACTTTCCATTTTTATGTAGCAACATTCCAACAGTGCCTACACATGGAGTTTACGTTTTTCATTTTATACGATATTATAGCACTTGTGTTTCTTATCCTTGATAGCGGGTGGTTGTTTACAAACACACTACTGAGTCAATGATTTCAAATGGTAAAGTTGAAGTTGTCCCTAACAAAGATTTGCAGACATATTCCTCAGTTGGTTGTCGGTATATGGATTAGCTGTGTCACAAATAACGACATATATGTTTAACTTGTTAGAATCACAATCCCGTTCATTTTCTTCGAATGTGAGAGCAGTCAATACGATTCATTACGCAATATTAAGTTGCCTTGGGCATCCTAACGGATGTGATTGTTCTATCAGTAAATTATTCAGAGGCACACAATCCACATGTTGTTTTTGTTGAATTTTCATTGGATTTAGCTGCCATTTGTTGGTCTGGTTTTTTTTATTGCGACTTGATACCCCTTGGTATCTTGTACCTCATAATACCAATGGTATTTGGCATAAAGCACTGCGATGTGTGAAATAACTCGTGTCTTCTGTTATTTGTAATGTATTCTGCAAAATTTCGTCATCCCCGTTATTAATAGCAGATAAACCTCCCATCCCTCCAGTTAAAACCATTTAATGTATAAACGACTACTTGTTTTCGCCTCAAATCTGCTTCAAAAACTGCACATCGGCGCTCATACAACATCTTCATATATTGTTATGATATTGTAATCATTGTATTTATTTATGTTGGCCTGATTTGTGTTGTGTAGCCTGATAGTTGTTTACAGAATAATCTTAGAACTGTGCAGTTTAGAAATCACTGGAACAATCACAGAATGATTGGAACTTTCCATTTGACTTACATAATGATTCCAGAATGATCCTAATAAAAGATGCGTTATATAAACTTCTACATTTTACTAGAAACTTCCGTTGTAACTTTCTAAGACGTTCCATTATAGAGTGTTCTAGAATTTTCTGTGACAACTATATATATACAGACACTCAAGTTAAAGTCTCACACTTAGACTTAGACATCGATAGACATTAATATGCATAGTATTTGGATTGACACTTTTATTCTACAAACAACATCATACTGGATTGTGACCGTAGTAGTGAATGTAATATTCAGATTGGATTCCGAAAGATATCCGGATACAGATAAAGATAAAAGATTGGACTCATATTTTGACAGTTAAGTTGACAGTAATATTTGTGTAATACTTCTTGTAAACTTTTGTATAATAAATATTGTTAAATTTTATTATTGATTTGTGTCTTTTGTTGGCTACAATTTAAAGGTAAACACTAAAGTCAAGCCGAAATCAGAATATTTTGATGCAGCAAAAAATATACGTTTGGTTCCCAGATTTTGTGAAAAAAAAACAGTCGATAAATATTTTCCACAGTGAGAAAATTGCTCATAATTTGAATTGACCAAAGCCATATTGGACTACAATGCTACAAAGTATTATTGAAGGTAAGGCTGCTGAAATATACTCCGCACTTCCATCAGAAAAAAGTTCCGATTATGACACGGTGAAACAGGAAGTTTTGAAAACTTGATGTTATTAGAAGAGTTCAAACAATGTGTTCATTTAGACTTAAAACACATTTAGACGACAAAACTGTTGGGACAATACATGATGCAGCTGTAATTTCAGATAATTATACCCTTTCACATAAAAGAAGTTTCAAGGGTCAAAATGTTAATACTTCAAGTGGAAATTACAAAAATCAAAGCACTGAGCGTACTGATAGTAAGCCTGTTGCACAGAATAAGAGTCAGTCCAGTTATAATATTTCTAGTCCAAGATTTGATACTTTTGAGAAGAAGTCACTGATTTGTGCTTATTGTAAGAAAAATGGTGTCACCTGATGGCTGATTGTTTTAGACTCCAGAAGAAGAATGAACGAGATAATAAGCCGAAGTCCAGTGCTTGTACGACACCTTATATTACCAGTACGTTGGAATGTCCTGCGAGTCAGGCTTTAAGTCCAGTTTTTGTGATTACATGGAGGAATATAAACCCTTTATGTCTGATGGGCTTGTTTCTATTGTTGATGATACCACTTTTCAGCCTATTAAGATTTTACGGGACACTGGGGCTTCTCAGTCTTTATTGTTAGAAGGTGTGTTGCCTTTGTCCGAGAAGACTTCTGTTGGTGCCTCCGTTTTGTTACAAGTTAGGTTGTATAGATGTTCCTCTCCATCGTATTTATCTGAAGTCAGATTTGATAACTGGACCAGTTATTGTGGGTGTTCGTCCGAATCTCCCTGTTGAGGGTGTTACATTATTGCTAGGAAATGATCAAGCTAGGAACAAAGTGGTTGCTGAACCAATTGTTACCAGTGAACCAGTGGTGGATGTTAAATTACCTGAAGATGATGCTGAATTGTATCCAGCTTGTGTTGTAAGTAGGGCGATGGCTAGAAAACAACAAGATGAGGATTTGCAAGAAAACCAGTTTGATTACATGGACCTTTCTGACACTTTCCTAGCAGACATTGAAGGTCCTGGTAGCTCAGAAAAGGCCATAATAAGACCACCTAATGTTAACAAGAATGTAATTATGCCATGGCCAGACGTAAACAGCCATTCATTAAACAGAAAGAACCTTTTGGAAGAACAAAATAATGACCCTGAGGTTCTTCAGCTCTGCAAGAGGGCTCAACCACAGGAGGAAGCAGACAAAGTGGCTGAATGCTATTTCCATCAGGACGGCATTTTAATGAGGAAGTGGAAGCCTCCAGATGCTACCCCAGAGGAGAAATGGAGAGTGGTATACCAAGTGGTGGTGCCTAAAGTTTATAGGCAAGAAATTATTGGTCTTGCCCATGACACCCCCTTGGCTGGACACTTAGGTATAAGGAAGACTTGCCTTAAGATCTTGCAGCATTTCTACTGGCCAAGACTTAGAAATGATGTTGCAGAATACTGCAAATCATGTCATATATGCCAGGTTGTTGGTAAGCCTAATCAGAAAATACCATCAGCACCACTCCTACCTATTCCAGCCTTTGATGAACCTTTCAGCAGAGTTCTAATTGACTGTGTTGGACCTTTACCAAAGACCAAAACTGGAAATGCGTATTTATTGACAATCATGTGTACATCCACTCGCTTTCCTGAGGCTACTCCGCTAAGAAATATCAAGACACCTACTATTGTCAAAGCACTTATCAAATTTTTCACATTAGTAGGACTTCCTAAGTCTATACAGTCCGAAAAGGGATCAAATTTCATGTCAGGTTTATTTCAGCAAGTCGTGTACCAGTTAGCGATTGCTCAGTATAGATCAAGTGCGTACCATCCAGAATCTCGAGGTACCTTAGAACGTTTTCACCAAACATTGAAGAACATGATTAGAACTTTTTGTCTTCAATTTGACAGAGACTGGGATGATGGAGTTCACTTTCTACTTTTTGCAGTCCGAGAGGCTGTTCAAGAATCCCTTGGATTTAGTCCCTTTGAGTTGGTATTTGGCTATACTGTAAGGGGACCGTTAAAATTGATTAAGGAAAAGTGACTTACTGAACATACTGACTTGAATCTTTTAGACTATGTATCTAGATTTAAAGAAAAATTGTATACTGCTTGTCAAATTGCTCAGAAAAACTTAAAAAATGTACAGAACAAGATGAAAATTTGTTATGATAAAGATGCCAGGGATAGAGTTTTTGAGCCTGGTGATAAGGTACTTGTATTTTTGCCAGTCACTGGACATCCTTTACAGGCTAAATATTGTGGTCCTTATACAATAGAGAGTAAAATCAATGATTTGAATTATATTGTAAAAACTCCAGGTCGGCGTAAACAAAACAGAGTGTGTCATATTAATATGTTAAAACCATATTTTGAGCGTACTAATGAATGTGAGAGTAAACCAGTTGCCACTTTAGGCATGGTTAAATTTGAGATCAATCATGACAAACCAGATGTAATTGAACCACCTTTTAGTTTTAAAACTTTGGAAGAGACAGTTAGATTGAAAAATTCAGAAATTTTGTCAAATTTAGACTCAAAACTTGCACATCTGTCTTTTGATCGTAGAGAAGAAATAAAAACTTTGGTATTTTCTTTTAAAAATCTTTTTCCAGATGTGCCAAACAAAACCACTGCTGTTTGTCATGATGTTGATATAGGAGATGCTTCTCCAATTAGGCAACATCCTTACCGGCTCAATCCACTCAAACTTGAAGCTATGAGAAAAGAAATTAAATATATGCTTGACAATGATATTATTGAGCCGAGTACCAGTGAATGGAGCTCTCCTTGTCTCCTTGTGCCAAAACCAGATAAAACCTTTCGTTTCGTGACTGATTTCAGAAAAGTAAATTCAGTCTCAAAATCTGATTCCTATCCGATTCCAAGGATAGACGATTGTATTGACAACATTGGTCAAGCAAAATTTGTCAGCAAATTTGATTTGTTGAAAGGTTATTGGCAAGCTCCATTGACACAGAGAGCTCGTGAAATATCAGCTTTTGTTATACCAGATGGCTTATTTCAATATACTGTAATGCCGTTTGGAATGAAAGTGCACCAGCTACATTTCAAAGAATGATCAATAATGTTATAAAAGATTTAAACTGTTGTTATGCTTATATTGATGATCTAATTGTATGTAGTGATCGCTGGGAACAGCATTTAACACATTTGTATGATACTTTTGATAGATTGTCACAATCAAATTTGACTATTAATCTTGGTAAAAGTGATATTTATCAGGCCACTGTTGATAATTTAGGGCATACAGTTGGTCAAGGTCAAGTGAAACCTATTATAGCTAAAGTGGAAGCCATTTCCAAATTTCCTCCTCCTACAAATAGAAAACAACTTATGAGATATTTAGGCATGATTGGATTTTACAGAAAATTTTGTTCAAATTTTGCTACTGTGGTTCAACCACTGACTCATCTTTTACGAAAAGATTCTAAATTTATCTGGAGTGAAAATTGTCAAAACGCTTTTGAAAATAGCAAATCACTTTTAATTAATAGTCCAGTTCTGATTACTCCAGACTTTGAAAAACAATTTAAACTTGCCGTTGATGCAAGCGATGTAGGAATTGGAGCTGTTTTATATCAAGAGACAGATGATAATATTGAGAAACCTATATCCTATTTTTCCAAGAAATTAGATAAACATCAGAAAAATTATTCAACTATCGAAAAAGAGTGTTTTGCAATGTTGTCAGCACTTTGACATTTTGATGTATATTTGAATCCCACTGTATATCCTATTCTTGTTTGTACTGATCATAATCCTCTCACCTTCATACATAAAATGAGAAACAAGAATCAGAGGTTGACTAGGTGGAGTTCATTGTTACAGGAATATGATGTAATTGTAAAACATATTAAGGGTAAAGATAATGTAATAACAGATGCTTTATCTAGAGCTTATTAAAACACTTTGTATATACTATGTATTTTTGTTCATACTATTCATGATAAGTTTTTGTTACACTAAAACTTCTTTTAAGGGGGGAGGTGTTATGATATTGTAATCATTGTATTTATTTATGTTGGCCTGATTTGTGTTGTGTAGCCTGATAGTTGTTTACAGAATAATCTTAGAACTGTGCAGTTTAGAAATCACTGGAACAATCACAGAATGATTGGAACATTCCATTTGACTTACATAATGATTCCAGAATGATCCTAATAAAAGACGCGTTATATAAACTTCTATATTTTACTAGAAACTTCCGTTGTAACTTTCTAAGACGTTCCATTATAGAGTGTTCTAGAATTTTCCGTGACAACTATATATATACAGACACTCAAGTTAAAGTCTCACACTTACACTTAGACATCGATAGACATTAATATTCATAGCATTTGGATTGACACTTTTATTCTACAAACAACATCATACTGGATTGTGACCGTAGTAGTGAATGTAATATTCAGATTGGATTCCGAAAGATATCCAGATACAGATAATAGATTGGACTCATATTTTGACAGTTAAGTTGACAGTAATATTTGTGTAATACTTCTTGTAAACTTTTGTATCATAAATATTGTTAAATTTTATTATTGATTTGTGTCTTTTGTTGGTTACAATTTTAAGGTAATTTCTGGCCGTAACAATATCTACATAACAAACTAAGAATACCTTTACATTTAATCCAAATTCAGAATTGCCTTCAACTTAATATGATTTATTTGTTAAGTAAATTGTTCCCGATGAAAAAGGGTAATCATCTTCCAGTGTTTCCTTTCGGTCAAAAGTTAATCTTATTTTATGACAAAAAGTGATATTTGATTTAACTTTATAGCATGATTACTAATATTCCTTTAATGTCCCTTTGGTATCTTTCGTCTTTGTTCTAGATCATTGTTATTTCGTACTGTTGTAGATAACATATTGATTTAGTCGTAGTAAATTACAATACCCTTAATCCAGACTACACTTCCATGCAGGTTTCAGACAAGCTTTACAAAAACTGTCTATATAATGTTTTACGAAATAGACAACCCAGATACACGAGTAGTTGACTGAAATATGACTACGTGTTCTATATGAAACATAAAAAGTACAATAGTTTAAAGTTATGACACAGCGCTAAATAATTAACATCGAATAATTAGTTTACGCAACAGCTTTCTGTGTCATAAGGCAAAACAAGATCATGGAATTAGGATAAAAAAAAATGCAAACGTGAAACATTTTTTAAGACACGTGAATATTTTCTTATTTTATGTAAAAAGAATTATATTTTATTATTTTTTTCATGTGAAATTTATTATTTTTTTTTCATGTGAAATTCATTTCTAGAGGAAGAGCAATAACTCTTAAGTTTTATTTCGAGGAAAAAACAAGTATGCATTTATATCAGGAAACACTTTCCCTGTCTGTCAAGGGTCTCTCTATATTGTATATTGTTACATGTAGTAAATTTTCAATATGTTATTATCTTTATTGCATACTAATAAAGTTCATAATTTCATTGTACCATTCTTGACTTAAACATAAGGTCATTGTTTTTTTTATTCCCAAACCAGGTAAGAACAAAGACTTTCATTGTAATTATCAAAGGTAAAATGCTTAAAATTTGATACGCCAGACTACACAATAACACTCATTAGTGACGCTCAGATCAAAATAGTTAGATAACCAAAACAGGTACAAAGTTGAAAAGCATTAAGGACCCAAAATTCAAAAAAGTTGTGTCAAATACGGCTACGGTAATCTATACATGGGATAAGAAAATTCTTAGTATATCGAATAATTCATTCTTTTACAAACAGAAATGTATACGAATAGCAATATAATGGCTATGCATATCAACACCGAAGTGCTGATTACGAGTTAGTGATACACTCGGGGATGAGACGTCGACCAGCAGTGGCATCGACTTAGTGATGTAAATAGCCATCAAAGGTACTAGGCTTATGATTTAATACGCGTGTTTCGTCTACATTATAAGTCTAATTAAAATAGTTAAAAATTAGTACAAAATTGGAGAGCATGAGGACCCAAAATTCCAAAAAGTTGTGTCAAATACGGCAATGGTAATCTAAGCCTGGGATAAGTAATACTTCATTCTTTTTCAAACAGCAAATTTATAAAAGTGACAATGTAAATGATATTATACATGTCAACATCGAAGTGCTGACTACTGGGATGGTGATACCCTCGTGTACTTCTTAGTCCTTAGTATTTCGAAAAATTCATTCTTTTGCAAACAGTAAATTTATAAATATGACATCATAATTGATATGCATGTCAACAACGGAGTTTTGACTACTAGTCTGGTAGTACCCTCGGGAACAAAACATCTATCCACAGTAGCATATACTCAGTGGTGTTCATGGTCAAATGTTCAAGGCTTATCATTTGATACGCCAGATGCGCGTTTCGTCTATATATATAATAGGACTCATAATTGACGCTCAGATTTTTTAGTTTTTCGAATTTTCCATTCTTTTTGCAAACAGTAAATTTATAAAAATGACACTATAATTGATATGCATGTCAACACCGAAGTGTGGACTTCTTGTATGGGATACACTCTGGGACGTCTGAATCCTTAGTATTAGCCAGGCGTTGTCAGTTTATTTTCGATTTATGAGTCTGACTGTCCCTCTGGTATCTTTCGTCCCTCTTTTATTACCTTTAAGTTGATAACGAGCAGGCTGAAATATAAAAATACACAACCTGTGGTCATGATTATTGGAAAAATAATGCCGCATGAACGTCATTCATTTACAGTTGGTTGTTCCGTATTATTCTGCCTTGTTCTTGATTTGGTTCGGAATCTCCTGATGATCTTCATTAAAAAAACAAGTTCTTGTCAGACAAAAATCACATTTTTACTCACGGCGATCTTATTTAAGGTTAAATCCATTGGTTGACTTTTATAAAAATTTATTTACAACAATAATATCAAAGAATCGATCAATTTTGTTTCACCATTTATTTTGTCAATTCGAATAAATGTCTTCGTAACGATGTTTTCATTTGTTTTTTTGTTTGTTTGTTTTTACTTGTTGAGTTAAAACAGAAAGTAAGTTATATGAAAAACGTTATCCACTATTATATTCAATTGAGGTATCATAATTCATAGTTTTGTAATCGTTGTACAAGTTGTAACCCAAGGTTGTTTGTGTATAGAAATATGATCACTTGGTCTTAATAGATTTAAACAATTGTTGTGATAGTGTATTTTAAAATTTCCTTGTTTATCAAACATTTTATATTAAAAATTTAAACTTTTAAGATTTACACTGTTAATTTCCGCAATGAAGTATATTGTGGCTTCTGTTTTGATACTGACAATTGTCCTCGCCGAAGATCTTTGTAAAAGACATACAGACGGTGAAAATGTGTATTGTCTCTGTGTGTATCAAAATCTTTCTTCAGTACCCGACGTTTGCGCAGAAAATACTACCGTTTTGGACATTCGGGGGAATCGATTTAGGACACTGTATAATCGTTCATTCACAGGACTACCTTATCTGCGGAAATTGATTATATCTCATTCTTATGTTGAAAGGATTGAAGTTCTAGCATTTTACAACTTACTTGACCTAGCTTCGTTAGATTTAAGTCATAACGTTATAAGAAGCGATTCATTGCCTAATGGTGTATTTCAGTCTTTGCTTCAATTGAAACGATTGGATTTACGTTACAATGCGTTTGCTGAGTATCCAGACAGACAACTGAGCGATTTGGTAGGTCTTGAAATTTTATCTTTAAACGGCATCAACGGAAAAAAATTTGGAAAGGGATTTTCAAAGTTAATCAACCTTGAACAATTCAGATTACAGCCTTGTAACTATGAAATGCTACACAACGACACGTTCAAGAACCTACGACGACTACCTATTACTTATTTTCCTTTGTCATGTAAAATACGCAAAGTAGAAACCGGGGCATTTTCCCCATTACAGCACCTGACATCTATCAGTATATACCAAAACCGTTTTATACGAATAAGTGATTTACTTCCGTCTTTTGTTGCGTTCAGAGGACATAATATGTCATCAATACTTTTGAACAAAAATAATTTCTATTATGGAAAACATTTTGATACACTATCGGAAAGAGATGGTGCATTATTAGGTAATATTTGTACCAGAAAAATTTCATTAGAATCGAATTCATTAATTGAAATCCGTCTTGGTTTTCTGCATGGCATGAAATATAGAAACTGTATCGAAACACTCATGCTGCGAGGAAACTCCATCAATCGTCACCAAGAATATATTTTTGAGTTGAATTTATTGAGTAATCTAAAATATGTGGACTTATCCTCGCAGAACCCTTATTCTTTCATTGGTAAAAAGTCTTTACAAAATAATTTTATTGGAACCCCTAGCGGGTTTACAATAAAATTACCATCTACTTTAAAATTTATCAATTATTCAAACATTATCACCAAAAACACGAAATTTCCCCCAAAAGTGAAAGTAGTCGGTGGGTACAATGTTGAAGTGTTGGATCTTGCAAATGCACATTATATTTCTTGCAACACGACAATTTGGGGTTTTGCAAACCTCAAAAACTTCAACTTTTCCGGTTCTGATTGTTCTTTGTTGTCACCAACATTTTTTAGATATTTTAAACGCCTTGATCATTTGACATTCCAAAACGTAAAATTATATCATCCTCTTCGCATTTATGGTCAGTTTGAAAATTTATTACATGGATTGGTTCACTTAGAATATATAGACTTTTCTCACAATAACTTGGAATTTTCTGTTTCTAAATTTCTTGTTCATCAAAGGCACTCATTGAAAAAACTTATTCTGGATACAAATGATTTTACTGATATTCCAATAAAGGTATCAGATTTTCGTAAAATGATACATTTGGATTTAAGAAACAACAAAATAGAATATATACAAAATCACATGATGGCCGATATAGACAAGTCGGTGAGCAGTGGGTACAATTTGACAATTTTTCTATCTGGAAACCCACTGAAATGCAACTGTGACACTTTAGATTTTATTGAATGGTTATTTAGAACAAATGTTAAACTTGATGCAGACAGGAATTATTCATGTGTTGATACGGATGGATTAGCTCAGACGACTAAAATGGCGTATTCTAAGCTTCGTGAAACAAAGTTAAACTGCATGTCAACTACATACCTGACAATATCTATAATATTATCATCAAGTGTCGTTATATTTGTAATAATGGCGTCATGGTTTTGTAAATACAGAATAGCACTCAAATATTGGTATTACAACATTCGGTGGAAATATCGCTTATTTAAAGACATTAACACTCGTACTAACTTTACGTATGATGTATTTATTGGTTATCATCACACTGACCAAAAGTTTGTGTCGGATAAAGTAGTTGCTTTTCTTGAGAAAGAGAAAGGTCTTAAGCTCTGTCTCCATCAGCGTGATTTTCTTGCTGGACTTTATATTGCTGATAATATCATAAGTGCAATCAAAGATAGTCGAAAAGTCCTTTTTATAATGACAAACAATTATCTGAAAAGTAAATGGGGGAAATTTGAATTCGACATGGCACGTATGCAAATGTTTCAAGAAAATCTTGAGCCGCTAATTATAATATTGCTCGAAGATATTCCACCATCGGACATGCCCAGTGATCTGATAGATATTTGGGGACGGATAACATGTATAGAAGCAGACGATATCGTCCGTGAGTCTACGCAAGCGTTCAGTGGTCACCAGTTTTGGGAAAAACTTTACTTAGCTGTGAAACCGTAACAAATGACAGTATGAAATGTGTGGGAATTTTAGAAAACACACAAGTCTTACTCTTAAAGTTGTTTTTCTGTTGGATTAGAATCAAACAACAACACCAAGCCTGTCTTTAAATATTTCATGTTGGTGTTAATAATTCGAATAGGAATAAGACGAATTTCTGTAAATAGGATTCATTCCGACAGTCCACAGAAACAGCGACTCTAGACGTACACATTAAGCCGAAGCCAAAGGGAACACTAAATAGTCCAGGTAGACAGACCGACCGTAAAAATGCTAAATGAACTGAATGGGTTAGAATTGGCAGTCCATGTTAGAGAATGAGCAACCATAAATAAAGTGCAATATTAATCTACATTTTTATATACATGTAACGATAAATACAAACTTGATTTTACATTTTTGAATACTATGGACTATGACATTACTGAAGAGACATTTATTGTTGAAATGAGCATATGATGCAATAAAAAAATTGGTTCGATATTATTACAGTTATTACAGTAACATCAGAAAATAGTTCAGAACAAAACATGACTGCAAAGACTTTTTTCATACAAACAAAACAAACAAAAACAGTATGTATAATACTAATGAATTATTAAACTTGATGTGTGAATAAGACACGTTTGAGCATTAATCGGGAAATGACACAAAACAGCCATCACATACCATAAGTCGCTTAACAACAAGCGGTACAATGGCTTAAAAGACAAACAAACAAAGACAATCTGATTAACATACAGAGCTTTTTTTACAAGGATCTGACAACAATCCATATTACTTTCGTTTCTGGTAATCATTGCATCAGCCGATGAAATTTCAGCTTACAATTTTTTTGAAGTTGTGTATCAATCCGACAAAACCAGAGAAACCTAATGGTCTTTAAAACAGAAAGTAGAATGAAACGTTTTCAGATCCTGGTAATCAAATCTTGAAGACACAGGATCGGTCTGTTAATCAGATTGTTACAATTCTCTTTCTCATTGCTTCAAACTTAAAATAAAATTTTTCTGTTTTTGAATCACTACTCCTTGGGGTAAATATCAAATCTAAAATGTGTATGCCTTTATGGTGTTTTTCAGTCGGAAAAAATTGCAAGTGTCATTGCATAAATCAACAATGTCATACTATTTCGTAAACAAACCATTTAATTTTGTTTAATTTTAAAAGTTTCAAAGACTACAAACAAAATAAATACAATTGAAATAGTGAAAAGAAATCATTAACATAAAATCTAAAAAAAAGCTTACAGAAATATACATATGTACGTCAGATAAAGAAGATATAAGGATGTACTATATATAGTTTCGTTTGGTGTTCTATCCAATAGTTATGGTGAATGTTATATTTTGGATGTGAATTACGATTGTTCGTTTTTTCTTAGTTTTGTTTTTGTTGCTTATCAAAATATGCATATGAGATACGGCACAAATACTGTATTAAAAGTTTGTACGCGGAAAATTCGCTTATTTCTAATAGTCAAAATAGTTGGAATGATGCGCCTTCACAATGGAGATCAATACCGAAAACTGAAAAATTTGAAACTGCTCATTGTTATGCAAAATGTGTGTTTCTTTCTGAAACACTTGTTACATTATCGGTCTATGTCCACCAGATATTCGCTTTAAAGAGCTATTGTTAATTTGTAATAACTTGTCGAGTTTCAATTGACTTTAGATATTTTACAAAAGTATAGTGTGGAAAATTTTGTTGTCTTTTATTATTCGAATATGTACACTTAATGTTCTGAAAAAAAGTAAAATGACAAAAATACTGAACTCCGTGGAAAGTTCTGAACAGGAAAGACTGTAAGCAAATGGCAAAATCAAAAGCTCAAACACATCAAATGAATGGATATCAACTGTCATATTCCTGGCAGGCATTTTCTTATGTAGAAAATGGTGAACTAAATCTGGTTTTAAAACTAACTAAACTTAACTTGTATGTCAGTTTCATTAATCTACATTATATTGACATTATGTAGAAAATGGTGAACTAAATCTGGTTTTATAGTAACTAAACTTCACTTGTATGACAGTTTATGAGTTTGACTGTCCCTTTGGTATCTTTCGTCACTCTTTTTTCATTAATTTCTAGTATATTGACAACGATGTGTTAATAAAACAAACAGACATAATAAGTAATCATGTCAAAAGTAGGGATACAACAGTCAACATTGTGTTATTATCTTATAAAAACAAGCAAATATATCAGCATAAAAAAACAATAAGGCATATAGACAAAGTACAATAGCAAAAACGGAACACAAGAAACCAAAGACTTACCTTAAATTTGAGAATAGACTACACAGTAAAAGTAATAATTTACAGAGACAAATAAATGGTTACTATAACATGTTTTTAGGATGATTAACAATTTCTGTACCTAGAATCTATACTTCAAGACCACCGTGTATTATTTGTGAAGTTGATACAGAATATTTATCAACAAGGTCTTGGTATCTTCCGATGAACTTTTTTAGAAAAAGTAAGAGACGTTTTTTTACATACCCCTGGTTCGTCAATTTTCTTCTCAGACACTGGTGACGTTTTACGAAGTATGAGTGACAGCTGCAAGCTCTGCATACTGAATGAGTTAGGAAATGTATATCCCATATACAGTTGAAGTAGTTATATGAATATTAAGGTGGGGGAATTGATATTTTCAAAATTAAAATCGTCCCGTTTGTCATAGATTCGGGTACTGAGATGACCGTTGAGTCCAATTCTAGCTAAAAGTCTAAAATGAGGCAGATGAAGCCATTTTCATTGTATTTTTAATTCTAGTTCTTGGTGATATATTAATGGAACCCAATCAGAAAAGTTTAGATTGTAATGGAAAGAGCATCATCCATATATCTGGATGTGAAATTAAATGATTTGGCTTCTTTGATCTTTGAACACACTTTCCATTATCCCTTGTTAACCGATGTGTTTATATTGGATCAAATGAACATATTAATTCAGATATTTTAAAGATGTAAGGAAAACATTTCAATGTAATGAAAATTTTGATATACAGCATGTCAATCGACTTTTCTAATGTTGTCAAAATAAAATATCTCTCCAATCAATAAATAATGTGATATGCTGTTTATCTGACATGTATTGGATTTAGGTCATATTTCATTGATTTATGAAATTTTAATTGTTTTGTACCACTGATATGTCACGAAATAGTAAATTTAGTATTTTCATTTCAATGTATTGAAGTTTATATAAGGGAATGCAACTAATAGTAATATTTTTACCGCGCTGTTAAAGTATATTTTTCTTCAATATATTGAGCTAGATCTACAATTTGGTTTTTTTTAATAAGTATACAGCATATTTCCTAGTTACTATTTTCTAAGGTGATGAATGAATAATATTTCAATAAATTACTATAAACAAAGCAAGATATTTCATTCTTTTCTGATAGAAACTAATTTATATAGAATTATGGGGGGGTTGTTTTTGATACTAACTTTATCAGCAAGAAGATGAAGTAACCCCGCTAGGTCATGTAGAGCAGGTTCTAATTTTCTGTGTTTGCCATGGTATTGTCAGATTTAGTTAATTTAGTTACTTATCAATTTGAATGTCCCTTTTGATGTCTTTCGCCTCTTTTCTACAAAAAAACATATTTTTCATTTCGACGGGTGCCGTATACGGTGCATGAAATGCTTACCCTTCCGGAGCACCTGATTTCACTCCCGGTTTTTAGTGGAGTTCGTGTTGTTTCTTAACTATTATTTATAACTGTTGATGTAAATGTCCTTTGGTTTTATGAGTCTTTGTTTACTCCTTGGTTTTGATTGTTATTGTCTAATATATAGGAACTTTTGAAAATCCATTGCAGTTCTTTGATAGTTCCTGTTGGATTTATTCACAACTCTTCTTGACTAAGAACAATGAATATATAGCTTGTGAAATTGAAAAGCTATCTGTTTTATGTTGAAGTACGTATTTCATCTCTAAAAATGGGTTAGTGTGATATAATGTTGCTGTCTCAATGACGTATCCAATACATATCAATTTATGTATATGCTCGGACAGGTTTTATATAGTGACACTTATTCCTTAGTAGTGATGAGAATTTTTCTTTTTTTATTTTTATTTTGAACACAATGTTGACTGCTGCCCAATTTTTGACATTTTTACCTATTGGGTCTGTTTGTTTTGTTCATGCATCGTTGTCAAATATAATGGAAATTGAGAACACTGTCATAGAGGTGAGAGGTTTAGCTAGCTATAAAACCAGGTTCAATCAACCACCTTCTACATAAGAAAGTGCATGTACTTAGTCAGGAATATGACAGTTGTTATCCATTTGTTTGATGTGTTTGAGCTTATGATTTTGTTATTTGATAAGGGACTTTCCTTTTGGAGTTAAAGATTTTACTTTCCGATGAAAAACCATGTTTAATCCTCCAGTTTCTTCATATAGAAATGCCTGTATCAAGTTCGAAATATGACATTTGTTTTCAATTCGTTTGATGAGTTCGGTATTTTTGTATTTTTTCTTTTTACTGTAAAATGATTTAACCTATCATTTCAAAAGTATTAAGAATGTCTGACATTTCAGTGCGAACTCTAGCTGTATTACTTTAAAGGTAAGCTGCTTATAACTAAAACATGCGGCTTATGTCATTGAAAATTACAGAATTCAATTAATTCAAATTCTATGAACTTAAAACAAAACTGTAAGAATAAATTTCTCTGTTTTATTAAATATCCATTACCCACATATATACTTCTTTTAAGTATGAATGTTAAAGGTTAAAAAAAAAAAGAGGTTTTATAATTGTAAAGAGGCGAACAAATCCGTCTCTCGCGTTGCAGGAACGGAAATGTAATCTAACCTGTCGTTTTTTATAGGATCATTTTACAGGTATTTTCAATTTATTATGCAAATTATTTATATAAAAGTAAAACACGTTCAAAGACAAAATATTCCAGAAAATTTAACGCCAACCCAAATTCAATATTTCTAGATTAACATAAGATATCTCCCTTAATATATTTGTTTTTTTTTTAATTTATCCCAGATTATCAAATACTTGACAGATATGGACACCAAATGAGGAAAAACACACAGTTGTCCTAATGTTTTAGATTACCTGCTGCATTTGGCAAAACATTTTACGAATTTTGGTCCTCAATGCTCTTCAACTTCGTACTTTATTTGGCCTTTTTAACTTTTATGGATTCGAGGGTCACTGATGAGTCTTTTGAAGACGTATGGCGTATATACAAAATTTAGTCCTGGTATCTATGATGAGTTTATTTACACCATATACCGCATAGTATATCAGAAGGAAGTGATCATACAAAAGATGTAAAAAAAAAAGATGACTTTTGGACAATGCACTACTAAAAAAAATGCAAAGAAGATGACACAATAAAAAGAAAATAAACGTTTATTAAAAGAGATCGTTTGTATATCCGTGATGCTAGTTGGGATTATTTCTATTATTTTAGAGTATTTATTGTTAGGTGAGATTACTCTTACTCGCCTATCAAATTTAAGAGGACTTAATTGTTGATCAAGGGGTCAGCTTTAAAAGCTATAAGCACAAGAAACAATCAAACCCCTTTAAAACGTAGAATCACACAAATACTGAACTCCGTGGAAAATTAAAAAAGGGATATCCATAATCAAATGGCAAAATCAAAATCTCAAACACATCAAACGAATGGACAACTGTCATAGTCCAGACTTGGTACAGACATCTTCTTATGTACAATATGGTGGATTGAAGCTAGTTTTCAATCTAGCTAAACCCCTCACTTACACGTACTTCAACGTCTGTCCCATATCTCACTCTCACAATATACTGATCTTTTTTTAACTGCATTTCAGTTATGTGTGTTAAATTCATATGTGTGACATTCATTTTCATAAAAAAACATCTTTGACATATTTACGGACATTCAGTCCTCTTTTTACTAGTATATAAATCAAATGATATTTTCTTGAATACGGAACTAGTTCTATGACTTCTATAAGAAGATCTTTATTTGAGACAAAGGTAAATTAACGACTAAATACTACATGTAGTAGAATATATTGAAAAAAATGGATTAACGCCACTATATGACAGGCTCTTATCATTTATCTATACCGGTGGCGGATTCAATCAAGGCGTGGAGGGCGTACCCCTTCCTCCTCACACACACAAATACACTTCGGTCGGGAAAAAACATATATCATTTCTAATCATGTTAACATCGCCTACAAAAATATTTCTCTTCACCAAGCTCAACAGTATGTATTCTGTTTTCTGCTACTAACATCCATTTCAAAAATGCAAGAACAGTTTATCTTTCGTTTTTTATCATTTAAATACGGTTGATTTTCAACGAACTTTCAAATAAGGAGAAATAATTCAAAAGGTCGAACTGTCGCATGTTATATAATCTTAAACTGTGAAAGTACAAAAAGAATAGGTTTTAAATGACATAATTTATCATATAATTTTAAGCTGCTTTAACAGTGTACGACCACACGTGCTCTTATATATAAGAACTTCCTGGTATGAATCATAACCAATAAAATTATAAATACGTTTGATGTGACATTTGAGAATATCAGACATAAAACTTGGGGCATACGGAAATCTAGAAGTGCGTTTTGTAACAATTATGGAATAACGTATTATAGTCTTAAATTTTATTGAAATAATCGTCAAGAATCTGATTGTTCTTAAACCCACTGGCTGTTTCACTTCCCACACTCAATCAGAAAATATCATACATGTAACTATAATTATGACTCCGAAGATCTCATTACTGATATCAAACCAGTAATTTATCATTTCGTTTTAAACAACCTCATCAGAGATACCAGGAATTGAAATTTTGTATTAGCGCCATACGCAGAAGGGGTGTGAACTTCCCATGGCAGAAATAAAGAACATTAGGTGAAGAAAATGTATATCAAAAGAAAGACCAAGATGGTGCATCACGAACCCCGTCAAAATTGAGGTTGAACTCAGATGCTGTGGAAGGGTTTAAGCAGTTCCTGTTTAACTAGTTTCACCTGTCGCGATACTCATAAATAGCAGTTATTCAATGACAAGTTGCATTCGGTGATGTAAATGGAGAAAAAGAGGACGTTTTTTATCATTTAACATTCTTGCGTTTCTTTTTGTGAACTTCCCATTTTACTACTATTTTTCTTTTCGTTTTTTATAAGTAACGTTTTTTTCCTGATCTTTTGATTTTTCAAACATGTCTTAATTGCCAAATTGGTAGTATAACATTTCAGTTATTATTAAATGTTTTAAAGACAAATAAACACGTTTTCATCAATATTTTTCATTAAAACTGTCTGCTTACAATCGTAAATATTCGTCGATATGTCTAGATAATCGGTATATTTAGCTTGTTAATATTTTTTTCTTAATTTTATTTGTACCATTTTTTTTAATTTTTTTTTTGACAAGTCATATATTTCCATTTTATTTGTTTTGATTTATCGTTTGATAAATGTTTAAACACATGCATGTTTAACCCCTACACATTCTGTATGTATGTGCCTGACCCAAGTCAGGAACCTGCATGTAATTCAGTGGCTGTCGTTTGTTGATGTGTTACATAAAATTATTTGTTTTTAGTGATTTTTTTTAAATTGAATTATGCCGTTTACTTTCTCGTTTGAATTGTATTACATTTGTCATTTCGGGGCCTTTTATAGCTGACTTTGCGGTATGGGCTTTGCTCATTGTTGAAGACCTACAGATGTTAATTTCAGCGTCATTAGGTCTCTTGTTGAGAGTTGTGTCATTGGCAATCATACCACATTTTCTTTTTGTATATACAATGGAACACTATCTTCTGGATAAAATGATGGTCTTATGACATTTCATAGTCGTAAGAAAAGTACCTCAAGTTACGATAAGTCAAAACCTTAAAAATAAATCACCTCTTCACACTATTATGAGAGAATTTTTATGAAAAGATACACTTTCCAAATGTAATTTACTATTCTATCAATTTTCAAGCTGTTTGTAAGTCAAATATAATTTCAAAAGTTTTGAAACATTATCAGAAACTATTTTTGTGCAACTCATGATTATTTCAAATCTCTAGGAATAATTTAACTAGAGAGAGATAAGAATTGAAATTGGAATCTCCTGTAACGCAGAATTTCTACTCCTATTCTTTATACTCATGATTATTGTTTTTTTTATATATAGTAGTTCATTAATGTATTTGCAGGAGCAATTCGTTAAGCGGTTATTCGGTGTACCAAATCTAATCCGTTATTAAAAAAAACGGTTTTTATTTCCACTTATGACAGTCATAAGAGCAGAATAGGGTTGACTATCCTAGAACAGTTTAGTTTTACATTTTATGGCATATCATATGATAGTCATAAGATGGTCCTAAAATTATTGCTGATGTTATGATAAATATCCATGTATTCTGAAACTATTAAAGGGCGTATATGAAACATGCATGCAATTTCTAGAATATACAAATCGGTCGGGATATTATCTATATTACATTTCAATAAAATCCATCGTATGGAAACAGGTGTGTCACGCATATCTGTTGTAGACTGTTCTTGCTGCAAGGAAGTTGTAATATCTGATCAAAGATGAGGATTCTTTTAATAATTGTTGTGATTTTTGCTTTCTTGGCTTTGATTGATGGTAAGGATGAAACTTAAGATATATGCACTTATAATTTAAAAGTACACTCTGTCTTAAAATGCATTGTAAAAAAAAAAACCAACGTAGTGCATTTGCTGGTTGCATAAGGCAAATGAAAAAATGTTGGCCGTTCAAGTTCAAATATCTGCTTGAATATGTAATAAAGTTTAAAAGATGTTTAAATTGCTTTATCAGTCTTGTTTAGAAATATTTGGATATTATACCTTATAATTTCTTTTCTGAATTTGTAACAAGAAACTAGATAAAAAGACATTAAATAAAGGCAACAGTAGTATACCGCTGTTCAAAAGTCATATTAAATCGATTGAGAGAAAACAAATCCAGGTTACAAGCTAAATCCGAGGGAAACTATAAAAGGCAAACAACGGAACAACAGAAACACTGTAGTACAACAAAAACAAACGACAATGCAACACACACAGAAATGAACTATGGGATAACAATTGACGTGTTCCAGTCTTGGAACAGGACATTTTAAGAAACATCGGTGTGTTGCCCCTGGTTTTGGATTATTCTCATTATACAAGTACAAAATAAGATAAGCTAGATTTAGAAAGCATTTTTCACGTGAGCACAAACCCGTCGATTTGCCTATCTAAACTCCGTCATTAAACTTAAGACACACAATAAAGCATTAGAAAAAAAATCGGGTTAGTATCCAATTTTAATTGCAATAATCCAAGAACTACAACGTAGGTTGAATGCTCTGTCTTTATGCAATCTGATAACACCTGTTGTGTATAATTGTGTATAATCAATTGAATTGATAATTTTTACTAATCATTGTAGTTCTTTTCTTTTCATTTTATTCTGTTTCAGCTCAGGCAAAAGTGAAGGCTAAAAGTAAGTATATATGTCTTATGTTGCACACAAATATAGTATAACATCATTACGATAGAACACACCAGCGAAAAAGGATCTTGCAGGCCAGTATTCATTTACATATGCAACAAATCTGTATTTGTCAAATCATAAAATGGCCAATTCCTAATTTCAAAATATGTTATACTCGCTGCATTGCAGACCTGTTGGTGAGTGACCTTCTGCTGTTGTCTGTTCTATGGTCGGGTTGTTGTCTCTTTGACACATTCCCCATTTCCAATCTCAATTTTATAGATCTTACAAGCCGGATTTTCATCATGGGACGACCATTTCTATATTTTGGTTTGGGGGGGCGGGATTTTTTTTTTTTGGATTGACTTTTCATTCTGAACTATTTCTGCGCATGCTTACCCTTTTGTACACTATTGATTCCCGTATATCGAAAGATCATCGCTAAACAACAAGAATTTTTAAGTGTGTCAAGATATTGTATTAAAAAAAAAATACTGATTATCATTAGAAATATATCAAACAAAGTTACTAAGCAATTACATGTATTTTTTTTTTTTTTTTTTTTTTCAGCATGCATTACCAAATGTACAAAGAACATGCTTGGCTACTTCCAGTCATGCGATTCTTGTGAAGCCTACGTCACCTGTGTTTTCAGAGTAAAATATGATCGGAAATGTCCAGGGACACTTAAGTGGAACGACAAAACCAAGGAATGCGACTTCATAACACCAACCTGCGAAAAGATTTGATTGACATTTACAATAAAGCAAAATTCTTTGAAAGCATTTATCTCTTATTTTTATTTACATCCAAATGCAGGTTTTCGGTTGTTGTGTGGGAAAATTTTGTTTGGATTTTAATACTTGTTGACACATTAGCGTCATCTTTTTTTTTCAGTTCCACTATGCTCCTTTGTCCTTGTTAGCAAAGATCTTGATTATGCTATGTGATAGTTGGTTTATGTTTTATTAAACCTTTGCTCAAGACCTTTTTTCAGGTAATAAATGATAGATTTTTTGAAAACTTTAAGCAGTTATTTGGTCGGTACAATTTAATTAGACAAATCAAAAAATCGTTTGTCAAATATAAAACATACGAAACCATGACCAAAGAAAATTACGAAAGACGAAAAACACTTAATTTAAATTAAGGACTAAACAACACAAAACCCAACAAGAACACGGAATGAACTCATGTGGTCCTAATGAAGGGCATGCAGTGAATGTAACAGTTTGAATTATTGAAGACCGTGCATATGTTCATTTCAAAGACATATTTAGAGAAATACCATTGATTCAACCCAAATGGTTTAAGTATATCTTTGAATAATTTGAAACAGCTGTTGTGGTGCTTTGTATAGATGTTTATTACGCTAATGTTTATTTGCAAGTCGAAGTTTGAAACCTTTTAATATAGATGTATTACGTTATATCTTTATTCGTTGTCATTTGGGGAATTTATTTCAAAGTTTCGCAGATCTTTGATAAAATCTGGTCATAACTGTTTCTTTAGGCTATGGACAATTTAGACCTTGACATATTGAATAGTCACCTCGCTATGAATATAAAATAAGGCGATGTGGTTTGATTGACAGTGATACAATTATTTACCAGAGACAAACAGACGCAGATGTCATGTTACCGTAAAACCACCAACAAAGATAAAAACGCATATCGCATTTAAAGCTATGGAAGGGCATACACATATTTAAAGCAATTCAAACGAGAAACCAACGGCCGGATTTATGAACAATTAAAACTTCAATAAAAAAAACCAAATATGGTATACAGCAACAAACAACAACCCCTGAGTTGCATGCTCTTGGCTTGCGACAGGCATGTACAGAATGTAACGGGATAGAACACCCAAAAATACCCTCTCACTTCCTAGTACAGTTGCACAATATAAGAAGTTCAACATACTATAAAAATCAGTTGACCAGAGGTTGGCTCTTCAGATCGATACAAAACAACAACAAAAGAAACAACTTACAAAATTGATATTATTATCAATAAAAGAAAACATTTGGTAAACCGTCCGTGATGCAGCACCTCAACGAGACAAAGCCTACAGACATCTTGAGGTCAACATACGGTCTTCACCTATAGACGGTGTCTAAACAAACATGGCGGAATGGAACGAAATTTTTTCTTTATTATAACGTCTTACGCCCTCATATAACAGTGGTTGTACTCACGGGGGGGGGGGGGGGTCTCAACATGGGATTTTGGGTACAGGTGTGCAGCTGGGATTTTAAAAACACCCCCCATTCATATATTGAATAATTGTGAAATCCCTACCTATACATATATTTCACAGCGAAATCATGACCCATTCATATATTTATCAGCTCAAATAGTACCTATATGCATATACAATCTTATTATACATCAAAAACACTTTTCAATTATACAATACACTTTAATTTATATGAAACATTGAACTTTTCAAACAATAACAAGTAAAAACACTGTTTTGAAGGTGCAATAGCACAAACAATATGACTTCACAGCTGGTTATAATTATGAGCCAAAAACACGCAGTTTTGAGGAAATAAACCTGTATTTAATGCATTTTTTTTGCTCTATGAGCAATCAGTTGAAAAGTTAAGCAAATTCTGCACAATTTTTTGAAAAATTTAATTTAACAAACAGTAATAGAAGTTCCGTGTTGAAGGCCGTACTTTGACCTATAACTGTTAACTTTTTATACATTGTGACTTGCATGGAGAGTTGTCTCATTGACACTCATACCACATCTTCTTATTTATAAGTAATAGAAAACTCTTTGGTGGTTTTGCACCTATGTAATGTAGTGGATTTGCTTCCTCCTCTTGTTTTCGAATGTGTTTTGCAGCTACACAGTCACAATAATCACATCTTAAAGTTCCAGTAAATTCCTCACATTCATGACAATTTAAACATTTTCCTCTGTCAATGCTTCGTATGTCTTTCATTTTGGCAATCAAATAATGACAAATTCTTTCAACAAATTAAAAGTGATTAAGCAAGACACACAATGTCAATGAGAATAGACGCAACAAATTAAGTGCAAATAAATCGATGTGTTACGCAACTCACGTGACGCAACTAGTGCAAAAGGTTCGATATCTACTGGATAATTTACTGAAGATTATTAATTGTGACAGTGTAATTTTTAATCAATATCAAAACTTGTGTACATAAGTTTCAGCAGATGTGGAAATTTTAATGACAAAGAGTTTGGGAAATTCAGTGAAGATCGTTGCACAACAAACTGAAATTTATGACCCATTGATATATCACAATCGGTCAATTACTACCTATTGATATATTTCCTCGGTAAAATTGCACCCCATTGATATATTTGACGGATCAAAAAAGGGACCCATTCCAGCGGCACATATGTATATACCTTTATATAGGAAGAGACCCCCCCCCCGTGGTTGTACTATGTATGCAATTGTATTGAATCAGTGGCGGATCCAGGGGGGGGGGGGGTTCCGGGGGTGCGCACCCCCCTTTATTTTTGCCGATCAATGCATTTGTATCGGGACATATGTTTTGCACCCCCCCTTTGCCCTGGGTTCCCTGGGTTAGCACCCCCCTTTCGAAAATTCCTGCATCCGCCCCTGTGAATTTAGTTACTTTAACATATACATGATATATAGCAGAAAATATGCTTTGACATTTCAAGTTAATTTTTATAATAACAAAACATGAGAAATCAATATATCAAAATTGCTGAAGTATCCTATCCTATGAAAAGTTTAGTTCGGCATGGTGTCAAAAATTGAAAACATGCAAAAATGGAATAGTGATAAAATATTTTGCTGAACTTGGATAGACTTATTTTTTTAAAGGTTCTTTTTTCTATAGCAATAACGTGAAATTAATCAGGATTTGCCTGCATCTTAATTTCTTTGAACCAATCAATCAGCACTTGAGACTCGGATTCTAATATAGATATGAGATGGTCATAATCAGGACGGCTAAAAGACAGAGTATTGTCGTCAGCATAATTATATAAGGTACTAAATATATTTTTAACAAATTAAACTATCATTTATGAAGACATTAAAAAAGGGGCCCCAATATAGAACCTTGACCCCGTATGGATGGCAGCCCTGCTACTCAGAACACTGTTTACTTTAATTTGCTGTGTTCTGTCAGAAAGATATGATTTTTATAAAGATAGAATGTCGAGAAACACTTTTTTCTGATGTCACCTTTCGTTTCGTAGAGCACGTTTGACAATTACATCGTGATTGTGCCAGTCTTTGCTCAGACAGATGACAATATAACACTGTGTCTATTCATCGATAGACTATATCGGCTACTATTTACCTTGCAAAATTTCCAACAGACCCTTATTTTAGAGGGTGTGAAATAATTGCCTACGTCCAGACTATCGAATGTTTCCAAGATATTCACACTGTGACAGGAGCTTGGTGGTATTGACCCTCTTTTTATTCTATTTTCCCCCCATTTTATTTTTAAAAAATTCTTAAAGACTTTTATACATTTTTAAATTCTTTAATTTGCTCTTACTCTCGTTCAGTCAATACAGTTACAATAACAATAGTTTATATAAATATACTTGAATAAGGGTATACGGTCAATGTACACCGAAGCTAATATATATGATTCAATATAAAAAAGGAGATGTGGCATGATTGCCAATGAGACACTGACTTTCCAAAAGAGACCAAATGACACAGCATTAACCGTACGATCTTCAACAATGAGCAACACCCATACCACATAGTCAACTATAAGAGGCCCCGAAATAATAATGTAAAACTATTCAAACGAGAAAACTAACGCCCTATTTTTTTCTTAGATATAGGAAGATGTGGTGTGAGTGCCAATGAGGCAATTGGCAACTCTCCATCCAAATTACAATTTATAAAAGAAAACCATTATAGGTCATTGTACCGTGCCTTCAACACGGAGCCTTGGCTCACACCGAACAACAAGCTATAAATGGCCCCAAAATTACTAGTGTAAAACCATTCAAACGGGAAAACAAACGGTCTAATCTATATAAAAAACGAGAAACGAGAAACACGTATAAATTAAATAAACAAACGACAACTACTGCACATCATATTCCTGACTTAGGACAGGTGCAAACATTTGCAGCGGGATTAAACGTTTTAATGGTAGCAAACGTTCTCCCTTTTTCTGAAACAATAGCATAACATCACAACATAGAAAAACACACGATAAAATATCAATTGTCAGGCTTAACTCAATCAAAAAACGTAAATTAACACACTATGAACGAATAAATTTGATCTGCGATATCTGCATGATCTGCATGCAAATGCACAGTTAATAAAATATTAGGGACAAACATTCAAGGCCAAAAAGCAAACAAACAATTCCAAACAAAGCCATGGCAAGACACCTACGCTAAATATTTAACCCTTCGAAAATAATCACTTTTGAAAAGAACCGGGTTTAATAATATGTACAGGTAAATGAAAAATAACTTTGTCGTTTTAGGTATACTACTTAATTATGTGTATAAAATTCCTCCAACAATTAGGAATACTAAGAAAGTTCTGTCATATAAATACATGTACATAATTTAACACTAGATACAAATTGGGGTGAGTATCAACAATAAAACCATACAGTTAGAGCTAATGCTAAAACTTCCCTGTACAGATTTAAGGAGACTGAATAATCTTTAAGTTCATACAAATGTAGTACGAAGATGTGAAAATTAGTAGATATTCCAAATAATCAAAGCTGGTATATAGACAAGATCCATATTGATATCAAAGAACAAAAAAGCACTATTATAAACTGTATCAGCCAATGGTTTGTCAACAGGTAGTCAAATTTGCCGGTATTTTTTCTAAGTCGTTTAAGGTAGCACAATACAAAGATTTGTTCACTCCCAATCAGACAACTTTAAACTGATGTAATTCATTTCATCCTTCTTTATATTTTATAAATGAGGTACCAAATGAAAGAAGAAAGATTAATCTTTCAAATTGTGATAATTTCATAATGACATAATTATTACATAATCAATCGTTATGTAATTAGTTTCTATATTGTTATGTCCACACTTGAATGAATTTAGCTTCTTTGTTCTTCATAGCATCCCAAAATATTTTATAGATTCTTGTACAACACAGCTTGACCTCCAAAACTGTGTCTCAGATTTCCAAAAACATCAATAGAACAAATTTTATACCACATTGAATTTAGTGATCTGTTATGAATTTATGTTGCAAACTTCATTGAAGATTTATGAGAGAATGAAATACAATAGGAAAAATCTGAGACACAGTTTTGGAGGTCAAACTGTGTTGTGCAAGAATCTATAAAATATTTTGGGATGCTATGAATAACAAAGAAGCTAAATTCATTCAAGTATGGACATCACAATATAGCAACTAATTACATAACAATGAATTATGTAATAATTATGTCATAATGAAATTATCACAATTTGAAAGATTAATCATTCTTCTTTCTTTTGGTACCTCATTTATAAAATTTAAGGAAGATGAGTGGAATTACATCAGTTTTAAGATGTCTGATTGGGGATGAAAAATCTTTGTATTGTGCTACCTTAAATCACTCGAAACTAGGTGAGCCATGCACAGAAGTGATACATATTATAAATATAAAAAAAAAATGAATATTTTAATCAACAACAAAAGAAAAAAATCTGTATCATTTACCTCTGTGGACACGAGCAAAAACTGGGTCAAAGTTTGGTATATAAAAATACCGGAAATGAACAATTCCTTTACCGTACTTTTACCAAATTTACAATCGCCATTGGCAGGAAGTAAAAATTTCCAAGAATGTGATGGTGAAATGAAACAAGCAATATTTCTTTCAACAATGAATTTACTACAGGTTTTAATTTACAAAACAACACATAATATTCGAACTTTTATCAGCTTAATTGAATCCTAACAAAATTCACTTCGTCCTTTGTATTTTTGAGGTGACATTTCACGTAAAACTGAAAATATTTTTGTTTACAATTACATGTATTTAATTTTCAAGTTCATCACTAATGACACTATTATACTATTAAAACAACTGTCCCTATGTTATTATCTTATGACTTACACACCAGTCTGATACAATCTGAAGGGGTCTGGTATTGGTCTACAGATAGTCTGAGTCATAGGGACTGTCTGTCAATATTAAAGTCTAATTCCCTAAAATTTGTAATGGTTTACTGAAAGTTTTGTCATCTTCTTAAATCTAATTGATTAAATAATTATGATATTTATAATTTCATAACACTTTGATGTTTCTGTTCTGATAATATGAGGGTACATTTTGTATACAAGTATAGAACATCTGATATGACTAATATTCCGTTTATTGGATGGGTCATTAATGAACATCAATATTATTTCATTCAAATAGAATCAGTCAGTCGGTAATTATCTTTGAAGAAATGTACGACAATTTGGACACAATTTACAATGTTTACTGTAGTTTCATGGAGAAAACGTAATGCCAGAAAGTTGAAAACCACAAACAACTCGTAGAAGGCATTGTTTTACTTGTTCTCCGTGAAATAAATAGCAAATTCAGACGTATTTGTCATTGACTGCCCTCATTTTTGATACGAAAATAACAAAATCGGCTGCCATATTGACTTTATTGTTGATCATATTTACATCTTCTACACACATTTTTTGTACTGTTTATAATCTTCCAAAGATATATATATATATATGTTTAGGTATTTTGAGTAATGGGAAAAGTTAAAGAGGGTCTTAGTAGTAGTGTTGGTAGGGTGCTTTGGTCATCTTTTTTCTGTTTTCTTTATTTTTAATACACAAATTTTCACTGTTGCTATATCCTAACATTGTGCATTTACTGAGCACAGCTGTTTTGTACTGTATTGACATTAAGCACAACAGAAGTAGAAAGGTGAAACTGGTAAAGTGTGTCAGACCATAGAAACAGAATGAAGCAGGTCACCTTTAAAAAAATGCTGCATAAAAAGCTTAACTGTGCCAAGTAATGATTTAAAACCTGTGTGACAAGCTGCTTGACAAGTTTTTCAGCCTAAAAAGTAGAAAGATAGAGTTCGATATGGGCTAATGATGTAGTTCTTGTATAACCAGTGATTTCAATGAATAAACACAATATTTGATTAATATCTTGATTAAAACATGCCCTTTTCATATCATATCACACGTTAAATGCCCTTTTTCAGGATTGGCACCCTGCCCTTTTGAAAACCTAGATGGAACACTGATATGTAATTGTTAAAGTCTTCCAAAGGGACAGAAAATATTAAAATTGATCATGTTGATAAGTTCAAGTATACATTTATAACATAGATCAAGGACTGAATGATTTACATAATGTATCAAATTTACATGTATCCATATATTATAAAATTATGTACTCCATCAGCTAAAATTGGATTCATTTCATTCCAAATTAATCAAATTGTATCAAAATGAAATTAATTTTTCACTGCATCCTTGGCAGTCTGTTTTGTTCAAATAAGTTATATCTTAAGATGGCATGTACAGGAAATTTGAAGAACTCTAAACAACTGGGTTTCCCTAATTTCTGATACACATTACACAAAGTATTTTCAAAGTCTTGAGGGTGAATTCAGAATTACAGATTTCATCATGTTAACATGGTTAATGAGTTAAAAGTATGTTGTGAATTTGTCTTACAAAATTATCAGATTATTGGTTTTGTGAATTTACCAAAGTGCAGCTAAAAGTCTTAGGTGCGCAGCTACATGGTACAATACCTATAAAAACATATGACACCAGCTTTAACCGTTGATTAGCTTGGGGTCGTAAACAAAGTCATTAACTTTTCGCCAGGTAAAATTTAAAAATTAGCGGATCATATCAATATGAACAAAGTAATATACAATTGATCTTCAAAAAAGGCAGGGCGCCCTAGGCCTAGAAACTGTAAAAAGGGCACAGGGCGGCACTGAGGAAAGGGTGGGCGCCGCACCCTCTGAAAACAGCCTAGCTGGAACACTGCATAAGTACAAGAATGATTCCATTTGTATTTCATTGTGGCTATGGTGAAACAAGGTTATGCTTGATATCACAAACAGCACAGACACAGGAGACTCCACTGTAGATGTACAAATGTTCTGCCAATAAACAAAATTTTATTAATTCTAATATTACAAAATGTATTATATAATTTATTATGATGTTTTTGGGGTGAACTTTTTTTTACCAAAATTTTCCAGCTAAACATTTCATGACTGAAACATATGCCCATGTGATAAATTTCATAATAAATGTGTAGGCTTGTCTATTTAGTTTTGTACAATGATCTGTTGAACATGTTGAATATCATTCTGTGGTTCTCCATTAGCAGACTTAAGTCTTTGTGATACACTTTTGAAGCCACAGGCCACACACTAATTTTTTGAAATTTGAATAGTTTCTATAGACCTAAAGAAGAAATTCTTAAAGGCATAAATTAGCAATTTTATAACTTGCAAACACAATTATTTTTTCCACAGGTATGAGTGCCACTTTAGGTGGTGAAAAGGGAGGATGGAAGGAAGAGAGACTTCTAGGGTCTGGAGGTTTTGGAGCTGTACATCTGTGGAAGGATAAGGTAATTTATGACAGACCTGGTCACCAGCTGGCAACTAACAAAAAGTATACAGGTTTCCCTCACAAAAGGTGTTATCCTGACCCTTTTAAAACTTTATTTTTTGTGACCTTAACCTCAAATCAGACATTTACATGAATGCAAAAGGTAATTTAAAAGCTCATACTATGTCCAACATACATACTGATTCAAATAATATAGAACATAGAATAGATTAAAATACTTATTACAATATACATGATATAAGAGAAGCAGTTGGTCTTCTTGCTCTAAAAATCACCCATGGAGATTTTTAAAAGTTGGCAGGTACTGTAAGGATCGCACAGCATTTTTGGGCCACTCCTTATAAAATTAACATGTAATATGTTAGAACATCATCATGATCATTCAACAATTTTGTAGATAAGACTGGCAGGTGTTTATGTATTATGTATGTATATCATGTATATATTATATATGTAAAGTAGCAGTTTGTTGACATTTTGTCAAACTTGATAGCATGCACAATGCTCACAAAATTTAACACAAAGAGGTATAGCATTGGGTAACAACCTGACAACATGAACAAGTATATCTTGAAACATATTAAAGAAAACTGTTTTAATGATTCAACCTTAAAAAAAATCATTTTGCAAAGTTACTTATTGATATTTGTTTTTACGACTTGACGAGGTTATAAATTATAGTAGACTGGCCAAAACATTATTATTGCATATAGATTACAACTACAGATGAAATCTTTTTCAGAAATAATTATTAAATACTTTCATTATTTTTCATAGCAATAATGAAAATAAACATTCTTTAATTATTTTTTTTTGTCAGAATGGAGAATATATAGCACTGAAAAGATGTAGGGTCCAGAATGAGATGACAGCTCGTCACCGACAAAGATGGGCCCTGGAAGTAAATATCATGAAAAAGTTGGTCCATCCAAATGTGATAGGTGCTAGAGATGTACCCCCTGAGTTAGATGTTGGTCCAGACGATCTTCCTTTACTGGCCATGGAGTACTGCTCTGGTGGCGATTTGAGAAAGGTTTGATCATTTGTAATTCTGTGTAATTCTTATATATGTGAAAGTTTAAAAGGCTTTGCATATAAGCCGTTTCATATTTTTGATTGCACTTATTTACATTTAGTTGAAGAATTTGGGTTATTAAAATTCTTTGATTTATTGTATCAATTTCAGAATTCATTGATGATTTTTTTCGAACTTTTAAAATTTTCTAGTTTCATGGATCAGTAGAAGTGAGGATCATATGAATGATTGTTAGTTTATAAATTTATACCATATCAACATGTTCTTGGGTTAAATATATTTGATAGATTGTATGTTAGACAATTAACCAGTTGTCAGTGCATCCATTTGAGATGACACATACTAGAAGTTAGTAGTTCCTCCTGCTCAATTTAGCTCAAAAGAAAACATTGAAAATGTATAGAGGAATTGTATATTATTTTATAAGCTTCTTACTTAAAGCAATAAGATACAAGCTTTATAAATTCATTTAGAGATCAAAACTATGAAAACAAATAAAATTAGTATTATAAATGGTTTTATTATTTACAGATTTTAAACAAGCCAGAAAGTTGTTGTGGCCTAAAAGAGTACGAAGTGAGGTGTTTAGTGAAGGATATTGCCTCAGCAGTGGAATATCTACATAGTAAACGTATCATACACAGAGATCTGAAACCAGAAAATATTGTTCTACAACCTTCAGAAGATAGGGTACTTATTACAAAGGCTTTAAATAAAGTCATTAAGTTGTGCATTTGTGGGGGAAATATTTTTAATAATTTTTTTCTGCGACTTGATTTATATAGTTTGTATTCAGTTACAGGTAGATGTTGTTTGATATAGGACAAACTAATGACACTGAACACACAGTTGTCAAGTATAAGGTTGTGAAATAACCTTTCTTCTATATTTGTTTCTAGTTCTGGCTTGCTTGAAAGGACAACATTTAAGCAACAAAACACAAATAACATGTACAAATTTAATCCTTCATAATTTTCTCTGTAAAGATTAGGGTGACATTTTTCTTAAATTTCCACATTAATTTTTTGATTCACAGTATATAAATAGCTATGCCCTCTAGTCTTTATTGAACCATTAAGATTTTGTGTGACTATATTTATTATTTCAGACTAAATGGCAGTTAATGGACAATTTGGTCATCTACCTGAAACTATATGGAGTTCAGCTTTGCTTCTATCCTGTTCCTGGTCAATAAAATGCCATAAAGCCATTAGTCTAAAGCATTTATTTCATAAAATGTTAACATTCACAAGCTTCAAGCATTCTTAACAATTAGCTGTTCCTTTTCAGATTATATACAAACTGATAGATTTAGGATATGCCAAAGAACTGGACCAGGGTAGTGTCTGTACCTCATTTGTGGGCACATTGCAATATTTAGTAAGTTAAAATTGATATCATTAAAGCAGATTTAATTGATGTCTGTACTGTTTCAATGTATTGATTATATCTCTTGTATAGTTAGTTGAATAATGCCAATAATTTTCAAAGTTTTTTTAAATACAACTTCTTGTCATAAAAAGAAGAAAACACGTTTTAAAGAAGATTCCATGTAATTAGATAGTCGAAATGAATGAGTTGTACATGTAATATTATTTCAAAACACTAAACTAATTGTAAATTTTATTGTGTATTTGAATATTGGATAGGAAAGACTGTACTTTTTTTTTCTGTCTATTCAAAATAACCTCAAAATGAAGTACACACTTTAAATACATGTAGCAAGCTACATGAGTTATTTGGTGTTCTGCCAGAATCTACTGTAATGCAATAACTCAATGAAAAAACAATATCAAGCATATAAATCATAAAAGTGTACTTATATTTTAATAAAAGATAAAGTTTTTATAAGGTAAGACCGTTAATTTTCTTGTTTAAATGGTTTACGCTAGTCACTTTTAGGGCTCTTTGTAGCCATAATAGCTTGGTGTTCGGTGTGAGCTAAGGCTCTGTGTTGAAGACCCTTCTTTGAACTTTAATGGTTTACTTTTACAAATTATGATTTGGATGGAGAGTTGTCTCATTGGCATTCATACCACATCTTCTTATATCTATAATTAATATTTTGCAGGCTCCAGAATTATTTGCTAGTCAGAAGTACACCTGTACGGTGGATTACTGGTCATTTGGTACCGTTGTGTTTGAATGTATAACTGGTGTTCGACCATTTTTGCCACAATCACCACCTGTTCAATGGTATGAAATGAAATTGAATATTATTTAAAATTTATGTTTTTTCTGTAGCTTTGGGACATGCACAAAATTCTATAAAGAATATGAATAAAAAAGACTTATCATTAATGCAGATAAATATTAATTGTGTAATTTTTTTTCCTTAATAAATTTAAGCATACTTTGCAAAGGTTCTGCAATTGTATTAAGGTGGTACACAACACTACAGGGAGATAACTCTGTAAAGATCAGCTGAAAGTTTTATTTATGTTCTATTGTTCAGGAATTATTAAGCTTCTCAATGATCAAAATTGGTGTTAGGCAAACTGCTAATTGTCCAAGGAAAATTTTCTGATAAAGTGTGTAGTTCAAGTTTTTTGAATTTTTTATATTTTTGTCATATGGTCAAAGTAAAGATTTTGTCAAAATTTTATGAAAATGAAACTAGTCAAATTTAATTTAGTGAAGGTGTTTGGTACCACCTTAAATGTAGTTTATTGATTGAAAAAAACTGAAAATGCAATTAATAAGAGGAAATCAGTTTCAATTTCTACTGTCCAAAAGAGTCCCTAGTTTAATCAGGATAATATTTGAAGACTATATTATATTATGACTTTGATATTTTAGGCACAGAGAAGTGTGTAAGAAATCTCCAGATGACATTTGTGCTTACCATGACTCAAATGGAGAAGTCAGATTCTCTAAAACATTGTTCCAGCCAAATTATCTTTGTAGGTAGGTATTTAAAGTTCTCTGAATCTACATCACAGTACTTTGTTTATTTAAATACAATCCATAATGTGAAAATCTCAATTGTTAGAATGGATTAATTTCTGATTAATTTATAAAGTATTTAACTAAAATCTGACCAGATAATCATGAATTGCTACAGTCTGTAAAAACTCTCCTTTGACATTTTTACACATGAATTATAATGAAAGAAGCACATCATATGACAAACTACATGTCATTATTGTTATACCATTTTATGTTCTAAGATGAATTTGAAAAATTCAGAGACACAGTCAGGAGGAATGCACTTCATCTGAAAAATGTTTCATGCATTTGTTATACAGTTTTGTCCTGAAGCATTTTCGGAAAGTTAATCTAAAAATGCACTTCCGAATATTACAGATTTTTTATTTAGTCCAGTCTACAAAATTGCATAATAATGATATATTTGTATGAATGATTTGTATTTATAGAACATTGCAAGCCTATTTTGAGAAGTGGTTACGTATGATTTTGCGATGGGACCCCAAGTCTAGGGGACATGGCTTAGTGGACAACAGACCTAAATGTTTTACATTCCTAGATACTATTTTGAATATGAAGGTAATGCTGTTTTTATTTCCTGTCATACATCAGAAGGTTTTACAGGGCTCATAATTTTTGTCATTTAAGCCCTGGTCACAACAGATTGTATGATTTTTTGTCGTGGAAGATCTATTAAATAGCTGTCGTGCAAAATGTCAAAAAAATATTTCCAGTGGACCACTGTCCCAGGTTAGGGGGAGGGTTGGGATCCTGCTAACATGTTTAACCCCGCCACATTATTTATGTATGTGCCTGTCCCAAGTCAGGAGCCTGTAATTCAGTGGTTGTCGTTTGTTTTTGTGTTACAGATTTGTTTTTCGTTCATTTTTTTACATAAATAAGGCAGTTAGTTTTCTCGTTTGAATTGTTTTACATTGTCTTATCAGGGCCTTTTATAGCTGACTATGCGGTATGGGCTTTGTTCATTGTTGAAGGCCGTATGATGACGTATAGTTGTTAATGTCTTTTTCATTTTGGTCTTTTGTGGATAGTTGTCTCATTGGCAATCACACCACATCTTCTTTGTTATACATCAGCTACGACATGTCTACGATGATTCCACGATGGGTACACACCAGAAAATAGTTGTAATTGAACTGTCGTGGGTTTGTTGCAAGTCGGTTGTGCGAAAGTCGTACAACAATCTTCAGTTGTTTACGGCTATCTTTTCAGGTTTTCTTGTCGTGGGATGTGCGTGTTAGTGTCCTGTCACTGTCATACGACTGTCCCATAACAGTCGTGGGTCACTTGCACATTTGACTCCGAACAACATTTTTCTTTTATATAAATTAGGCCGTTAATTTATAAGGCTGTTAATATCCCCTTTGAATTGTTTTACATTATCATATCGGGGAGCTATTTATAGCTGACTATGCGGTATGGACTTTGCTCATTGTTGAAGGCCGTACGGTGACCTATAGTTTTTGATTTCTGTGTTATTTTGGTCTCTTGTGGACAGTTGTCTCATTGTCAATCATACCACATCTTCTTTTTTATAATATATAATGAAGGCCCGATTAATTGGGTTAGTGATGCGAAGGATGACTCTCAGCAATGTCTCTTGAAACGTGCCAGGCTCCATCCACATAAATCCAACGAAATCACCGATAGGTTCCCACTCTAACTCTTGCATCAGTGTACTAAACTGCTCAAATATTGTGCTGTTCGATCCATGGCCTAACCCATCAAAGGAGGGCGTTTCGCTGGTTTCTATGCTGTTTACGGGTTCGAATCAACGCCAACAAGACCATATTTTGCTCCTGTTGGAGTCCGGCAAGGCGCTTTTTAGCAGGACCAAGCGTTATCGTTCTGTTTAAATAACCATCTTCTTTAAACGACAGACTGTTTCCATACATTCATTCACGCTGAATTGTATTCCTCTAAATAAAACAAAAATATGTTGCACGACAAACGTACCACTGTCGTACTACAGACAATCAATGTCGTGCGAGCATCGTATGTAATTTAATATTCATGAGACAATCGTACAACTGTATACATATCACGAGTGTCTTGCGACAGTCCTGATATTGTCTTACGACCCACGTGCAACAGTCGTACGATTATTTTCTATTAAAATGGTTTGTTGTTATATTGGTACCCACATCAATGTTTAAAAAATAGTGGAGCAAAAAAGGTGCATGTCCAATTTTCGTCCCTAGACACACGACAGTGCCACGATGCTAAAAATGTAGTGCGACTGTCGTGCGACAATCACAGATGAACAGCCATTTGACAAATTTTTATGTCATAGAGCTGTATAGATGTGTCGTGAGCTCGTTGTGACCAGGGTTGACTAATTAAATGTTAAAACAATTTTTAAAATCCCTAAGATTTTCAGACCAATTTTGACACTAAAATTTGTAAAAATATAAAATCAAAAGAAAATCTACAATGTTACTTGGCAACATCTTTATTACAAGTTAACTGCATATCCATGCTTTTAGAAAGCACACTTTTTTTTATTGTTAATTCATATTTTTTCAACTTTAAATTCATAGAAAAGTCAATTTGAATCCTTTCTGCACGTTAAGAAATTATTTTCTGTTTATATTTAACATAGCATACACAGCCAAATTTTGCTCTGTAATGAAGATCATTTTTACCTGCGATGATATCTTCACAACTTTATTCTTATTATAAAATAAGGAAACATTTTCAACTTTGCATTGGGTTGATACTTATATTTCATTTTTTTTTAGATGATACATATACTCAATGTAGCCACTAACTCAGAACTACAAGTATTATCATACCCTATCACAGAACAAACTTTAATGATTGAAATTCAACAAATGATAGAAAAAGAGACCAGAATTCCTATCGTTGAACAAGATATACTACTTGCTAGTGGTGCTAGTCCTGATCCAAATAAAATAGCTACGCAATGTTGGAATAGTCCCGTAAGTACATAAAGTAAAATGTTTTTTAGCATTTGTTTTGTGCCAGTAAAATTTGACAGTTTGAGCCTTTAGGATATTTATATAAATAAGAGCTGTTCCAGATTTAGATCTAACAGGTGGATATGGGGCACTGTTTTTAGACCACCTAAAATATGAATCTTTCTTTTTACTCCTTATTCCTACGAAAAACAACCATCCATAATTTATTAATTGAAGTACCTTCCATTTCCTGTGTGTTTAAGTCTGGTACAATTCTTATTTGAAATTTTAATCCAATCTCCTTGTATTTGAAAGTTCAGAATGGGATCAGTCTTGTGGTTCCCAGAATACACTAACTTCTGACAATCATTGCATTGGCAAGTGAATTGTGTCCCCTTGCATGTAGTGAATGCCCTTATAATTTTAAAGTTAGGGTTTTTTGCTTGTTAGGGATCTAGAGCTGTTTACATATTCCATGATACTCATCAATTTCAATTCAATATTTTATTTATGTCTCACCTTATGAATAAAATTACACAAAACATTTATAAAGGATATTAATTTGGATTCTTGTGGAGAGTTGTCTAATTCGCAATCATATCACAACTTATTTTTACATCATGAAATTGCTGAACTGTTGTATGATTGGATAAAAGTTTTGAAAACTAAACTATTATTGTCAGTTCTACACAGGTTATAGACATGATAAGAGTTGGTAATTTTAGAATTAGTTTATGATCACTGTTTTAATTTTCTCTATTGTTTTTTCACAGAGTGATGAAGATTGGGTTGTATTTTTGTTTAAGAAAGGGGAGGTAATAGAACCTGTATCTAAGAGACTTTATAAACCATTTTCACCTCGTGTTCAGGATATCGTGAAGGAGCCTACAATAATATTGACTTACCAGGTGAGCAATGCTTACTTTTAGTTTCTGTTAATGAAAGTAAAATCATCACTTGTCTTCTTTTATTTTTTTGCTTTTCTGTGATGCATTTTTTAAAATGAAAAACTTATATTTAAAAAGAATCAGTAGACTGAAATTTCAGAATGCGTTTTAAAAGTTTAATGTCAGATCATATGACTTTAAAACAATACTGTAAATTCAGAAATTATTGCGATGATTTTATTATTGTGAAAAATGTGACAAAAAGTTATTATCGCAATATTTAAAACTCGCATTTTGAATTTTATATATGAATCAAACAGGATTTTCCTGAATAAATTGCAAAAGTTATAATCACCTGTTAGTCTAAAATGATAAAATCACAATAATAAATGCACACAATTATTTCTGAAATTACAGTAATCAGAGAACAACAGTTTAAAATTGCTATTTGAACCAGACCAGACCATCATTTGTCATGTGAAAAATTTTGATAAAAAAAAAACCAATCCATTCAGACATTGAAGAAGGATACTGAGAAAATAGAAATAGAAAATTACAAAATATTTTTGATTTGATCTATTTATTGGCTTAAAAAGGTAGAATGAATTAATATTTGTATTCACAATTATTTCATAATATCAAGTTATTGTATTGTTCTGCAGGAAATGAAGAAAGCCTGGGGTGAAGCAGTGTATTATTGTTCTCAACAATTGTTAGATTATAAAAGACTAATATTAAGTCAAAGAGCTAGTATGTAAGTATACATCAGATTATATACTGTTTAGTTAGAAATTATTGCAAGGTTTTTATGAATGCGAAAAATGCAACTTGGTGAATATTGCAGTTATAAGAACTTGCATTCTGATATAGAAATAAAAAACAAAACATTTATTATGAAATTGTAGTTTATTTATATGAATAAAAAGAGATTGGGGTAAAATACAGCAATCAAACAATGCATTAAAAAAAAAGAAAGATTAGAGGTTAATGTACAGCTTGATGACAGGCAAATATTCATGCTATAAGATAAGAAAAAAAAAAGAAATCTTCAATAATTTATGATAGTACTGTGTATATATATTGGTTAGTTTTTGTAACGTTTGTGGCTCCTTCCAAATAATTACCATCCCACATCTTGAAAATTTGAGTACAAACAGTGGAACTGCACATCAGAAAAAATGCAATAAAATCTAAAAACTAAATGTTACACTTCTTGAAGACTGAAATTTGATTTTTTTCTGAGCTTTTACCTATTTTTGAACTCTATTGAAAATAAGGTTCATATTATACCCTGTGATTGATGCATTTAGTTCATAGAAAAGTCCAGTAATTCTATAGAATATGTTTGTGATCATAATTTATTCAATTAAAAAAACAATGCTGTATGGGAGACAACTCTACACACCAATAATAAAAAATAAAGGCATTGTAGAAAGTACTTTAATGGGTGTTAAAATATATGACATATATATATATATATATATATATGTCATATAGTTTATGTACAAGTAATGAAGTCAACTTTGTTTTATATTTTTTCTCATTACAGGTTAAGTTTGCTGAGGACAAACTCAGAATTTGTTAAATTGAAAAATATAATGATAAATGAATGGGAGCAGTTATTATCAAAGAAAAATTATTTCAAAGAAAGGTATATATTTTAGCTATATGCAGTACTGCGAATTCATTATTATTTGTTGGATACCAAATTTAGTGGATTTTGTTGATACATCTGAACCAGGAATTCAAATGTTCAAAGAGTTACAAATTTTCTATAGGATTTTGTATTCAGAGTTTGGCAAATCCACAAAAACAAATATCCATGTAAATGCAAGTTTCTCAATCCATGAAAATTGCTGCCTCAAAATAAATGAATCCACTGTATAAGAATTTATGCTTAGGCCACACCAATTTGATTTATAGTTCTTTGGATTTCCAATGGCTGTTTTGCCAGAAAAGCTGGGGCTGGGGCTTGTCTGGCAAAACAGCTGTTTGATGTCAGATTAATTTCGGACTACACCTATCAATGTTGACACTGACATGGATATTTCTGTGTTTGGATAGTTAAACTGTAAATTTGTGAATTTTGAAATAGATAGAACACCCTCCAATCAATTTTAAAAAAAAAGATATCGGTCGCTCTTCTTGCGTACCACTCGCCTGTCAAAAACTCATTTTCAATAATTTTTTAAAAACGCTCGCCATATTTTTTAGAGCAAATGTCCGAAGAACTATTTATCAAATTGGTGTGGCCTAATATACAAGTCAATATAAGAGTGTCATATTAGGTCCATTTATACTGTTAAGGGCATATCCAACAGTTTCAGGGGAGGTAATAACAAACATAACCGTCGTCTATTGTTTCCCGTAATTAAACATTGTTTCAACGACGTCATCACGGAATCACCATTGGCTATGGCCGTCTGGCAAGGGCGGTTTCTTTCCTCAAAGGAAAGGGCACATCGGGAATCGGCAGAAAACTCATTCGGAATATTAACAGAAATAGAAGTCAAATCTTAAAAGATGTTGTCCTCTTGGTCCATTATAAAAGAACTGCAATTAACTTTATAAGTATAGACAGAAACTCTTTAAATGAAAAACGACACTGTAATAAAAAAAATATGAAATAAGAAAACATTGTAATATATACACTGACATACAAGTAAAAAATATCTGACGGTTTTAGTGTTTACTTATGTATGAGGAAATAAATATAATTAAACAAACAAAAAGAAAAGGGTGTAAGTCTTAATGTAAGTCTTGACTTATTACCAACCCCCTCTTAAAACCAGCGGTTCCATAATAGGATAGAAAAAAACAGCCATCAAAATATCATAATCCAAAGTTGGAGGGGGCTAATAGCTTAACTCAAGATTTTGATCATTATTCAACTCTCACTACACTATGCATAGGATATATGACAATTTTTATTTCGACTAAACAAGGCTGTAAATTTATACATCCGAGCAGCTAAACAGCCGCACCCAATCATAGCAAAGACATACTGTCGGACGTGAGAAGTCTAGAGATGTGAATATTTCTATATCCTGTCCAATCAATCCTCATGTTTTGAAAAAAAATTTAAATGTAAATACATTTACATTAATACGACAGCAACCGAACGACACATATAATTCAAAACACAAAGAGTCAACATACATATTTTTGTTAAAGCTAGAAGCCTATAAAAAATAAAAAGCCCAAAACTGTAACATGAATAAATAATACAGAGTCAGTGAGTTTTTAGACAAGTAATTGGTTGCAAAATTTCACTAGCTTTTTATTAATTTGGATATGTGAAATTATAGACGGTGTAATATAAATCAGTGTAAGAAAAACACTTCATTTTAAACTAACTGAATTGTCATCTCGTCCATATACTAGTTCATTATAAATAAGAAGATGCGATATGAGATATGAGACAACTATCCAACAAAGTCACAGTGTATAAATACATTTGTCTGCCGTCGCACTGCCTTTGAAAAATAAGCGGGGAAATATAGCGTTATTTCCCGAAACGTCTTAATTTTTGGCGCAATTTGTGAGGCTTACGGAAGGGATTTAGTAAACAATATCATATTTCTTGATTTTTCTCAAAAACGAGTACAGTGACAAATATTTTTCAAAACGTTATAACGTTCCATTTTTTCAAAGAATAACATATCTTACTTTGGCCAAATCCACACCGTTAGAAATATTTTAATAAATTAAAAATGTGCATTTCAAATGTTCATTTCTTGCCGTTGTTTGGGTCCATCATAACGTGTTTGGCTTTATTTGAGTAAGAATTAATGCTTTAAATGGTAAAGTTAGATTTTTCTAACCATCTTGAATTATTTTGCTTTAATTTGAGCCCCATTATATGAGTATGTGTTGATTCAAAAATAATATTTAATTTTTTAAATAAAAAACGTTTTTTACTCCAAAATTGCAAAAATGTTATATTTTCAGCAGTATTTTTTGAAAAAACGAAATTGACGACTAATATTTTTTTTGGCAAAATTTGATTTTCTGTCAATTAAAGAATGAAATATCTTTAAGGGAAAAAATTATAACCGTCAAAAATAAACTGTTGGATTGCCCTTAAGAATAAAAAAATCAAATGAGCAGAGATACATACCTCTCATATAGCAATGGAGACAAACAAAGAAAAATACCCACAAAACGAGACATTCACAATAAAGAAAGAAAAAAAAAAAGTTTTGTACATGCTTGTCCTACAAAAGAATTATTTATTGATTAGGTAAGAATTTCTTGACAAAAACAGAGGATATGTTTTATTTGTTACATCTCATTGCTATTTGTCAACCATTAGATTCCAGTAAACTTTGAAGTGACATGAAACAAATGTCTGATGCCACAAAGCAATATATATGACATAAATAGAGTGTTTCAATTTGCTTTACTCCTTTCTATCTCTTTTTCAAGTAAATTATGACCATCTTAAAACCACCTTTTGATTATATTTCAGTTTAGCGTTTGATATAGATCATTATAAGTATTATGTGAGTAATGGTGGCCACCAGTCAAGTGATATGTTTCAATCATGGCTTCAGTCTGGTGAAGATATTGATAATATTCTGTCTTTGGTAAGTATACTTCAGAACAAACACTTTTAGGTATTGGTGAAAGTCTAATGAATACTTTTTTTTTAAAGATTTAAGTATGTAAACTTTTATTACATATTATTAAATCAGGAAAAGTGTTGTTTTCACTTCTGCAACTTAACTTATCTAAAAAATGATTTTTTTTTTACTGTGGATTCCTTAGTTTAAGGTGAATCACAAATTTAAAGGATCAATAAAGTTATGTAGATTTGTATCCATGAAAATAAACTGGTATTCACAAAAAAATGAATATATAATTCTTAGATGTCATATAAGAATGTGAATATAAATTTTTCTTTACAGAATAAAAAAAAAAAAACTGGTCTTAGATTTCATATTATTCTGTAGAATTAAAATTGCTCTATATACATATTTTACAGAAGGAAAAAGTTGACAGATTAGATCAGCAAGCTGCAGCCTTACAAACTAAAATAATGGAGTTGAATAAAAGCCCTTTCTCAAAAATAACTAAAAATGAAAAGCTGGAAGAATGGTGAGAATTGTATATAGATTTTCCAAATAAAAATGTAAAAATAAAATAATCATAAAATTATGTTCTCAGTTTAGATTTATAATTTATGTGTTTTTTATTGTCAATGTATGAATTTCTTAAGACATTTCCTAATAGTGTTTTCAGATTGGAATTTACTTTATTAAATTATCTGTATTTCTGTTTAAGAATTATATTGAGGATTAAGTACCAATTGGAACTTGTGATTGAGCAACAAAATGTTTTTATGTTAGCATATAGGTTTACTACATTTGTACATTTATATTTTTTAGTGAGAGAAAATCAAGAGAATTATATCAAGAATTAAGGCAAGCTGGAAAAGGTATAAAGAAATTAATGATGATCATTCTTTAGTGAATATTTATGTCTGTTATCCCTCTCTAAATTTTGAAATTTTGGTACCATCTATTTTTATGTCCCCGTCAGAGTAGAAGGGGCATTAAGTTTTCCCCTTGTCCTTTTTTTCGTCTGTACTTCCCAAAGTTAGTTTCTGTTCTCTAACTTTAGTTTGCCTCAATCAAAATGCTATGAAACTCATTCACAATGTTTATTACCACAAATACAGATCAAGTTTAAATTTTGGTGGTGTCCCTTTAACTGTTCTAGAGTTATGCCCCTTTACTAATGAAAAAAATGTTGAATTTTTGTGTCCGTTCTCACACAAGTTTGCCAACAACCAAATTTTATGAAAGTTATACACAATACTTATCACCACAAAATACAGATCAAGTTTGAATATTGAGGTTGTCACTTTTATTGTATTAAAGTTATGCCCCTTATCAAAGGAAAAATTGTTGAATTTTGTTTACATTCTCTAACAGGTCTTGCTTTTCCCAACCAAATTTTATGAAACTTAAACACAATACTTATAACCACAAAACTAAGATCAAGTACAAATTTTGGTAGCATCACTGTTAATGTTTTTAGTTATGTCCCTTTAGCACTTCATATGATATGCAAGCTGTGGCATCATCTGTGTCCCATGGAAACATTTTTTTCCTGACATGTACAATGAATAGAATTTTTTATCAACCTTAAGAGTCATGAAGAAAAAAATGGGGAAATCTTAAATGATTGAATAAAAAACAGTCCTGTGTTACAGTTTTAAGGATATTCACAGCTCTTGTTTCAAAACACAATAGAAAAAGAAAATCTGAAATTTTTGCAACATTATACATGTAATCTCTATCAATATCTTTGAAACACTAGAAGAATTAAACAATTAAAAAATAACATACTTAAAGTGTATTTTCATGGCAGAGTGAAAAAAACATAACCATAAAACACAGTTTAACACAATTCATAAAAATAGGATACAATATGGAAATAATAGAATTGAGAAAATCCAGAACTGTCTTGTTAAAATCTTTTATATATGTTCTAAAATATTATTTACAAATTTTATATTAGTAGCAAAAGAGAATGTTAAAGACCACAAACAAATGGTACAGGTTGTAGTTAAATGTGTGATTACAAGGGACAGCAGTCTACATGATCTTTTTACACATCTATCGTAAGTTATTTTACACACTTTATTTTGTTAAATGTGTGATAAAAAGGACAGCAGTCTACAAGATCTATTTATACTTGTAGCGTAGGTTATTTAACACTTTAATACTCTTTATTCTGATAACTGTGTGATAACAAGGGATAGCAGTCTACACAATCTATTTTACATCTATCATAAGTTATTTTACACAGATCTATTTTGTTACATTTGTAATTGCATGGGACAGTAGTCTACACGATCTTTTTACACATCTATGGCAAGTTATACCAAACTCTTTACTTTCATAAGTTTGTGGTTACAGGTAATACAGATGCAAGTATGAGAATGTTGCAAATTATTGTATCTTGTTTGATTTTTGCATTGATAGAAAATCTAGTTTAAACACCTTATTTGTGTTCATAGAGTAAAAAAATACTACAGCAACATTACATACTATTTTATTGGAGAATTCTTTAGATAAATTGAACTTGGCTTTTACTCACAATCTTCACATAACTAATATACAAAGAGCATTTTAAATACTATCGAATTTATTGGTAAAAATCTGGCACTGCAACATTATTTATCACTATAATTAATGAAAATAGATGTATGTAGTAGTTGTTGTAGTAGTATTAGTGAAATAAAATTTAATAATCATAAAAAGTAATCATGGAAGTAAATTTTAGAAAAATATGTTCCTGTAAGTGTGAGTTGTCCCAGTTAGAACCAGAGATCAAACAACAAAATAGGGAACTGGCTGAGGTTAACCAAAACTTATTAAGTATACAAAAACAACGACAAGATAACATATGGAAATTACTTAATTTCACTGTAAGTATTAATTTTAATTTCTGGGTAAAAAAAGGAAATCTTGTTATAGCTATTTTACATGCTTTTACTAATGCGGCGTAAAGCAGACAACAATCAATCAATTTAACATGCTTTTGTGAAATTTAGTATGAAGATTTTTTTATGATTTGCATTGAAGTGTATTTTTCAAGGAATCAATTGCAGTTTTGCATTCAGATGTGGCAGAATTATTAGACTGCAGTATGTTTTATTGTAAAATAATCATCTTAATAGAATTTTTTGCTTCTATGGTTGTATGGAATTGTGTTCATCTTGAGCTCCATGGGGGATTCGAAACCTGCCCAGTTCATTTTGAAAGACAGGTCATTGCAGATTTAGTGGTTAAGGTTTATTCTATTACCTTTTACTAATCTGCTCAAAGAAAACCAATTATAATGAACTAATCACAATATTAAACAAGAATGAAAGACTATTTTGCCACCAAAAGCATTTTTGCATGATGAAAATCTGTTAAAAGATAACAACATGTTATGTATTTATATGGAAAATAGAAACAAATTTTGAAGTGAGTTTCTGATTAAAGTATTGCAAAAATATTTATGTATACATGCAATATTTTGCAGTTAAAGAATAATGTGATTAATCGGCAAGATTCAAAGTCTAGTAGCTCTTCTAATGAACAGGCTAGCATGCTAATGTCTATCTGTGGTGAATCTTCAATAGAAACCAGCAAAGTTGTTGCCAGCTCCAAAGACCTAAACAAAAAGTAAGTAATACTAATTATCCACCATAGTCCAATTTGAAAAAAAATTTAAACACTGTTTATTCAGGAATTATTTTGAGATTTTTATTAATGCAGATAATATGACTGGGCGAGTATTTCAAAAATAAGAACTTACATCTGTATGCAGATTTTCCTGAAATCGCCATAATCAATCTTTTTAAAATTCTTGTCCATTCTTAGAAAATTGTAAAAATAATTCATGCAATAATTTCTGAATTTATAGTATTCTGTATGATCGAAATGAGATGAATATATTCATCAGTGGAACTTCAACCCATCAACACAATAAAACAAAAAAGACTTTTCAGAAGGTTTTATGTTTAAAACTATTGGTAACCTTCAAAATTATAAAGCAGGTTAACATTCTTAGTTCCTCAAGGCTAAATGCCATGACAAAAAAATGTGATACATTTCCTGTTAAAATCTTCAACATGTACAAGTATGAGGGAAAATGATTAATTGAAAATGAAACAAAAGCATACATAAAATATAATAATTAGTATTCACATAAAAGGAGACGTAGGGTTTACATCGGAGTCAGCAATCAACACACACAAAAAATTAATTCATCTGGAATTTGAGGTAAATTGATTCTAAAATTAAAAAAGTTGAATATCGAAATAAATAGGGTTCATATATAGAGTATTTTTAAACCTTAAACATATTTGGACATATTTTCTAATAAATATTTGAATCTATCTTTACAGACTAGGTGACATTGTGGATCATGTTATATTAGAGCAAGAAGAACTATTTTCTATGGACTGGAACTTTTTATCTCCTAAACAGGAGAATTCTTGACAGGGGAGTGAACAAGTAGTTGCATTTGCTGAACAATCATAACAGAAGTTAATCTTGTCATATTTTACTATGATTCAGTTATGTTGTATAACAATGTGAAATGTGATGTGTCAATGGGATCATCATGATCATACTTAACCCTTTCCTCCATAATGACGCCTATTGACGCCATCCCCTTTACTCCATAAGGACGCCTTTTGGTGCCTACGTAGTGCCTCAATTGAAACGTCTTGCCTAACGAAAATCTGTGTCAGACTTGATAAAATTTGTATCTAATATAAAAAGGATATTCATGAGAATATCTGACTGGAATTTCATCGATGAAATATTTGTTTTTTTCGCAATGCATTAATACTTTAAACCTGATAATTTTTTTTTTATTGAAAAAATCCATGGAGGAAAGGGTTAAAAGCTTGTATTTGTAAAGTCTGAAAATTTGATCGCAAAAGTTCCTTGATGTCTTCAGAGTATATTGCAGGTGCTCAACAATACACTCATTAAAAACATGCAATTGTTATTTGACAGTCAAATGAAAATAGTGAAAAAGGACTATGAAACTCTATTGCATCAAACTGATTTGATGATAAGCTAATACAATGCATTTATTCTTTATATTCTTTCACCATCAGATATGAATGCCACATTATACTTACACCTTATTCATGGGACCATTTAGTTGTCATGTGCAATAACATTCTGCAGGAACAATAATTATCAACACCAGTACCAAAACCTCAGTCAGTTATAAATCATTGATCTTATGATGTGTTTTTAATTATTATTATTATTATCAATTCTTGTAAATAGTTTAAGTAAATATAAATGGACTAACTAACACTTCATTATGTATATTTATCAGATCACACTTCATGTATTGTTATGATTCATTCATGTAAGATATGAAATATTTCCCACTAGATGTTGTTTAGTCAGAATTTATATACTATAATGATAACACATCTCTTGTTTAAAATTTCAAATCACAGATATATAAAATTATTTATATATATTAGCTGGGATGTAGTTTTTGATAAGAGAGCTGTTTCATAAAATTTCTCTGTTAGTCTTTGAAATTACTTTGTCTGTGTGTCTCATTGGGGTCTAAGCGTGACGCAGGATTGTTGATTTTATGTAAAAGTGACATGTGAAAGACAGATTATTGTGCCATGAAAACAGGAAATGAAGTCAAGGGGGACACAGGAAATTACAAACAAAATGAGAATTGCTTACGTAAAAGTGTAAGCAGGATACGAGCATCTGACAAAACAGTAAGCAGGATCAGGATCAGAACCCCCCCAATGAGACCCTCTCTTAAGTACTACATGTTTATATTCTATAATGTTAAATCTTTTGTTTAAGGCAGATTACTATGAAGTTGTGATCAGGTCATTTTGGAACATGTTTATTATGATGCAAACTTTATGTTTCTCTGAGCATGATAATGTAAAATTTTGAGTAAGGTATTGTATGGACACATTAAAATCATGTTCTTCATTAAAAATTAGAAATTTAATGAATTGCTTGATCATTTGGAAGAATCAAAATTGTAGAGATTTGAATACATACTATGGAGTGCTTTTTTCTGGAACATTCTTAAACGTTTTACCCGGTACAGTGTTTATTTTTTAATCAGGATTAATTGTGAAAATGATTATTCTCATTGTAAATATGCTATAAATGTGAACATTTGATAATAAGTACATATTTTACATATTTTGCATTTATTGTGACACTTTTTTATCTTGGTAAGTCTATGCCATAGCTGTATATTTGGCGCTTAGTTCATCTTGTTATTTCATACTGTACATGTATATCATATGTTTGAGTTCCCATATTGTTCTACTTCCTGATTGCCAAAAATTATATCTCTAGCCAGTGGATAACTTGTGAGTAAAAGCTCACAGAACATCTTGTTTATTTATTTTAACAATTTTTAGTTGGGTTGTAAATTTTTTTTTTTAATGTATTCTGTCGTACTTGATTACAAGAGATAACGTTCAAAATCAAGTATATTATTATTATTTGAATTTTATGTCAATAAAATCTTGTAAACACACTTTTAAAATTTGGCAAAATTTAAAAAAGAAAGAAAGAAACACTTTTCTCTTCAACCAATTAATCATCATGTGAACACTAAAATAGCTTATTGCTGGTTGTTAGTTAAAAGCAAATAATATCTCACTTCAGGTGAAAGTTTTTAGTCAAGGTAGTTTTTAAAGAAATTGAAGTTCAATCAACTTGAAATGTAAAATTGAGAATGGAAATGGGGAATGTGTCTAAGAGCCAACAACCCAACCATAGAACAGACAACAGCAAAAAGTCACCAACAGGTCTTAAATAGAGCGAGAAATTCTCGCACCAGGAGGCGTCCTTCAGCTGGCCCCATAACAAATGTATATACCAGTTCAGTGATAATGAACGCCATACTTAACTCCAAATTGTACACAAGAAACTAAAATAAAAAAATAATACAAGACTAACAAAGGCCAGAGGCTCCTGACTTGGTACAGGTACAAAATTGCGGCAGGGTTAGATATGTTTATGAAATCTCAACCCTCCCCTATACCTCTAGCCAATGTAGAAAAGTAAACGCATAACAATACACACACTAAATTTTAAGTTCAAGAGAAGTCCGAGTCTGATGTCAGAAGTAGTACACATGCATGTTCCCTATGATATGACCTTTCTTATTTTCAAACTTCAAATTAAAGTTTGACTCCAATTTCAGGTCCACTGAATAGTAATTGATAGTGCTAGTTGGGCATCCGTGTACTATGGACACACTCTTGTTTGTATTTATATTGTTTTGAACATTCTGTATGTCATTACATTTTATGCTTGGCCAGCTATCTCTTTCATATGTCTAATTTGACACCATCCAGTTTTATAGTACTGTAACTATATCATATTTTATTACTGTAAAATTTTGTAATTTCAAATGACTGCAAACAGTTTTGATGGTGTGATTGTGTGATGTGAATTAGAGTATATTTAATGAATGTGTACATAAGATGATTATGAACAAATCTTTATACACACTTTAAGTATATAGGTGTAATACCACCATTGATTTTCCCCTATTAGTCTTTGTTAAATTGGCATTTTTAAAAAAATTGTACAGTATTTACCTTTATTTCAACCAAAGAAATACTTTGCATGTATAAAGTTTAATCCTTTCCAGTGCTACAGTGAAAATTTCACACTTCATTTCATTGCATATAAGAAAGTAACCATCACCGGAAGTAAACAACCCAACTTTTACACTGTTATTTACTGTTACCTGCTTTGGTAACTATGTAACGTTAACTTTCCAAAATATTTTATAAGACCATCAAATAAAAAAGGAATGATGCTTTCAGACACCCACCATACATGTTTATGACTCAGAAAAATTTAAGTGCATTGAAATGCAGGGTTAATTTTCTACAACTGTCAAATTCAAGGGAATATTTTTTTAGACCTACTTTCGTATACAACTGGATGTGACGTACCATGATTTGGTGGTATTACACCTACCGGTATATGTGTGCTTTCAGTAATTTATATTGTTTCCTCAAGTTGTGTTTTGTTCCTGTTTTTGGCAGTAAAATGTACTTGCAAGCCTACAGTATACCAATAATGGGTGCTTATGTTCTCTGACATTCAACACTGATGATGTATGGTCATCATAATATGGATGACACTAGTACAATTTAGATTCTTATTATTGCATTAAAATTTTGTGACTTGAAATTAATTTTATATTGGCATTATGTTGACTTTTAAAAAAATTGTTCAACATTTTTTAACTAATGTAATTTTTTAATGAAGAAATAATTGTTTATATAAGAGGGGCATAACAGGAGGGTATCTTTACAGAAGAACAGGATATAAAATTGCCATTTCACGATGAATAAACAATTTAAAATTTCTTGGACGTTGTTATTTTCACAGATTTCACAAAACACAGTGAATAACGAACTAATTTCATGGCTGCACATGAAATAAAAATAGCAAAACATGCTGCATGAAATAACCATTTACCACCCTCATATAACAATATTTTCACACAACACTTGTAATTATATTATTTTGACATCTTCAAGATGCATCGTATGAAATGTTCATATTACTATAAATTTTGTTCTATTTTAATTTTCTTTTTAATTTTCTTTTCTGTTAGAATATATGTGACTTGAATTTCTGCTACAAAGTAACATAAGTATAAACAAGTTGTGAAGTAGATTGAAGAGATTTACTCTGAAACTGTCAACTTTTGTGTTGATTCAAATGGATAACTGCAATTTTAAATTGATTGGCATGTGTAATTTTACCTGAAGAAGTAAATGATAAAGGCTATTCAATTATTTTACTATGAACAATTTAAAGTAAATAGAGCCAGATGCCACAAGATGGTTTTCCTGTTATCATTAATTTTGTCATACTTTTTTGTACTTGGAATAAATTTATACATGTACTAACAGTTGTCCATAGTAAGTTGATACATTTTTAAAAATTGCATCAATGTTTTATGTTGCTATTAATCTGTGATATTGTAAGATAACAAATATTTATATATAGCAATAAAAATGTGAAAATATTTTTTGTTTGTTTTTATATGTGTACGGACAGAGCTGTAGGAATTGCACTGTACTGATTGATATTTCAGTCAGGGAAAATATCAGTGGAACTAGCTTCCAGTAACTTCAAGTACACTTAGAAAGGTTGTTTGCTACTACATGTATTTTTATTTTGGGTTTGTATTATACTATGATATTGTCCTCATAGTCAAGGACACATATGGTTTCTGGTCGATTTTAGTTTCAGTTAATGGATCTCTTATTCATTTTTTAAAATAAATAAGGCCGTTAGTTTTTCTCATTTGAATTGTTTTACATTGTCTTATCAAGACTTTTTATAGCTGACTATGCAATATGGGCTTTGCTCATTGTTGAAGGCTGTACGGTGACCTATAGTTGTTAATGTCTATGTCATTTTGGTCTCTTATGGACAGTTGTTGGCAATCATACCACATCTTCTTTTTTATATACCGGTACTCTATAACATTTTACTGGAAGGTTCAATACCACAAAAAGGAAGGTTGGGATTTTTTTGGGGGTTATGGTACCAACAGTTTAGGAATTATGGGCAAAAAATGTGCCAAAAAACAAGCATTTCTGTAGTTTCTGAACAATAATTTGTGTCTAAGTGTATGGACCTCTCTGACATTGTACCACAAGGTTCCATATCACAAAGAGAAGGTTGGGATTGAGTTTTGGGTCAATTGCCCCAAACATGCAGGAATCAGGGGAAAAAACAAGCATTTTGCTTGTTTCCAGACAATAACTTGTGTTGAAGTATCACATGTGCCGTTGTGATGATTGTAAAGTGAAGTACCTTATCGTAATTTTTGGCTCAACTGATCATCTATCTGTAATAATTAGGCTTCTTAATAACAACAAATTAATGTGGACATATTTAATGTTCAATTGTAAAAGTTAACTTTAAAATGTAAATAAACTAACATGAATTTAATTATAACACAAACAATGGTTTCTTGGATTATTCTTGTCATACACCATTTAAGCAATAACTTTAATCACACCAGATATCTTTATGAACTAGAAAAATTAGTAACACATTAAGTTTTCCTAAAAGGAAGGGGTTAAAAAGGCATCCCCAATCCAAGAATAAAAATGCATAATGATTATATAAAACAAAAATGAACTGTCCTGGTGCAAGTACATTGTACAGTGAAATGCAACCCAAAAATGTAACAAAAAAAGTTCTTGTCATGTTTGAAACATGTTATATTATTTGACCGTTATGTTATTTCTCAATAAGAGAAAGTTTAAGGGTAAGTTTTTATCTGATTCAAAATATTTTCACTCTTTTTTTAAGGTGGTACCTAACACTACAGGGAGATAACTCTGTAAAGTCAGCTAAACGTTTTAATTACGTTGTATTGTAAAGGGAATATTAAGCTTCTCAATGATCAAAATTGGTGTTTGCCAATTTGCTATATAACCAGTGTAATTTTTCTAACATATTATTTGACCGTTATGTTATTTCTCAATAAGAGAAAGTTTAAGGGTAAGTTTTTATCTGATTCAAAATATTTTCACTCTTTTTTTAAGGTGGTACCTAACACTACAGGGAGATAACTCTGTAAAGTCAGCTAAACGTTTTAATTACGTTGTATTGTAAAGGGAATATTAAGCTTCTCAATGATCAAAATTGGTGTTTGCCAATTTGCTATATAACCAGTGTAATTTTTCTGACAAAATGGTTGGTTCAAATTTTTTTAAATTTTTAAATTTTTGTTAAAGTGTCAAAGTAAATACTTTGACAAAATTTTATGAAAATTAAACGAGCCAAATTAATTTAAGTGAAAGTGTTGGGTACCACCTTAAGTACATTGTAGCAGTAAAAGTAAAAATTATGATATAAATTTTACACTTAATTTGTCATGGTTAAAAACTGGTAAATGTTAAGATAAAATCGTGATTATTTTTCCATAGCACCATAACACTAAAAAGGGAAAGACTTGGCAGTTAATTAAACTGTTCAGAGCAGTGTTGCATCTCTCAGTCCAAACGTGCATGTACTGCATTCAAATAATTGTCTACTGAGTTCAAAATATTAATATAAAACAAAATTAACAAGAATGTGTCCCAAGTACACAGATGCCCCATCCGCACTATCAATTTCTATGTTCAGTGGACGGTGAAAATGGGATAAAATCTCTAATTTGGCATTAAAATTAGAAAAAATCATATCATAGGGAACATGTTTACTAAGTTTCAAGTTGATTGGACTTCAACTTCATTAAAAACTACCTCAACCAAAAAACTTTAACCTGAAGCGGGATGAACGGACGCACAGATGAATGAACGAACAGATGGATCGACGAACAGACGCACAGACCAGAAAACATAATGCCTATAAATGGGGCATAAAAACATATTTTCAAAACACAAGTAATATTCAACAAAGCTTTCATAAGACAGTTTTATCCATACAATATTAAAATAAGGAGATGTGGTAGGATTGATATTCTTTTGTAATTCATTTCAAAAATTCAAGAAAACATTAGCTAGGTAAATTTTGCCAATTTAGATTCATCGTCATGATTTTATTTCTGTTTTCAACTGTTTATTTAAAATAAAATCAGAAATAGATTTCATTATAGTTAGAGTGCATACACTGCAATGTGTTGCCTGCATAACTGATTATGATTGAATTTTATATTGAAAGTCTTTAACTTTATGCAATGTCTTAATACAGGTTAAATAGAAACATCAATTGTCAATGCAAATACTGTAAACGTGAGATGAACCCTGTCATACAGACATGTACACAAAATCATTCCTTACAATCAACATCAATAAACATACTGGGTTGGAAACCTATAAATTATAGTGAAAGTATCTGATAAATGTTCAGACCTTATGACTCAAATTTTATGTTGACCATGAAACGAGGTCAATCTCAGGCTAACTCTATGTTTATCACATGGACATGTATACTTTGCAACGAATCTATATCATGTATAAAAAAAAAACATAAGTGTCATCCAAGATTGTTGTCATGAGTTAATACTTATATTTGTTCTGAGACATTTAAGAGGCACATTTCCATGTTATTGTAAATAAGAATGAAAAGAGATATGGTTTCATTGGAATGAGTGATCAACCCAACAACAAAATACATGTAAGCCGTCAGATATTTAGAGATCAACAAATATTCTTAATACATAATCAATTCAACAAATACAACAAATTAAAATAAATATATCCTTCAAATTTTAGACCATATTTTTTAAGCCAAGATATCAGGTCAAAGTAATATCAAAATGTAGTTCTTTGTTTCTATAAAACAAAGAAGTATAAAATTCCACTTTGAATATCAATGGCTTATATCAGACATGTTTCATATCTCTTGATGTATTAAAAATTCCAAATAACATGATTAATAGTTAAACAACTTTTCTTTTACTAGCTGTTTTTAAAATATAGACAAATATTTGCAGCAAATTGTTACCAAAAGTTGATAATAGATTATGGTATCTGATATTTCAGAAAAATGTAAAAAATTCAAGAGTGCTTCCTACTCTACAAATACTACATCTGAATTGGAATCAAGTAGTTAATTTTATTTCCTGAGACTGATGTTTAAATTTCCTAATTATTGGGAAGCCTTCATCACAATTCATCATGTGGTTTGTTATTTTCACATATTTCTGCATAATTACAATTGACTAAGTCATCATAATACTTCATAAATTGTTTATATTCACATATTTCCTGTCCACATGCAGGTATAACAACTGGTTTTTCATTGACAAACATTCTGACAACATAAACTTCTTCTGGGTCTTCACTAGCCTCACATTGGTATAGTCCTATGCCAAAACTAGCAGACATTGGCACTATCTTACTGGTTCTAAATTGTCGTTCCTTTTGAGATTCATAATTATCTGCTTTCAGTGGAACAGAATCATTAAATAAACCAAATGCTGTAAATATTGGAATGATAGTTTCTGCATGTGCAAACTGTATATCTGCCACCTTATAACTGAAAAGAAAAAAAAAACATTAACATAAAGTAAACAAACTAAGAAATTTCTTCATTGTATGAAGTATTAATTTCTTCAAGTACAAGGAGCCTCTTTTTCTTATCTACCAAAAGTGAATCAATTAGATTTACATTATACAATTGGGATCAACAATTTATTTACATAGCTCCCCTGTTGGCTCACCACTAAGGCTATTAGGAGTTATCAAATTACTGTGACCAGTTAATCAATTTGCAGATCTCAATTTGCTAGTTTGCTTGAATAATATTATATAGCTTTTAAATGCAAACAATTAATAAAAATCACCATTAAAGAACAAATAATCTAAAAGGACCTCTAACAGTTTAAATGGATTGATTTTCCAAGAAGTTGGTAATTTCTGTGTCATTTGGTCTATAGTGGAGAGTTGCCTCATTAACAATTATACCACATCTTCTCATTTTATAAGCTAGTGATACCCTGTTAACTCTGAAGTTGTTAAATAAAAGCCTGATCCATGAGGAGAAGTCTTCCACTCCCATTCTTATTCACAAGGATTGTCAGTTTTTCTCTTGTGAAAACTGATGGTTCTGTACCAGAATGTCAGGCTCCCTCCACCTCCCACCCCAACCACCCAAAAAAAAATCAATAAAAAAATACTGAACACCATGATATATCCAAGGAAGTTGAAAATGGTGTTAAACATCAACCAAAAAAAAACCATTTTGTTGTCAACATTAGATCTAAGATTATCAATCAATGCAGACTTTTTCTTTTTTTCTGTGACAATTTTGCAATTATTTCCTTAGAGCTGTTCCAAAAATAAATGTATAGAGGAGGAGGGAGGAAGGCCCTTTTTATTTGACCCCACCATGCATATATTTTAAATTGGATATTTCATTTAAATGTTTATTAAAAGTGCCTTCCTTTCCCCAATACAATTAATTCTGGAAAAGCCCTTAATAAGTCCTTTTGGATATAATTTGAAATAATTAACACATAAACCTAGTGGATATTTGTGAATGCTGTAGTTCATTTAAGTTTGAAGATGAGTTCACTTACTCTTCGCCATTCCTAGCTTTATAGATGACATCATTTAACTGTTTGAATACATTGCTGTTAAATGGACATGACATTCCCCAGTTAACTGAGTGACCATAACCTCTTTTCCAGTATTGCTACAAAATATTAAAAAAAAACACAGGTAATTATGCGAAAGTTTGCCCAAAAAATGTATCAACAGTAAAAGTAGAGTTAGGCGCTTTTTTGGTACATTATTTTATGTGCCTTTTGTCATTTCAGTGAGCTAGATAAACCACCATTTTTAAGGGACTTTGTGGTTCATGGCAAATTTTTTATAAGTCTCTGCCAAATTTATTTACAACTTTCCTTGACTCATGATGATTCATGTATGAGCTCAGAATATTTGATTGATTCAGTGACCCTTATCACCAAAATTTCTTTAAATTAAAAACTTATGACAATTACACTGAGAAATATCATACCAAAATATAGGTAGATAAATTACTATCCACACATTGTACATGTTGTATAAAGAAAGATAGAAGAATAATTTGCTCACAGACATGATAATATTCTGATAAAAAAATGATATTGATTAGTTTTTCACAAACAAATATAACACTGCCTCCACCCCCCCAAAAAAAACATTGAGGGTCCAAGTAGCCTTAATTTCTTATCTGACAAAAGTAATTTGTGATTTTATTCTAAGAAGTAAAATGATCAGATGAATTTTCTTATCAATCATTGTGTATTGTGTATAGGTATAGATTTCTGCTGTCATCATTTTTTCTCAGAATGTTTTTATTGGTGTAATCAAGGCTTTGTATACAGTTGACATTTATCATGTTTATACAAATCTGTTGCAATCATCTGTTGCTAACATCAATTATTTTCATTGTCTTATTTGATTGATTTATTTTATGGTATATATATATATATATATATATTCAATAACTTACCTTCAAATCATAAAGATATTCAAATATAAATAAATCTTCCTTTTCTAACATATCACACCAATCAGACTTATCAAACAATGCTAGCTCAAAGGCACATAAATGGTGAATAGTCTGGGCTTCTTCTGTAATAGAAATTAATTAAATATTGTAATCCTCAAACTGGTTTTTGAAACATCAAATAAGTTCTACATGTACAAGGGTCTGGTTTGGTGGTCATCACTTCTACATATATATCTAACAAAATTTAGGTTGTTTTGTTCTCTAAATTCTATAATCATTTTGCATACAACTTTCTATCCTTTTAGCAATACATAACACAAAGACCATAACACAAAACTTCTTTATTCTTTTTTTTTACCATATTTCTCTATTATATCAGAAACCCTGTCCTACATATTTTTCAAATTTGTGTGGGTGTGCTTAAAATAAATAAGGTTGAAAACCATGAAAACTGTGTCAATGCAATAAGGGAGGAGTCAAACAATGCAAGCTGTTATTTTTACATTACATTCATATGTAATAAAATAAGTAATTATGTAAAATGTATAAGAAAGATAGCAATTGAAAATTATACTAGCACTTTTTATTAACTTTAAGAGTTTAACAAGAGTGCACACGCTAAAATGTCTCTCCTGCTTTGCTGACCATTGATTTTACGTTAAAATTCTTACAGATATATATGTTTAACTACAAGTATTAAAAAAACAAAACAATTTTAAAGATTTATTACAATGAGGTCAAGATCAAGGTCATATTAATCCTGTCAGACAGACATGTACAACTTACAATTTTTCTGAATACTATATAGTTAACCAATTACTTATGGTACTTATGGTAAGTATATATTTAACCATTGTCAAATTCATATTTCAAAATTATTGTGATATCTGTCTGTCATATCTATTTACCATAAAAAATTATTTTGATTATATTCTCAGGAAATTGCATGCTTCATTGACATGTTTTTTTTTTTTATTTTACATACTGACATATATATATATATATGTCATGTATGTGTTTGTATTATATATATATTATACATGTTATATGTTATTCAGGTCTCAGACAGAGTATATACTGTGACATTCCCGGCTTAGAGTTATATCCCTTTAGCCAAAGGCGAAGGGGATATAAGCCCTAAGCCGGGAATGTCACAGTATATACCTTTTGGATTTCATATTATTATTATATTTTAAATCTAAAATGCTTTTTTCCTTTCAAATTTTAAGCTAATACTTGATGGATTTATCAAGTTGATCTTGTTGACGAATTTGTCATTGTGAATTTTTTAACTACAGAGTAAACATAAAAGTGATAATGTTTAATGTTTGTGAAGTATTAATGGTCATTAAATGTGTGTATGTTAGTTAATCAAATGTATGACATGTTCATGGTTGTCATGGTTGTATAAAATGTACATTAGAACAAGGTTTTTTTTCATATCCAACTTTTTTCAGACATCATTTTATTGTTTTGCTGAGATTTATTTTTTTAAAGCGCTTGCTCTAAAGGCCATTTTAGTTTTTTTTCAAGGTTAATATAATCAAATATACATTTTTTGTAAACAAATATTTTAACATTAATTATGGCTATCACAGTGCAGTGGATCAGTTTTTACTAGTGTTTTAACAATGAAACAAAAATTAATATTGAAAGAGAATATTGAAATAAGACCAGAAAATATAGCTTTTGGGGGGGAAATTTTCACAATAGTATTTGTGATTTTTTTTCAAATGGTCATTCATCATGTACATGTTACACCAGTGCTTGTTTTAAGTTTTACACATGTCCAATTTAATTATCATCTAGTCTGTAAATAGTCTTAGTCTTTCATCTGCAATATTATGGCTGTCAGTTGTCTTGTTTCAATTGCATTATTCAATAAAATTTTTATTAGTAATCTGTTTCTTATACTGTAATAAAAATTATGTTTGGAATCATTATTCTAGTCATTTATTTATGATTTTATATTTTTGTATGATTTTGGTTATAATATTGTGAAAAACACACCAAAAAATAGTAAAATAAAAGTATTGCCTGCATGCAATATGATTTGACTCATTTTGTTTACTTTTCATCAATATCATGATTTTATTATTAGTCAGGAATGTATAAAAAATCTGAATGCGAGTGACAATTTCCTATGCCAATATTGTGTTCACATATTTTGTTGATTATAGTTGAATAAAAAAATGAAAATAATGGCTGTGTTTACTTTTTTTTAGGGGAGACAATTCAAACAATAATACAGGCTTAACATTGCCATTTTTTTTTACCTGTACAAGTTAAAAAATTGTTTTCTTGGTAAGGGAAACAACTCTTACTCATTTTTTTTTACTTGTAGAAGTAAAAAAAAAATACTTGTATAAATAATTAATATTTATGTAAACACATTAATTTAAATTTACTTGTAGAAGTAAAAAAAATACACTTGTATAAGTAGTACCCCTGACTGTAAGTGAAAAACCGACCAAAAACACTAAAAAAAAAACACTGGCCAACATGGTCAACAAAACCTGAAAATGAGGTCAATGTCAGATCAAACCTGCCACACAGACACCTGTACACCTTACAATCATTCCATAGACCAAATATAGTTGACATACTGCTTAAAGTTTAAAAAAAAAGGACCATAACACAAAAAAACTTCTATCATTGACCAACGAGTTATGAAAATGAGGTCACAGTCATATGAAACCCACCAGACTGACATGTTCTCCTTGCAATCATTCCATACACCACATCAAATACAATCATGAATGTATAGATACTGCTTATATATTGTAAGTTATAGAAGATTTATACAAAAGGTTTATGCTGCCTCTGCCACTGCCACTGCTTGATAGTAAAACATATGTCTCACAGGCAGGATAAAAACTAACTACTTGTGTATTATTAAATATGTGTAAAGTCTAAGGATGATTTTATTCATTAAAATGTTTAGTCTGTTTATAATGTCTTAGTGTTTACATGGTTAAGATTACAAGCCATAAACATGATAAAGGTGTTTGGTGTGAATGACAGATCTGTGGATTTTACATTTTCTTTTTCTTTCATTAATATGTTGAGATTCATCATGTTCATAGAGAGATGAGGTGCTACATGTATAATAGAGGGTGAAATGCAAAATATATGATAATGACATTCATTTATATTTGGTACATTGTACAAAATGTTGTATATGCAATATGGAAATTGGAATATTTATCAGAAAAAAAAAGAATAAATTTTTGATGATTTTCTTTTTTTCAATTATGTGGTCATGGTGGTGGTGAACAAATGTAACTATCTGTTTTGGATGAAGTGACACCTTCTTATGTTTTTATTTTTATTTTTGGTGATCATTTGTGAAGTAGTTTTATAAATGTTAATAATTGATAAATGATCATGAATCTGGTGCATATGTTGTGAAACCTCTGAAATATTATTTCTAACTTTACTTTTCGCCAACAGTTTGAATCAAGATATGCAGTCCATAAAAATATAAAATTATATGAAAGCTTCAGGTGTTCTTGTGTGATGCTTCATATACCTGAATTTAAAGTCTTTAGTCCAAGTTTGTCTGCAATCTTTTGAGCAATTCTTTGCATCTCAGCTCCATATTTAAATGAATTATGTTCTGGGGCAGCTGTTTTATTATTTTCAACTGATTTAATATATTTTGAACAAGTGTCAAAGAACCTCAGGAGTTTATCATTTATTGCAGGTTTCACATTTTTCTGTGATTCCCCATCCAATGTGTCAGTTAAACCCTCGTAAAATGAAGCACAGCTGGCCTGTGTTCGCTGCTTATAAGTGACACCATAGAAAATGTTTTCCAAATCACCAGTAAATAGTAAACTAAACCTTCGCCCAAATCTCCTCCCAAGTGAAAAATGTTCATCTTCTCCTAGGTCAGACAAATGACCAGCCTGTGTTTCTGGGAAAGGATTTTCCCATGAATTGATAAATGGAAACCTTTCAAGGACCTCAGGGTTGGTCTTAAGGATATTTCCAAGTACTGTCATTTTCTTTATCCATGATAAAGTAGGTAATCTAGACCCATGTCTAAGAATTAAGTTCAAATGAATAATTTGACATTCTTTATTGTCATAATCAACCCAAATTTCCTCATCTTCCCGTATGAATTCATCTATATCTTTTCCCCAGAAATATGGTGTTTTAGTTGAATACAAAGGAATTCTAAAATCAGTTCTGCCCATTCCATAATTTGCTATGAATAATAATACAAAACACAAAATCAAAAAAAGCAGACTATCCATTTTCACCGGAAGTGACTGAAACCAAAAGTGAAAGTAGATTTTAAAAAATATGTCTTACGTACCGAAAACAAAATATCGAACATTAAACTTTTCAAAAAGTTTTTTTTTAATACACATCGATGAAAATAATGATCGCATATTTTTTTTAAATACTGTATTATTATATGATGGTATAGCAAAATGAGTTTACTGAGCCAAATAGGATTTTAATTGATACTTAACGTTGGGTTTTATATCGGGATGAAATAGCTTTTTTATATCACACAACATCCTGTCTGGTCAAGCTCCAATTCAGAATCTGAAAGATGAGTGGAGACAAAATATTTTCGAGACATGTAAGATTATAATTGATATTAAAATACAACAACGTTTAACCATTCACAAGTCGAGAAGGTCATTGTAAGTTCAGATGATCCTGATTCTAACTTTTAAGGCTGAAACTTTTGACACAACTTATCTCTAGAGTTGATCTACTAGTACTAGTACCATGACTACTCTACGTCTCTAGTCTCTGGAAACACAATCATCCACATAAGCTTAATCATAGATACTGTATATGATTTGAATAGAAAGTCAAGAAGATTAAAATGAAATATCTAATAATAAAAATTATAGCACACCTGAACAACAACTTATCATGAAAATGTTTCAACTCCAACATTGTAGAGGTCAAATTTGACATAGCAGAAATTGAATATGACAAGGTGAATAAATATCTTACTGACATGTTGGGGCCTTTTAAAGCTGACTATACGGTAATCAGGGTTTTCTCATTGTTGAAGACCATACAGCTGTGCACAATTGATTACATGAACAATGTACATCCACTTCATATTAACTTTGTTGGGTAGCTGTTGTCTCATTGGCAAATACCCAATATTATGTACCACATCACCTTATTAGCTCACCTGGCCCGAAGGGACAAGTGAGCTTTTCTCATCACTTTGCGTCTGTCGTCCATCGTCCGTCATCGTTAACTTTTACAAAAATCTTCTCCTCTGTAACTTCTGGGCCAAATTAAACCAAACTTGGCCACAATCATCATTGGGGTATCTAGTTTTAAAAATGTGTCCAGTGACCCGGCCAACAAAGATGGCCGCCATGGCTAAAAATAGAACATAGGGGTAAAATGCAGTTTTTGGCTTATAACTCAAAAACCAAAGCATTTAGAGCAAACCTGACAGGGTAAAATTGTTTATCATGTGAAGATCTATCTGCCCTGAAATTTTCAAATGAATCGGACAACCCATTGTTGGGTTGCCGCCCCTGAATCGGTAATTTTTAGGAAATTTTGCTGTTTTTGGTTATTATCTTGAATATTATTATAGATAGAGATAAACTGTAAACTGCAATAATGTTCAGCAAAGTAAGATTTACAAATAAGTCAATGTGACCCAAATGGTCAGTTGACCCCTTTAGGAGTTATTGCCCTTCATAGTCAATTTTTAACCATTTTTTCGTAAATCTTAGTTATCTTTTACAAAAATCTTCTCCTCTGAAACTACTGGGCCAAATTAATCCAAACTTGGCCACAATCATCTTTGTGGTATCTAGTTTAAAAAATGTGTCCAGTGACCTGGCCATCAAATCAAGATGGCCGCCACGGCTAAAAATAGAACATAGGGGTAAAATGCAGTTTTTGGCTTTTAACTCAAAAACCAAAGCATTTAGAGCAAATCTGACATCGGGTAAATTTGTTAATCAGGTCAAGATCTATCTGCCTGGAAATTTTCAAAAGAATTGGACAACCTGTTGTTGGGTTGCTACCCCTGAATCGGTAATTTTAAGGAAATTTTGCTGTTTTTGGTTATTATCTTGAATATTATTATAGATAGATCGAGATAAACTGTAAACAGCAATAATGTTCAGCAAAGTAAGATTTACAAATAAGTCAAACATGACCGAAATGGTCAATTGACCCCCTAAGGAGTTATTGCCCTGATAGTCAATTTTAACAATTTTCATAAAATTTGTAAATTTTTATTAACACATGTAACATTTTCCACTGAAACTACTGGGCCAAGTTTATTATAGATAGAGATAATTGTAAGCAGCAAGACTGTTTAGTAAAGTAAGATGTACAATCACATCACCATCACCAAAACACAATTTTGTCATGAATCCATCTGCTTCCTTTGTTTAATATTCACATAGACCAAGGTGAGCGACACAGGCTCTTTAGAGCCTCTAGTTTTTATATTAACATCAAAGTTCGCAAAATCTTTTTTTCCCTGGTGGTCCTTGAAGAAAATCTGCTGGTTCTCACTATTAACTCTATTGAAAAAATACTAAAATTGTGTCAGTCCAATGCAAAATTTTGGTGGTAAAATCCTGAGGACCACCACTTTTCGCGAACTCTGTAACATGAATATAATTGTGATTACTTAACGGATTGTGAGTTTCACTCGCTTTATTGGTTTTAGAGTTGTGTTTAACTTGAAGAAGTTTTAAGGACAATAGGAAGGTGGGACAGCTAGACTAATACTTGGAACATACTCACCCCTTCTCGTCCAATGAAAAGTCAGTTTTCCCCCCTCTAATTTTCATAGTCATGATAGTACATGGTTTTCCATGCACTATGAAATGCTATACATGAATGACTTTTCATTGTCAATTAATTTTGAAAGTGAACTCTTAATAGATGCACTAACAAAGTGAACAATCCCCTGAGGCATTTTCCATGGGAAAAGTGCCTACTAATTAAAGATGAAAGAGCAAAGATTAAAGATTAAATAAAAACGTTTTGAATTTTGCAAATTTTTATACATTTTCTAACGGTACACATATAGAATAAAGAAAAACAATTTGGGTAAGGATGTATGTAAAAAAATACTTATTTAATTTATAAACCTGACATTTGAGGGATTTTTTTTTTCTTTCAAGAAAACAATGCCAAACTGCTGATATATATATATTTATATAAAGCAAAGATTTTTTTCAGAGAAACACAATACATGTTAATTTATCAATAAAAAGTAAGCATTTAATGTCGAATGGTCTGAATTCAAATATTTATACACAGAGTTTTATATTTACCAAAAAAAGTAAAATTTCAGAAAGGGGATTTATATAACATAAAAAAATCTCAAGATATATATAAGTATTAAATTTTACCTGAAGTAGAAGAAAAACAATTTATCCACAATTCAGACTCACAAACTATGTCCGAGCTTTTTCATTCCATCCATTGAAATGATTACCTATGTTTTACATTTAGACACAAGATTTATGACCACAAAAGGAAGATTGGGATTGATTTTGGGAGTTTTGGTCCCAACAGTTTAGGAATTAGGGGCCAAAAAAGGGCCCAAATAAGCATTATTCTTGGTTTTCGCACAATAACTTTAGTATAAGTAAATAGAAATCAATGAAATTTAAACACAAGGTTTATGATTACAAAAGGAAGGTTGGGATTGATTTTGGGAGTTGAGGTCCCAACAGTTTAGGAATTAGGGGCCAAAAAGGGGCCCAAATAAGCATTATTCTTGGTTTTCGCACCATAACTTTAGTGTAAGTAAGTAGAAATCTATAAAATTTAAACACAAGGTTTATGACCATAAAAGGAAGGTTGGAGTTTGATTTTGGGAGTTTTGGTCCCAACAGTTTAGGAATAAAGGTTCCAAAGGGTCCAAAATCGAACTTTGTTTGATTTCATTAAAAATTGAATAATTGGGGTTCTTTGATATGCCGAATCTAACTGTGTATGTAGATTCTTAATTTTTGATCCCGTTTTCAAATTGGTCTACATTTAAAGGTCCAAAGGGTCCAAAATTAAACTTAGTTTGATTTTAACAAAAATTGAATCCTTGGGGTTCTTTGATATGCTGAATCTTAAAATGTACTTAGATTTTTTATTATTGGCCCAGTTTTCAAGTTGGTCCAAATCAGGGTCCAAAATTAAACTTGTTTGATTTCATCAAAAATTGAATAATTGGGGTTCTTTGATATGCCAAACCTAACTGTGTATGTAGATTCTTAATTGTTGGTCCCGTTTTCAAATTGGTCTACATTAAAGTCCAAAGGGTCCAAAATTAAACTAAGTTTGATTTTAACAAAAATTGAATTCTTGGGCTTTTTTGATATGCTGAATCTAAACATGTACTTAGATTTTTGATATGGGCCCAGTTTTCAAGTTGGTTCAAATCAGGATCCAAAATTATTATATTAAGTATTGTGCAATAGCAAGAAATTTTCAATTGCACAGTATTCAGCAATAGCAAGAAATCTTCAATTGCACAGTATTGTGCAATAGCAAATATTTTCAATTGCACAGTATTGCACAATAGCAAGAAATATCTAATTGCACAATATTGTGCAATAGCAAGAAATTTTCAATTGGAGTTATCTTTCTTTGTCCAGAATAGTAGTTGAATCTACTTAAATCATTGTTTTATACAATATCACAATATACAGTGTATATTCACTTTTACTACCAACTGATAAATTAAAACAATCTTTACCATTCAGTGATAACAAGCACTTTATTTTACATTTTAATATATATTATGATGTATTTAAATGAGTAGTTATTGTTGCAAACTCCATTAGAAATTTGAATTGAGATCAGTTTTGGAAAAAGGGAAAGGGGGATATGAAAAAAAAATGGGGGTGGGGGAGTTAAATTTTTCTCATTTCAGATTTCGTAAATAGAAAGAAAATTTCTTCAAACATTTTTTTGAGAAGATTAATATTCAACAGCATAGTGAATTGCTCAAAGGCAAAAAAAATATTTTAAGTTCATTAGACCACATTCATTCTGTGTCAGAAACCTATGCTGTGTCAACTATTTAATCACAATCCAAATTTAGAGCTGAATCCAGCTTGAATGTTGTGTCCATACTTGCCCCAACCGTTCAGGGTTCAACCTCTGTGGTTGTATAAAACTGCGCCCTTGCGGAGTATCTGGTTTTCTTTGCTGTGAAATTCTATCTGGGTAGTTACCTTATGGAATAGTTATTAGAAAAATCTTATCCTTTACAAATACTATGAAATAATAATAGTGTATTTGAATTAAAGCTAAATTGTTAAAAAAAAATGTATTATAATCAGTGATAATGGGAAATGATTTCACAAATTATCATTGAAATTTTTTTTTGAAATATTCAAGCAAATATCATTCTTTTAAAAAGAAAATTATCATGAAACAAAAGAAAGAAAACAAGAAGTAATTTCAAAAATCGTAATTGTGAAATAATACCATATTAAATAGGTGAGTGAAATGCATGTAAAAGTGAGTTGTTTTCAAATCTCAGTACAAATATAAATTAAAAAATAAATTAAAAAGTAAAGGTAGAACTATATAGTTGCATTAACAGTGATTAATTTCACTACAGTAAACAATTATGGAAGAATTTGAATATTTTTTAACTATATAAACAGTTTTGTGTGGGGCCAAAGATGTGGTTGTTGATTGTATGGAAATCAGATAATCATAACATGAAATGTTATCCGTCTTATTAAATCATGTTGTAAGTCATCTTTTTATATAAATGAATATATATAAAAAATAAGATTCAAGAAAAAATCTCACTATGAAATAGATTCAGTAATATATTATATTAAAAAATCTTTAAAATATAAATTGTTCATAATCACCTCCCTTTGATAAATTATGCAAATTTGTTCTACCTTTGTGAAACATTTTAGAATTATAGTCAGGTATATATTGATTGCGAGTAACTTCCATAGTAGTTAATGGGACTCTATATCACAAGGTTCTGTGAAATATGGTATGGCGAATATATACTGGTACATACTATACCCAGAACACAGATAGATTTTCACTCCTAAGGAAAAAATGTACATATGAAATACCATGCCTGGAAAAAAATTACTGTGACAAATTAACCCCAGGATAAAATATCACAGAGGAAGAAATAAACCGTTACATGATCACTATGACCAAATTTTGACTATCTTACCACATTGACACCTTTTGAAACATCATTTTATTCATTATTTACATAATCATAATGGCTAGGTAATTTTCACTAGACCTTAGCAATCTTTTAATCATTAGTTAGTACATTGAAATAATCCAGATTTAGAATTTTATTGGCGAAAATAACTTTTTTGTTAAGCCTTCAACTTTTGTCGAAAAAGCGAGACATAGCAATTTTACATTCTCAGTGTGGAAGCCGCCAAAGTTTTGAAATTTTAATAACTTTCTTAAACTTACCTGGAACTTACCTGGATTTCTACCAAACTTGAACAGAAAGTTCATTTTTTCCGTATTTTCCGTATACTTATAAATGGACTTCTTTTTCTGCCACGAAACTACATTCACTAGATCTGTGGTTCAAGTTTTTAAAATTTAAATAACTTACTTAAACTGACATGGATTTTACTAAACGTGGACAGAAGCTTGTTTATGATGATATTAGATAGTATCCAGAAGTAAATTTTGTTAACAAAAAAAATCCTGTTATTCTGTAATTTGCATATAACCACTCTGTGGTTAAAGTTTTTGAAATTTTACTGATTTTACCCTCTTTAAATGAAGTATATTATTATTATTATTATTATTATAAGCTCGTCTACAATTATAAGAAAGTATTCAAAAGTTAATTTTGTAAAAAAAATGTACCTGTTTTTCTGTATTTTACTTATAAATAGACTTTTTCTTCCTGTTAACATTACATACAGTCTGCAGTTAAAGTTTTAAAACATTTATTACATTCATAAACTATCCTGTAATTTTACCAAACTTGGACAGAATTTTCTTATAATCAAATGACAAAAGATAGTATCAAGAGGAATATTTTGATTAATTTTTTGCCTCATTTTTGTTGAGCCTGCAATTAACAGCAAAAGTAGGCAAGAAACTGGGTTCTGTGGAACCCTTAAGAATTTTGTGTTTGACAAACACTGAATAATATTACGTATTATGTAACAAAAGCCAAATTTTTCAGTACCAGTATACATGATATACATGGTATACCTCTAATATGTCTTTTTAAAAGTTGTTGAATTTGATGGACAATTTGAATCCATTTTGGTATTTATTGGAAATAAAACTATAATATAGGAGATATATAATTTACAAATTCAAAATCTTATGAACAAATTGCCAGATCAACATAAAAGATGTCTTAGTATTGATTTATATTCTTTTCTTTAATTGGCGTAGAGTTGCAATTGTTAATAAATATTTAGTCCACAAGACATTGAAGACAGTATGCTACATTGATATGCATGCATTGTATATATAATTTCAAATTTGGCTGCAACAATGAAATGGAAATAGAGATTTAAATACGAAACCTGCCTCATTTTATAGTGTACATTACATTCATGTAGATAGAATTGTATAGTACAACATTTTAAGCTTGCACTCAAACCAATGATTAATTTGTCAAGTGCAGTTGCCAGTCGGTCATATATTTAGTTCAAAACAATTATGCTGTACTGGTATGTGACGTACATTGTGTTCACATCATTATTAAGTCTGTTAGTGTAAATAAAATAAAGGTCAACATTTAGAACAATGTTGCAAGTTTACTTATCATGGCATATTATCTTAATAAAATCATAATTGACCCTATAATGAGATGACTATATACTGTACATGATGTAAAGTGTTCCTAAGATTTTGGTATAAATATATGTCACTCAACAAATTTTCCAAATTATCATGATCTTTATGGGATCAAAATGATATAATTTAGGTAGTAATAAATGACCTAGAGCCAGTTTATTTCATCTTGTTACATGTAGATAACATTTACACTGAAGGCAATTTTGTATTCAGATTTCTTGAAAAAGTTTTTGTAAATGATATATATTAGGCATAGCAATTCCTACTAGCTACCCAAACTGCCTGTTTAATGATGGCAGCCAACTATTTTGCATGGAATTCTTATGGAGATTATAATTGCAAGAATGTAGGTTAACATTTGACAGTCTATTGAAATTTTTATGATTTTGAAACTTAATGACAATGTTTGTAGACAATGCTAGATTAATTTATTTAAAATTACCAGCAAAACACAAAATCATAAAAAGGAATAACAGAATTAAATGTGTGGTATCCCTGTAAAGCTCAATGAGACAGCAACAAAACAAAACAAATTTAAACACACTTGAGACATCTTCAGGTTATTTACCATGTTTACCATTAACATACAGTCTACAAAAATTGACATCTTTTGGTCATACGGTTGCATATAATTGCTTACATCCACACCATTAGAACTTTAATTGAAACATGTAGTTGTCTCATTGGTATTCATACCACATGTATATAATATATATCCTTATTTTAACAGTGTAATGGTCGCTGCTGGTGACCATTTGTTGCTTAAATATTATATTTACTATTTGTAATTGACCCCATGTCTGTTTCAAATTCTATATATATGACATGTATGAGAAAATGTCAATCCCTCGTTTTTGTGTCAAATATAATTTATAAACATTTGATTTGAATCCATTTGGCTCTATAGCTGGGTCATAGATATAAATAGATAATTATAATGCTTCATGTTTATGACTTTTTTTCTTATTAAACTGAAAATTTGAATTACATATGACTCTGTCATTCTGTCATCCATTATTAACTTTTTTTCAAAATATTTTATTTATAAAACTGGTATTAAAAATAAAAGTAAAACATATGGTACTATATTTAAAAATGAGTTATCTGCAATATGACGATTAGGAGTTATAGATAAATGACATGTACATTTAGTAACAGATGACTTAAAATTCTGTTACTACATGTATATGTACTAAGACTAGTATATATATATAATTTAAGATAGCATATTTAGCTTGATTAAAACGGCCAGAGATCTGAATTCAGGTCTGAAAATTGCTAGGAATTAATTATTCATTCTTCTCCTACAGAAAGTGAAATTGTGTATTTCATGTTCATGATATGTTTTAAGATTCTTTAAGCCAACTATTTGTTTTCAAAATGTTTTTGAAAGTGCATATTCCTCTATCAAAAGTTTGAACTGTTCATAAGATACACTAGTATTATTGTTCTATAATTTTTTTTATAAAACCTTGATATTCACTCACATATATTCCATATAGAATTGGTTTCTTTGGATTGTAATTGTATTGCAAAAGCATGCACTTATTCCATGTATACATGTTTTTTTTGGAACCATAAAAATTTGTATCCCAGTTTTTGTACCACTTTCACAACTTAAAAAGTTAAGTGATTTCCAATTTGTTATAAATTCATAATGTATAATTATTGTCTTTTTTTTCTTCCCTCAATCCATATATGATTTCTTACTTGATAGATCATTGAGAAGTAACAGATGTTGAAAAAATAAAAATAAAAGAAATATATATATATATATAAATCTCTCATTAATAATCATACGTGACAGTTGTAAAGTGACTTAGTCCTGTCTCAGCATAAACATATTCATAATTTGGACCTAAAATTTACATCTCCAGTTAGGAAAAGGTTGTTTATTATGTCAGCTTTCAATTTTTCTTATGCAATGCACCAGGTAAGCAGAATTAGCAGATCAATATTGCTGAAGAAGGAATATAAGCATTTGTATAAATTAGTCTTAGGTACAATTAAGGGAGTTTTTCATTGATGAAAGACTTTCTTATACCATTGAATAATGATGCGGTGAGACTTTCATACTTGACTAGTTAGCTTTGATAAACAATTACTATTTCATGTATGACAGTTTTCAATCTATGAAATTTTAAATGAATTATAAAAAGATTTGAAGTTTTTCAATTTTGAACTAAATTGACTGTTGCAATTTAAACCTATGAATTGATGGGCGTTGTCTTTCCTCCCTTTTAATGTACAAAAGTTTAAATCTAAATAATATAAAGATAAGGAAATATGGTATGATTGCCAGTGAGACAACTATCTACTAAAGTTCAAATGGAGTGGATGTATGTAATTATAGGCAACTGTTGGGCCTTCAACAATGAGAAAAACCCATACCTTATAGTACATGATCGTTAAAGATTTCTAATAAAAACTGTGGTTAAGTATCTTTTAAAATTAATATTTCTTTGTTTGCTAATGAAATAGAACTTTTTGTAATCTTTCATACAAAGGAACTAAATTTAAATTTAGAATTTACTAATAAATCATTCAATTTTAATGCCCAAAAGAAAAATAATTAAAAGTTTCATTCAATTGGTTTATTTAAATTACATGACTTTTTCTCAGCATTTTTTTTATACCAGGTATGACGTCCTTATGAGAAAGATTTAAAGTTATATAATTAGATAAACTTTATTCCTGTGAAAATAGAAAGATTATTTTTGTAAACTATTAACTTAAATCTCATTTTAACACTCATTATTTTAAGATCAGATTTAAAATGTCTAGGATAATTCCCACAAAACTTAATTTTCAACCTAATATGTAAAATTTGAAGGCCTTTATGATTAAAGAAAGACATTTTTGTAAAGTACAGAATAAAAAAAGTTGAGTACTCATAAACTATATATATAATAGTAGTTTTTTTTAGAACAAGAGGATGTTTCTCAACTACAATATAATCTAAGGGCAACAACCCTGAGATGAGATGTGGCAGAGAAAAATCCTTATATCGCTGTTTTTCTTGGCAATGTCAATTTCAATAATGTACGGTAGGCTCATGACATAATATATTTTTTTCAGAGAAATTCAATATCAATTGGGTAGTGTAACTGAAAAATTATCACAATAAAAAAAGAAGATGAAAGCAAACATGGCAAAGTGTGACAAAATAGTGATAATATTTGATCAAAACTAGATAATTGTAAAGTGTCTGTTCAAGGTCCTCATTCTCTCTGTAGGTTATTTTCCAATTTGATGAAATTTATGACTGTTGAGTTTATAATTACAAATTGTAGCTTGTACTTTTATTAAGGGTATACATACTTATCATGCTTATTGTGACAGAACTGTCATTATTTGATCAGAATTGTTTCCATACATAATTACATCTTTATCATTGTCTTTTTGAGTGAGGAAAAATAACTTTTACAACTATTTTATTTTAAAATTATTTTACACGGAGATAGTAGGCCGTACTGGGAAAGTGAGCTTTTATTTTTATTTGATTTTTTATTAATGTCTGTTAGAAGAAAAAGAAAAGCAAGCAAAGGTTGTTAATAAAGTATTTCAAAATTTGAAGATTTTTTGGAAGAGACTATTTGAATTCCATTCAGACAAAATGATAATCTTAGACAAACATTTTGTACAGCAAACACTTTGAAGAACATTTAAAGAGTCATAATTGATGTTGTAACTTTGATATACAGGATTCATTCAAACTTGGAAGAAGTTCAATGTCTGCATCATTTTAAAATTGATCAGTTATAAGTGTATAGTTTTACTGAATGTGCTCTTTTCTTTTCTTTTTAAGAATACTTACTTTTATTTAAGTGTACATACCACATCTTCCTATATCTATATCCATTCAATCCAAGGAAACAATAAACAATATGTATCTTGCAACTATACATCAAGAACTTCAGTGCAAATGTTGTAGATTTTTATTCTGCTTTATTTTATTGAATGTTAAAATTACCTCATAATAAAAAGGCACATTATTTAAGGATAGATTATAGGGTTACCAGAAACATAGGTCTTTTTTTAAAGGCCTATTAAACTTTTATATTGAGAGATACACTTTAATTTGGTATTAAAAAAGTATCATAATTTAAACCATAGGGAAACTTCCGATCAGTAATATGGTAGGTTAGGAGATATGAATGACCTTAACATTTCTGTTGTAGGTGAAAATATAGGAGATCTAAAAATATCATGTGATAATTGAAAATCATATTTTTTTAAAATTTTGATAAATATAATTTTAACCCCTTGAAATTACCTGATCTTGAAAAAAAGTTCAAAGTATTATTTTAAGATTCTTGGCTTACTAACTAAAAACTTGAGTAACATTGTATTGAACAGAATCATTAAAAGTTTGCAAAACTTGAGTCCCATTAGGTTTGTTCATTAAGTTACTGGCATACGTAATTTTATTGGAAATCTCTATCATTACATTAAGTTTTGAAGTTATCAGGAACATAATTGTGCAATCACAATTGCAGTCTAATGTTAATGTTAATGGGATTTGAAATATTTGTAAAGTTTAAGAGTAATACATAAGAATAGAATATAACTGTATTTGAGAATTTGCCACTGTCAATTTTTGACTGCGGCAAATCTTTAAGAACAGTACTTTTACTCCTTAAGTCTACGAGCTGACCTCATCTGTTGTGTAACAATTGAGTTTAGCCAAGTGAAAGGGGAAACTTGTTTTTGTGAAGAAAACAAGCGTAAGTTCTTTTTTACATATATTTACATGCATAGATACATATACAATGTATATATATCTACCAACAACATGCCTGCACCATGATCATTAGTAATTATATACAAGAAAGATTTAATGTTCTTTCATTTGATTTCTTTTCAAACTTGAGGCTTGAGTATGTTGAGTGACAGCTTGTTGAAGTTTCTATGAAATCAACACAATCTTTTGTTAGTAAAAATTATCTATATTGATTATCACTATTTATATACTGAAAAGATTCATTTCTGGTGCATCAATGAAATTTCTTTCATACGTGGCTCAAAAGGACAGTAAATTTTTCTTCAGAATTCAACCATTTATAAACTGAACATTTGTTGATAGTAAAATAATGAATTAGTTGTAACAAATTTGTATTGCAAAATTTCATGTTATGAGGTTAATTAAGTTCTTAGTAAGAACTTGTATTGACTCTCAACATGTTAAGACGGAAATTATATGTTGGTTATGAAACTCTTGGTTTGTATATGTACAGTAAATGATGTACTGCTCTTGATGCTCTTGTCCCATCATAAACATAGTTTCCATATGACCATCAGTGCTCTAGCTAGAATTCAAAAGGGGCAGGGTGCCAGGGGAGGGCAGGGCACTTTTTTTATGATAGAAGGCACTGCTCATTTTTTTTTCCTACGTCCCTGCGTGTATCACGAGTTCACATATTTTTTTACTGTATATATTGTTAATAAAGATGCATTTATAAACTTGTTGTTTGGATTATTTATTCTATAAAATTTGCATAAGAAAAGTCATTCATACTATATCATGTTCATAATACATGGCAATACACATTCATACTATTAACCAAAAGAGGCAAAATAAACTTACTATTCTCCCCACCCCCTCTGCTTCCAAAAGAAAGAACATAAACTAAACATCTCATAGTTTACCATACATGTACATGACAGAGAAGTTGTATTTCAAAATGTCATCTAGAGCTTGGCCCTCAAAACCTGTTTTTATTGTTCGTGTATAAGAATATATTATTTAGTATAGCTTCATCAAGTTGATTTGTGATGAGAGTATTACTGCACACTTCTATTTTAGTAACATGACAGGTTGGACATCATTCAAACAAATTTATAGTTCATATTTCTTTATTGATAATAAATAAAACATGGATTGCCAAAAGTATGATTATCAAAAATAAATTGCAATATATTTTTTTTTGTATGTTCAAAGACAGTTAATATCCTTAAGGTAACATTCTTATATAATTTTGTATTCAATTGGTTATTTTTTCCTATTTTTAGTACTAGATAATATTTTAGGGGCACAATTTTGTAATAAGCATTTTCAGGGGAAATAACTCCAAAATTAATTTCCATGTTTACGTCTGCTTGTCGCACACAAGTTGAGATGTACGATGTCTCTGTGTCAGAAGGCATAGTTTTATTTTGATTACTTCAATTCAATTTTAAATTCATGAAAGTCTTCATTCGCATACACTTTCATTGAGACTTGAAGATCGAAAGAAAATGCCGACACATTCATCATATTTATGACAAAAAGGTACATTGTCTTAATTAAATTACCTAGTAATTAACACCTTTAATTGAAGTCTTATCCACAATAATTGATTGTAATAACATGATAAACCTCATTACCTGGGGGCAATCACCAGGTGTCATATTTGTAATTCAACTTCTGATAAGAAATCGATGAAACAAAGGCAATTTTACCAAAACGGCACAAGGGTTTTTTTGGAAAACGGCGTCAGGGCAGAAGGGCGCGACTGAGGGCACACAGGGCGCGGCTGAGGGCACCCAGGGCGCGGCGCCCTTCTATTTTGGGCTAACGAGACCACTGACCATCTCTGATCAGATTTGATTCTTATTTTATTGCTATATATATATTTTATATTAACTTAAGTTATTTATTTTTTATTCTTTTTCTTAACTTTTGATCAATGGGGGAATGAGAAAAGCATGATTGCCCAAACAAACAAAGAAAAAAACTTACAGAAATGATCCTCATGAGGTACTAAAACATGAGATTAAATCTAAAACATGTAAAAGATAATCATGATAACGATCCATTGGGCACTTACAAATGCTTTAAAAATATTTATATAAATCTATCTTCCTGCATATATGACTGGCATGCACTTTTTTAAAGCAGGATATACTGAAAAAGAAGAAATTTTCATGGAGGATTTAATTTCGTTTATTTCTTAGAAAGTATATGTCCACGAAATTAAAACCTAGAAAATTTAACCCTCATATAATATCACTTCCATTTACTAGAAACCAAGAAATTAAATCCCAATGAAATCTTATATAGAGACATAACTACGAAATTTAAACCCTACGAAAATTAATGTTTCTACAGTATATGTTTTAGACATAGACTTCTTCTAATGATTTAAGTCATGCAATCTTAGTTCTTCTAGTACTTGTTCACTCTCAAACAGATATTTCTCTCTTGTGCTTAACCTGCAAAACTTATTTTTCATTAATTTTATTCAAATATTGAAAGTCGGTTATTCAAATTTATGATAAATACTACAATGAATCAATCAGTTTCTCCAGAATGTTTATCTAAAGTAGGAATAGAAGACTGGTAAAACAATTATGGTACATATATGTATTTGCACAAGAGTCTTATAATATTGCTCTTCAGAAACATGAAAAGGGGAAATCATAGTTGTTTCAAATGACAATCTTTCTTAGATAAACATTTGAGATTTCAGTAATTTAGTCCAGTCAAACTAAGTTCAAACCTCAAACTAATTGCAACAGAAAATGTTTAAGTTCTTATCTATAGCATAAAAGCCCCAAATATACACAGAAAAAAGTTTCATAAAATCAAACTTGAGGAAAACTCAAAATCAGCATTTTTAATTTCTTATGGAAATTAACATTGGAAGGGGAGATAACTCCACAAAAATAAGTCTTTTTTTTGGGCAGTTTTTAGTGGATTTTCTTAAAATTCATGTAGAGTATGATACTTTGATGGGGTTATAAGTTCGTATTTGACTATATTATATAATCTTCTGCTAATGAAAGGTACAAAACCTAAGTGTTATAAGGGTATTTTTTTATTTTTTTTTCACATTTTTCATTAAAAAGAAATGGCAAATTTATGGCTTTGTGACCATTTTGAAAAAAATAATGTGAGTATTTGGTATTGTTTATATCTGTAAATTATATTTGTTCAGCATCTACCTTGTTAAAAGAAACTTTCAACCACAAGACGAAGAATATATGCTTAATTAGTTTTATTCAATTTGAGATTCTTTACCTTATTAAACGTGCTGAAAAATCTAATAAATTTCGTAAACTTGAAATCTAGATTCAATTGAGATTGATAAAAGATATGAAAACACCTTTATATAGAGTTGTTTGTTAACTCTAAATACGGCTAAAATATCAAGAATCGATACACCCTTTTGAATAGAAGCGGTTAAGTTCGCAAATCATTGCAAATCTCCATGGGAATTTTAAAATTGTGATTTTTTTTGTTTTCCTCAAGTTAGATTTTTCTGTGGATGTTTGGGGTATAATGCTAAAGACTAAAACTTTAAAATCTTCTGTTGCAATTACTTCAAGGTTAGAGTCAAATTTATGCTAAATTGACTCAATGACTGGACTAAATGTAATGTTGCATACATGTATTGCATCAACATTTAAAATACAGTTATATATTTTCAAACTTGGCCCTTTTATAATTTTTCTCAATAATCATGATAATGAAAAACATTGTTCAATTTCTGAATCTACAGTTTATAATTTATTGAACAAGGATTAGAGTTTAAATGTCACAAAAATACAAGGGCAATTCAAATCAAACCCTATTGAAATATTGCATTCTTTTAATGTATTATTTACCATGTTTTACAGACCATGAATACAAAACATGCAAAAGGAATATACATCTTTATGAGTAAAGCATTTTAAATGGTACTGTAAATTAACCCACTTTAATACACAGGGCCATAGTGCCTCAGTGTGCTAGAATATGAAAAAATAGCAGGCTTCAAAGTGCTTGCTCTGTGGTATGGGATTTGCTCATTGTTGAAGGCAGTGACCTATACTTGCTGACTTCTATATCATTTGGTGTAAGGTGGAAAGGTTTCTCGTTTGGCAATCGAATCATGTGTTGTAACTTGTAATTTGAGTTGTTATAACTCGTAAATCTTGTTGACATCAGATTTGTGTATTAAAAGAATTACAATGTAATATATTTAATTATTAACAAAAATAAAGAATGTTTTTATTTTGTATTTTCCTATGACATGGGCTTTCTATTTAAAATTCTCAGATTTAAATGTTATATTTAGTAGTTGTAAAAATAAAATTAAATGATTAAATAGATGATTAATTTTAAATTATTTGTTAAGCGTAAAATCAGTTATGAGTTAGAGTATGTTTATAAGAAAGCTGATTTCAATTAATCTGCGTATCACGAAATCAGCTAACATAGTATTTATCTTATTATGATGTCAGGAAGACAATCTTTTTTTCAAAAATTTGCAAAAGTTAAATATTTATGTCCCTCTTAACTATATAGTCATGAACAAAAAGTTAAAATTAATCTGATATACCAGAGACTTGATTTATAACCGGGCGCAAAGCCCACCTTTTGGGGTAAAAATTTGTTGATAATATATGATTATATTAAGCATAACTGGAGCTGGTCCCTTTTAAGTCAGTTAGTGGGCTCCCTCTTATGAACATTTCTGGACCCAACACTGTATACCTATTGAAATCAAAAAGACTATTTGTGATGAAGCTTCAGGCTTCAGTGCCTGCATTTTAAGGAGGTATTACCTCCCTTGAACACTTAGCTATGCAGTTTTAATGTCAATAAAATGATCTGTTGACAAGTAAAATACAAACTGTAACAATGCCTCAGACAATGGTTAAGACAAAGTTCTTTGATGTCACAATCAATTTATTTTAAGAGATATTAGTAACTGATGATATGGCAATTTCTAGTTTTATTTAAATTTAATATATATACACACCACTTAATAATAAGTTATTATTCTCTTACCCAACTAACCTAATGATTGAAAAGCTATAAATCATGGACTAATAGAAGCTCCTTGTAATATTGAAAAATATGAAAGTAGGGTTATGGTTTTGCATTTATTATATATACAGAACACAGTTATGCGCTTCTTTTTACCATGTTTACATGGAAAACAAATATAAATTGAAAAGAGTGTTTAGATTTTGTATTGGAGAATATCAAGACGTCAATACTGTTACAGTAATTAAAGTTATTTGAATAATATAAATAATACACACTACTGTTGAAGATGTGCATTTAAACTTGTAACTAGGTAACTCTGAGTTAAAAAGGTGGAACTTTAAATAAGAACATTAATCTACAGGTACACACATTTCATATATATGGTCTGAAGGTGGAACTTTGTGAAAGATAAAAATCAAGTAAAACTGATGACATAATTTAGAATATGTACATTACTGGAAAAATCATTAAAAAACATTGACATCTGACGACATAAATAATGACCTCTCATTTTGTAAAATCACTCATCCAATGACCTGTACGCTATCTATAAATACTAAGTAAAACAAGTCTATCATCCATACCACAAACACATCATCATATTGCCACGTTATATGAAAAGTTTTTAAATCAATATATTGTACCAAGAGGATTCAACATGTCAGAGAAAAAGCTGATAACTTCAGTAAGTCTTTTCTTTTGATTTTATGTTAATTGCAGAGATTACTCTTTAAATTTCTTCCTTGTTCTTAACAATATCACGAATAAATTAGACATAAAAATATGTATGCAATGTTTTGTTTATACCACACTTTTCTACACTCAAGTTGTAGTTTTTAATCTAAATCAGGTAACAGGTGCAATCCACTAAAAACTTCTTATTTTGAATTCTTCGATCATTATCTTCAAATTTTCTAAAATTTGTTTGATTTAAGAATAGAGAAGGGGAGAGTATATCGCGGGGCCCACATTATACATGAAAAGGAGTTGAATAAGTTAGATGTAAGATGTAAGATAAATCTACAACAATATCTGGTTGCAGATGCAGACATTAAAACTTTTTATTTATCTTTATTATCTTTGAATTTTCCAAAAAGTATGATTATTTAATCATGCATAAAGAAGGGGATTTTAAACCAAGGGGACATTCAAAAACTTTGATTAGCACTTCAATAAGATGTGTATACGTTATATATAGATTTCTTAAGGTATAACCAAAAAAATAACTGCAGAAATTCACTTATCACCTAAACAGTGTACATGTTATTGTAGACATGCTTAAAAATGTTGATGTTGACAGCAAATAACTTTATATAAGACATAAACTAGCTAATTATAGTGTTCATCATGTTCATCATGTCCATTAAAAAATATATATAAGAGATATTGAATATTAAAAATAACTTCAAAGTTTTTTTCTTACCCTGTAACTTAGTAACCAAATTGATAATTACTGTTGTTAATTTAAGATTAAGGTTTTTGTTTTTAACTCAATCTGTAAGTGGCAGAAAAAGGAATCCCCAAACTAATAGGGCACTATATATATATATATATATATGTAAGGGGTCATTCTGTACACTGTTATTAAAAGATATACATGATATATTAATATTGTGAACATTATAATAATGGTAAGCAGCAGTAAAATGCTATTTATTAGGCACATGTGATTTAGTGTTTTAAATATTGACCTATAAATTGACACTACATCATTATCTTTGTCCTGCACATATAAGAGATACAAGAATTTGACCTAGATGTGTCTTCATATACTGTATATAGTACATGTAGTAAACATATTCAAATCAGTCCACATTGTCATTCATAATTACCTGACTATTAGTATCAGACTGTACACAAATTATTCATTGTTAGACCTGGTGTATTGGACAATTTTACATTGATTTATTATTCATTGGAAATAACTGTGGCCCTGCACTTCAGAGGGGTCCTGATCTCGAAATTTGAAAAAAGAATTCCTGTATCCCGAAAGGATCAATCCCGAAATCCTGAGCTTAAAAACACCTGATCCCGATGTCCCGAAAAGGTCTTGGCACCTCCATGGGAGGGCTAACATAACCATTCTGGAAATATTGCTGTACCCAGTGTTAAATTTTAAAATGTATGTAATGTTACAATAAATTAATTTGACAATTTATAAAATTTTCTGTTCAAAGCAGATTTAATAATTATTAAGATGTGTTTGAAAGGAAAACAATATTTTAAAAACCATTACAGTAACTGTCTCACTATTTATAAGTACACAACACTTTTATCTGTGACTTAATAACCAACTTTTTGCATAAATTATGACATTGATAAATAGCTTTTTTTAAGTATAAATTGATGTTAAATATTTTTTAAGTACAATTTTAGTGTTGCATAATGGGTGATTTTTGTATTGTATAGTTAAGTACATATAAAGACTTTCTTTTAAAAAAGATGTAGTTGAATTTCATAGGGAGCAACGTCCACAAAAATATTCATTCTGATCTAGTGATGATGTTTGAATTTAAAAACGTCACATGTGTTTACCCTTTGTATTGTTAGAATCATAAACCATGACTTTGTTACCTAGCTTTAAGTGACAATAAGAAAATCATTTATTTAAAATTAAACCTCTATTTCATAGTTTTACCAAATTTTCTTGATAATTGAATTGATTAAAAAGAAGTTGTATCATTTAGATCTCATATACACTTTTAATGGCCAATTTACATTAATTCAGAACTGTTATACATATGTACTACAATAAAAGTTTTATATGAAATCAAGAAATATATTTACATGCTTTATTGACTTTTAATAGTTCATATCAATGAGGAAATGGGTTATGAAATCATAGTATGACGTTTGTTTTGTATGTGAAAGTCATGCTGCCCACCAGCGCCCTTTGATTTAAAAGAACAATATTTTCCAGGGCTATATAAATGTCCACTCTTTGTAATTGCAAGGTATTTTTCACCATTTAACTGAAAGTTATTTTTTAGTTCTAAAAATAGAATGAAACTGGCATATTATTACATTTATTGATGTTTTACAGTTGTTTAACTGTTGAGTTATGCTTGACAGTGCAACTAGGCCATTGAAGCAGTACTTTATGATAAATAGAATACAACCACTTATAAAGCTAGATTATGATCATGTAAACTTTTTAAAAATACAAAGTAGATTGCGTAAACAATTTATTTCTGTACATAGCAACAACTACCAATGTCACACTTCATGATGATGAAATTTCATAACGAATCAATTTTATTTAACAATGGTCTACTTGTAAAGAAATAGTATAAAAAAGATAATTAGAAAAGGGTATGAGAAGTTTATGTAATGAGCATCAGATGAGGAAGAAAGAAACGATATGTACAAAATATAAATTATATTGTGGAAAAGTATCAATATAATTCTATATGTAATTTGATTATTCAAATAAGTATGAAAGACAAAGATTTAAACAAAAATAAAGATTTTAGTAATTATTTCCCAATTCCTCATAATTATATGAAAGAAAAAAAAAGTTTGACAATTTTTAGTTCCTGTATATCATGTATATTATTATGACTTCTGAAATACATTTTTCATAGGAACTAATGTCATGAATGTCTAGTTCCTGTATATTGATACTAGAAATTCTAATCTCACAGGAACTTTATATTGACAATGATTTAATTATTTTCACAGGAACTTGAAGTTCTTCTTCCTGTATATTAACGCCAGTATAATCCTATTTTCACAGGAAATATCGTCTTGATATACATGATATAATGCCATCAATAATTTTATGTAAGAAAAAGAAATTCAATATATAATTTTTTTAGCTTTGTTGCGATGTCCCTAATCTTTTTAGATTATTTTAAATTTGATATCATGGAAAATCTACTAAGGAACACAAAAGTTTTTATTTAATCATATTTTTTTTTTCTAAACTGATATAGATACATGTATTTTAAGATGCACACACTGTAACAGTTTACATTTATAGATAATTAAAAGCATAAAATGTGTCCACTTCAGAATTGTGTTTCCATTTTGCAGATAATACTTTGAGTCAGTACTTGAGTATAGCTCAGAAAAAGAAAAGTGTACTTGATTAGTAATATGGTAATTCTTCAAATGTTGAGTTGATCTCCACCACCTATTGACATCCCTAATAATTTCACATATATAACAGCCAAAAAAAAGCTCTCAATACGTACATGGTTAAACATGTAAAATGTACTGAACAGGAATGTGTCCCCAGTACACTGATGCCCCATCCCCACTATCATTTGCTATGTTCAGTGGACCGTGAAAATGGAATAAAATCTCTAATTTGGTATTAAAATTAGAAAGATCATTTCATAGGGAACATGTTTCAAATTGATTGGACTTCAACTAACAACTTCATCAAAAAATAACTCCACAAAAACTTTAACCTGAAGTGGAACTGACGAACGAACAAACGGGCGCACAGACCAGAAAAGTCATATTGTTCATTAAAAATTAAAACTTGTAAAGATTATATAGTGTTTAAATAATCAATATTTAAATGAAGTCAAGAAAAAGCTTTAGATAATTAAATAGTTATTAAATGCATTTTAAAAAGTTGAATATCGTTACTTTTAGAAAATATAGTAGTCAATTTAATAGAAATGCAAGATTTTTGTTTAAGATATATACCCTATTAAGCTAGAAGCATGATTATTTCATACTTTTTTTTCAGAAATTTATAAATAAAGTCAATGTAAACATTCTATGTATTTCTTAAATGTAATACAAATAATTTCTAGGAATAAATGAAAATAATATGGGGTGTATAGATGTTGCATAAAGGTTAAAATTAGTCATCAAGGTGAAACTATGATAATGGTGTTAGAATACACTACTGAATTATAAAAAAAATCATTTCTTGGAATAAAGCACTAAAAAAAGCCCAGTAGAAAAGAAAGGTTCTATTGAAATGTTTGAATGGGCTGGAGATCTATAAGTAATACTATACATGTTATTAAACTTGTAATACAATACTGAACCAGGAACCTTGTTATTTTCCAATAATTCATAAAAGGCCAATTTAAACCACAAATTACATACTATATATGTCTTTCATGTCATTACAACATTGGACTAGAACATATATTATTTTGTATTGTTTGGATGGTTTTTTTATACATGATACAAAATAAAAAAATTTGTGAAAAATCTTAAAAAGCCATGCAGACATTTCTTGTAAAAGTAAAACAGAAGTTTGACATGACATTCATTGAAACGACAAATATTTGAAGACATCAATCAAAAAGATCACATTTAATGGGGAAAAGTGTTGTTTTCGATGAAAGATTTGTATACATTTGTAGTAACGTTGATATATATTTACAGACTTGGTCAATATGTTACAAATAAATAACGTTAAAAACTGGATGGACATGAAAAAGGAAATATATTTTGATTATCATTTACAGGCAGTGCAGAAAGCCACAAATGTTACTTTCCAAGAAAACCTTGTTGGTCGTGATAAGAGAGGTCAGGTCCTAGGACAAGGAAACCGTTTCTTGGGATGCACTGTATGGTTGACGGGACTCTCAGGAGCAGGAAAGACCACTCTTTCATTTGCTCTGGAAAATTATTTGGTCAGTCAAGGAATTCCATCATACAGTTTGGATGGGGACAACGTAAGAACCGGTTTGAACAAGAATCTCGGATTCACACCTGAGGATCGTGAAGAGAACATCAGACGTATTTCTGAAGTTGCTAAGTTATTTGCTGATGGTGGAATAGTTTGCCTGACATCCTTCATCAGTCCATATGAAAGGGTTCGTAAAGAAAAATATCATACTTTTATTATCAATTTTTTAGGTCAGTTTTATTTTTGATAAGGCTTGATTAAAAAAAAAACTTTGTAAGGTGATTCTGTATATAGAATTTTAAATCAAATCAAAATGTCATATGCTATTGTAAGTTTAATTCTCCTTTCTTATCTGTAATAGAAAAAAAATCACAAAAACTATAACAGTTCCTCAACATGCACAATTACATGCACTGCAATCACAGTAATATGTATGTATGATTCTCATTTTAAATATATTTTAAAATTCTTAATTTATGGAAGGAGATTTATATAAATTTATGCTTTATGAACTTAAGTGCATGTCCATTTCTATCAAAGGAGTAAATAAATGTTTATGTTTATTTTCATAACTTGAGAATATCAGCTTTTTATAAGGCATTACATGTAACACTATAATAAATTAATTTTAGATACATGAAATTCAAAGATTTTAAATGAAATGAAAAAAGATACAATATCATGTCCAATTCCTGGAAATATACAGGTATTACATTTTCATGAATTGATTTAAAAAAAATGAACAAATAATACCCAACTCCAAGTTAAATTCTGAAAGGGGAAGTACAAAAAAACTGACAAAATCAAACTAAAATTTAAAATTACTGCTTCAAAAATGTGTACTAAAGATAAATTTATTATTTTCTACAGCATTATGCTATTGTAACAGAAGCATAGGTCAATTTTTAGCTTAAAAAATCATTGAAAAAATTAATGTAGCACTCGATTAACTTCATGTGCACATCAATAGCATTTCACCATTTATATCTAGACTAAAATTATCAATAGATTTCTGAAAAATCTGCAAGGGTCCAACTTATTGTGTATACAGAATAAAAAATGTCTTATTTCTCTTTTTATATCTTTTTTACAGGACAGAGCAAAGGCCAGAGAGTTGCATGAGAAAGCTGGACTTAAATTTGTGGAAGTATTTGTAGATACCCCACTAGAAGTTTGTGAAGAGAGAGATGTCAAAGGACTGTATAAGAAAGCCAGAGCTGGACAAATTAAAGGTTAATTCTTGGAGATTTGTGTTAAGAATGTCAACATAGCTCTCTATTCATAATCAGTTTGGTTCATAATGGACATAATTAGACTTTTTTTTATCCCAATTAAGAAGATTTAAATGTAAAATGTTGTTAAAACTCATCATTAAAAAAGTCTTCTTAGAATTAACTGATGTTGATTCAGTCTATAAAGTTGATGAGACTCAACTCAGTCCAGATTTGGTGGTAAAGACAGAAAAGCTTGCTGTAATTTGATCTCTTTAATAAGTTAGAAAATATGAAAATTTCTTCCTTAAGATTCAATGATATGGAATCAGACTAGGTTTACTTTTACAAATTGTGACTTGGATGAAGAGTTGTGTCATTGGCACTCATACCACATCTTCTTATCAAAATTAACTGTCATTGGAAATAAACAGATAAACTAAAATGTACTGTAAGTTTCACTAATTTTGATATTTCTCTTTGACAGGGTTCACTGGAGTTGATTCAGCCTATGAACCTCCTTCTAATCCTGATGTTAGGGTGAAGGCTAGTGAATTTATTGTGGATGAATGTGTTAATCAGATCGTTCTACATCTCATGGAATTGGTATGTGATATACATAACAGCTTAAGGAAATATATTTTCCCATGGCCTAGCTGTTGAACTGTAGCTCCTGTAAGGTCCTTGTGATATATTTTGACATTTGCAGACTGAAAATTGTTTAAAAATATCATTATGACAACAAGAGTTACAGTTCTGCAGCTACACATGGTCTACATATTTACATTTAAAATTGTCAAACAAGTAAAATTATATTATCACCTTTTATTATTATGGTATACATATATTATGATTTTGATGAAGTTTTTACCCTTATACTCTGCTACAGAATAATTTTGACTTGTTTGTAGAAATTATTATTTATAAAAATAAAAAGATATATGGTTAAAAGCCAATGAGACAGCAACCCAAATACATAAAAAGCCACAAAAGGTCAAACATAGTATAGTATATTGTTGAACAACAAAATTTAAAAGTAGGATATTTTGGATAAATATAAATAAGAGATCTAGAGTTGCCAAACAAATTATTTTTTTCTCTACTTTGGTAAGCCAGTGAATCAATCTTTGTTTTAACTGCAGTTGTTTTTGAAATATCGTAATTATTATTCAAATTAAAACAGGATTGGCATGGAAAAAAATTGGTAAAGACACATGCAACTTTTTTTTTATGTCTCATAATCTGAGTTAAAACCCATGATTGTACAAGGCCAATAGTAATGTATTCAACTTTACAGTTTTTTTAGCTATTTTGATATTTATTTACTCTATTTTTTAAGGGAGTAGTTCCGTCTACAGCAGTAAGGAGTGTAAAGGAGTTGTTTGTACAAGAGAACCAACTAGAAGCTGCCAAGGCAGAAGCTGAAGCTCTCCCATGTATGGAGATCAACAAGGTATCTAATTAACTATAAATTATTATAAGTATAAAAATTTATTATTGGTCAGATTTTTAGCGTGAGAAATTCAAACATTTCGTATGTATCTCAAAAACATTTTCTTTTTTTATCATTTTTACATAAAATGTCAGGTGGGAAACTATCTCCATTAATTTATTAATTACTTTTCTCTAATTTTTGTGCTATTTTCACATTTCTTGATCGGTGTGAGAAAAATATTTCTCCTCACTAGTGAAATATCTGTTCTCGGCAAATAATTAGTCAAAATTTGATTATGACGCCATAATGTTTTGTTTTCTTCTTAATTTTCCTATTGACTGTGATGTCATGAAAAAAGGCGACCTTGCCTGATGACGTCCCATATAAAGAACACAAGTTTCTGAAAATCACTTTGAAAAAGAATGATAAAAATCTTAAGAAAAACAGATTCCGACACTATAACTCGTGTATTACGATATTTCTCAACAGTTTAATTTTAATTATTTGAAAAGCTCGGCAAGCCTCGCACTTTAAATAATAAAATTTAACTGTCTCGAGTGGAGAAATATCGTAATACACTTGTTGCAGTGTAGGAATCGATATATATACATTATTGTAAAAGGTATATTGCAAAAACTTGGGTGTTTTTCCTGCTAAAGTATTCTTTCCTTTAATTTTATGTTGGATTATTAGCAGCAGTCCAAAAGATACAAAAACCAATGTAATTTATTACTTTTTCAGCTTGATACTCAGTGGGTACAAGTTTTATCAGAAGGTTGGGCCACACCATTGAATGGTTTCATGAGGGAGAGAGAATACTTACAATGTCAGCACTTTGGCTGTTTGTTAGATGGTAGGTAGAACAAATGCAAAAAATTACTATAAATAGAAAAAGAAGATGTGGTATGAATGTCAAGGAGACAACTCTTCACAAGCTACCAAATGACACAGAAATTAACAACTATAGGTCATTGTATGGCCGTCAACAATGAGCAAATCCTATACCGCATAGTCTGTTAATAAAACACTGCTATTGAAATTTAAAAAAATAAATTTTTGTTCAACTCTGTAATGTGAAGTTCCAAAATGAAATTACCCATGCCTATTAGTTACAGCCTTACAACTGTGTCAAAATATGTTTCTTTTTCCTGGATTTTAAGGAAGAAAACTGTCACTCGACTTTTGATTTAGTATTGCTAGGGGAAAAACAAGCATTTTATATTAAGATTAGAATTTAAATAGCAATTTTCATAAATTACCTATGATAGATGTCATTATCTGTAGTTATACATGGTGAAGTGATTAATTTGACATTAATCATGTTAATGCCTAAATGACTTTTTATAAATTGGTTTTATCCTGACATAATAAAATTAACCATAGGTTTTAATGTTTTCAGTAATTCAAATTGTGATCTAGGGTAAAATGTTCAGCAGTGATTACCTGCACTAAAAATGGTTGTCATGAATAATATTTATTTCTTGTTTCTTTAACCGGGTCACTGATAGAAATTATTATGTAAAGAACCCTAGAAGATTTTGTAAGATGGCAAAAATATACATATATTATAATAGGCTAGATTAAAAATGACGTGGAAAGGTAACACCCGGCCACTGAAAGCTTCATTTTAATGAAGCCCAGGTGGTCGTGTGGTCTAGTGGGACGGCTACAGTGCAGGCGATTTGGTGTCACAATATCTCAGTAGCATGGGTTCGAATCCCGGTAAGGGAAGAACAAAAAATTTGCGAAAACAAATTTACAGATCTAACATTGTTGGGTTGATGTTTAGACGAGTTGCATATATTATAATATATATACAAATTTTATTTACAAATTATATAAAAAAAAATCTAACTATTGTAACAAAAAAATTTGAGAGAATATAACTATGATTATGACAAAATAGGTACCTTGACCATTTGACAAAAATAGAAAGATTTAAAAAAAAAACTTGAATCACACACTTTATTGGAATATTTTCATTGAATTTATAGCATTTTGATCATTGAGAAGCTAAATATTTCTTAAACAATAGAACATACTTTTTACAGAGTTATCTCCCTGTAGTTTTATGTACAACTTTAAGAACTATTTCTTTTGGATAATTTGCAGGTGGTGTAACAAATCAGTCTGTACCCATTGTACTTCCTGTTTGTACTGAAGATAAAGAGAGACTGAAGGATTGTACTGCTTTTACGTTAAAGTATGAAGGGAAAAATATAGCCATCATTCGAGATCCAGAATTCTATGCACATAACAAGGAGGAGAGGTGTTGTAGACAGTTTGGGACTAGTAATAAGGGCCAACCCTATGTCAAGGTATGTTGTAGACAATTTGGAGACTTTACCATTTTAAGTCTGTATTCCAAAATTTTTTGTTTTCGTTGCATAACTTAAGTTTGTCTAAACCAAAGTTTAGGAAGCTTATACACAATGATTATTACCTCAAAATTAGATCAGGAACAAATTAGGGTAATATCACTTGTATCATTCTTGAGTTATATCCCTTTATAGTGTTACATGCTAGTGGAGGCATCATCTGTGGTCCATGAACACATTTCCCATTTATTTTTATAAAACAATAAAGACTACAAAAGATGAAAAATACAAAAAAAGGAAAAAGTGTTGCCATATAAAATTACAATCAAGATTTAAGAGCAAGTGGGGAGGCATGTAGTGTTCCTTTGAGATTTGTGAAACATGTATGTCATATCAAAAACATTTATACTTTTTTTTTTAGATATTTCCATTAATTTCCATGATAGCATTTGCAATAAAAGCTTAAAAAAATGTTCAAAAAAATTAAATGTAAATAGATGAATTGTTTAATTTTTCAAGCCAGTAAATTTTTTTAATTTATCTTTGCACGTTCGCTTTTAATGGATCACTTAAATGTTATTTCTAAACTACAATGTGTTTTTTTTCAGATGATATATGAAAGTGGTGACTGGTTGGTTGGTGGTGACTTGTCTGTGTTAGAACGGATAACTTGGAACGATGGTCTAGATGAATATCGATTAACACCATTAGAACTAAGAGCAGAATTTAGAAGACTTGGGGTAAGTGTGTTTGTGTTGTTGTTGGATGTTGCTTGAGACTTAACATAGTTTTTTTAACCTTTTCAACACTATACACGGCAAATGCCGCGATGACATACGCCGTCCACCACTGCTATTCACGGCATATGCCGCGATGACAACAGATTTTTCATAAGGACTCTTAAACCATTCGGTTTTCATTCGGGTCCTCTCTAATTTTTCCTTGTATGAATCGAGGATATGCAAGGTCTCATTTGCGCTTGAAATCCGGGCAATTTTTATTGTAAAATTATGCAGTAGAAGGAAAATTGAAGGAAAATAAAAACAATTATTTTGACAAATGCAAATGGCGGAAATCGGAAACGAAGCTGTAAATATGGAAATATTTCAGCATTTCTATGGCGAAACTGATGACGAGGATTAGTTAAAAGGTTTCTTGTTATCTCAATGTGTTTATTACATTCAATTCGTGTGGGAAATATGATTTGATCGATCATTACGAGATGTAGAAAAAGTGGGCAAAACGGAGGTTGACTGAAAATTTTGAGGACTGAGCCACTGATTTGTGCCATGATTACATAATACGTTGTGTATGGTGCAATACGCTACGGAATCGAGCAATTGGTGTCTTCTTTATTATATGGCAGATAAAAAAACAAAATAGATCAAGACGAAAAGTAGTTTTTATTCAAAATTCAACACAAATGTAACAAATTACACCTTTTACCTGTTAATTACCTGAAAATGCAGGTAACCTGATAAAAATTTTACTGAAATAACTGCCTAACATTACAGTTCATACTCTCCTGAGCATTTTTCATGCAATAACTTTTTCTGTATCTCTTATAATAAAAAAGATACAGCAGTCTGAAAAGGAATATACTGTTCTAATGAATGAAAACAAAAAAAATGCAGCAGCAGCAGCCGCTTTTCTATTTTTTTGTGTAGCGTTGAAAGGGTTAAGTGGGTAATTTGGAAATATATAAATTAGATAGCATTGAAACCATAGGAACTTGAGTAGATATTTGTTTACAGTACCAACTAAGTGTATATGGAACTTATGTCTGAAATATATTATCTCTCTCTATGAACCTTGGCAATGAAATTAATAAAGTTGTCATAGGTAAAATAGCGATAAACAGATTATCATTGATCATCATAACTCAATTGTTTTTCTCACTTTCGCCATACCAGCTCAAGCGAGAAAATCAATCTCTTTAAGATGACCAAAGTTAATCTATAATTTTCTTGGGTTCAAATACTATCTTAACTGAAAAGTTTTGTCAAAGGAGTAGGTGCAGTAAGACCCCTTTTTGGCCCCAAAATTAAACAGTTTTGCAAAATTGTGAAAATTTAATCTTTTAGCTATTTTTTGGAAAGTAGAATGCTTCTGCTACATAAATATGAGCTGTTTTTGACAATACAATGCACATATATCGTGTACTAGCATCATAAAGTCATGCTAAATTACTGAAATCTTCACAATTATAGCATTTTAGTTAAATTTTAGACAGTTTTCGTCTTAAATGAAAGTGGCCGCATTCGTGTTCATTCATAATATTGAAATGTAAGTTGTATTTGAAGATAATACATAACATATATAAAGGTTGAGGATGAACACAGATCACTTTCATTTTTGACGAAAACCATCTGAAAAGTGACGTTTTTTGGCATATTTGATAGATTTTTCATATTTAAGCTTCAATCGGAGCGTTTTTAATGACTGAATCAGTTAAAATCTTTTACATAAACTAATGGAATTAATTGAAATAGACCCTTAAGTGTTTAAAAAGTGTCCTAAATATCTCGTTAGATGAAACTGAAATTTGGGGCCAAAATCGGCACTTACCGGACCTACTCCTTTCAAGTATGTAAAAAAAATGTGAACAATATATTTTAATTGAATAAACATTGGAGGGTTGGGATCCCGCTAACATATTTAACCCCGCCACATTATTTATGTATGTGCCTGTCCCAAGTCAGGAGCCTGTAATTCAGTGGTTGTCGTTTGTTTATGTGTTACATATTTGTTTGTTGTTTATTTTTTTTTTTTTTTTTTTTTTTTTAAATGAATAAGGCTGTTTGTTTTCTTGTTTGAATTATTTACATTGTCTTATCGGGGCCTTTTATAACTGACTATGCAGTATGGGCTTTGCTCATTGTTGAAGGCCGTGCGGTGACTATAGTTGTTAATGTCTGTGTCATTTTGGTCTTTTGTAGATACTCATTGGCAATCATACCACATCTTCTTTTTTATATTAAATCACAGTACGTCTTCTCATCAGATATAAGTGCAATTTTAGCATGTTTTTAATTAGTTTTTATTCATTGTAGGCAGACGCAGTGTTTGCATTTCAGCTACGCAATCCTATACACAATGGACATGCTCTATTAATGGCAGATACAAAGAGAAGACTTATAGACAAAGGATACAAAAAACCAACCCTTCTACTACATCCTCTAGGTATATTTTTAAGAAGATATAAATTTAAAATAAATTCATAAATTAGTTATTCCCACAATACATGCAATAATAATCCCATAATTCACATTTATATTATAAATAAAAAACAAGAATGTGTCCTCAGTACACGAATGCCCCACTCGCACTTTCATTTTCTATGTTCAGTGGACCGTGACATTGGGATAAAAACTCTAATTCAAGAGCCCCTTAGCAAAATGCACAAAGATCTGGTATTCTCTCTAAGAGCAGTCCTTAAATAATTGCAAGCAGCTTTGTAGAGTTAATGATGAAATAAAAACAAAAACTAATTTTTAAAATGTATAATGACTCATAGACATTTAAATTTGTTTAGAAGGGTACTTATGTTTTACAATTTACCCTATTGTTTTTAACATTTAAAAAATACCTACTAGGACATGTATTGTCAGTATAACAATGTGCTCTACTAGTTACTACAATTTTTTTTTATGCAATTTATATATACTTGATGTAGATGAGATTTAAAATTGGTAATATTTAAATAGATTTTCCATAAATTTGATCTTTTATTAATAGGTGGTTGGACAAAAGATGATGATGTACCTTTACCTAATCGTATAGAACAACATAAAGCTATATTAGAGGAAGGTGTATTAGATCCAGAATCAACAGTGTTAGCCATATTTCCATCACCAATGATGTATGCTGGTCCAACAGAGGTAAGTCTTACATTTTATTAGGCTGTAAATGATCAGTTTGTTTTAATTAAATTGAATTATTTAATTTTTCAGTTTACACCATATAAAAAATCTACTATGGTGAATATTCAGAACATGTATTAAATTATTATAAAATAAAAAAAATCCATATGCTTTATTTCATTCTCAAGTTTACAGCATATAAAAAAATCCTTTATTGTCAGAATTCAGATGTAGTGTCTATTATTGAAACATAATGTGCGCTTAAAAATATTGTAATATGAGGCAAACTCAAATTTTACAATTTATGAATTAGTAGTTGAGTTCTTAGTAGATTGCTTAAATCTAGAATCTTATCAATTTGATTCATTTGTGAATAGGTACAGTGGCATGCCAAAGCCAGAATGGCCACAGGAGCAAACTTTTACATAGTTGGTAGAGATCCAGCGGGAATGCCACACCCAGATGGAGGGAAAGATCTATTTGACCCTACACATGGAGCAAAGGTTGGTTTTCCTTATACCAGTTAGAAAAATTATTATTGTTTCGCTATTAAATTTAAAATAACATTATGGTGTTTTTGCAGTTAATGAAAGCCAGCTCAAACTCCAAAAACAACTTATAAATAAACCGTGTCTTCCAAGACTTTAATATCAATCAGCCATTGTAAAGAATGCATAAGCATATACATATTCTTATTTACATTAAAACAGCAAAAAGTGACATACACACAAAAAATTAAATTAAATTATGATTTATGATAAAATACATAGCTCAAGTGTCACAGACAAAAAAAAAATTACAAGTAAGCACACAGCATTTTAATGGGGAGTTCTGCTACTGTAATAACAAGCCAGTCAAAGCTAAGGTGGTGAGTTTAAACCCCACTTGTGTGGGTGCAATCGACTGCAATCTTAATTGACTAGGATGGTCAGTATTCCTATCTAAGATCATGGTTTTTTTTGGGCACTGTAGCTTCCTCCACCCATAAAAACTGACTTTAAGTAATTTTAAATCATATTAAGTATAACATGTACTAAATGTACTCTCAATTATTAGGAGTTTCGGCAAGTATATCTTTTTAGGACTTGGTTACTTAGTTTTGAATAACTGTTTTATGTGATTGACTAATTTACGTTCACTATTTTTAATAGGTTTTAACAATGGCGCCAGGTCTAACACAGTTAGAAATAGTACCATTTAGAGTAGCAGCATACAACACAAAACTCAAATGTATGGATTTCTACAATCCTGAGAAGAAAGAAGATTTTGAGTTTATATCTGGCACAAAAATGAGAAAGTTAGCCAGGGAAGGTCAATACCCACCAGATGGGTTCATGGCACCAAAGGCATGGAAGGTCCTTCAAGCATATTACCAATCTTTGAACAACCAATAACACTAAAATCGGAACAAAAATCTATGTGATAATGGGATCGACAAATTGTGGGACCATATTTATTCAAGAAGTTGTACTTCTTAAATTTACCTTTAATGAAATATGTTTCAAATATGTGTACTATTTAGAGAAAAAAATCTTTTAGAAATATTTACAAATTACACAATTTATTTTAATAGGGGTCTGATCAGAATTATGTAAAGTGTAATGATTTATAAAAAGCCTGCATATTTAACCTCTTTTCTAAAGTTTTTGCAAACTTTCATTTACCAAAAAGTTTTAAATATTTTTTGTTCAAAAATTTATGTAAAACTTTAATGTAAAACGAAATTGAATTTGTGCAAAATGGGTGGTATATTACCAACATCTTTGTGTGTGGTATAGTTTTGTGTAATTACTTATACACAATGTGATAGCAGTTCTATTTTTAAATTTATTTTTCAATCTTTATTTCTTTTAGGTTGTACAGATTTTCATTTGTTTTTTTAAATCGAGAATTTAAATGGAAACTTGATATTTAACATTTTTCCATGTGAAAATCATCACTGCCAAAACGTAAAAGTTAAAGATCAATCTTCCTGTATTTTTGTTTACTCCAATTGTTGGATCCCCTTTCTACAAATATATATTTTTGTTTGTCTTTTAACATGCATGTATGAAGCAGTTTCAGTCGTTATAGTATTTTTTATCATTTATTTATTATAAATTTGTATTGGCTGTTTATCAATCTGCTGCACAGAACTTTTATGAAATTTATATTTTACATATTTCTGAATGCAATGTTACTTGTATCAAAATTTTAAGTGTTTTTTATTGATTGTTAGAAGAGAAAATATATTTTGGTTGAATTTCAAAGATTTTAGATATACATTTGGGACTTAGTTTATATGTGTTGTTGTTATTTGAGCCAAGAAATTTAATTAGTTGTCAAATTAGTAGAATCAGTCGTCTGTTCTATTCACAACATTTATATAATATTTCCCTACTTACAAGTATTCCAACATCAAATAATGTTTTTATGCCCCACCTACGATAGTAGAGGGGCATTATGTTTTCTGGTCTGTGCGTCCGTTCGTTCGTTCGTCCGTCTGTGCGTCCGTTCGTTCGTTCGTCTGTCTGTGCGTCCGTTCGCTTCAGGTTAAAGTTTTTGGTCAAGGTAGTTTTTGATGAAGTTGAAGTCCAATCTACTTCAAACTTAGTACACATGTTCCCCATGATATGATCTTTCTAATTTTAATGCCAAATTATAGTTTTGACCCCAATTTCATGGTCCACTGAACATAGAAAATGATAGAGCGAAATTTAGGTTAAAGTTTTTGGTCAAGGTAGTTTTTGATGAAGTTAAAGTTACATCAACTTGAAACTTAGTACACATGTTCCCTATGATATGATATTTCTAATTTTTATTCCAAATTAAAGTTTTTACCCAATTTCACGGTCCACCGAACATAGAAAATGATAGTGCGAGTGGGGCATCCGTGTACTAAGGACATATTCTTGTTTTTATATGTTTTACATTGGTATGGTTCTGGAAGGTTGATAACACTTGAAGGTGTGAAGTGTTATTTCTTGTTTGAATAAATAGCCTTAGTGTCCTTGTGTAATTGTTCACACCTCAAGTGTTAGAAATCATGAGTTCAATCCCAGGCTAGGCCAAACCAAAGACTATATTCAGGAGTAAAAGCAGACAGACTGGTTTGGCTCAGAGTCAAAATAATGTGTTCAGGTAGGGTGGCATGTCTTCCTTGTAACTGTTACCTTGTGAACTATATGAAAATAAGATGTGGTATGATTTCCAATGAATCAACTCTCCACCAAAGGCCAAATGACAGAAGTTACCAACTTTAGGTCAACTTACAGCCTTCACCATCGAGCAAAATATATACCACATAGAAAGCTATAAAAGGCCCAAAATGACAAATGAAAAAAAATTTGAACGAGAAAAATATCACCTGATTTATCTACAATAATCTGGCTCTGTGTGTAGTACAAATCAGTGGTCCTTTTATATCACATTAACATGCATGTTCCCAATCTGATTTTGCATGTAATATATGCCACAGGACTTTAAAGACCATTTCACCACCATTTCCATCTTGTCTGACTGTTATTAAATCAAATAAAGGACATGTTGTATTGGGTTGGCTTGGAAAAGATGAAACTATTTTCTATCTTGAATTTACTTGTTGATATATAGGGCACTGTTCCATTAATGGTAGATTAAGCTGGAGAACCCAGAGGGATAAATGAATATCAGCAGGAAAACTAGCAATTATAGTCAATTATGATCATAGTAGAATATACCTTGCAACTTGCTAGGTATAAACTAGCAAGTCGCTGGCTATTGATCACTTTAGATGAAATACTTAAAACATATGGCCACCAAGACCTCAAAACCTTAAAAAAAAAAAAGGAAAACAAAATTAAACTTTTTACTAGAACCAGATGTCTATAGAAGAATATTAGTTAACACTTCTATTAAAGTCAAAATGGTGTAAAGAGGATTTATGATTTTGCCTCTAAATATGATTGGGACACTCACTCAATTATATTTTGTTTGCCTGGTGGCTCCATAATTAATGAAAAACATTCTATAAACAACTATGAAAAAGAAATGTTCAGGGTTACGTCAGTAGCTCACTTGCTTAGGAATAGAGGTTTGTATTTTTATACGACCGCAACATTTGTTTTGGGTTCATAAAATGCTATGGGGTTGCATCCGAAGACGCATTTGGTTTCCGGACAATAACATGTTTTAGGTGATGGATCTTTATGATTTTTTTTAACAGGTTTAAAACCACAAAAGGAAGGTTGGCATTGACTTTGGGGATGATGGTCCCAACTGTTTAGGAATTAGGGGCCCAAATTCAGACAGTATCAAGCACGAATATTGTGTCCAAATTGGCAGCAACTGTTCAGGATTGGACCTCTGTGGTCATATCAGGCTGCACTCGGGGAAGCATTTTATTAAAACAAATGATGCTATATACATTTGTATCTTGATATAACATGAACAAGATATATTTTGAGAACTAACTACAACTAATTAACATGAAATTTGGTACAACATGCAAGGTATATAACTGATATTGTGAAAACTAATAAGTATTCAGTATGGCTTAAAGTTGTCAAGTTAGGAATCAATTTATGATGTTGGGCCAGGTATTTATATTAACCCATTAACCACCTAAGGGAATTTGGAATAAAAATTAATATAAGAGATGACAATTCACCAAAGTTTCAAGCAAATTGGTTGAAGCATTCTTTATGTATGCATGTTGATGACAGATGGAAGAACAGACAACAGTATACTATTACTATGATACTTCCCGTAAACAGGCATATAATTTAATCTGTAAAAATGGGCAAGAACTTTCAGAGCAACAACCATAGGGAGCCTACTGACAATTTCAGTTATATGATTAACTTCTTCTAGTGCCAATAATTTTCTGGGTTTAAATTTGATATCTATCATTGGTTTCAAGATTATTACAAAAACCGCCAGAATTTCTCTCACTTTGTTTTGTTTTTTTCAGATATAAGACAATACTTGCAATTATCCCTATGTTTAATATAAGCCTATAGTGACAAGCTGGTTAATTGGTAGGGGGAATGATAATTTTCAAGATTATAACATTTAAGAACAAGAACGTGTCCATAGTACACGGATGCCCCACTCGCACTATCATTTTCTATGTTTAGTGGACCATGAAATTGGGGTCAAAACTTTATTTTGGAATTAAAATTAGAAAGATCATATCATGGGGAACATGTGTACTAAATTTCAAGTTGATTGGACTTCAACTTCATCAAAAACTACCTTGACCAAAAACTTTAACCTGAAGCGGGACAGACAGACAAACGAACGGACGCACAGACCAGAAAACATAATGCCCCTCTACTAGGTGGGGCATAAAAATCACACTGATGATCATTTCTGCTGTTTACAGTTTCTATTTATTATAGTTTTAACAGCATTAACCACTTAAGTAGCCCTCTGACTTTTAGTAACAATCAATTTTCGGAACATATTGTCCCTGCAAGATGTTGTCTATTACAATTTAAAAATACTTAATAATACATGTACTTGCATTTTACTCCTTATCTTCTATTTCTAGTAACAGCTGTCATGTTTGTTGATCATCATTCACATGTTAAAACTTGATTATCTAAAAATGTTTTGATTGGTCAAGAAGTTTCAAAGGACAAAAAGTTAAATCAATGTCAGACTGATGCCAGGCAAGTGATGGCTATAGCTCATAATATTCCTTTTCACAAGTTTACTACCAAGTTTTCCACCGAAACCTGTGTCTCACCTGCACTTGTTTAAAAACTTATGTTGACTGCGGCAAACTAAGGTGATAAAAGGAAAATTGAATACATATGAAAGTAAAAAAAAAATTCTCAAAAACCAGACTGTAATGTTCAGTATAAGAAACATGCTGCTATATACAGTAAAAGCAGAAATTATCGTGGGGATTTAATTTCGTTGAGTTTGCGGAAAGAATATATCCACAAAATTAAAGACCCCACGAAAATTTAACCTCCATGTAATACCACTTACATTTTAGGAAACCAGGAAATTAAATCCCCATGAAATCTTATAGAGAGACAAAACCACGAAATTTTAACCCAACAAAAATTAATGTTTCTACAGTAGCCATTTTGTGCTGATGCAGCGTAAACCAATCATCAATCAATCAGTAAATGAAACAGATATGCCATCAAACCAAAATTTACACTTTGTGTATCATTTTTATCCTGTGTTCAACTGAATTGTCCTTGATTCACTAACACATATTGTAAATTAAATTCCGGGAGGTGAACCAACGCCTGTGAAATTGTTTCGGTAGAGTCCCTGAAGTGGATACCTTGGTATGCCGGGTTGTCAAATCATGCAAATAAATGCAATCCTTAAATAATAATTAAAATTGACAACAACACTTCAAAGGATCTGCAATTTTATTAACTATGTCAACATGTTTCACCTGCGAGGCAGGCGTCTTCAGGACAATTTATTTACAATTTGTTTCGCCTGAAGTACTCAAAAGTGGTGCATATAATGTGACGTAATAATGAATAATGGTAGGTATTAGTAACGTGATGGTTATTGTTTATGTATACAAATAAAAATTAAAAATAGATTTAAAAACGAAAGTGTTCAAGTTATAAATAGATTATTATACAGGTTGTACAGATTTTCATTTGTTTTTTTACATCAAGTATTTAAATGAAAACTTGATATTTAACATTTTTCCATGTGAAAATCATCACTGCCAAAACGTAAAAGTTATGGACCAATCTTCCTGTATTTTTGTTTACTCCAAATGTTGGATCCCCTTTCTACAAATATATATTTGTTTGTCTTTTAACATGCATTTATGAAGCAGTTTCAGTTGTTATAGTATTTTTTATCATTTATTTATTATAAATTTGTATTGGCTGTTTATCAATCTGCTGCACAGAACTTTTATGAAATTTATATTTTACATATTTCTGAATGCAATGTTACTTGTATCAAAATTTTAAGTGTTTTTATTGATTGTTAGAAGAGAAAATATATTTTGGTTGAATTTCAAAGATTTTAGATATACATTTGGGACTTAGTTTATATGTGTTGTTGTTTTTTGAGCCAAGAAATTTAATTAGTTTTTAAATTAGTAGAATCAGTCATCTGTTCTATTCACAACATTGATATAATATTTCCCTACTTACAAGTATTCCAACATCACATAATGTTTTTTTTATATGTTTTACATTGGTATGGTTCTGGAAGGTTGATAACACTTGAAGGTGTGAAGTGTTATTTCTTTTTTGAATAAATAGCCTTAGTGTCCTTGTGTAATTGTTCACACCTCAAGTGTTGGAAGTCATGAGTTCAATCCCAGGCTAGGCCAAACCAAAGACTATATTCAGGAGTAAAAGCAGACAGACTGGTTTGGCTCAGAGTCAAAATAATGTGTCCAGGTAGGGTAGCATGTCTTCCTGGTAACTGTTACCTTGTGAACTATATGAAAATAAGAGTTAACAACTTTAGGTCAACTTACAGCCTTCACCATCAAGTAAAATATATACCACATAGAAAGCTATAGAAGGCCCAAAATGACAAATGAAAAAAAATTTGAATGAGAAAAATATCACCTGATTTATCTACAATAATCTGGCTCTGTGTGTAGTACAAATCAGTGGTCCTTTAATAGTTATCCCACAAGGACGCGGTGTGTCGGTGTAAGATCACCCCGATGGCCGGAGGCCAGAGGGTGATCTAACACTGACACACCAAGTCCGAATGGGATAACTATTTACATCCCAGCTGTTTTAGATTGACGGAAAACCATTTACAATTCATAAAATCTAGTTTAGAATGCCACACAACCATTATAATATACTTTACATATTCTATATGATGTATACCCTTAATGACCCTCAAACACGATGAGTAGATATCAAATAATGTCAACTCGCCCCACTTGCCAATCGCCCCACACTATATCGCCACTTAATAGAAAAAACCGCCCAACTCTTGTTTACCGACTCGCCTCACTTTTGAAAAAGTGTAAAATCAAATTGAACAATCAGTCTGAAAAATCACTTATTCATGTTATTAATGAAAAAGGTTTAAACCCCACTGAATAAAGGTTTGACAACTCGCCCCACTTATAAAAAGATCTTGCTTCCTTTAAGTATGTCAAATTACTTTTAATTCGTATCCAGTCGTTCTGGTGTAGTGGTATGTGTCGTGGCTTGATATGCTAAAGGTCTTGAGTTCGAATCCCAGCATATACACTGGATTTTTTCTACGTGAATTTTGAAAGATAGTCTTTTCCCTATAGTTAATTATAAGTTTTATAGTGGATTTGACATTCCCGCTAAAATGTTACAGAACAAAGGAAAGCATGCATCACAAAGAAACTCAAACTGGGGTGATCTGGTAGGGGTGATCCGGCTCAGATCACCCCTGTTAGAACAAAGGAGCTGGGATGTAACAAAAGGTCTCGTATAAAAAAAACACACCAGCAAACATGAAAGATAATACAAAAAGAAATAATAAAGATAAAAAAAAAAAATGTGTTGTGGCTTGATATGCTAAAGGTCTTGAGTTCGAATCCCAGCATATACACTGGATTTTTTCTACGTGAATTTTGAAAGATAGTCTTTTCCCTATAATTAATTATAAGTTTTATAGTGGATTTGACATTCCCGCCAAAATGTTACAGAACAAAGGAAAGCATGCATCACAAAGAAACTCAAACTGGGGTGATCTGGTAGGGGTGATCCGGCTCAGATCACCCCTGTTAGAACAAAGGAGCTGGGATGTAATTTATATCACTTTAACATACGCATGTTCCCAATCTGATTTTGCATGTAATATATGCCACAGGACTTTAAAGACCATTTCACTACCATTGCCATCTTGTCTGACTGTTATTAAATCAAATAAAGGACATGTTGTATTGGGTTGGCTTGAAAAAGATGAAACTATTTTCTATCTTGAATTTACTTGTTGATATATAGGGCACTGTTCCATTAATAGTAGATTTTCACCATTATTCTTTAGGATAATCCTTTATTGGTTGTTGTATTTAAGATCTTGGACATTTCATGGTGTCAAGTTGTAAATTGGAGAAAGCTGAAGAACCCAGAGGGATAAATGAATATCAGCAGGAAAACTAGCAATTATAGTCAATTATGATCAGAGTAGAATATACCTAGCAACTTGCTAGGTATAAACTAGCAACAGTGTCGCTGGCTATTGATCACTTTAGATGAAATACTTAAAACATATGGCCACCAAGGCCCCAAAGCCTTAAAAAAAAGAGGAAAACAAAGGAGTAGGGGCAATAAGGCCCTTATTTAGCCCAAAAATTACTGCAAATTTAAAAGTTATCATAAATAATCTTAAATTACTGAAAACTTTACTAATGTATAAGAAAAACAAAACAAATTTGACATCGAACAAGTTACCATGGCAACAAATCATGACCTTATTTGCATATTTTGGTAAATTTCGTGATTTTCCTTGTTTTTTCATCAAATTTTAGGTATATTTTTTATTGAAAAAGTATGCGCACCCAAGAAACAACTTTATATTTGGTGAGATTATGCCAATAGTTGTAATAAAGCTTCTGTTAAATTATTTTGTTGTTTTCGGCTGCACAGGATGTTTCCACAACGGAAATAAAGACAGAAAACTGCATAAGTTCTGTATTTTTCATCCTTTTTTTGAAAACAGTACATATTATGACATCATTGTGAGGTCATCAGATCAAAATCTTTGTTTTTCATTTATATTTCTTTACCCTATGCATTTCTAAACATTATGTGCCAATTTGAAATGGTTATCAAACATTTTTTTTCTTGGGCCAAAACTAGGCCTTAATGCCCCTACTCCTTTGAACTTTTGACAAGAACCAGATTTCTATAGAAGAATATTAGTAAACACTTCTATCAAAGTCAAAATGGTGTAATTAGGACTTATGATTTTGCCTCTAAATATGATTGGGACACTCGCTAAATTATATTTTGTTTGCCTGGTGGCTCCATAATTAATGAAAAAATTCTAAAAACAACTATGAGAAGACTTGCTCATGGTTATGTTAGTATCTCACTTGCTTAGGAATAGAGGTTTGTATTTTTATGGCCCGCAACAAAGTTGTTGGTGCCATATTGTTTTACCCTAATTGTCCGTCATTCCGTCATTCTGTCATTACATCATTTGGTCGTTCAGCAACAAACCATCATATTGACTTTTTTTCTAAACACCTTCAGATATTGGGCTGATTTTTGGTATGTGAGTTACAGATTAAGTTTTAGTTTCATTTTGCTTCGTTAATTTTTTGCTGAAATATCGGGCTTTGGACATTGATAAATTGTTGAAATTCACAGTTATACAGGATTTTTTCTAAATACATTTAGATATTGGGCTGATATTTTAAGTGTCAGGTAACCATGATGAGTTACAGATCAAGTTCAAGTTTATTTCAACTCTGCTGATTTTTGCAGAAATAAAGGGTTAAGACTTAGAAAATTGCTGAAAATCACAGTTATACAGACTTTTTTTTCTATACCCTTTCAGATTTTGAGCTGATTTTTTATATGTGAGACTACCATCATGTTTGTGTTCACATGTGTTGTAGATTTTTCTACTTTTTGAGACGGGGGGGGGGGGGATACTTTTAGAAAGAAAAACTATATGAAAGCTTAGTTTGGACAATTTTATAGCAATTCAAAATAAACAGTTCCTCTTCAGCATGGAAATGACTATAATATAACTATACACACTGATGAACTAATTTTGTCACAACATCATTAAAGTGGAGTTAAAGTCTTATAGGATTGTAAGTATATTTTATTTTATCACCTTGCACTTTCACATTTTGTTCAATATTCTGACCAGTTGAACAATTTGGTTTAATAAAACAAATTGCAATTTGGTCAAAATTTTGAATGAGTTCCAATTGGTGAAGACCAACACTAACAGTCAACTCACTGTAATAATAATCAAATGATAAAGATTCAAGTAGTTTTAAATTTTTAATTCACAGTTTTGACATTCTAGAAAAAGTGACATTTCAGCAATACTTAATATTAATACACTTTCTGTGGTATATTGTTTATACTTTTGTACTGTATGAAAGAATGAAGTAATCACATGTATTGATATTATCAATATTTTTAGTCGGCCAATCTTATTGCAATGTCAAGCTAGTTCATTATTTTCGGTCCTTTTTCAAATAACTTTACATCTTCTTTATATTTCTGACAATTTTCAGTCTTAATATACATATATCTCTATACAATTATATTCTTTAACCTGTATATACAAAATCTATAAAATGATCATGATTGATGTGTTGATATTCTTAAATAGTTTGTTTACAGCAAAAAACATATATCTATGTTAATTATCAACCATTGTCAGGTTCAGGTTTAATGTTTGATTGTGCAGCTGCTTGTTCACTGAACACACTTTTCATGCCCAGGTCCATGGCAGATGATACAGTAGATAAATCTGAAGTACCAGTCCCTATACTGGGCCCCGTTCCCGATGGTAGAGATACTACTACTATTTTCTGAGTTGGTGTTCTTGGTATGACACTTTGAGTCCTTGGTAAAGACCCTGGGTTTGATGATGAGACAACTTTTACGATAGTTGGCGTGTTTCCTAGTGATGATGGTAGTGACTGTCGTATCTGAGGTGACATGCTGATGGGTTGACCTGGTGTATGTGTTGCCCGTGGCTGGGATGACATGACAATGAATTTGGGTTGAGATCCTACGCCAGGTGTTCGTGGAAATGGTGATTGATGTGTCATTGTAGGACCTGCTGATCCTGGCTGCTGTAAAATGATTTGTGGTCTGGCCTGGAAATACATAAACAATTATACATGAATCTGCTTACATTAAATACATAAACAATTATACACGAATTAATGTCTTGCTTACATAAAATACATAAAAATTATACCAAAAAAACAACAAAAAAAACATAAGAAACTAGCATATCTGTATAATTTCCACTTGAAAGTCAGCTGATATTTTTGGAGGAAATAAAATTATAAGGAACTTTGCCCCATATCATTTTCTCTATTTTTAAAAAAGGTTTTCAAGATTTTTGACAGTAACTTGAATTTTACTCATGTAATTTAAGCACTAGTGGCAATGTCGGTAAAGGCTCGTTTTTATTCAGCCCCAAATTTTGATGAATCAATCTTCTGGTTAGAGAGGATAATATTTTTTTAAGAAGGTTGACAACAACAAAATAATGGTTGTCAAGTGATGGCAATAGCATATAGCAAGTCAGCTAGCTAAAAATAGGATGCACATTATGATATATAAGTAGTGAAACTGTCTACTTTTATTACCATTTCTTCTAATTTTGCCATTTCAACAAATAAGTAACACCAATTGCTATACATTCTAATATGACATGCTTCTTTCGCTTTGTAAACAACACTGTGATAAAATTCTCGATATATCTATACTTAGCGCAGACTCAGAGATATACATAATAATGGCTGTTACAATATACTTCCCACGTAAATCCACATGTATTTGAATCTATTTGCAAACCCTTTGCCGATTTTATTGTTTTAAAAATTGCAATTAAAAAAAGAAAAATAATTTGTATTCTTATTCGGATGCATATTAAAAGTAATGCACATGAGCTCGAAGAAATCAACAAAATAAAAATAAATTAAAATTCTGCGAAAGTCTATTGCTGATTTTGGCGCATTTAAGTCATTTTAAACATGATGTCATACAAATGAAAACGCTAGAGTTGAAAGTTCTCTGTTATGTGAGCCTTCCAAATTCGTATAATATTGTATTTAAATTGAATTTTGAGGTAGGTTTTGTTTAATTTTCTATGGTATTGCTTTATTCGCATATTTACTGATTTAAGCAAGTCAACATGGCGGCTCCTTAGTTACGAAATGTACACTTTGGATTTGACGGTAGCTTACGAGAAAAACATGTAAACTAAAAACGGCAAATGTTAGGTTGGAGAATTAAAAGAATTAAACAGATTTTTTTCTAGCGGTTATTAACGAAATAATCCATGCAAGCTATAGATTTATTAGAATGCTTGAGCTTTATCTCACGGGGCGTAAAAAAGAACAGCCACAGGCATAGCATACCCACTCTCACTTCAGTTTTGTAATGACCGTATTTGTCTTATTAGAATCGCTAACGCTCAGGATAAAATTCGAATATCACGGCCCAGGCCATGTGTAAATTTCCAACAATCTATGGCTTCCATGAATTATTTCTTCATTTTAGTATACATGCTGAATTAATAAAATACAAATGTATCAAATATTTTACCTGGCTGAGGTTGAGCTGTGGTCGTGGAGGCTGAGCTATCCCTACCATTGACCTTGAGTGTTGTGATTGAGGTGATATTTGAGGTGTTCTTCTCTCTCTTTCCACTGACTGGTGTATATGTGGACCAAGATATCCAAACTCTTGTATATACTCCTCAACAGTTACTGATGGTAACATTGTATTCTTCAATACTGGTGACAGGTATTTCTTGAAAAACAGAGAAGATATTAAAGACCATTTATCTTTAAATTGTTATCAAATAGTTCACTAATAATAAGCATTGGGAATAAATTCATATAGTTCTAACGAGCCCTTCCCCAGTTTTGCGTAGAGTACAAAAAAGTTTATATTTTTATGACATTGACCTAATATTGTTTTTATACTGCCACTTAAATTAATAAAATGATAGCTTTTTTAATCGTAACACAAATGTCAAACTTATTTTCATCCCTTAATGGACCTCTGATGTGGAGAAAGTGTTCCATGATGAAATTGGCATTATACAAAATATATATAGCTACTGTAAAAGTACTTTTATTCGTGGGTATCAATTTTTTCGTGGTTTGAGCAAAAGTTACATGTTCGTGGGTTCTTAAATTCGTGGATTTTAGTTTTCTAAAAACAAAATAGAGTGAAGAATTGAAGCCACTAGAAACGACGATTACAAATTGTCTCGATTGAAGGAAATTGCAAAGTAAACATTCACATTGTTGCACCTGTGTTAATCATAGTGATGACACTAATTAACCCGAGATCGAGTGATCAGCAGATTAAAGACCATCAAAGGTGTTAATTAGGTCATAAACATGTCAATATGGAAGAAAACAGTTAACAAAGGCTTAAAATGGACATTGAACTATTTATTTTTTTAATTTCTAATCAAAAGCAGGCCCACGATGAAGTTATTAGTTTCCGTAGGAGAATTATGATATAATATGAACACTTTATCATAGATAATCATCACCGAAAATCTGACTTTCATCTATTAGAAATATTTTGTATGAGAATTCAAAGATCTAACGTTGTACAAATTATGTTTTTAAAGATTAAATGGGTAAAATCCTGACTGCAGTTGTAGTTCATAGTGCATTTGGTAGATTTGCCGATTTTTAATGTATTCTCTGTATATTATCGGTAGTCAAGCCTATTTAGGGATCATTCCATGTCTTAATTTGAACAACATTTATTTTATTTTGTTGGACACTTAACTTCGTGGATAAAATCATCCACGAAATCCACGAAAATTGGTTCCCCATAAATAAAAGTACTTTCACAGTATGTTACTATATTTAGGAAATAAACACAACTAGTTGCAGTATAAAAGACTGTATAATATTTTTGACTAGCAAATATACAAACAGTCAACATAACCTTACTGACCAAATAGCACAGTTGCAGTATAAAGAATAATTTTGTGTAATATAACAGCTGTGATTGCAAGAATTTGTTATATTTAAACAGCTGTGCTTTCAAAAATATGTTTAACAGCTGCCTTGTGAAAATACACAAACTATAAAAAGATAAATTGTTAAAATTTTATTGACATCACAATTATCAATAAAATAATTGCTAAATTCTATAACCTTTAAGTAAACCCATTACAGGATGCTAATATTTCTTAAAATAGTTAATTATAATGCAACATCTTTTGTCACTTTCATTTTGACTGGATATGTCATTAATTTTCATGGCATTCACAATTGATGCTATGAAAACTTATGTACAAGCACAGAAGACATATGATAGATTTTAAATTTATGGTTTGAGGTCGTTTTCTGTCAGTTTCATTAGAATGGAGATAACAGTATTGTATAATAGCTCCGACGTTATCAGTTGGTGTTTTGATGGTCGCAAATACTTGTTTACTGGCTTCTCTAATGTGTTGCCAGTAAACTTAATTTGCAATCATCAATTCACCAATTGAAGCTAACTATATATCCAGTTGACTAATAGCTTTTCCATTTAAAATACTTAGTCAGATATTTCATATACAAGTCTAATCAAATAAATTTTTCTTATAATAAAAACTTATTCATATTTTTATGTTTTTCGTTTTATTTCCATTCTGTAGGATTCCAATTTGAACACTTCAAGACACCTTTTGTTCAGCAGCCTCCATATAAATACTTACAGATAGAGCTTTCTTTATATTATCAGCAGCTATTTTGTCAGCATTATTAACAACAAGACCTTCCATTGTAGCCTTCATCCTGTCTGATACATACTTCACTCTAGGTACAAGAAATGTTCTTACAACCTACAAAACAGTAATTAAAAGTCATTAAAACATGTATACATGTTGTATCTCTTACATCTAAAGTAGCTTGAGTATAACATAAACATGTTTCCAGATTTTCAGGTGTTGAAATTTTCTGTAATCCAATCACAGAGCTAGTTGACCTATCAAGCAATATTTAATTATTTGACTAACTTACTGTTGAAGTTTGAATGTCCTCCCTTCAGGACAGTAATGTTCCTTCTACTAAGTTTATTCTTATAAAAGAATAAAAGTGACTTTCTAATCTGTGTTGAATGATTCTTTCTGGATCATTGTCTCCTTTATAGCTGAGCAGGCAAATTTTGTATTTTTCTAATGTAAAGATTTTGGTATTTTTCAGTGCTTTATTGGTTATCTTTGAATAGTACAAGAGTCTGCTTCTTAATGATGATCCAACCCATTTTTTTCACTTTAAGAATTTTATTTGTACCTAGTGAATAACATTTTCATTTTCTGATGTTTCTTGTAATTTATGCAATCAATCGACCTTATAATATTGTTTCAACATAGCCTCTAAGCAAATAAATATTAACCTCTGCACCAAGCTCTCCAAGGCCAGCAACAGCCCCATATTGTGAAGCTAATGCAGCTTTCTCACTCTGTATGGCAGCACTAAATGTTTTGGTAATCCTAGACTGGATATTGTTGATATTTGTGCTGAAATTCCTGAAACAAAATATTTAAATATAGTCCAAATCAAAAGGGATATGTTTGTCAATGTCTATCTTGTGATTTACAATGTCAGAGATAACTACATATCTTACACCACTTGGAAAAACATTAAAAAAATAGATCAGTTCTGTTTTTTATTCCTCAAATACTGCATATTACATTTTGTTTATCATTTAATTCCTGTTAGGTAACTTTATGTCCAGAGAATTCTGTTTAAGTTATTCAACCATATTTCATGCAACATTTTTATTCTACATTCAATATGTATGCAGTGTGTCCAAAGAGAAAATGTATGGCAATAATTTATGCAATATTGGTAAAAACTTATTATTCTGTAGATAATATAAAATTGAGAATGGAAATGGGGAATGTGTCAAAGAGACAACAATCCGACCATAGAACAGACAACAGCAGAAGGTCACCAACAGGTCTTCAATGCAGCGAGAAATTCCAGCACCCGGAGGTGTCCTTCAGATGGCCCCTTAACAAATATATATATACTAGTTCAGTGATAATGAACACCATACTAAACTACAAATTGTACATAAGAAACTGAAATTAAAAATAATACAAGACTAACAAAGGCCAGAGGCTCCTGACTTGGGACAGGCGCAAAAATGTGACAGGGTTTAACATGTTTATGAGATCTCAACCCTCCCCCTATACCTCTAGCCAATGTAGAAAAGTAATTGCATAACAATACGCACATTAAAATTCAGTTCAAGAGAAGTCCGAGTCTGATGTTAGAAGATGTAACCAAAGAAAATAAACAAAATGACAATAATACATAAATAACAACAGACTACTAGCAGTTAACTGACATGTCGGCTCCAGACTTCAATTTAAATGATTGAAAGATCATGTCTTCATCATATGAATATCAGGCACAATCCCTCATGTTAGGGGTTTAGTATCATACCATCATAACATATATGAGAAAAGCATAACCCGTGTCATGCCAACAACTAGTTTTTAAATAAATGTGTTTAGTTCTGATGCAAAGACCCTATTAGTGAATCAATATTAATGCCAAAATATGCAATCTTTAATGACCTGACAACAGTATCGTAACTATATCCCTTCTTAATAAGTCTATTTAAAGGTTTTGTTAGCTTCTTAGGTGAATACTGACATTTTTGTGCTTTATAAAGAATATTTCCATAAAAAATTGGATGTGAAATACCTGAACATATAAGAAGTCTGCATATTGAGCTATATTTACGAATGAGGTCCTTATACCGCTGATAAAATTTAGTATATGTTTTGACTAGTTTGTGATATCAAAAATCCTGGTGTAATAATTTTTCAGTAATACATAAATTTCTCTCATTAAACTCTAAAACATTGTTACATATACTTACTTGCACATCTGTGCCATAAGTCTAGCAGCAAAATCTCTTAATGCCCAGTGGTTATCTGCTTCAGGTCTCATACACAACTGTTTACTTACAATACAAGTACAAACAGCTGGTACAAACTCATGCAACTAAAAATATACAAAATACATATTTAGTTTTAAACATTTTTCATGTTCCTGACCCCAAGCCAGTAGTCAGTATTTCAGTTGTTGTTGTTGGTTCATGTCTGTCATTTTTATTTTGTAAATTATATTGTTATAAATACTTTTTTTAGGCTGTTAGTTTTCTTGTCTTGAATTGTTACATTTTTCATGTCAAGCTTTTTATAGCTCACTATATAATATATGTTTGCTTAGTGTTAAAGGTTGTACACCTAGATGACCTTTAATTGCTTTCATCCACATCATTTTAACTCTGGTGGATGGCTATCTTGTTGGTAATCATACACCATGTCCTTATAGTCATATAAATTCATATTTACATGAATTAAGAGGAAAAAGTCAATTTCTCAGGAACAGATTCATTTTTGCCTTTATTTCATTCTCAAATGTAATAACTGTGCATCTCATTACAAAATTCCGTTTTTTCTTTTTCATGTAAAAAGATCAAAATTCAAATTTATATACACTGTCATAGAAAAATTAAGCATAATCAATAATAATTTTGATATTTCCCATCAAATTTTGTAACTTTACTTTTGCTTTCAAAAGAATTGCCTTTTCACCAATAAATCAAAACTACTGTAAAACTTATACTAATTTTTATAATACTAAAACTTACATATTTTTCGAGGTATAAAGTCTGATTATCCATCAAGGATTTGACCATCCTCATCAAGTAAATTAACAAAGCCAAATTATTCTGTACAACATTGGTCTTCACCTAAAATATTGATCATGTTATATTACATTACAATTGAAAATAGTAAAATTGCCAATTCTCAATATAAATTTATACATGTATAACTTTGATGACACTTTAAGTAAGTATTTTTTCCATGATTGCTTAAAATGTTTAATATGTATTGATAAGTGAATGGTTTTGAGGCCCTTTATAGCTTGCTGTTTGGTGTGAGCCAACACTATGGTTGAAATTGTACTTTCACCTATAATAGTTTACTTTTACAAATTACGACTTGGATGGAGAGATGTCTCATTGGCACTCATACCACATCTGCTTATATCTGTTGATCAAAACTATGACCTCCATTGCAGTAGAGGAAGTTGATATCAGCTGATTCTGTCTAAATGAAATTAAGTCTACAACTTTGCAATTTTGATCTGTTATATATTTTTTTACAATTTTACAGGTATATTTACAATTAATTTTTAATCATTGCAATATGTGGACAAATCATCAACAATTATACAGATGACATAATAATCTTATTCAATACCAACCCCTTCAGATATAAAAGTACTAAATCTTGGCAACATCTGATGTAATCCAGGATCTGATGATAAACTCTGTAAAGCTTCCTAGAAAATAAAACAGAAATCAATGTTAAATGTGTGCACACAAAAATGTACATAACACAGTCAACAGAAGACATAACGTGCAAATCACTGCATTTGCTTTAGAAACAATTCTTTCATATCATGCTCTACTTTCATAGTCAGATGGATATGTATTATATTTTCATAATCTTTATACTAAACATTAGTGATGTTTAAAACTCTGACATATGATGCATACCCACATTGAATTGTCCCAATGTTAATTGTACGAATACAAATAAATTACTTGAATTTCATGACTAGAATCTCTTGTAGAAATTATCATTTTTTTTTCCAGCTTTGATTAAAATACAACTGATGTTCAGTTTTAAATTCATTTTTGACATCAAGCATGTGTACCCAACGTTTTATTGGAATTAAAACAAGGTATTATTTACTAAGTGAAAGAAAATCACAATATTAACCTTTTTGGTTAATTTCAAAAAAACAATTTATTATAACAGTTGTATCATCTTCCTTGCTAGAATATCCAACTATAACATCTTATAAAAATGACTTAATTTTACCAGGATAAGAAATATATTTTAAAATACTATATAAAATCTTACCGATCTCCTTCCTTCATCAGCACCAACACAGGCCTCTGTAATCTCCTTGTAATACAACTGTTGTTCCTGAAAAGAATAAAATATTTACATATTAACGTTTTAATGGGATGATTGCTAACTAATTTTACCAACTGATTTAAAAATAAATGTAAAGATAGCAACTTAGACATCAACAATTAAAGGAAAGAAATAAACTGTACTTTATGTAAATTATATGGGGACGAAGTCCCCAATAACAGTAGAAAATTAAAAAAAAAAAACGGGAAAATTTTCCCGATATTTTCATTGTACTAATGAACTCAAAATCGTTCAAATTTTTTTTGTCGCGCTTTTGAATTTCCGGATCTGCGCAGAAATCTACAATGTACTTCCTTTTTCCGGTCTCGTTTGTATGAAACTTTGAGTAAAATATATATTTATCAGTCTAGTATAAAATAGGAAGGGACGCAATACCAATTTCATTTTTAACTAGATATCATTGAGATGGGAGCCATCTCTGTGGGCCCCGCTGTGAATAATGTGCATTAAAAAATTGTATCTTTACCATAAGACATGGGTTTGTCAACTGAAATCAAAGTTTTTGACCTTGACCTTTGACCTAGGAAGTTGTAAATAAATTATGACACACCCTTTGGTGTCGGTTTATAAACATGTCAAGTATAAACTTTGAAATGATAACGGTTCTCAAGATATAGAGCGGACACGATCTTTACCATAGGACATGGGGTTGTCAACTGAAACCAAAGTTTTTGACCTTGAACTTTGCCCTAGGCAGTCGTTCATAAATTACGACACACCCTCTGGTGTTGGTTCATATACATGTCAAGTATAAACTTTGAAATCATAACGGTTCTCAAGATATAGAGCGGACACGATCTTCACCACAGGACACAGGGTTGTCAACTGAAACCAAAGTTTTTTTACCTTGACCTTTGACCTAGGAAGTTGTACATACATCATGACACGCCCTCTGGTGGTGGTTAATAAACATGTAAAGTATAAAGTATGAAATCATAATGGTTCTCTAGATATGGAGCGGAAACAAAGTGTTACGGACGGACGGACGGACGGACAGACTGATCACTATAGGGCGACCCGCCTTTGGCGGGGCCCTAATAATTCCTTGATATGAAATAACGTTACCTGATGATAGCGTTTCTTTGTTTACATTGCATATGATGTCATAACTTAAATAACGTCACAACTAAAATCCCTAACAACAGAACCAAAATCGGAAACGTTACGGTATTTCCGTTTCTTTTTTTTTTAAAACAAATATTTAAGTTACAAAAAAATAATTCATACAGACTTCGTCCCCATTTACAGGAAATGCCTGCCTCATATTAAATTTGAATAGCTCTAAATGTAATAAGGACCTAATAAAATCAGTTTATAAATAATCCCTATTATTTAAATAAATATGGAAGAATTTCTTTGCTATGGGTTACTTTTCTCACTGCCCATCAGTAAACAGTAAAATCTTGACAAAAGATATATAAATAATGTTTAAAACAACCTCCAAACAAATTCCAAACATACTCATAACTTCTAACCAAAAAAGAGCTCATGACCTTAATATATTAAACAATTTAAGAAACTGTTACTTCTGCAAAACACTCATTTCAAGGCTTCTGATATTAAAATGGATATATACTACCAACAGCAAATTATTTAATTTGACATATTACAATGCATTACGAAAGCCTGTATTTTAGTGGTTGAACAGTAAAAATAAGACATATTACAATTTAAAGAAATAATTTATTCTTGCCCGACTACAAACATACTACAAAATACAAACCACAGATAACTCATGGGTAGATAACTCCTTGACTTTGACCAAATCAACAGCTTTATGTCGATGCCGAGACTTCTCAGGAACAACAGGTTTCTGTGGTTTGTTGTCAATAGCTGTCTTTACTTTGGTATCTAATATCTCTTTCTTCTGTTGATCCTTGCTGGCTTGAGGAGGATTTTCTGGTATTGTAGGCTGAATACCCTCAATACATAACCAATGAGCTGAAATAGTAACAACATACTATAATCATCTTTGTTTGGTAAACCTCCATGACCTTATTTTTTTAAGAAAAAAAAAGAAAACAGTTTTATTACAAAGAAATGATAAAATAGTTCCAAGTAACTTCTCCATATATAATTAGACAATTATAACAGCAAGTATGTTTTTTTCTCTCAATTATCTGCTAAATGATATATACACCAAAGTTTAAAGGATTGTAGAAAACAATTTTGACAAATTCCTATCTTCCAATTCACTGTCTTTACTTTTAAATGCAAAATGCAGCACTTTGTTATTTTTAATCATGCAAATTCTGTTTTAAATGAATTTTCATCTATATCATATGAGAAGTTATTTCTAATGCTAATGTGGATTTTTTTTTCAAGATATTCATGGATTAAAGGGGCACTATATGTAGCTGTCAAATTCATGTTCACCCATTTTAATCAAATTCTCATATCTTATTTATAACAATGTAAAACAATTATCCAAAATATTAAAAGTCAAAAATAAATAAATAGGGAACTGGCATGAAAAGACATAGCTTCATTTCGTGTGTAATTTAGTGAAGACTCCATCTAATTATTTATCTAGTTGACCTCTAAAATCATCCGATGCCCATATAAGCGATGTAAACATATAAATAGATTAAGCAAACTTGTGCTGTTTGATTATTCTAGGTCTATTTAATTTCATATTATAGATGAAAAATAAATGTTTATGATCGTTTTTACCTGTATGAGAATGATAGTTTGTGGATCGAATCAGTCAATCAAATGTTTTACCTTGTTTCACTTTTAATGTTGACATTCTGTTCCTTAAAATAACTTTAAACTTACAATTCACATGTTATTCATCTCAAGCTAAGGGGTTAAATTGAAGTTCACATGAATACGGATTCAATGAGGTTGAATTATTCATTTGCAAGTGAATAATTCATAATCAATGTTTTTTAGCATATTTTGTCAAATGTGAACCATACTGGATGCTAAAAGCGAATTATTAATTCACCATTTGCATATTTCTCGTAGCTAGTGCCCCTTTAAGGAAAATATGTCTATTTTATAAATATGTGATTTCCTGGTCAAACATCTTGAACTAAAATCAGCATACATTGAATACCTAAATTTATGATTAGCCTTTACCCCCAAAAATTTGTATCCACAAATAATAATAAATGCAGAGTTTGTGAAACTATTTCACCTTTCAAAGCCACATCTAGAGGGACTTTAGGCAGTGTAGTGTTGATGATATCGGATAACTCCAACTCCTTCTCCTCAGTAAAATGTAGCTCTCTTCCACCTCCACTGGCAAAACGGAATGGTACAAATTCTTTACTGTGAAATCCATAAAGAGGCTGTAAAATATTGAAAATTTTAAGAAATTGATCAATAAATGAAAAGCTTTTTCTATTTGTTTCTAAGAGTATTTAATCATTAAAAGAATGAAAAATACATGTTATCATATTTGCATTTCTATCAAATTTCTTGAATTTTCATCATGTTTTCATCATATGTAACAATTTTTAATTCATGCACTCTCTTTCAGTGCACAAAACTTCATGTTTTACATAATCATGTTAAACATTTCCTGCATGATGTTGTTAAACAAAAATGAAATAGAAAAATGAAAATGATTTTCTTTTCTGATGAAAAAACAAATGTAGATAGTCTCTATCTGGTTAAAATCATGAGATATTACAACTTTAGCTACTATTCCATGCATTTTTTTATCTTGATGGCAAGTACTCTCTTTAAAAAAAAAAAGTTTTTAAGTGAAAAATTTATACGAAATAAATTGTATGTAATAATACGAACCCCAGTCTCTTTGCTCTGTAGCATATATTTCAAACTTAATATATTTATCTAAATGTATGTCTATTTTTAAGTACATATTTAACCTCCACATTCTTTAACCTCAATGCCTGATCAAAATCAGAGGTTGACAGCTTCTGACCTTTTCTATGTCCAGAAAATTTGATTGCTTCCTATAATGTACAAGAATATATATATACGGAAAAGATGCATAATTACAGACATGATAGATGAGCATTATGTAAATTTTCAACCTATTTCTTAAGGATGTCTAGTTAATATATGAGTGTTTGATCTTTTTGTTTTGTTTATAATATGTTACCATTTGTTTCATGTTATCTTAACCATGTTCAACTTTTCAGTTCTGATTTAACCTTCAACTTAAAAAAAAACCACTATTATTTTAAATTGGTTTCATCAAAATTTAAATGAACATTTTATGTTTCCATCACTTATTCCTTCTTGCTATTCTTGGCTAAGTTTTCCAGCAGTTTCTGCAAATTGTAAATGACCTCAGGTATAGATTGTCTTTTGTTTGAAGGAGATCATAAAATTATTCATTTGAGCAGGTTATGACATAACATAAATTTATTCAATGGAAGAATTTCCAGATTTATGTAACTTAATAGATATACGAAGATGTGGTATGAGTGCCAATGAGACAACTCTCCATCTAAGTCACAATTTGTAAAAGTAAATCATTATGGGTCAAAGTACGGTTGTCAACACAGAGCCTTGGTTCACATCAAACAACAAGCTATAAAGGGCCCCAAAATTGACTAGTGTAAAATCATTCAAACAGGAAAACTAACAGACATATCTTTATAAAAAAGAACTACTGAACAGCAGATTCATGACTTAACACAGGTGCAAACAAATGCAGCAGGTTTAAACATTTTAATATGTACAAACCTTCAGCCTTCTCGGAAACAATGCTGTTATTATTATTTGTTGGATACCAATTTTCATGGGTTTCATGGGCATGATGGGTGCAGGTGAACAACGAATTCAAATGTTCAGCAAATGAAAAAAATTCTATAGGTTTTGTGTGCACAGATTGGCAAAACCACGAAATCAAAGATCAAAGCTTTCCTCATCCACGAAAATTGAAACCCACGAAAATAAATGAATCCACCGTAATGTAACATCAAAACATAGAAGACACACTATACAATATCAATTAAACATGTTTTAAAGTGCATTCACATGTACATTTTTTTTGGTACATCCTTTCTTCCCAAAGATCATTAGTTATTTTTTTAAAGTTCTGTTTTAAAATGATATGAAACAGGAAATGACTACATGGAACCCACACCAAATCTTAAAATCATTTACATAAATCAACTCATTATTAAATATTACTGCAGAAGCTGAGGAATACATGGAATATGTAATGAAAGTTATATCTTCCACTCTAAATCTGTGAGTGGGATATTATATACTACGGTATAGTGTTATTTATTAACCAACTAAGTACATTATTGCCAAAAATGACTGTTTATTAAAAATTATATATTTTTTGTAATGGCCCTGTTTTTCTGTAATGGCCCTGTTTTTTCTGTAATGGCCCTGTTTTTCTGTAATGGCCCTGTATTAATGCCCAGTTTGTCTGTATAAAGCACAGTTAGGGTTTTTAATAAAGTTAATAAAATTAAGTTGTAAAGATTATAATTTTTTTTTTATTTAATTTAGTAACCAGCAACCAACATTAAAGAACCACATATAGGGATCACTGTTCATCCTGTTTTTCAATACATAACTTCTGTCAACTTTGAAATATCTTGGATATTTGGTATATTAAAAGATTTATCATGGTGAAGTACAAATTAGTTAATTGAAAGAGTAGAGAGTACATCAAGTTGGCAGCAACCCATACACTTTTATTCAGTTGGTTAATAAATGTATTAATAAATCGGTGTTTTTATAATGGCTCTGTTATATGTCCTCGGTCAGTAATAATGGCCTCGGATGTCTGTAATGGCCCTCGGCGTTGCCTCCGGCCATTACAGACTTCCTCGACCATTATTACAGACCTTGGACATATAACAGGGCCATTATAAAAACACCCATTCATTAATACTGTTTATTAACCAACTAAGTGCATTATTGCCAAAAGTGACCGTTTATTAAAAATTACATATTTTCTGTAATGGCCCTGTTTTTCAGTAATGGCCCTGTTTTTTTCTGTAATGGCCGTTTTTTCTGTAATGGCCCTGTTTTTCTGTAATGGCCCTGTTTTTTCTGTAATGGCCCTGTTTTTCTGTAATGGCCCTGTATTAATGCCCAGTTTGTCTGTATTAAGACCTATTAGGGTTTTTAATAAAGTTAATAAAACAAAGTTGTAAAGAGTATAATACCTTTTTGTATTTTATTTAATTTAGTAACCAACACCAACATTAAAGAACCATATAAAGGGATCACTGTTCATCCTGTTTTTTAACACATATCTCTTTCAACTTAATATCTTGGATATTTGGTATATTTAAAGCTTTATAATGGTGGAGTACAAATTATTTTGTTCAAACTAAGCTGTCATTAAAAGAGTAAGACAGTACATCAAGTTAGCAGCAACACATACACTTTTGTTCAGTTGGTTAATAAATGTATTAAGAAATGGGCGTTTTTATAAAGGCCCTGTTATATGTCCTCGGTCAGTAATAATGGCCTCGGATGTCTGTAATAGCCCTCGGCGTTGCCTCGGGCCATTACAGACTTCCTGGACCATTATTACAGACCTTGGACATATAACAGGGCCATTATAAAAACACCCATTCATTAATACTATAATAACTGGCTGTTTCTGTATTGGCACTGGTATAGATTCAAGGTTTGCTGTATTGGCCTCGAGACCTGTAGGGTCGAGGGCCAATACAGCTGACCGAGAATCTATACCAGTGCCAATACAGAAACAGCCAGTTCATAACACTTTTATTAAATGATTATAAGAAAATTAAAAACCGGAAGTGAACGTCCCGTATTAGCCCATGGGCCAATACGGCTTTTTTCCCGCTTTTTCTGTATTGGCCCTGTTTTTTCCGTTTCAAAACTTTAAGAAGTTACAAAACATTGCACATCATATAACCTGTTTATTTTATGATTTTAATTTAAAAAATATTATACAAATTCTATGTTTTCATGCATAACTATACTTCCAAAGTTAAGTAATGGCGTAAGAAAATTGAAAACCGGAAGTGAACTTCTTTTTTCCCGCTTTTTTCTGTATTGGCCCTGTTTCGAAGAGCAATATTAAATCTTGATTTATATCGACAGTGGGACGTTTTCAGTATTGCACATGATGATTTATCCGTATTAGGGCTTACTTGCTCATATCATTTAATAATATCTTATACAATTTACTTTCATACCTGTACTAATTGTTTAACCCTGTATGTACAGTCTGCTGCTAAATACTGTGCTGCATCATCTGGCAATCCCACAATTCCAACTTGCTCAGAGACGACTTTGACAGACTCTGATGTAAGATGGCTGCTGATCTTATGGTCCTTGTGTTCCTTATCAGCCATGATAAGTTATATTTTCATGTCTTTTGGCAATAGTTATCCTAAAATTTAACAATCAATTAATTTAGTTTAATAAATATTGATTTGTAAATTAAACTCCATGCTACAAAGTACATTATAAATGCTAAACAAAAATATATGTGTGTTTGGAACTTTCAGTTACCCTACCTACTCTACTTTTTAGTCTTCATAATAGCATACCCTCAAGATTTTTTTGTCATTTTTCATTAAGAACTGTTAAAGTCAGAATGTTGTTCACATAGACGTGATATTCACAGAAAAAAAAAAAACACGAAATAAAAAAAATCCCTACCTAGTCCAGGGTTCTCAACTTCTCACTATTGCGAGTCCATGCGCCATAAAACTATTTGAGTAATGTTTTTTTACTCAGCCTGGGAATTTTTTTATTCTCAGCAAAATGCACCGCCATAAAAAAATTCTCAGATATTTTCCTACTCAAAGTTGAGAATATTAACAGATTATTACATGGCATTTTTCATATCGCATGTATTATCAGCCCTAGGTTCAATATCAGCCCAAGAGCCGCATGGCTCGAGGGCTGATATTGACCGAGGGCTGATAATACATGCGATATGAAAAATGACATGTTATGATCTTTTTATCATATGCTTCAACAGTAGAGAAAAATAACAGATTCACATATTGATCCTCTACGTGGTTTCCGAAAAGAAGTTGAAAGAGTAAAAAGTTCACGGACGTCGGACCCAAAATTTGATACATTCAATATGAAATCTTTCCATCATATGCCTCAACAGAAGAAAAAAAAACACATTTTAATATAGACGAATTGACAAAAAAATAATTCAACAATATGATACATAATGAACATTCAGATTGTTTGGAAAAGTCAACTTTTTTAAAGTAACTTTCTATATATGTTTCAGAAAAACTTAAAAAATTCATTTATTTAATATTCTTTTTTTTAATCAAATTTAATTATTTTACACAATATACTTTCCAGTATTCAAATAATTGTTTTGTACACTACTTTGTAATGGTAGCATTGAGATGTATTTTCCGGAATTTGCAGAATATCACCGGAATGCCATGTGATAACGTTACGGAAAGGCATGTGATAACAATCGAAGCATGTGATAAACTTTTCATATCAGCCCGCTAAGCACCAATTCGAAAAATATGGAAAATACTTTAATTTAATGCTATTATCATACGGTAAAAATCATATGTTATTTAGTCTAAGTATATGATAATCTTAAATATTTGAGTATAGCCAAAACTATACTTAATAATAATAGATTCTTTTTATGTTTTACATTATTGTTAAAGAGATAAAACCTGCGTTTTTTGGGAAAGTTTGGTACATATTTTTGTTTTCAAACATCCATTTTACCGCTTACATCACTGAGAAATGCTGAGAATATTTTTTTATGGCAGAGAAAAAAGTTCTTATTCTCAGCTGAGTAATATAATTCATTCTGGGAATATTTTTTTACTCAGAAAATAAAAGTTTTATGGTGCCGGGGCCTGGACTCATGAAAATCTGTCTTGACTCACCATTTTCAAAACTTGTGAGTCCAAAGATGCATCAAGATTGAAGTATTTTGTATAAACATGTCATCATTCTAGAGCAAAGTTAAAATGTAATCTGAAGTTAATGTCATTTCATAGCTCTATAAAGTCATGGAGACTAAATTAATACATTATATGTATATTGCAAGAAAATATCTTCTTCCTACTGTTGGACTTACCATGGCTAAAATATAGTATTTAGCATGTTCACACTTTGTTAATCTGTTAACCTGTGGTGGAGATTTTCAGTATGTGATACATGTATAAGTAAAAAAATCATCCTTTCTTCTTTTCTTGAATTCTTAAGATTTCTTTGCTCTATTAGAATTTTAAATTGTGTACCCTTCATGCAGATGTCTTTACTAATCATTTAAGTGTAATTTCATGGACAATGAAAATCCCATTTGTCTGTTATCTTCATAACACTGCTCATTTACAAGCCCCAAAGGAGCAATTTTTGATTGCCTTGCGCAAATATGCAAGATCTTTGCTCAATCAGTTTCTTTGATGAATTAATGAGATGAAACATTGAACTTTAATGAAAAAAATTGAGTAAACCTGGGAAAAATCATTGCATGATTTTACATCTCAAAACTTGAGGATTTTTGTGGGATTGTAAGAATAAGTAATTTTTTTAGAAAATTAAGGGGAGATAATTCAAGCATTATTTATTTACTTATATGTGTATATTTTTGTTTACTTCTTCAAGTAAATAAAATACACTTGTACAAGTAGTACCCCTGACTGACATTTGTAAATCACAGGATTGCAGTTATTATTTGTAAACCTCTTGAACTTATCAATTTTATTCTTTTTCATCCCTTCGGAAGGCTAAAACAATAACCAGAAAGATTTTATTTGTGTTACTGTGTTGATATGACAAAATCAGCTAATGCACGGTATCAATGGCCGTACGGACACCGGGGACTTCACTGCACATTAATAATTTGTACATTGTCATGATTGTAGATTATAAGTCTAGATAATCATGTTGTCTTTTGATGTTTTGGATAATTTTCAATAGTCTTTTTTAAAGTCCTCAAAACAACAAATTAAATATGTCCTCATTATTTTGACTAAAATAATTTTTACATGTTGACTTTGTATCCATCGGATTTTGATCAGTTTGAGTCAACATGGTCATGATGGTACAGCAATAAATCAATCCCTGAAAAAATCAGAAAACAAAAATTCTGTCAAAAAATTAATTAACCCTGTTTTTTTAATATGCCTATTAAGTACAATGAAGTATAAGACTGCACTGCAGGGGTTAAAAAATCCACTTGCCCGACGCCCGGGACTAGATCATTTACGCCTCGGGCAATTAAAATGTGTAATCCGATATGCTTGACGGACTAGTAACAAAAAATTCTTGACGTTTCCAAAATAGAAAGTGAAAAATCCCTTCATCACTATTTTATGTTAGCCATTTCGATTCAATTAAGTCATCCGGGATTCCAAGAATTTGAACTGGTTTGTACAGGTCCTGTTGTAAATATTTTAAAAATAGAACAAATAACTCTGGCATGTCTGGGTGGCTTGGTATCATGTGTTGATTGCAATTCTTGTACTTTAAATATCGATTTCTCATACCATGGCTTGGGGTATTGTACATTGCTTATCGTGCCGAGATTTTCAATTAACGATATTTGGGGGACCGGGTATGATGTATTGCTTGGTATTGACCTGTCTTGTTGCACAGCTCTTGAGCACGAAACCATGCAACAAAATATTTCTTAATATTTTAGTACAGGAACCCCAGGAACTTCGTCAGTTTCAAAACGAAAAACGGTAGATGAAGGGAGTAACAAGGCTGAAAATTCATCCCCCAAAAATGCTAAATACGACAGGGAAAAGCTGCGGAAAAAAATAATAGTGTCCAGGACAGCAGGGCTGTCAAGTCTGTAGCGCGAGACTCGCACATGTTCAGGCTTATTTGGCGGCATCTATTGTTTTTTCTCTTTGATCTTTACATTTTGGCCAAAACATCACGCATTCACTTCCTGAAAAGTTGGCAGAACTGGGACACAATGATTCCCCTGGCAAGGTTGGCTGTTGCTGATGAAAAAACAGACAATGCTCTGTGAATATTGCCGTTAGTTGCCCCAAGCACGCCAATAAAAAGTCTGCTTTGAATGTGGGAACAACTAAGTTGGGTTAAGCACCAAAAGAATAAATAACAGATCAACAAAAATTATAAAATACAATGTATAATGTCTCCTTCAAAAACAAAGGACACCTACTTTGTATTATGCAGCAAACTCTTGATTTTTAAGGCATACTAGGGCTAGCAGGTCAGTTTTGATGGACTAGCAGTTCTTCCAACAGGGCTAGTAAAATCCTGCTGCCAATAAGTCCTGGGCTAGTTAGCTTTAACAAAAAAATTTAACCCCTGTGCAGAAACTTAAATTTCTGTTCAAAAAGTACCAAAGGGGAGGTAATTTCTATGGCAAGCAAATGAGTTATGTAGCAAACACTGTACCTACTGTCCACATGACTGTCCTTGAAAGCATTCAACAGAGTGCCAAAATCGCTTCAATTCAATTCAACATTTAAATTATTTGCATGAAACACAACACCAGAAGGAAATAATACAAAACGGGTAGCTGAATGTTTTTCGGCTCGAAACAACCGGAAGCAGAATTATTAAACTAATATGTGAACAAACTCGGGATGAGAAATTTGTTCCGGATTTGTGAATAAACTTTTTTTTGCTTTTTAAATGTTTAAAACTATCATGTGAGAACAATATTAGCGTAATATGAAAGGTTTTAACAGTTAAGATAAATAATAAAGTTAAATTAAATCAACAGATGAATGAATGCTGTTTTTAAGGTTTACTTTAACCTATTATAATTATCTGGTATAAAAAAAGACCTTCAGGCTTTTTTTTCTTCTGGTATGAAGTTACAACTTCATAACGTTGAAGATAACGTTCTGTTTCCATACGTTTGGAATGTAAACTCTGACTTCTCTAGAACTGAATTTTAATGTGCGTATTGTTATGCGTTTACTTTTCTACATTGGCTACGGAGGTATAGGGGGAGGGCTGAGATCTCATAAACATGTTAACCCCGCCGCATTTTTGCGCCTGTCCAAAGTCAGGAGCCTCTGGCCTCTGTTAGTTTTGTATTATTTTTAATTTTAGTTTCTTGTGTACAATTTGGAGTTTAGTATGGCGTTCATTGTCACTGTTCTAGTATATATATTTGTTTAGGGGCCAGCTGAAGGACGGCTCCGGGTGCGCGGGGAATTTCTCGCTGCATTGAAGACCTGTTGGTGACCTTCTGCTGTTGTCTGTTCTATGGTCGGGTTGTTGTCTCTTTGACACATTCCCCATTTCCATTCTCAATTTTATGATATATCACAGAAAACAATTATAATTCAAATTTTGCGAATTTTCATGCTACAGTGGTGTGACCGTTTAGTGACAAACTCGAGAAATTCAAAAGAGATTAAAATCATGTACATTGATATCTATACTGTTACATGGTGTTACAGGGAACAGTAAGTTTATGTGTCAACTGTTCTCTGAAGGATCTAAATGCTGAACACGATGTAACAACGTGTGGAACTGAAGCATGTTCCCAGACAACATGAGTATGTTGGCCCAACATTGGCACAACGTATATCATTGCATTGGCCCATCGTTGTATTTTAACGTTGGCCCAACGTATAAGTGCAAAGTGGGCCTACGTTGGCCCAACGTTGTACGGTTATATGCAATACATAGAGCCAACGTTGGCCCATTGTATGAAAAACGAAATCCATGTTGGCACAACGTTGGACCAACGTAGCGATATATGTTCTTATGTTGGCACTATGTTGGTCCAAGGTAGGTATTTCTCATTTTAATGTTGGCAATACGTTGGTATATTGTTTCAACCAAATTACAATGGATGCTGCATTAAGAGCTGTATATGATAAATACTCCGGAGCGCATTTGATCTTTTTTTGTATTCCAAACTGCCAAAGTTTAAGGTAGCAATTCTGTATTTTTGTATTACCCATTGTTGTTACTGTCCTTGTTTTTTTCATGAACTTTGCCTCTCTTTAATTTTATTTATTGTGTGACGCTAAGATATTTCTTTGACAATGTTTGATGGATCGACCAGATAAACTCTGTGTCATTTGGTGTCTTGTAAAGACTTGTCTCATTAGCAATCATACCACATCTTCTTTTTTCATATAAATTTCATTTATTTCTTTAACAGAACAAATGACGTATGGCTTATGGTTAGGCGATCATACAAATAGTTTTTTTCGGAGATGTAATTTTAGTTGTATTGGTTCCAGATCCAGAATGAAAATTAAATAATTCAGAAGATGAAACTTTATTTATTTTAAATTTGATATCATTGGTCGTCACCACGAGTAGTGTCCTCCTCAATTTGAACTTCAACAGTGTCATTATTACTTATATATGTTATTCTTTTTTTCCCTTCTGTATTTCTTGCCACCTTCTCAGTCAAGGCTTAAGCGCCGCCAATCTTTAGCTGCATCATCTATCTCCTTATCCGAAGACTATTTACAGCTATGTTTTTTTTCTAACCGACTCTGTAATAAAGTTATAAGTAAACTTGAATTGCGTATTAATTTGTCTAATGCATGCGTGCGTAATCTCCCTTCTAGATATGTAATATAAATTAATGTATATTCTAAATAGTTTAAACACTATTTAATACAAAATCAAATCTTAAATAACCAATTTTTTATATATTGGTTATTTGTCTAATTGTCAGAAATTCATTAGTATTAGACGGATTTGTGGGTATAACAAACCCTTATTACTTTTATTTCAGAATTCGGTATCATACTTTATATATTCGTAATATACATGATATATAAAGAATAATTTAGATGTGTATTAATGAACAGTTATATATTTGATATATAAAAACACTGTTACATATTCAAGTGTGTATATGATCAGGTTTCACAAATATATCGTATCTGTTTGCATGCGATTTAGAAATACAATAAATCTAACAAATTCATTTATATTTTAATGAAGTAGAAATCATTATACCACATTTTTGAAACATTACGGAATAAGGTACATCTTAAGACAATTTTATTTCATTAACTTCAGTAATGATCATACATGTTGTGGTTATAGATTTATATAATTTACCATTTGTTTGAAGATAATAATGTTCAGTGGCAACTATTTCATGATAATTAATAGGATTGAAATGATTTAAAATCTAGAAAATATTTCGCCCAAAACGTAGGAACTTTAAGATCAGCATTATAAAATGATAGAAATTAATATATGTTTTGATATTTAATAACATCCCTCAGATTAAAAAATCATATTGTATTTGTCATTCTGAATCGTATATATATATCAGATTTTTTAAAGTTACAACTTACATGTTACTATCTTTCTCTTTGAATCTCAGATGATATGATTTTCTCTTTTTGTTTTCTTCGTATCACTGCTTTCTTACAAATACACAACAGGAAATAATCACAAAAGTGACCATCCCATTACATTCAGATTTCCTATAAACTTAATTACCATAGCAACTATCTTTGAAATTTGTCGAACATATGGTCAACCTTATCAGAATGGGCTTGATTAACAGACTGGCTGTATCAAATATCACTCAGCATATAATTGCTATTATTATGTTTCACAAAGTTTAATGAATAAAGTTATTATAAATAATGATTGCAATAAATTTTAATTTTTAACCAGGCAATCTATGTTTACGGTATACATTTTTTTTATTACAGTAATGATATTCCAGTATAAATTTTATCTGACTTATATATAGAGTATAATATATGATCACGCAACGTTGGGCCAGCTTTGGCCCAACATAGAGTTGTAAATGTAATTTCAGTTGATAAACACTGTCGGTATAACATTAACTTTTCATAAAGCCTGCTGCAATCGAAATTATCCGCCTCCCAAGAGAAATAAAGCGTAAAATATTATATAATCAATTCTATTAACAAAATTTCATATCGGCCCTATGTTGCTACTAACATAATGCCAACATTTGCCCGATTATTTATAACCAACATGAGATAATAATATGAATTTACAACAACAGACCAACGTTTGGCCAATGTTGTGCAGCCGACACCAACGTGCGACCAATGTACCGACAATTTGCCAACGTTGGGCCAATGTTGTGTAGCCAACATAAACTTGCGACCAACGGACCGACAATTTGCCAACGTTGGGCCAATGTTGTGCAGCCAACATAAACTTGCGACCAACGGACCGACAATTTGCCAACGTTGGGCCAATGTTGTGAAGCCAACACCAACGGTCGACCAACGGGCCGACCATTTGCCAACGTTGGCCCACTGTTAGTCTGCTGACTGGGTTCTACTGTACACAGGCACTTGTCTCAGAATTTTTTTTCTTATATGTACCTTAATATTATATTAAGGTATATATATCTAGCAAATTGCAAAGTGCGGCGCCTCTGTACTATTTCAAGATTGATAATAGGATGGAAGTTCATGATCCATCAGCCTCCCATTTGACAGCAATATCAAGGTCCGCTTGTAAATTTCAAATGTCTTCTTTGGAACCAATTTCTCGGTAAATATAGAAAGGTATCGCCAGGAAAGAGGTTTATTTTCTTTGCTTTTTAGTCAGTCTGATTTGGTGTTTAGCCAGTTTCTAATGTTTTGGTGAAAGTGCATGTTAAGATTGGTGCTCTATGTGATCGAAGTTCTTTACAAACTACCACTGATGTTACCTGGTCAACTGACTTTGTGCGGATTTAAGTTTTGTTGTAATTTTTATCCACACTTGCTTATCTGATTTTAATTTCTGTTATTTAAGTGTGCTGACTGAAATCGTTGGTTTGAGATATCAGCTTTTTAGTAGTGACTGTTACAAGTATGCTCTTTTCAGTGGTGGGATTTGTAATTATCACATTTAGTGCTTTTGATGTACTGGAATCATTTAATTGGTTTTGTGTTTGAGAAAAGGTGTTGGTCTGGTTTATTAATGTATAAATAGGTCCAATATGACCACTTTTGTTCTTTGTGTACTGCTTTTCAAATGTTGTAGTTTCTCGTTTTTTGATAAATTTTGGTGTCTATATATCTTTATATATGCAGCGGGTTTAAACATGTTTTGTGAGATATGAAACCTTTATCTATATTTCTAGCCAATAAATAAACTAAGCAAGATAAACAGTTAGTAGGAGGACATTTCAGCATACCCGGGAACATCAATCCGAGTCATATTTTTTTTTATCACAATTATAAATGTTGCACACGATTTTGTTGTAAAATCCAGCCGTAAACCAAACCCTTAAAACCCAAAAATCCCGCACTCCAGGCATACGCTACCGTGAATTTACAGGAGCAGCTTGTAGACTGAAAACGAAAATATAGTTGTGTTCAGTCTGAAATTACACTAAATTGGATTCTTCTGAAAAAGAAACCATTGTATGTGTACTAATTGATATTTAAGCCTATTAAAACATGTTTTTTTTTAGGATTATTTCACCGTTGCGTTTTTTGAAAATTCAATTTTGAAGTGTACAATTTAAAAAACACCAATTTACTCTGGTTTAGCTATTTCAGTAAGTTGCAGTTGTATTTAACACATTGACACAGTCATGCATTTAAGTAACGCACATATATTCTCTAAAATAACTATTGGATGGATAATTACTCTTTTGAATGTAAATGCTGGAAGCTGTAAATCCATTTTTTTTTTTTTTACATTTTTCAATTTAAATAAAACATGACGGGTGTCAATAGTGAATCTGGATCAGCTTTCCCTTTTATGAACAGCTAGGATCAACCTATACTTTTGGTTGGGTTCGCGTTGTGCACTCTTCAGTTTTCTATATAGTTTTTTCTTTAACCTTTTTTTGTCTTATTGTCATATATCCTTTCACACACACTTTAATTTTGAATGTGACCATGAAATCTTCTGCCTTTTATTAAATCAGAAAAGTCTCCGTTAAATAGCTAGAGAAATTTACACATACATGTATGCTTTTAATTATTTAATCATTTATTTATTTCATCTTTAAATAAAACCGAACAAAATCTTTTTAAAATCAAACTAGATCAATGAAATCAGATGTCACTTTCAATGTTAAAAAATCATTTCCCAATACCGTGATCTGTAATAGACACATGAGGACGTTGTAGATATGAGAAGGTAAAAGTCTTCGACAGGAAAGTATGGCCTCCATCAAGCGAAAAGCTAAATGGTACATGGTTAGTAGTTACCCCATTGGTTGTTTGAGGCTGATTAGGAGATTTGCAAACGATTCTGTTATTGTATACATATCTTCCTTTTGTTATGATATTACCAAATCGACAAATTATCTTTTGGCAAATTGCAACTTGAAAATTTCTTCCAAAAACCTGGATGTTAGTTCCCCCTGTCACGTGACCTTCTTGTGGAAAAATTCTGAAAACTTGTGGCACAGTATTTTGAAAGGATTCCGAACAAGCACTTCCTTTTGTGTTGATGATAAAGTCATTATATAATATATTCCATTTTTGTATTGCTGCGATTTTCTCAGAACTTGAAAGTGAACTATACTGTAGCGAATTAAGAGCTAGATGTCGGAGATCGGCCAGAGTAAGTCCCCAACTCTTGAAAGCCTCATACCAATCGACGGTGAATTCGTCATAGCCGAAAGTACCTGGATCGTCTGAACCTAATATAACAGGTATTCCATACCTAAGATAGGTGATAGCTGGATGATGGCGCTGATCTGCGACGTATCCCAACATTTTGTTGCTAATTGGATTGACCTCTACTGCGGGGGTCTCATTGGGGGGTTCCAATCCCGGATCCCGCTTACCGTTTTGTCAGATTCCCGTATCCCGCTTACACTATGTACATAAGCAATTCTGATTTTTTTGTCATTTCCCGGGTCCCGCTAGACCTCATTTCCCGTTTTCACGACACAATAATTTGACTTTATCGTGTCACGCTTACCAAAAATCGGCAATCCCGCGTCACGCTTAGACCCCAATGAGACCCACTACTGCAATTTTATTCTTTTTAAGCACTTCCATGAGGTAGGGATGTTTCACGTATCCTATTCCGTGACCAACTCTTTTCGCACCAAGAAGGATTGCATCGTAAAGATTGTCCATTGTCGGGACAGGATCATCATCATGAAGAGATGTCATAAGATCGTCTGGCCAGTTTGTTTCCCCATCGTGAAAAAAGTATGGCAACGTTAAGTTCTGAACTTTTATTTTGGAAAAGTCTTCAAGGAAAAACAAAAGAGAATAGCCCCTGTCTTCCTCAGACACGAGATCAAACCCTGACACCAAGTTTGGATATTTTTCATACAACCTCGATCAAGGCCTTTTGCACGTCTTGTCCCACATAATTTATTTTCCCGCCGCGATAGGAGTTAACTATTCTTTTATACCCGATAAAATTAGGATGGCTTCCTTTAAATGTTTTAATAACTTCCTCGACCATTTTCAATTCTAGCTCTCCGTAATCATTGTCAATAAAGTGTTTTCCATTTTTTGAAGCATATTTTGTATCTCGATCCAGCACATAAAGCTTATTGTAGGCTGATGACTTTGCTTCGAGATATTGCACGTTTTCGTCGATTGCTGCCTGAAGCACTGCATCCATGTATAATTTGGTAAAATTTGCATTATTGATAATATGTGAACCGATCACGCTGAATAATGGACCAATTTCTTTCCATCGAAGTCCACTGTCTGTTGGATCATTTATTGCTTTATCGTCAATAATTCCCAGAAAAGTTGAATGCTGAACCAGAATGTCTTTCGTGTAAGTAGAATTCTCTTTGACCTTAGCCCATCCTGCTGGTGGATTCAAGAAAAAGTCCATATTCCATTGTTTGGGTGGACCCGTCTTTACGTACAAATTTTCGTACAAAGGGCTTGCAAAGATTAAATCAAGTATCTTCAACTTACTCACAACATGATCTGTAAAAATTCAAAATTATTCAGAAAATTAGTCTTCATACATTACATTAAGAGTTTCGATATTTGTAGACAGGTTCCCGACCGTCAAGTTTGATAATATTTGAAAAGATACTGAATATTTTAAGGATATAAGTGACCAACTTAGTTGGTTGCAGCAATATTAATGATATCAGAGAATGCATGCTATACCTCTTCAAATATGCACAATTATGAATATCATAATTAATTTAATTTAATAGATATCTTTTAATGCATTTCATGATATTGAATAGTTAATACCGAGTTTAACAAACCAAGCTATATATTTAATTGTCAGAAACAACGAACGAATTACAATAAAACAACTTTGTTTTAATATATATATCTCTGCATGTGTGTGGATTTTTAAATGTTAAATAACAAAAATACCAAACTCCGGGGGGAAATTCCATTTAGTATTTACAACGATGTGTGAAGACGTTCTTTGACATACCTGTCATTCATCAACTTTCTGCTCAGACATTGGTTGACGTTTTACAAAGTCTGAGTAGCAGATTCAAGCTCTTCGGCTGCTGTCTGCACTTTGGTCGTATTTTTGTCTCTTTGACATATTCCCCATTTCCATTCTCAATTTTATCTTAAATACAGAATGCGTTGGGAAATGTATATCCCATATGCAGGTGAAGTTGGTATATGTTGGGGGAAATTGATTTAAAGATTAAAATCGTCTTGTTTGTCAAATATTCTGATACTGAGATGACTGCTTATGTTAAATTCGAGGTCTAAGTCTAAAAATAGGGCAGATGAAGTCGTGTATTTTGTTTCTTTAATTTCTAATTATAACAATGGAACCCAATCAGAAAAGTTTGGATTGTTAGTGGAAAGAACATCATCAATATATCTGAATAGGAAATAAAATGATCTGGCTTTTTCTTTATCTTGTTGTTTTAACAAGGGTCTGCAGGAACTCAGACACACATATAAATAAGAAGAGGTAGACAAGGAGAGGCAAACAGTTCGTGCCTGTTTGAATGTTGACAATTTGTTGAAACAGTCATCTCCAAATACAACAAATATGTTGTCATTAAGAAACTCCAGCATACTGATCACTTGTTCCTCTGTGTAGCATGTTTTACTTTTTTGTTTGTTATTTAAAAAATATGCCATATTGTATCCCAAAGAAATAAATTTATAGCGTATGTTACCTTTTTTATGCTGAAAAGCATTGTGGATGAAATTATTTAGACGATGTTCAATTTCACATAGGTAATGGTGAATAAAGGGTTAAAAAATCAAAAGTTTGTTCACTATTAACCTATCCCTTTTTTATAGAAAAAATAACAACTTCAGAATAAATGTGACTAAAGTAGATATAACTTACTATGATGCAAATGCATGTTTCCCCCTTTGGGGAATCTTTTAAGAAGCTTGTAAATCTTTGACTGCTTGATGTCAGCGATATGAAGTTTTATAGGTCTAGCAGGCGGAAAGTCATCACGGGTTCTATTAAATTCTTCCCATTTCAAGAACTCAAGATAGCTGTATACAATTTGTTCATTCTATGGGAAAATATAGATAATCATAATCATGAGTGTGCACACTTATATAAGTATCACCAAAACTAAGTAAGGTTGATTAATCAATTTTTAATCGTCGAAGTGTGGACCAATACGTTTTTAGTTGTATCAAACAATTGAATTGGTATATAATGTATGTCTTTTTTTAAATTGAAATAACACACGATTGGACAAAACTCTTATTTATCGTCACAAGCGTGACAAGACTAGAATATATAATCTTTTTGACTGCAAATGTGATTTTTTTGCGTCATTATCAGACGATGTGTCTCGTACCAAGACCAACATATTGCAGCGATAAGCTCATGAGGATGAAACATTTGTCATTTCCAAAACATAATTAACGTATGTCATTCTGCAAGTGGTTAATACCATTAGAAACGTGCCCTGTACTGTCAATAGTTATCAAAGGTACCAGGATTATAATTTAATACGTTAGACGTATCCACATGAGACCTTTGACTTTCACTGTAAGATATTTTTGAGCTTGTTTTTCCGTATATTTTTTGAAATTTTTACACACCAGGCTGATTATATTTGTTTCCTCTATCATTGGCGTACATCCAACGTCTTTATTCAAATGGCGTTCCCCGATAACATATTGAATTGCTTTTTTTTTTACAATGAAGGAAAATCATGCACACCTTGCTAACAAATAAAACTGTTGATAAACGTAAATACTAGTACCTATTAACTTAATCTAGGTTATAATTGGTTTCATGTTTACTACTTTTTTAATTTCATTTTGTTTTCCTGATTCGTTTACTAATATATATATATATATAAACTCATCATAGATACCAGACGCGCGTTTCGTCTACAAAAGACTCACCAGTGACGCTTGAATCCAAAAAAGTTTAGAAGGGCCAAATAAAGTACGAAGTTGAAGAGCATTGAGGACCAAAATTCCTAAAAGTTTTCCCAAATACAGCTAAGACAATCCATGCCTGAGGTAGAAAAGCCTTAGTATTTCGAAAATTCAAAATGTTGTAAACAGTTAATTTATAAATATAACTATATCAATTTTAATTCATGTCAGCACAAAAGTACTGACTACTGGGCTGGTGATATGTATGCCCTAAGCTTGGTTCGAAAAGAATCATTCGAACTGATAGTATAAGCCAACATGTTCGTTAAACTTGAACAATAAGAATTTCACAATGTTCGTACTTGTTTGATAATAGAACTTTATAGATATGGTATGGTTATTGTAAAATATTGCACCCATTTTTAAGACGATAACAAAAATTGTTAATAGTTTCTGGATTTTATTATTCCCATTATTCGATAGATTACTTTTTTTCTGCATGAAAGAAATGTGGTTTACTCACACCTAATATTCGATTTCGGTATTGCATATGATATAGGCAACATATCAAAACCTACAGTTCACGATGGCAATATCGATTTGAATGCAATGGCAATTGGAAACGCAAATACAAATCTGCTATGCACGATAGCGAAAACGATTGATTCTAATCTATATAATCTATCGCCATGATGTCGATACAATGACGTGTACCTTTACTTCTGTGTTCTGCAATATGATTCATGCTGAACGTGCGAAAAAGAGGAAACGAAGTAACGTTTGTGTTGCATTTGGACGGACAACTAGATACATCGTATTTTTGTGAGAGTACTATTACCAATTCCCGTTGTTATCATTCTTATAACTTATATGTGTTTTTAAACACACTACCAACCTCGTCATACGCTTGTTGGTATCCTGCCAAAGTATGCTCTTCGTCCTGCAAAGCTTGTCGCTGTAGTGAGTAGTTATACTCAAACGCACCAAACGAATCATCATATGCAAGCGTAGCGTTTACCATATATAGCAAAATAAATGTCAACCTTTTAATCAGCATGATAAAGATTTGGCTTATAAGTAAGATATTTGGATATCTTCCTTTGCTGAAAAAAATGTGATCATCAATATCGTAGATATATTTAGAAACTTCATAAGATTAAAGGAAACTAATGATATGAAGCTTGTTATTACAAAAACACATGAGATCCTCCCGATAATTGGCCATCTTCGTGTTGCCTTAAGCTTATCTTTAGTTTTCTAGGGAGTGTTTTGGTTGATTGGTATTTGTCTTTTCGTCATTTTTATTGTTTTGTTCTCGACATATGAATTTTGGTCGACTCCTTCGGTATTTTCCATCTCTTTTTATTGATCTTCAAATCTCTTAGACCGGATAATTTTACCGGATTTGTAATAACACAAGCAACAAGACGGGTGCCACATGTGGATCAGGATCTGCTTAGCCTTCAGGAGCACCTGATATCACCCCCATTTTTGGTTGGGGTTTGTGTTGCTGAATCTTTAGTTTTCTAGTTGTGTCTTGTGTACTATTATTTGTTTGTTTGTCTTTTTATTATTTAGCCATGGTGTTGTCAGATTATTTTCAATCTATGAGCTTGACTGTCCCTCTGGTACCTTTCAACCCCTCTTTTAGATCTATTATGAATATATCATTTAAGCTTAACATAAAATGCAATTTTAAAGAAATCTCACGAACTGCATGCAAACGGCGCAATACTGAGTTGGTCGACAGGATAAGTGTCTTCTGTCTTCCATTAAAAATATGTTGAAATTGCTATATTTGACATTAAAGGGTCAGTTTATTCATACTTTTGATACTCATCATAGAATTTTAATGAAATCGGCAGTATTCAATTAAAGAAAATTGTGTTGTGAAATCTGGGTCACCGAACTTGTATCAAATACTAAGTCAATATATAGACAAAGAATATTAACAGTAATCAAAAGCTGGCTCAAAATGCACAGACATCATACCAGCTGATTCTCACTGTAAGTATATATCACTTGCAACATCAACTGTAGAAAGTCAATAAAAAAGACCGTTTAAGATTTCTTCAAAATTAGCCGCTGTCTGCAATTTTTAGAGGTCGAACAAAGTAATAATAAAAAATCCTTTTCCACAACTAGTCAACTGTTTTATCATTTGAAAGGTTAAAAAAGTGACTATGATATCAACAATTTAAAAACATATATGTCTATTGTTTTGTCTTCATTTGAAAAACCTAAACTTCTTACCTTTGATTAGCAATTTTTTTATATCAAGATCAACTGGTTACATAATTTCGTTATCTAGCTACCTAGATGTTAATGTGTAATCCCTTGTCACTATTTTCTATTTATCAGCTGTCAGCTTCAGTCAATTAAAAAAAATCAATGATGGCAATATGTATTTGTATTTCTCATCATATGCAGTGTTTCCGTCGGTGTTACACCTCTCCTTTAAAAAAACCCAATAATGGACTCGGCAACTGAGAATTGCAACACATATGGGACAACATCCCTATTGCGCCTCGAAATGAGGAACTCAAAAGTCACGTGTAAAGAAAAAATCTCTGTGTAGGAATATTGGACATATTTCTATTTTTAACAAATGACTGAACTTAATTATTTGTGGTGATTAGGAAAGTAGAGGAACATAAAATAAATGTGTAAAAACTATGGAGCTATTGAATGTGTTCAAAGTATTAAATTTTCAAAGAACTTATTGTTTTAAAAAGGGGATATTTTACCACAAGGAGCCGCATCACAAAAGGATGTTCCGGGTTTGCTAATTTACGGGAAAAGTAATCTCACTTCGTACCCCGAAAATTTAACCACATATGTGAAAATGTCACAGTTTCGAAACGAGCTATCATACATATCCAAGTTTACGATATGAACTGTGCTACAGGAAAAAACGTTACCATTACCGCCTATGTAAAAACAATTAAAGATATTGAGCCATATGATTGTTATTGCAAAATGTACAGCGTGTATGAATACTATCAAATCAGTATTTAAGTACTTCAAGGAATGGTATGGATTGATTGATTGATACGTGACTGCTGTACGGCGAATCAGTAAAAAAAGTATTTTGCGGCACGAATGTTACGGATGTTTCAACACTATTCCCCAGCGATAAAAATATTAATCGCATTGTTTAATTGTGGTAGCATAATTTGTATGCCAGATTTCTTAAAATCGAATGTTCTCCTAGTTCTCAACGTGTTCTGAAACTAGACGAATAAACCAAAATGAAAGATTGATGTAAAGGTGTACCGGCATTTTCACAATTAACATTAAATTATTTATTGTACATTACTAGAACCAAATAACTGCTTTCATTTTCTGGAATCTTTTTTGAAATCAAAGCATAGAAAATTGGTTCGCTGATCTTTCACAATACTGATAAATTAAAGAACTATATAAAACGAAGAAAATGTTTGACGCAGAATTTTTAAATCAAGTAGTATAAAAAATAATCATATGGTTGTAAAGACAACATCAATGGTATATGATACCAAGTCTCCCCTGCAACCCAGTAAATGTGCTTCTGCGTTTTGCACAAATGTCATTAGGAATTCATTACATTCACAAAAACATTTTTTCATTAGCTCTTCAAAACGTATAAGTGTATTGCAAGTTATGTTGGAAAATGATTGTGTCACAAATGTCCATTTTTATTAATATAAACTTGGATGTTGCCTTCCACAGACTTTCAGACTGGTTTGGAATTATAAAAGACGAATCAGGATCTGATCCTTTATGAAAATTCACAAAAGTGTTCTAACAAACAAGTTGTGTTGCTTGGTTTCCAAATTAGTTAAAAAGTAAAATATCAAAAATACTGAACTCCGAGGAAAATTCAAAACGGAAAGTCCCTAATCAAATGGCAAAATCAAATGATGAAAAACATCAAACGAATTGACAACAACTGTCATATTCCTGATTGGGAACAGGCATTCACAAATGTAGAAAATGGTTGGTTGAATCTGGTTTTATAGCGCTAAACCTCTCACTTATATGACCGTCGCATTATATTCCATTATATTGACAACGATGTGTGAACAAAACAAACATACATAAGCCACTTTTTTGAGACGTCGTATGATTCCCAATGTAACAGAAAAACATGTAGGAATTAAGGAATAACAGTACTGTAGTTGAAGAGTTGCCACCGTCAATTGTAGATTTGACGGTCGCAAATGTAGTTTTAAAGGCGACGCGTAGCGGAGACAGTAAAACGGAGATTTGCGACCGTCAAATCAAAATTGACGGTGGCAACTCTTCAACTACAGTACTGTTATTCCGATTCTAATGCATTTCAAAAAGAAATAATACGATAAAACTTGGAAAAAAGTCTAAATTTGACAAATAAAAAAAAATCCGCGAAACTTCATGAATGATTTTGGCGCAAAGACGTCATGGGTAAACGTGACGTCATACAAACAAAAACTTATAAACTGGAGGTTATTACGTTACCTGAACGCTTCAAATTCGGATAAAATAACTTGCTGCCGAGTTTTTTTCTTGCTTTGTCGCGCCAAAAGCATCTTGACGTTTCTTATCTGTGACGTTGCAAAACTTGTGCCTATCTGTAAAACTGCGCTTTCCCGCCGTCCATAATTTTTCCCGCGTCAATGTAGCCGTAATTATGAAAACGATGTATAAGTAGTTTTACGGAGGTTAAATATGCTCTAAGATTGTCATAAACGATGTTTTTAATACAAGATTATTTACAAATACAACTTTTAACCTTGGAATGTATTTTTTTTTTATCTTTCTTGTCTTAAAATAAAGTGAAAATAATATACCAATTGCTATACTAGCTTTAAGGGCGACTTTGTTTTATCTTTGTCAAGTGAAATGCATAAATGATTCTTAATCACCTATGAAATAGTAAAATATTTATTCTCGTTTTTTTATTAGATAATTGGTATAAATACTGTAAAAAAAAAAATCTCAAATCATTATATAAACGGCAAAACAACGGCACTCAATGGAAATGAAAATAAAAACAAAGCGTGAACAAATTCATAAAAATAAATAAAATCTCCGAGCAGCTGTTCTATAGTGGAAGATATTAACAAGCAAAATCGAGAGAATTGTGCAAATGATGATACAAGCATGAAAATTAGCACGAAGCATCATTTTTATATACTTTTTAAGAAAAAACTGCTGGCCATAAAAAAAAATCATTTTTTCAAGATGGCCACCACCTTTTCTAAAATGGCTGTTTTTTCTAGGTTTAAAATACATATTTTTCTGGAAAACGATTTCTTTGGACTTCTTTAAGAAAAAAATTTGGTGGCTACCTTCTTTTCGTTTGACATATATATACTAGAAATGAATATTTTACACGTTCAGGGTTTGCGCATGCGCGAAAATGTTACAAAATTAGCACAAAAACATTTGAACTATTCATTATATACTTAGCGCTTTTGGATTTTTAATGACGTTCTGAATTTGTTTAATACCCTTTTTAAGGTTATGATACATATGCGTTTAACAATTTCGCGCATGCGCAGACTATTTGTAGACATAAAGAGCTATTTGCACGTACAACAAGGGCACAATAATGTAAATCGTAGTTCATCTTACAGATGAGGATTTGGATTTTGTTAACATGTCATCATTTCTTTCCTCTAAACATCTAAGCTCTTCTGGTTAAGTTCGTGTAACTTCTATGACGCCATTGTTTGAAAACACGTCCTTTTAGGTGCAATGATCAAGCATTCATTGGATAAGGTGAAAAAGGTGGTTACCTTTCTAAATCCCGGGCAACCATAAAGTATAGCTACAGATCTACCACTTTGGTATTGGCTAAGCAATTTCAGTCGGAAAGGTTAGATTTGTACGGGGAAGATAAGTTTATCGTCATGTTTGGTGGATTGTTCATGTACATTACAATGCCTTGTTTTAAAAGTCTGATTGAAATATTGCGTGAGAGTTGATGCACATGCGCCCTCACTGAAGCCGATATTGCAACACCTAGAATGGCAGATTATTTTCATGTATGTTCAAATGCAATTAGGACTAAACACGCACATCGATGACAACATGGGTTTTGCTTGAATTGATAATGTCAGCTTATGAAAGCGTAAACACAGAAAATATAACTCATCACTCCGTGACGTTTAAGTATTTGATCAACTGTTGTAAGGAAAGAGTGTCTCATCGACCACAGTTTAATTTTTGGCGTTCATTTATGAATTAAGAACTTCTTGTGCTTTCGGTAGTACGCCCATTTCACAAGTCAGAAATCGTACTTTACAAATAGTCCATACCAAGCATGATACCGTATTGTGTTTGTCTTGATCATGTTAATTATGCTCGATGGTTACCGATCCATTTCCGAGATCGAACATCAGCGACAGGTAGCAATGAAATTTACAAGTGGTAATTTTACTATGCGTAAGACCAGATAGTTGTTTTCTTAAACATGTTGAATCACAATTTTATCAGACACAAAAACAGAATAATACAAATGTGAAGGGCGATGTTGGTGCCATACGTTTAACCGAAGATCCATTCGAGACGATGTATCATGGTAGCTGGACCAGAATTCAGTAGACTGGTGGATGCATTTTATAGATCTAGTGGTTTGAGTCATTCTACAACAGATGAACGACATCATGAAAACTCTAAGATACACAAAAGTTTTTCTTCGAAAACTTCAAAGGTTTTTCAAAGTGATGAACGAGTTTGAATTCATTTCTACAAGAGTCGTCAGATTTGTACACAATTGACTCCTTTAAGGAAGTTGTTGATTCGGAAGCAGGTAAGATATGTATATAAACTCAAAGTTATTGGGTTCAAACAATACGAAGATCTTTTGAAGCAAATGGAAAACGAAAGAGAATCTGTTTTTATAACCAGATAAAGAAGATCAATTTCCTATAAAAGGCGTAAAATGAAACTGGAAACTTCTTTGTCAAAAACAAAGCTGGAGAACATGAAAAGTGATTCCGATCTTTTTTCTTTACTTTAATTTCTTGTCAAAGTAGACAGTTTGACTTTGCAGATTTCTTTAGCCATGAAAACCAAAACGTCTTTGTCTCAGAATGTCACTTTAACCAGTGGTATTAAATCACAGCAAGTTGGTGTACTTGAGACATTTTGCGATTTCACATCAACTGATCAAAATTCTGACGCATTTGTCGTTTGTGGAGCAGCAATGGTTTATTCCAGGCCACCACGTGGGGCAAAATATTTGATGATTATGCCTTTTAGCCTAAAATCTTGCAACGATAAATAAGTATCCAAGAGTAGACATTGTATTTGATGCTTCTTAAGTGAACGATTTAAAGACTGGGACGAGAAAAAAGGCAAGTTACTGGTGCTAGACGGGAAGTTGTTGGTTCTGGTAACACGCCAAAGGTCCGGAGTTGCTTTTTCTGTGAAGATGACATCAAAACGGATTTGTTCAAGTTTCTTGCCGACATAATTGCTTGTTTAGTGATTTATAAAAATGCTTATGTTACTCAAGGTGAAAATATTCTTTCAATTTCAATACGGATACTTCCCAGCTTTCCCCTTGTAACCACGAAGAAACAAATACACGAACGATTATCCATGACAAGCATGCTGCTGAAAATGATTGTGAAAAGTAGTTTTTAGTAGTACTGACACAGATGTAGTAGTATTAGAAATTGCAGCACTCGCAAGATGGGGTGTGGGCAAATTGTGAATAGGTTTTTGAAGGAATGAAGGCTTTCTATGGCTTCCTCTACATGTCATAGAAAATTCGTTTGGTCCTCGTGTAGTTCTCCTTTTCTGCAATGCATTTAATGGATGTGACACTGTGTTGGCATTTTATGGTAAAGTGAAAAGGTCTGCTTTGCACACATGGAAAGTATTCCCAGATGTAACAGACGTTTTTATCCCGCTTGTGTATCAAAACACAGACACAGACATTGATGGTATAGGAGCATCATGTATGGCAACATTAACATTTGCTGTTAACGAGGCACGATTTAAACCATTTACAAGGAAGCCTCGGATTTATGATGCTATTCTGCCTACCAGAGGTTCTCTTCCGGATCACATTAAAAGAGAAGCATATCAAGGTGGACATGTTTGGGCTTATCCAGATTTATGCATTCGACAGGTCCATTAACACTCTAGTTGGATAAAAGAAAATAAAACAATGACAGTTGAAAACCAAAATGGATGTCTTTGGCTGCCGTTGCATTCACGTGTCAGGATTTTTGAAATCCGAATACAAGAAATCAAGCTGTGTGGGTAACTGTAAATGCTACCGTTCTGGTCTTCCTTGTACAGGTGTGTGTATTGGTAACTTTCAGATAATTATTAGATACTCAACTTGTATATATGCATTTGAACAGAACAAAGACTGTGATATCTCTTGTTAAGTTGATAGAAATGATGAAATTGACATTTTCCACGTTGTTGCCGCTAATTTGGAACCGGAAGTAACTTTTTTCTTTATGTATGTATTGTTTTGTCGTACTTTAGGAACTTTAATTGAAGTTTTATCAAAACTTACATCGGATTATACCTATAAAACAGCTTTAAAAGGATTTACGAAATGTAGCCAATTGGATATGACGCCATTTCCAAATGAACGGTGGCCATTTTGAAAAAATGAAAATTTTTGATGGCCAGCAGCTGATTTTTTTTAATTGTCATTTAGTCAACCTGTATACCAAATTTCATGCTTGTATCACGATTTGCACAATTATGTCCATAATATCTCCCACTATATGAACTACTTCCTGTTGTAAAGTATCAAACGTGTCAGATTAAAATTATCATGATTTCAATCCTTCTTTCGGTAGGCGAGAAAATATTTTTTATATAAAAATTATTATCCATATTCATTTTGCTTATTTCTTAATCATGTTTATTATAATTTTGTTGACCACTTATTGCTCAAATTTTAGAGAATACGAATTAAAAAAAAACCTAGTAAAAACGAGGTAAGAAATTCTCTAAAATGATTTTTTATTGTCTACAAGTGAACCTGAATCAATAATAAATCATTTTCATTTACTATGATAAAGTACACAATGTAATTAACATACACGAAATATCTTTAAATCTGTTAATTGACAAATTGTTCTCTTCTCAATGTTCAGTGGCAAATATTTCATGCAATATTAAGGACGTCTGAATTCAATATACAATAAATTTATTGCTCTATGAGTCCTACAAAGTAAAAGATCTGTGGTGAATGCCAGAAAAAAAGAGGTTGCCACTGGGAAAGGATATCTATGATATATATGATAGGAATAGAAATCATTATGTCTACTACTAATTAAACATCCCCATTTCGAATGAAAATAAACATTTTTAAGGCAGTGCTTCCATGATGAAACATGTGTGTACTTTTACAAAAAAAAAAATCCTAACTGAGATTTCAATCGTGGTATTTGAGCCCTAAATAAATTATCCAGTTCTTTTAAATAAAGCGTGTATGGTGTATTGTGAATGAATATTAATATTTAACGTAATCAAGTATAACAGTTACCTTTTTATGATTATTTATCAGGGATAAGATTTTTGATTTATATGAGATATTCTGATTGATAGATGTAGAAAAAAAACCGTAAAACAAATTTCTCGAAAGAATGCAACATTTTACATGAAAATGACGGACTAGATAATTAGTAAACACGTTAAATAAGTTTGTATTATAGTACTAACAAGCTTATGATCCTGTATCATTTCTTAACATCCGTTTAAAGTACACTTTTAAAGCATTTTATTCAGTTTGCTTCATTCCCGCCAAAATCGCCCTTTTGACGCCGTATTGTGACGTTGTCAGTGCCCCTGAGTATTGTGACGTTACAATGGACCTTTGACGTTCTACACAATCAACAAGATTTGTGTGTAGAAGCCATAAATGTCCCTTTGGCAGCAAGAGGGTTAAAACGGCGAATTCGAGGTAGGAGTTGTTTTATTATGGATTATATATTAGTAATCGAACATTTGTTGATTCAATCATTTCAAAATGTTGTCCCTCCTTAGGTACGCCTGGTCAACTGTGGATTTGACGGCAACTTTTAGCCAATGAAAAAAATTGTTACATACAAATTGCATTAGAATTGGATATCTATACCATTAGAAAATATTGTGCATATGATGATTGGTGACCATAAGCAGTTCGTGTACAAAAATGTTCTCGTGACCGTTTTAAGATTTTTATCGTTTAAGAAAAACTACTCTGACTACATTACATGATTTATTTATTTATCAAGTTTTTCCAGATAATAAGTGACCTACAATGTTTTATCATATGCATTTTAAAGTCGAGCAAATATTTCATTATCAGTAAACCTTCAACTTTAATTTTATCAAGCCAAATTTGTAATAAGACGAACTTTGTAATCGATGATAACCTACGTTTTGTTTTGAAATACACATACCTTAACTGTATAGATATAAGACTTCAGACAAATTTGCTTTTTTCTTGGGGGTGGGGGATGGGGGGATTGTGTGTGTGTGTGTGTGGGGGGGGGGGGGTAATAAAACCAGATGAATGTAAAAAAAAAAAAAAAAACAAGTAAAAGACATATATTTAATATTTCAAACATTACACGACAATTTCGTATCAACTGCTGATAAATAAATTTAATACAAAACTAAAGGAAGGCAATATGTTTTGATAAAATCAGAGTTTATAAAATAATTTTTTTATGGAAATACTTTTAATATATGCAAATTTTGAAAGAGATCGAATTATCAAAAATATCATCTCAAACGTGTTATATGTTTGACTTTTCAAAGTTTTGCAGTTTTTATATATTTTAAACGGAAGTGAGCGCTTAACCCTTTACATATTGTAGACAATGTTGTATTGTAAATACAACAATAGAACAGAATGTACATGTATAACCGTAAAAAAGAATGGACAACAGGTAACGATTTTTCGCTATATAGATGACGTTCTATCACTAAATGATTAAAAAAATTGGTGACTGTTGAACGCATCTATCCCATCGAACTAGAGATAAAGGATACAACAGATACAGTTAAATCGGCCTTATATTCTGACTCAAATCTAGAAATTGACTAAGGGTCGGTTGAAAACAAAACTTTACGACAAAAGAGATGATTTCAGCTTTCAAATTGTAAACTTTTCATTTCTAAGAAGCAACATTCCAACAGCAACTGCATACGGGGTATATATCTCCCAATTGATACGATATTGCCGTGCTTACATTTCCTTACATGATTTTTTATGACCCCGCAACGAAGTTGTCGGTGCCATATAGTTTTACCCTTGTCCGAAATTCCGTCATTCCGCAGCAAACCATTATACGGAGTTTTTTTCTAAACGCCTTCAGATATAGGGCTGATTTTTGGTTTGTGAGTTAACCATGATGAGTTACAGATCAAGTTTAAGTTTTGTTCCTCTCCATTAATTTTTGCTAAAATTAAGGGTTTACAACTTTGAAAATTGTTGAAGATCACAGTTATACGGAGTTTTTTTCTATACGCTTTCAGATATTGGGCTGATTTTTGGTATGTGAGGTAACCATGATGAGATACATGTCAAGTATAAGTATTGTTCAACTTCGCTAATTTTTGCCCAAATTACGGGCTTTGATAAATTATTGAAAATAACAGTTATGTAGACTTTTTTTTCTAAACGCTTTCAGATATTGGGCTGATTTTTTGTATGTGAGTTACTCATGATGAGTTACAGATCAAGTTTAAGTTTTGTTCCTCTCCATTAATTTTTGCCAAAATTAAGGGTTTACAACTTTGAAAATTGTTGAAAATCACAGTTATACAGACTTTTTTCTATAGGCCTCCACATTTTGAGCTGAGTTTTGTTAACAGTTATACAGACTTTTTTTCTATAGGCCTCCACATTTTGAGCTGAGTTTTATTAACAGTTAATTTATAATTAATAACATATCAATGTGAGAATACCCTCATGTTCGTGTCCACATGTGTTATTGAAATTGCTGATGTTTTAACTTTTGGGGACGGGGCCATTCGTGTCGCTTTGAAACATCTAGTTTGATAGAGAGTTGCTGCTCACAAGGAAGCTATTAAACCAAGAGTTCCAAATGGTGAAGTTGAAATCATCCCTTCGTAAATTTTACGGACGCCATCACGAGTTGGTCGACCGTTACGAAATAACAGTTTCACAAATGATATCGGATATGTTCCTTACGTCGTAACTACAATCCCCTTCCCTTTCATGAATGTGACCTTCTGAATTATACTATTTACCGGATTTGTTATAACATAAGGTAGCACTCCACAGTTCGAAAATAAAATTAAAAATGAGGCACAAAATGTTTTATCATCTCCTATTCCTGGATTTCTAATGCATTAACCTAACTGTTTGTGTTGTACATGTGCATATATATGTAATCAGTATCTGCCATATATTTGATTTTCAAAAGTTAATAGGGTGAAAAATAATTCCTTTTATGTGTATCCATGGCAACATTCTGCATTTATTTACCATAAAATATTGCAAAAAGGGAGGGGGGAAACACGTTACATATCCCCCAAAATTTGGATCAAACTAGAATTTCAATGCCTTTGAGTGATACCTTTTTAGAAACTGTTGCAATAAATCTTTCTTATGATCAAATAAATAATGGGTGTCTTTCGCCTCATTTTTCGTAAAATCGAATCACAATGTTCGTGCGATAAAAAGTTAGAAAAAAACATTACAATAATTGCCGGACCAATGTATGGTAGGGAAATGCAAATACGGACTGTCATACAGAAAACAACCTATATTACACACATTACATAACCTTGATGTTCATATAAACCCAATACAAAGGCTATTTTAATACTCACATATCCAAAAATGAATTTTACTGCACACTAGCTCTCATATTTGAAAACTCCACAGGGGCCAAAATGCGAAACTACACACCTAACTGTGGAGTGCTACCTAAGCAACACGACGGGTGCCACATGTGGAACAGGAAAATGCCTGTACCAAGTCAGGAATATGACAGTTTTTGTCCATTCGTTTTTGATGCGTTTTGTTATTTGATTTTGCCATGTGATTATGGACTTTCCCAATTGATCTTCCTCTAAGTTCAGTATTTTTGTGATTTTACTTCTTACCCTTCCTGAGCACCTGATATCACCCCTAGTTTTTGATGGGGTTTGTGTTGCTTATTCTTTAGTTTTCTATGTTGTGTCATGTGTTCTATTGTATGTCTGTTTGTCTGTTTGTCTTCTTTCAATTTTAGCCAGGCGTTGTCAGTTTATTTTCGATCTATGAGTTTAATTGTCCCTCTGTTATCTTTCGTCCCTCTTTCGTTACTGTTACTTCTTAATCTTATGGTTCATGTCATTACTTCTTAATCTTATGGTTCATGTCATTACTTCTTAATCTTATGGTTCATGTCAATATATTTCTGATGAAGCAAGGATGGCTTAAAAAACCATATGCTAGTTTGAACATCTAATTAGGAGACAAATGAAGACAACATTTGTATACCGGTGTTCAAAAGTCATGTCTTTCGTTATGATTGATATTAAACAGTGCATGATAAAATAGTACAACAACAATTGTGTTTATCAATCTATTCCTTAACAAGGGAACTGATTATTATGATCAATTATTGTTTGTTTCTGAATCCTAATTGCGAATGTGTTTATAAAATATAATTGGATTATTCATAATAGAGCTTTCTTTTTGAAAATTGACGAAAGGTACGAACGAACGTAAAGGGATCACGTATTTCATTTCTACAATAAAAGTTAAAAGAGTCTTTGTTTTAACCAGTGAAACAGCATTCTTTTCTAAATCAAGTTTATTTTAAGAAATGATAATATTGTAAATAATACACGATTTTAATATAATCAAACAGAGAAAAATAGTGTCAAATACACTTACGTCCGATACGTTACTTACGTAAACCACGAGTACACACATTTCCGCAGGAATTTTTTAAGCACGAGTTTCACGATAAACATTTCAATGACATTATTGAAGTACGTTTAAGGAGGCTCGACAAGATTCACATTTATTTTTATTTGTTACAGTACACTTTCAGCAAATTGTCAAAGTGGAAAATCGAGATTTGCTAAAACAATGATGCTACAATGTTTTTAAAAAGTAATGTTGAATAAATCTAGAAACAAGGCTTTGTATATCAAGAAAATAAATCTACAATTTTGCACCATACATATTGTGGATTTTATAATGACGATTTAACAGTACACATGTTTGGAAGATAGACGCGAAGTTGTCACTTATCGTCCAGTGGCTAATATTTCGTGAATGTTCAGGACTATAGGCAAAACGCAGTTTCAACTTTTGATCCTCAGTGCTGTACAACTTTGCACCCTTTTTTTGACTATCGAACTTTTATAACTGGGCGTCATCGGTAAGTCTTGGACGAGGCGCGTTTTTGACGTATTGTATTTTAAACCTGATGCCTTTTGTTATCTATTATTCATGTGTATCTTTGCCTAATACGTTCTCCTATTTATTTGTATTGTAGTCCTGTAATATTATGTTGTCATTTTAATATTATATTTAACAATGCCATTAAAGTGCAAGGTTTGGCATGCCACAAAACCAGGTTCAACCCACAATTTTTTTCTTTAAAAATGTCCTGTTCGAAGTCAGGAAAATGGCCATTGTTATATATCATAGTTCGTTTCTGTGTGTAACATTTTTAGGTTGTGTTTCCGTTGTGTCGTTTGTTTTCTCCTATATTTGAGTGTGAATTCACATTACTATAAGACGTGTCACGGTACTTTTCTATCACAAATTCATTGATATGTTTTTTATGTTATATATGTTATTCTCATCGGATTTTGTCTAATGCTTAGTGCGTTGCTGTGTGTGTTACATTTTAATGTTGTGTCGTTGTTCTCCTCATATATTTAATGCGTTTCCCTAAGTTTTAGTTTGTTACCCCGATTTTGTTTTTTGTCCATAGATTTACGAGTTTTGAACAGCGGTATACTACTGTTGCCTTTATTTATACGCTTAAATAACCGTTCTATTGCTCCGGTGTATCATATAAACACATTTAGGGGGGGGGGGGGGGACAATGAATATTACCAGGGGAGAGGCGATGATTCAAAAGTTATAAAACGAACATCAGCATATGGCATAGTATGATTATTAGTTTTTTTTTCTTCATTTTCATTTTATTATTTTGAGCGTTGCAAATTTTGAATCAATGAAGTATTCGTGTTTCTGTTAGGGAAGAAGACAATGTATTTGTTTTGACATTTTATTAGGTTAAACAGTGCAACATTGTAATATTGAAGAGTGGGGGAGGGGCCGGTTTTTAGTCTTCTAGGGGCATTTTTTTCGTCTGACTTCTCTATATTTAGAATATTTTGTAGTGTTATCTCCTCCGACCTGTTGGTATCAATAATCATATTCTTACCAATCGTAAGTCCCGAAATCCAAAATATATCTCAAGAAAAATCCAATTTAATAAGTGTCGTTGCATGCACGATAATTGTCCAATTTAATAAGTGTCGTTGCATGCACGATAATTGTCCGAAGTTCCACGACTATCATTTAAATATGTCAAAATAAAGGATCCATAAAACGAGTCTTACGTATGATTCGTCAAGCATACGTACCTTTCGTCAATTTGTAAGAAAGCTCTGTTAGGATATTGTTTACACTACGGGTACATTGTTAATATACATGTTTTATCGTTTATTACCCAACGAGGTTAATTGGATGATTAACGTAACGGTTATGGCAAAACTTACCCAGGTGATTTAATTATAACATGCATTTATATAGAATAATAGCATATCTTTAGTGAAATAGAATTGAAAAAAGAATAGTTTACAAACAACTTACATAATGACAGATAATTATCTTTCTGAATATGCTATGGTCTTCTGGCCACAATTATTAATGATATGGCAATGTTTTAACAGTGAGTGCAATATTATTGTTGGATAATACAACTAAAAATGATGTAGATCATAAAACTATAACTATATATATTATAATGTTATACACTAACAATTATGAAGAACACACTGTACTTAGAAGTGAACCCATGAATTACTTTTAAACATAGTTTTTTTTTATCAAAATAATAAAATTCTCTTTTGAATGTATCATTTTTCAATTCCTGTCTTTTAACATTATACAATGAGATATTCAATTTATTTGACAGTTTTTCCAAAGCCATGTTTCCAGTGAGAACAAAATATGGCTGAAACAAGAGTCACAATGACCAGCAAACCAAGAGAACTCATTCCTATGATGATATATATCTTGTTGTTGTTCTTCTTGACTATTATATGGTCAGATGTATCTGTAAGAAACAAATAAAAATATCGTGAACATCCCAGTAATGGAATGAGTATCGAAGTTAATACATATTTCCATCCATGGTTTGAATTGTTCAAATCAAATTTTATAAAATCATTAGTATGAGCCCTTGTCACATAAATGTCTGAATAGATATGTAGAAGGTTGTTGTGGGGTCAGGGGGAGAGGAGAGATTATGGAAATCTGTTTTCTCCAGAAAGATTTTATAATAAACTTAATCATATAATTGATTGTTTCCACATTTTAATTATCGACTACTAGTACATGTAGTAGCTAAGCGTGAATGGGCATTTTCTGTAATTTTATATTCGACCGTACGGTACGGGTTTACATTATCCTCAAAGACTCTTCGGGTGTCTAAAATTGACTACATTCACTTCATTTGAACTCAAGAAGAAGAAGAAATTTACATATAGTCACTATTTGAAACATTTTTGTATATAGTGTTTAATTACCTTTAACAAAAGGGTCGGCGGTAACATTAAACGATATGACATCACAATTTGCATCTACACATCCCTGAGACGAAATAACTTTAAAGGAAACATCTTTTGTGTCACCAAACAAACCCCCAGTTTGAACCTTTGTTTGGAAGTCAGCAACCGTGGCATTCAAATCAGATTTTAAAACATTTTTTGGATCTAAATCATATTTTTTCCCATCAGCCAGAAAAATATTTAAAAGCAATTTCTTTGATGCGATACTGGTAGAGTTATCATCGTAAGAAAACCAAACAATCCCTCTCTTGTCCCAGTTAAGTTGTTTAGCAATATGATCAACAATATCGTTGGACAATCTTATTGATTTCTCAGACACAGAACGACGTCTTCTGATCACTCCCAACCCTTTGTGTTCAATTGTCATTTGTATATTTCGAATGTCCCCATCGAAACTATATTTTATGAAAAAAATACATTGTTTCATAGTGTTCCAAAGTCCATTGATAGTTTCAAGTGAGGAATCAACGGACATTACAAGACTTGACTTTATAGTCCAAAATACAGAGAAGACGTCCGAAGGATCGAGATTACAAATAGAAACCTCAGGTACCATTTCGTTTGGCTGCACATAGCATGGCACATGAGAATTAAAAGCAAATTGTTTTACTTCACTGCATGAAAAGGGTCGCCAGGGACGCAATATTGGCACCAGTGTTACTTGAAGGCATTTACGCACTGCATTAACCCATGTTTGTCCGTCAGTCGTAAATTTTCCATAGTGTTCTGTATAAAGGTTACAAAATTTTGTTGCAAAAGCCATAGCATAGTCATCTTTTGATTCACTGCATTTATATTTTCTTTCTAAGCAGTCCTGGTACCATGTGCAATCTGTTCCGGAAGGACTGTAGCATCGTGTTGGAAGAGTAAGGTTTGACACTTTATGTTGTTCACCGTTAGAACATGAGCAGTCAGGAGACACGGCACCAATATTTTCGTCATGGAATTCAGCCATGCATTGGAAATAGCAATATACTACAGTTCTGTTCTTGCATTCCCATATATTATTGGTTTTTGCTCTCATGTATTCATCGGTCACACACGTAGACCATTGGTACGTATAATAATTTGGCCACTGGATACAATCTGTATCTCCTGATGGTCCACTAGTATAATTACAATCCGCCAAAACCCAATTAAATGGTACAAGTACATTAGATATATATATGATGGTAATGAAAAACAATCCCTCCATTGCGTTTAGAAAGACGTTTTATCTGATAAATGTCAAATATTAAATGGGTTATGTGAATAACACCGATAAAAGATAAAATTTGATAAATGTTATTTGTTTTTCAGTGAAGTGCTTTTCACATTTTTAATCTGTTAAACAATTTGATTTTTCCTGACTTGAAAATACATTTTGAGACACATTTTCTCACCTTTTTTGTCAATATAAAGGATCAATTAACAACTGTCATACGAGTGATAGGTTTATCTAGCTATAAATAGTAATCAGAGGTACCAGGATTATAATTTAATATGCCAGAAGCGCGTTTTGTCTACATAAGACTCATCAGTGATGTTCAGATAAAAACCTGGTTTTATAGCGCTACACTTCTGACTTGTATGACCGTCGCGTCAAATTGATGCAAACTTTAGTTTTTATGGACTGGACTGGCCCTTTTGGAATTTACCTTGGAGTAAGATAATTTTGTTATACTTTTTTGTTATGTCTAAACATCAGTCCAACAATGTTAAATCTGTAAATATATATAACCAGCCTAAAAGGGTACAACATCACGTCTACTCTAATAAAAGCGGTTCAACTGCTGGATGGTGCAAGTCGTGTGGTAACAAACGATGTCTGACTTGCCAACAAATACAAAACATTTACTTGCCACTTCACTGGATCTGTGGACACTTTATTTTGTTATGTTACTTGAAAAACTCAGAATGATGCATGCACATTCTTGAGTGCCGATTTGGCATGCAGTATGTTGGCGTGACATTTCAGCCATTCAACAAACGCATGAACGGTAATCGAGGTGACTACACCTGCAAACCTGACCTCCCCGTAAGTCGTCATTTAAGATCACCTTGGCACGCCCAAGCTGATCTCAAAAACCTTACCATCAGAATCATAGACCACAACGAGGGTTGGTCAAGGGCCGACAGACTTGCTTGGGAAACGTTTTGGATAAGAAAGTGTAGGACAGTTTTCCCTGAGGGCATAAATGAAAAAAAACATAGAATGAGACACTTATTTTGCCTACCATCACTCAATTTCCTGACATCACTTATTTTAAACCTCAGTCCAAATTTTTAAAAAAGTATTTTTCTTATCATTATCAAACCTCTATTTATGTTTAAATACGCAGCCTCTGTTTTAATTTCTGTACCGTTGTCAAATTTAAAATATTATACAAACTAAAATCGGTCAGTACTGTTTATTGGGAATGTTACTCCACGCAGTTGTTGTAACATCTTAACTGTCGTTACCTTTGAAATTTTAAAAGGTGTGCCAGCTCATATCGCAAATTATTACTATTTGTATTTTAGATATTTCTTTGCGTCGTGCTTGGAAATTTTAGAATTGTACTAGCGTCTCTTTGATGTTCTGGCTTAACTATTTTTGTATAGAATTCAAGATTGGTGTAGTACTATAATAAGAATGGATTGATATGATTCATGACATCGTGATCATACTGATGCAGGATATCTGTTATCCGAAATATTTATAGTTATGATGATGGTGTACCCTCTTAGACTGGTTACATATTATATGTTGTAGTGTACTGTATCATAATTATATGATCCATCGCCCGGCAAGATTGATCGATGGCTATTAATGAGTCATTATATATATACACTGACACTGACGAAGGCTATTTGTTAAGCCGAAATATTTGTCAACACGATTTAATAACATATCTTATATTAGTACCGTTGTGCAACATTTTAGACTAATATAATGTTTTCCTTATCTGCATACTATATATTATTTGTTGAGATAAAGAATTTTTATTTTGCAAGAAATTAATCAAACTAAAATAAGAAAAAAGACACATGAGAAAATATAGATTACGCAAGCTAAAAAGTCCAGCCGCAGTCTGTAAAATACAATTAAATCATTGTTCTTGACTACTCATGAGTGACCATTCTGCTTATGTTTTTAATAAATCTAATGCTGCCTTATTTATGCGTACGAAAAATACTTCTATTTTTATATTATTTGACTTTATTAAGGTAAATAATCTAATAAGAATGCGTAAATTTTCAGAATTTATATCAATCAAAACTTTTATCCCTTTATAAAAAATTATTCGTGCTCCTTTTTTCTCGGATAATATCCATGGCGATATTTTACTGAAAAAGATACGTGTATTCTCAAAGGTGCATAATTTATGACATGGTGGTAATTTTATGTCATTGACACACGCAACGTATTTGGAGAAGTCGACCATTTTTTAATAGTTTATTTTCGAAATGAGTGTAATGATATTTTCATGATATATATGCATAACGTTAATGTCAAATCGGAAACGTATTTGAAAAATCAAAGAAAATGAAATGAATATCATGCATTGGAAATTCTATGTAACCAAATGAATTGCTTGAAGTATTATGAAATTGTTCTCTTGCGTAAACGTACAAATTTTCAGCAATCAACATCCAATTAGTTAACCTCCATAGAAATAACCTTACAAAACCTAGGAATATTAAATATAAAGTTCTTGATACTTTTTTTTCACTGAAATAGGCAAAGGGAACTTCTATTTCTATGTAAACTGAAACGAACAATCTCTTGAATATATTTATGTACTGACTGACTTTAAAAAGAAGCACTCATTTTGTTAATTTTTTAAAACAAATCATGTTTGATCCTCATACAACCACTATTCATGCTTACCATACTTCTTTCTCTTTAGAAAAAGTCAACATCGTACTTACATGTGGTTATTGAATATACAGGATTTTTGAAGTCGCACGAATTTCTTAAAGCGGAATTAGAAACCCCTAACAGATTTTTGTTCTGTTTGATTTCTTCATGAAACAGTTCTTTCAAATCTTGGCCACACTTAAATCAATTAAAAAATGTTGCATCTCCATACTTGCAAGACTAAGGAATAAAAAAACTGAATCAGCCCATTCCATTACTGCAAACACGTGAACGTGTTGCAACCAGACAATTTGACGTCAGAAACTCGTCTTACTGCCTTTCTGACAACGATACAGGTAGACGAGATTTGTTGATGACCATCAATATTCAGATAAATATGTAGTGACAATGCAACGTCAATAAAATTTGATTACGCAACGTCATTTGCAAGACATGTTTACGAACGCAACGTCAAGTGATAATCAAATTGCCGAATGCCATTCAGCACAGTTTCATGCCATACAATTTTCCCATAAACTGAACTGCTAAAGAATCAACTACAGAAAAATATTTAGAGCCCTAAATGTTCACCCGCATAATTGCCAAAACACATTGTAATGGGTGGACAAAGGAACAATCAGAAGGTGCAAAACAGACCCCATACCAAGCCGAACAGAATTGGTTGACCTTTCTGACAATCATGCTGGTGATTGTTACAGGCAGTCATTGCATTTGACGGTGACACATTCATTGGTAAGGTTTTGAGTTTCGAGTTGAGATGACCAATGCTAATCTGTTTATTGCTTTTTTTTTTACCTATGACGACGTTGTTAATTTCATTTACAACGCAACGTACCCCATATACCTTTAGTTTCTAGCGACAATTTTCCATATCACTCCACTGTGCTTAGAACGGAAATTATCAGTCTCGTAGGTAAACAGAAAGTTTCGTAAAATAAAGATCAATTCTAATATTGAAAATATTCAGCAGTTAACAATAGATATTGAACATTACTTGAAGTGGATATTAAAATTTTTCTGTAATTGTATACTGATGAACACTACAACTGGTTGAATCTAATTATGAGTCACATAGCCCGAAAACGCTCAGACGTCCGATGGCATTGCTTTCTGACTTATTGGACTACCGTTTACTATTGATGTCAATGGAATTATCAGCAGCTGTGAATAGTTAAGAGTTGCTTTTCCTAGAAAAAGGTTGTGTACCGACACCTTAAACTGTACACATATTTAGGCGTTTAAAGCAATTTACGTTAAATGAATTATCTTGATTTCCAAGCGAAATAAAAACCGATAATTTTACATGTGAAAAAATCGGTTATTTCACTCCTGCTGACGTCATACAACTATAGGTATTGTCGTCGCATCAACACAACTGTGAACTGTGAACTATAAACACATATTTGTATAAAGTTCCTTACATTATCTACCTTAATTCTTCTAAAGTTGAAAAGAATAAGTAATCAAAGAATTTAAATATAGAAAAATATTCTACTCGTGACTGAACAATACTGTAAATTAACTCATACGCTACGCGCATTCGTGAATTAATACACTGTTCTGTTACTCGTTCAATATTTTTCTCTATTTGAATTCGCCGATACGTCATTCTTTAAATATGTGTTACAGTACAAACTGGAATTGATAGGACCTAAAATCGTGCTAGTTCAAATCGGAATTTCCGTATCATAGAAATTGGAATATCAAGATTTGTATTAAGAGGATTCTTGATTGTGCTAGATATCTAGAAGAATCAAGATTATTACAAAACGATATTGAGTAGGGCTCTGGATTCTACTGCATATCTCTAACTTTCCTGTTGTTTTTCTTGATGCACTGGATACTAGTAAGTAAACATCCCAATAATTTAAGGACACTTTAGATTCTTAAGCAAATAAAAAATACGGAAAAATACACAAAACTTTCATGACGTTCTTTTATTTATATTTAAAATTTGCTAGAATTTGAATGAACAGTGTTCATAGAAACGGTGTTTAAGTAAATTAACCAGATGTATCGAAAGACACCATGGACATTGTTTATCTTGAAGACAATATTTTACATACTTTCAAATACTTTTTGGTTTTCGTTAAGAATGTCCTGACAATACCAAATAAATTGCTAATATTAAAGTTTTTTTTATCATATGCAAGTATCACTATGATCAAATGTTTTGAAAATTAGTACTCGTGTACATTTACGTGTAACTTTACTCATAATGTTCTATGTTGCGTCTTGTGTGCTATTATTTGTCTGTTTGTCTTTTTCCTGTTTGGTCATTACGTTGTCAGTTTGTTTTCGATCTATGAGCTTGAATGTCCCTCTGTATCTTTCGTCACTCTTTCATAGGAATAAATGATGTGTTTTTAGTAATGATTGAAAGGCAAATCTTATAGCTACCCTAGAAATTAAAATTCCGATTTCCTCCTCGATTTTAATTGACATAAATCTAAATTTTGATTAGTAGATATTGAAATTCTTGATCCTTCTCAATTCCAATTCTAATTATAAAATCAAGTTATTATGAATTTTACTTTATATCAAAAAGCGATACACATCTTTATCGGTAAAGTACACAGTGTATGATCCGAACGTGGATAGATTTGCACTAGGAGAACAGGTCGTTATTTATATTTAGTTTGTCTATCTGCTGCAGGGAAGCAGCCGTCAAACCTTCAAGTGTATATGAACATGAGTTTTTTTCTAACCAATTGTTTCTACTGTACTTACGTTTTGTATTTCTCTGTCTTATGATATGTTAATGTATATGATCTACTGTGTTTAGTTTCCTGTTTTTTCACGTTATTTGAGTATTTAAGGTCTTTCCCCTACATGGGAAAGACCTTATTGTTTTTCTAATGTTTTTTTTTCTTTTTTTTTCTTTTTTTTCTTTTTTTTCTTCCAACATTTTTTTGACATGCCCACCTCTTGTTTCTGTTGAAGTTATTAAGACCAAATATGGACCATCGCTAGACCTCACCAAGATGTATTATCAAATGACCCTGTTAAGGATTTCATCATCCCCTTTAGGAGTTATCTCCCTTTTATTGATTTTTTTCAACATGCCCCCCCCCCTTGTTGGTTTTATAGATATCATGACCTTAAATGGACATAATGTAGATCTCATCATGATGTATTACCATTTGAGGCTGAATAGGATTTAATCGTCCCCTATGAGAGTTATATCCCCTTAAAACAATTTCTTTCCTTTGCATTTTTCTCAAAAAGTATAAGAGATAGAATCGATTTGAAAACGGCAACATGTACAGGAACAGATGGCAATGTTAATGAACATATACAATCATTTGTTATTAACCCTTATAAGGAGTTATTCCCCTTGAAAAATTGAACATAATTTTAGAAAAATTGTATTTCGAGAACCAGAAGTCGTAGAGACTTGGGACCTCCACCAATAATCTTTAATTCATGTGACCTTTAATATGCAGTCAAAGTCAAAGGTCACTGAGTGCAAAAAAAAAATTACGCTGCAATTTCAAGCTTACATATATAAGCCCAAACATGTCTGACCGTCTGTTCAAAAGTTACAACGGGATGATTCTTAAAAGTATAGTATTTTGTGTATATCTTTTTAAAGGTAACAGATATCAATCTACTATAAACTGCAAAGATGATCAGTAATTCCAGACCTTCAATTTGAGGTCAATGTCAGGTCATGATGAAATTTCACCTTTACCTTCACATTATACTATGACCTTGACCTTGTGATATTTGAAAGGTTAAGTGGTCCTGAGTTGAATGGTGGTAATCCCATGTCTCTACGACTTCCGGTTCTCAAGTTTGGTATTGCATCATATATTTGATGATAAATTGTGACCTTGGTGAACTTTGAAATTGTCCCAATTCTTTTTCTATAATGTTGTCCTTTAACTGTAGATCATTTACCATTTAACAGATTTGAAATATCTATTGTCGTTTTAGAGATAATACAGTTTGAAATTTTGCGAGCGGCGGCATGTATTTCTGAATCAACAACAACTTACCACTTAAAATATTTAAGAAATTGAAAAAGTTAACATAGTTATATGTTTGACCAAATACCAAAATCATTCCATTTAAAAAAAACCACCAAAAAATCATTTTGAAATTTTCACGTTTTGCATTGACTTTGTAAGTTTCATAACTTCTATTTATATCGTTGATATTGCATCATTTTTGGCACTTTGTCAAATGGGGTCATCTGATATATCAAATTGAAGGTCTCAATAAACTCTACTTAAAAATGAAAATTGTAAACCTCTTTTTCATCCCAGGCGGAAGGGTGGGGTCATTTAGTGCAAAAATTCAAATTTCTCAGATGGTAAGGTTGTCGCATATCAAATGAAAGAACATAAAGCGTACATTTCAAATTTCAAATTGACGTCCCCCAAAAATTGGTTGGATGGGGTCATTGAGTGCAAAAAATATTTTTTTCTTTACTATAGGGTTGTTGTATATCAAATGAAAGGTCATGATGTGTACATTTGAAATATCAAATTCCCAACCTCCAAAAATTGGTTGGATGGTGTTATTAAGTGCAAAAATCAAACTTTGTAGAACATGGCGTTTTCGCATATCAAATGAAAGCTCATTTACCCTGTGTCACATATATCATACTTCCGATCTCAAAAATGTAGGCGGATGAGGTCATTAAGTGTAAAAAGCGAAAAGTTTCAGAAGGTATGCTTGTCATATATCAAACGAAAGGTCGTACAAAGAACATTACGAAAACATCACTTTTACAGGAAAGACCTTTCAATTGTTATACAAACAATTGAGATACTAGTAATAGTTTATAGATACTTTTGCTTTGTCTTGACATATATTATTCATGGATGTAAGATATTCGGCGTGTTCAATGCCAAGGTCAACCGCTTTGTAGAACAAACATAACATTTGATGTTTCCTTTAAATATTTTCGTGTAGAGACACGAGTTATTATACCTTGTTAAGTATATATCGTTGACGTTTTCTACTTCTCTAGATATGTAGTCATGCTTGACGAATCGTTGTGCTCTTTTTGTACGCTTTTACTTTCATTATTCCTTTGGTTTCTGGCTTCCAGCAGTTTTTTCGGATACTATCGTATCATGCCATAGTTAGGTAGTTTATTGCACTCTTTGAACTTTAATTTGTTGTGAGCCTCCTTCTCAGGAAACCAAATACAGCTTCATTTACTGGAAGCTTGTTCTATCTAAAGGCCAATTTAGGTCATCTTATACATGTATATCAATACCTATGTAAGGGTTAATTTGAACGAACTAACACTGTAATTTTAACGTTTAGCAGACACAAATATTTAGAGTTTTGTTTTTATGCTAGCAGTTTCAGCATTAAAATTTTAATTTTTTGATTTGCTACCCATACCAGTAATTTCAGAATTGTTTGTCTTAGTGATGTGGACTATACAGTGGCGGATCCAAAACTTTTCATAAGAGGTGAGGGACGCTCTCGTCATTCTTTAGTGATTCCCTCTATAACCAACTAAATTTTCCCCACCAAAGCTCCCCATTTCCGTTGGATCCGCTAATGATATGGGAGAAAGATGTCTGCAATTACACAACCTTGGGATTTAAAACATTCTGACAAATCGTTAATGTAATTGAAGGAGAGCAGTCGTTTTAGTAATCACTTTCAACAACAACCTGCATAAACCGTTTTGGACATACTAATAATATCAAGCTAATCAAACAATCGGAACCTTTTTCATGACCATATGTGTCATATATATTTAATAACGGCTAATGATGTACGTAAAATTCACGACAGGATGATATAAATTTTACCACATGGAACCTTTGGTTCGATAGCTTCCTTGTAAGCAGTAACGAAAATCATGATGGAAACGCACTTTCTGGAATACCGAATCAACTGAGGGCTACGCACTTGATATGCAGGTGCTGCAAGTATGTTGCTACATAGAAATGGAAAGTTCATATCTAGGAAGGTAAAATGTTTGCTTTTGTCCTATTTTTTGTTGTTGTTTTCAATATATCCCATTATCAGTTTCTATATTACGTAACGATTTGAGGCAGACTTTGCTGTAACTATGGTATCCCCATAACAAAGTCACCAAACATCGAATTATTTAGTGAGAGGATATCGTCTGCCTAACGAAACGCAAAAAAAGATTGTGTTACCTTCCTTTCATTCTTCTTGTGAAGCTTCTGTGTGAATAAATGAAGTCAACAGTAGTATACAACTGTGCAATAGTCATAAATCGATTAAGAAGATACAAATCTGGGTCACAAATTAAACCAAACCCGAGGGAAACACATCTATACTATTAAACGAAAAGACCTCATTTGGTGTGTCGCTTCTCTTCTTTCCACAATAAATCAATCATTATGCCTCTGAGTTCTTTAGGTAACATGCATAGTCGCATTTGTCATCCATTCTTATGATTAGTCAGATTGAGTAATTTTGGGAGAAAAACGACAAAATAGGTGTCATACCACCAATTACGCCCTTATATTTAGAACGTATGTGAAAGTAGGCCTACTCGGACAAAACATAGTGCATTTGATGTTATTGTTTACTTAAACTAACCAACAAATTGGCAGAAATGAAACTTTTGGTGAAAGAGAAATATATCAAGACCATTTTGAGCTAAAATTTACTTGTTTATGAGTTTGCATTCAAAATTGAGGATTAATGCACCCCATAGTATACTAATTTAAGATTTCCAGAAAACCAGGGGTTATTTTTAGTGGTACCTCTATTCGGAAGACCTTTTCTTTTTTATATGATTTTAAACACCTATTGAAAATTGGCATGTAGAAAGCTGATACATGTACAATTCAGGATATACCTGGTTTCTATGAAGTTAAACTTAAGGTAAAATATTTAGAAAGCTGTGAAAATTGTAAAATTTGGTTGAACAGATAGGGACTTTTAATTGGTGGTATGACACCAATAGGTGTCCGGATATTGTTTCCGTTATCATACTGACTTTTAGTCAGATATGATTTCCGGTTTAAAACATACACAAGAACAACCAATCGAATGATAGATTACACAAATGAAAAATAAATAAGCCAATCAGAGCGTTCTCCATATCATTGTTTTTAGATCGCAAGAACCACAACTATTATACCTTCTTAGAGACAATTATTTTTTCGCGTTTATCCACCTGTAAACTACGATAATACTACTATAATATACAGAGACTCTCTATATTCTGTCTATTTTTTTCTGAAATATTTACTATCTAAGGGGTCATACCAGTTGCATATATATTGAAATAAGTGAAACATGTGGAAACAAGAATGTTTCCATAGTATACGGAATTTGGCATTTAAACTAGAAAGATCATATCATAGGGAACACATTTACTGAGTTTCGAGTAGGTTGGACTTCAACTTCACCAAAAACTACCTCGACAAAAACTTTAACCTGAAGCGGGACAGACGGACGGACGAACGGACGAACAGACTAGAAAACATAATTCCATAAATGGGGCATAACAATTTATTGTTGAAAGTGAAAACTTTAACCTGAAGCCGGACAGAAGGACGGACGAACGAACGAACGAACGGACGAACAGACTAGAAAACATAATTCGCATAAATGGGGCATAAAAATTTATTGTTGAAAGTGAAAGTAGTGATTTGGCCAAAATGAAAGTAGGGTAGAGATTAGAGGGAGGCAGGACTTATTCCGGACGTCGGGGTCGGATGTTTTTAAGCTCGGATTTCGGGATTTATCTTTACGGGATGCGGGATTTTTTTTTTTTAAATTTCGGGATGTCGGGATATGAATTTCGTTATAATACGCACCTCGGGATTTCAAATTTTTAAGCCTGGGATTTCGGGATCAGGGCCCCTCAGACCACCCCTCAAATGAGCCGTAGTCATTTATACGAGATTCAAATCCTACCATTAACATGTTAATAGGGCTCTCAAAAGGAAAAGCACTGATGGATTGTCCTAGAAGCACATTTTATTAGAATAATAATGGTCTATAAGCAGTTTCATCTATTTCATGTTTGAAGCGGTGCAAATATTTAATTTAATTTTACTTTTACCAAAAATGCACTGTAGCAAAGAGGAAGAATAATTGTGGTTCAAGGCCAGAAACGCGAAAAATAATTGAATTTAACAGAAAGGAAACACATAACAGACTTTGGAAAAAAGGAGATGGCTCTTGATACCTTATATGAAATTCTCCAGTCATAATATCTTTTACAAAAATTCATCCTACAACAGTTTACAAGCTGTATATGCCTGCGATTTCCGCGGGTGTGTTCTAGTCAACTATAAAAGAAAAACAACAACTCCGAACTGCTACAAAAACAAACGCCAACATACATTGAAGCAGAGATGATGTCTGTCTCATATGAATAAAGGAACCAGTTAACAAACAGAGTTGTAAAATTGGTTATAGTTATTTTTTTGGTTAAAAACACACGTCCTCTAGTAAGCAGGCAATTTTAACAAAATAGAATTGAGTTTCACAGAATGATTTTTACAAACATGTTGTACTTTTTAATATATCGTAGGAGGCTTACGTAACTCGTTGCAAATATATCCCATTTACTATTTCTGGAATCATGTCTTTCACCGGAAAAGATCGGCAATTTGGCACGCCTTGATGACGCCATTTATCAACTAGAAGACACGCCTGTATATCTGTTGTATTAAAGTTTCAAGCAATTCCAGAACAGTCATTCTGCAGTATAGTCTAGAAACAATTTATGTTCATTAAGTATGTTATCTTTATTCCCGTACAAGTGAATGGAAGTTGACAAATTTATTAGATTTTAATTTACAAAGATTTTGCAGTATAAGATCAAACTGATTCATCCGTTCGTTCAATACGTGTTCAAAGTTGCTATGTTTACATTTTGGTAACGAAGTGATGGATGTCACATGACGGATTAAACTAACAATAATATCCCAGAACTGGCGTTATTGAGTAAGTATGATAAGTTTCATTTTATACCTGTGTATATAATGTGTTGCCTCTCAATTGAATAAAATAACTGAAAACACTTGTATTTGTCAAGGTGATAACACTACTCTTAAAGATTTTCTTTCATCCTCTGAAGAAGAATTATTACCTTTTTTAACTGACAGATAATCTGAAATATCTTGTAAAAAACTTAACTACTAACTCATCAATATTATTTTCGAATGTACCCGAAACTAAAGTAAATTTAAGTCGATTTGCTGACAGATATTTAAGAACAAGGATTAGATGCTAGAAACAATTTTTTTTTAGCAAATAATTTTGTATTATAAAAAAGAAGATGTGGTATGATTGTTAATGAGACAACTTCCCCTTAAGAGAACAAATGACACAGAAATCAACAGCTATAGGTCACTTTACGGCCCAGATGCGGATTTTTTTTGGGGGGGGTGTGGCTCCATCCCCCTTTTTGGGAAAAAATTGGTTGCTTCTATAGGGAATCACTGAAGCGTGATTGGACCGGGCCCACTCTTAGGCAGTCAGTGGGCCCCCAAAATGAAAAATTCTGGATCCGCCACTGCGGCCTTCAACAATGAACAAAGCCTATACTGCATTGTCAGCTATAAAGGACCCCGAAATCACAAATGAGAAAACTAACGGCCTAATAAATGTACAAAAATTAACGTGGTGTGGTTAATCTTGTAAGGGAGATCCAACCCTACCTGAATACAGTTCTGTGACAGTACAATATAAATATAAGAACGACATATTATAAAAGTACTGAACATCGGATGATGAATGAATTACAGGGAATTCAACCTCCACGTTATAACTATCATATTGTAGTGATACAAATCAGTATATTCTGATTTGTTGTTATATATTTATTGATTTAATTGATATATGACAAGCAAAAAGGAGTGTTATTTTGCGTTTGATTACTGTCGATTTCTTTATTTTCGTGGGTACCAATTTTCGTGGATTAAGGGAAACTTACATGTTTGTGAATATTAAATTTCTTGGTTTTTCTCGAAGTTTGCATAGACACCTAAAGTAAATTTGTCATTCGTTGATCAATTAATTTCGTGGTTCACCTTGACCCACGAAACCTACGAAAATTGGTATTCAACGAATTATAATGAAGCCACAGTATCAGTCAAAAACGAAAGTCTTGCGAGTAGAAATGTATGTGGCATCAATGCACCGAAATGCCCCCACGGTCAGTCGATGTAAAAATCAGTTGAAAAAAGACTAAACTGATCAGATGGATACAAATAGAAATACACATAACAAAAACATAGAGTGGAAGTTGCCGAGTACTTGTACATCCCAACATCAAAAAAGTCACCAAGTACAAATCTGAGACTACTCACAGTTACTGAAAGCTAGTTAAAAAAAACAACTAATAAAACAATCAATGCATTAAGACTAAAGTATCCAATAGTACACACCCAACATCCAATTGATTTAGTTACATTTGACTGTTTTCTTTTTATGTAGGAAAGCAAATTTTCATTATCCAATAATATCCGGAATTGGTAAGTGATTGTTTTGTAAATACGTAAAAGTAAATGTGTTCTGTATGTACGTTAAACCACCGTCGAGCGAGATGGTCAATGGAACAACGCGTGAATGTATTGTATTGCCATGAGACAGGTCTGGAGATTTGCACGTAATTCTATGGCTATATACAAATGTCCCAGTTGTTGTTACATCGCCAAATTTACATACTATTTTCTTGCATATAGCAATGTTAAAGTTTCTTCCAAATACCTGGATTTTTGTTCCACCTTTCATGTCGCCTTCCTGTGGAAAAATTTTAGAAATGTGTGGAGAAGTGTTTTGAAATATCTGTTTACATGCAACTGTCTTTGTATTGAGGATGAAATTGTCATATGATAGTGTCCATTTTTTGTAAGCAATATTCTTTTCTGAACTAGAGAGAGAACTATAACATAAGGAATTGAAAGCTAGATGTCGCAGATCGGCTAGATTAAGTCCCCAACTCATGAAAGCCTCATACCAGTCGACTGTAAATTCGTCATAGCCAAATGTAGCAGGATCGTCGGAACCCAAAACAATAGGTATTCCATAACGAAGATAAGTGATGGCCGGATGATGTCTCTGATCTGCAACGTAACCTAACATTTTGTTACTAACTGGATTAACTTCTATTGCAATGTTCTTCTTTTTCAAAACTTCCATCAGATAAGGATGTTTAACATAACCTAGCCCATGACCTACTCGTTTGGCGCCAAGAAGAATTGCGTCGTAAACATTGCCCATTGTCGGGACAGGGTCGTCGTTATGTGGTGAAGAAAGAAGATCGTCAGGCCAGTTAGTTTCTCCGGTATGAAAAAAGTATGGTAACGAGACATTCTGAGCTGCAATCTTCGCAAAATCGTCAAGGAAGAATAAAAGGGAATACCCTTTATCTTCCTCAGCCACAAGGTCAAATCCCGATACCAAATCAGGATACTTTTCAAATAAGGTCAGCGCTTTGTTAGCATTTTTCAAAATATATTGTTCATCTCCACCACGATAAGAATTAATGATTCTTTTGTATCCGATGAAGTTTGGATTATTTTGTTTGAACTTTTGGACAACCTCACTTGTAAATTGTAATTCCAGCTCACCTAAGTCATTGTCAATGAAGCGTTTTCCATTTTTTCCCAAATAGCTTCTGTCTGGATCTAGCACGTACAATTTATTAGACGATGACGACTTAGTTTCTAAATATTGAACATTTTCATCCATTGCTTGTTGAAGTAACGCGTTCGTGTAATCCTTTGAAAAATTTGCATGATTGACAATGTTGGATCCCAAAACTTCAAACAAAGGGTTCATTTCTTCCCATCGTAGTTCACTGTTTGTTGGGTTATTGGTTGCTTTCATGTCAATTACACCAAGGAGTGTCGCATGTTTTACCAGAATATCTTTGGAATATGAAGGATTGTCTTTGACTTTGTTCCATCCTTGAGGACGATTCAAGAAAAAGTCCAGATTCCACATACCAGGTGCACTAGCTTTGACATATAAATGGTCGTATAAAAAACTGGAAAATATCAACTCAAGCATTTTTTGCTTGGTGACTACGTGATCTGCAAGTAGATATATAAAAAAGTATAAGATACATTTTAGTTAAATATTGTATCATTTTATCAATAATTGTTATGAACATTCATAAATCATTGAAAATTGTAAAACCTTTAAAGAACTTTAATTTTCTGAAAACTGCAAGATTATTTGAGTCTGACGGACACTGTATCGACAACAACGTTTTGCAAAAATATTTTGATATAACTGGTAATATCAGGAAGTAACTACTATTTGTGTATTAGGGACATAGATTGAATATAACATGAATATAAACCTTCACTCTCATCGATGGTTTAGGGATGTAAATTGCGCAAACGAGGGATGGTACTATAATTTAAAAGTATTTTGTTGTTTCTTGGCAATACAAAGTATAATCACTCAACTTAAACATTACAAAACCGTTATTTCATATATTCTATATCTTTGTCGGGTTTGCGTTCCTCATTTTTTAGTTTTGTGTTGGTCTTTTTCTTTGATTTATAACCAAGGCGTTGTCAATTTATTTTGACTTATGAGTAAAACTGTCCCTGTGGAATCTTTCTCCCCTCTCTTTCAAAGACTATTGTAAATCTAAAGCAACATTTGAGTAAGTTTATAACTTCTTGACACACATCTTAATTTAAAGAAGAAACAATAGCAAAACTCACTATGGTGCAAATGGATATTTCCGCCTTTTGGAAATTTTTTAAGCAGCTTGTATACTTCTGACATTTTGATGTCGTCTATATGAAGTTTAAGTGGTCTTGCTGGCGGAAAATCATCACGCGTTCTTTGAAATTCTTTCCATTTCAAGTACTCAAGGTAACTATACACAATCTGTTCATTCTATAAAATAAATTTAACTTATATTTTAAAACCAGTCATAAATATAAGTTGTAGTTTCCTCAACATACAAATAAATAGACAATAACTGTTTAGTGTCTTTAAATATCAGCTGTATTTGTACGAGGCTAGGTGTATGCGAGCTTTTAGCGAGCTATTACACCTGTTTTGAGCCGAGTACAAATACAGCTGATATTTAAAGACACTAAACAGTTATTGTCATTATCCTGCAATTAATTCTGTATATTATCTGTGTTTTGAAAGACGCAAAAAAATATGTTTTGCATTTATTTTAGATTTGAAATCCCTTGAGGCCCGTGTAGTAAGGGAGCTACCATTTGATTTTTATGGGAGGGGGGATAAGTCAGGATAAGCTAAAAAAAAAAAAAAAAAGCAGAACCGAATAGACTGAAAAATAAAAAGGCAGGACAGAGATTAGCCCCCATAAAAATCAAATGGTAGCTCCCTAATACGATACAGTAATGATTCAGTTATCACACATTCAGCTGAAGACGGATTCGCAAAAAAAGAATCTCGAATGGTCAACAATAATACATATCTCACGGTGAATAATTATCTATTTTAACATAACAACTAATTTCAACAGTAAAAACAAATAACAAAACAATTTCCAATTTGAAACAGGAATGTACGAGTTGTCCTACGCTTCATACTCGACATTCACTAAACATGCATGCTGAAATTGACAAGGTTTTTTTTGTTACACAATCATACACATTTAAGTTTTGAAATCGATAGTAGACTGGTGTTCATGTGTGTATGTTATCAGAAAATTGGTGTGATTCTTATTGCTCTAAAGAAATGTCGAATTTTGAAATTGAAAAATTTATTAAAAGTTACTTATTCAAACAACCCTCTACATAAGCAAATCAAAACAAACAGTACTTTAAGAACAACATATTAAAAGATGCAATCTTTATGATGTCATACAAGAATATCTAGAAACATTTTTTGATCGGTGGTACAATATTTTGTCTATCCTGTTACCATTTTCAAAAGAAATTTTGGGTTATTAAGAAAAGGTTTAGATAAAATGTTAAGCTTGTTTTACGTTACCAATTAGATGGTTTACAAGAGAATAAACTTCTATATATATTCATTCTGTAAAATAATAGATTATTTGCCAATTTTCTAGGTTGTACTGAAAAATGGCTCTAAAAATTGGTTTTCAAAGGTTGTAAAAATTACCACCAGTAATGCAAGTCTAAGATAGCAATTTGTATTGTTTGGCCTTTTTTCACCCTTTCAAATAAACCCAACATCAAGTAAATCCCTTATGAGTTAATTTACTTTTCTCTTTATTTCGTTGGTAACAGGAACGTACGTTTCTGATATATCATTATATAAAAGTCTATCCTGTTACCTTTTTTGTCTATCCTGTTACCGATATTAGTATTGCACCTGCAAATGCTTAATTGGGAAGATTAAGACGTTATAACCTTAAGATGAGTTCAAACAATGAAATATTTCATTCGTTTTCCACCTACATGTTAAGATAAAAAAATTAACGACGTTTTTGTCTATAATTGTCTATCCTGTTACTGTAACCATAGCAACCATAGTAACAGGATAGACATAACAGGATAGACAAATTTCTTCGTTTTTGATTGCTGTTGTGAAATAACTACTGCCTTTGGTGAAGTGATTATGGTTTTCTATTGTGAATTTGGTTTCCAACACGTTAAATATTGCACTTTTTACAACCATTCTGTTAGTGTAATTAATCAAAATGGTTAGTAACAGCATAGACATGAAAAAAAGTACGCTCTATTTTTTTCACTAAATGTCTTGAAATTTCTTTTCTCTACATGGTCGTTCAAGAAACGAGGCGTTTTAAATGTAAAGATTACTTTGCATTTTTGAAATCAACACTGACTGATTCAATATTCATAGGGAGAATAATTTAAAGACTGATTTAAGTAGCGGTAACAGGATAGACATGAACCTCCTGTACGCTGATTGAATTTAGTTTGTAGATAATCTGTTACATACAATGATAAAGAAGCTACGATTTTTCGTTAGAATTATAATTAACGTACTTAGAAAGTCCTTTTTGCAGATATCAAGGCGATCAGAAAATCGGAAAAAAATCGTTTGAAATGTGTTTTTCTGACAATGTACGCACACAAATACCCCCAAAATCGGCCTTAAATGCAGTTTAATCTTATCAAAATAGATGTAAGGTGTGTTTATTATTAATGTTCTGAATCACAAATCCGACAAGCGTTCATTTAAACCATTACAACTGAAATTTCCATTAGAAATAAAATTTTTAGCATGGGTGTACTGAAAATTCGACATTTTTTGAAAATGACCCATAAAAGAAATCGTTAATTCGCAATTAATACGTCATTGGAATGCGACTGCAATACACATTCTGAGGTCACGCATGTTCATACAATACTCAGTCCGGCAGTGGGCGGAGCTTTAAAGCGATATCGGTATAGTATACAGACAGCATAGCGATATCTGTAGGGCTGTATCTGTATAGTAGAACACCCAATTGCAGGATAAATAGACAATAATAGTGCATTGACTTGACATATCAACGATATAAGGATGAGGCTTAGAAACGGGGGAATGCGAGGCTGTGCCGAGCATTTTCCCCGTTTCGGGCCGAATCCTTATATCGTTGATATGTCAAGTCAATGCACTATTATTGTCTTTATACTGCAATCTAAAAAACATTTTCAATTGTTGTTTATTGTGTTAATGTTATTTATTTGATTTAAATATTGGGGAAAATCCCCCTTTAAAAAGGCCTCATATCACACAGACGGAGAAATATATAACACGATGAAATATACATCATTACCGCAATCAATGATGAACGAATTCGTTGCAGACTAAAATATCAACAATAAACATAAAACATAATGATTTATAGTTTGCAAACAAAAAAAAATATTAATAAGTGAAATATGTTTTCCCAAAAATTGCAAAAGAAACAAGTTTGAGTCGTTAAACGCATCATTGTTTACATTGGAAACAAGAACAGGTTGAAGAGGTCGTATGAATAATTAAATATAATTTCGACAATTTCTATTTAAATATTCATGAGGAAAAGTGATATCAGGTCAGTGACTGTATACGGCATAGAAATATACAGTCAACGCATTTTGACTGCTCAAATAGAACGAGTGCAGTATAAACAGTTTTATTCTACAAGAAGTTGTGTGTATTTCCTAAATATAGTAACATAGCTATTTTTTTGTATAATGTCAATTTCATCATGGAACACTTTCTCCACAGTCAGGGGTTCATTAAGGGATGAAAATAAATTTGACATTTGTGTTGCGATTTAAAATGCTATCTATGAATTAATTTAAGTTGCAGTATAAAAACAATATTAGGTCAATGTCACAAAAATATAAAACTTTTTTTGTTCTCGGCGCAAAACTGGGGAAGGGCTTGGTAGAACCTCGCCCTTCCCCAGTTTCTCAGTTTCATACAAACAAGTTGATATTTATCTGACATTGACCTAATATTGTAAATATACATGGCGTAAAAAGCGCGTTATTAAAATACAAATAGTTTAACAGGCAGAAATATGATTTTTTTTACATATTGTATAACACATTAAATCTATTTTATTTGAGTGTCACACACTGATTTATACAGTACATATACACAATAAGTTATATCTTTGAAATATAATCAATGCTAATAGGCCAAACAGTTGAATTAGGAAACACTGTAAAAACATACATATACATCTATACAATAAACTGCATGTTGATTTGTAAAATATTTCTAGAGGTATTTAAAAAGGGGCCTTGGTGGCCAAGTGGTCTAAGTCATTCTACAACTGTAATCACGAGCCAGTCAAAACTGAGGTTGTGAATTCGAATCCCGCTCGTGCGGGTGTACTCGAATCTGACTAGGATTGTCAGTTTTCCTATCGAAGGTCGTTGATTTCTCCGAGCATTCCAGCTTCCTCTACGGTACCAATAAAAACTTGCCGTCACGAAAATCGAACAAAAGATGTGCCGAAAAGTGGTCTTAAAGCATCAACCATCAAATCAATCTAAAGTTAAGAATTCAAGTAATTTAATTTAAAATTCGCTTAATACTATCACATATAAAATGTTATGAAAAAGTATATTAAATACACTATTAGAATTCTTATTAAAAAAGTTATCAGTTGACTTGTAAAACAAAAAATAAATATACATCTAAATTGAATAAAAATATCTTGTTTTAAAGATTTGAAAAAATGCCTAATCGTAGCAAGTTTCATTAATATATTCACACAGATCCTGACACTGAAAACGCTGATTCATATGCAGCTGCACTTTAAGCAAGCAACAGCTAGCCAATATAATTGAAGATAGAATAATACTAAATTTGTGATTTTTTTTCAATCAACTTTCAAATATACATTTGTTGATACCAAATGTTAGTATTACTTCAAAACTTATATATGATGGCTCCTGTGCAATTCTTCCTCAAATCAATGTCTTACATGTGATATTGTTTACTTTGTAACATATCTAATGAAGATTTTCTAGAAAATAAAAAAGTCGCAATATTGAACTTTCTAAGCACAACTTAATACAGTTGAACACAATTACGAAATCGATATAAACTGTGGTAAAAATGAATAATTATACAGAGACGGATTTATGGAGTAGGCTAGGGTGCTCTGTTTATATTTCTAGTATTGAAACAATGCTTGTGCATAATAAAACGACTTATCATGCACGAAATCCCACTTCCATCTCCTCGTTGGTGAGCAGAGGAATAACGGAAGGGGTACTTGTACTTGGAAAAATTGAATAAAAATGATAAATAAATAAGTAGTTTTGCGAGTTTACTTGTCAAATAAATACGCGCAAATTTAATTAAAAGCTGCGCGCAAACGTAATGATTTTTGCGCGCAAATGTAATGGTAATGCGCCCAAACGTAATGCACCGATTTGGAGCTACATTAATGGTCGATAAAAGATTTTTACCAGTTTCACTCCAAACATTGCAAAGTTTCAGACCCCCAACACCCCTTTTCAAAATCCTGGGTCCGCATCTATTATTCAGTAGTGGGTATTTATTTATACATACCTCTGTATAGACTTGCTTATATCCAGCTAAGTTATCTTCTCCTTCTTGAAGTGTATTTCGCATCAACGAGTAGTTGTATTCAAACTTGTTGATATCATTGGTCTGTGCCAAAACCAGAGTCAAAACACTAGCTATTACCACTGCCCAAGCAACATCTACCATTCTCGGTTGTAGAGGTTTCAGAATACACGCTTCAGAGCACCTGTTAAAGAAGGTGGACTAAAATTGACAAACAGTTTATGAGATATGAATCTGATCACTGCAGCATGCCTTTATTTTTTCACATACATATATATGTAGTAAGAAGAAAACAATTTGTGCATTTTAAACAATTTTTAGTATCAGCTAAAACCCTTAGAGCAAAAAATAAAATAAACGTAACCCAATGAACACAAAGGACAAGAAACCTTGCATGTGTACGTGAAAAATGATATGTAAAATTGAGAATGGAAATGGGGAATGTGTCAAAGAGACAACAACCCGACCAAATAAAAAACAACAGCAGAGTGTCACCAACAGGTCTTCAATGTAGCGAGAAATTCCCGCACCCGGAGGCGTCCTTCAGCTGGCCCCTAAACAAATATATACTAGTCCAGTGATAATGAACGCCATACTAATTTCCAAATTGTACACAAGAAACTAAAATTAAAATAATACAAGACTAACAAAGGCCAGAGGCTCCTGACTTGGGACAGGCGCAAAAATGCGGCGGGGTTAAACATGTTTGTGAGATCTCAACCCTCCCCCTATACCTCTAACCAATGTAGAAAAGTAAACGCATAACAATACGCACATTAAAATTCAGTTCAAGAGAAGTCCGAGTCTGATGTCAGAAGATGTAACCAAAGAAAATAAACAAAATGACAATAATACATAAATAACAACAGACTACTAGCAGTTAACTGACATGCCAGCTCCAGACTTCAATTAAACTGACTGAAAGATTATGATTTCATCATATGAACATCAGGCACAATCCTTCCCGTTAGGGGTTTAGTATCATACCATCATAACATATATGAGAAGAACATAACCCGTGTCATGCCAACAACTGTTTTTAGAATAAATGTGTTTAGTTCCGATGCAAAGACCTTATCAGTGACTCAATATTAACGCCAAAATATGCAATCTTTAATGACTTGACAACAGTATCGTAATTATATCCCTTCTTAATAAGTCTATTCAAAGGTTTTGTAAGTTTCTGAGGTGAATACTGACACCTTTGTGCTTTATAAAGAATATTTCCATAAAAAATTGGATGTGAAATACCTGAACGTATTAGAAGTCTGCATGTTGAGCTATATTTACGAATGATGTCTTTATACCGATGATAAAATTTAGTAAATGTTTTGACTAGTTTGTGATATCGAAAACCCTGGTGTAATAATTTTTCAGTAATACATAAATTTCTCTCGTTAAAAGTCTAAAACATTGTTACATACACGAGCGAATCGTACAAGTTGAGATATATAAACACCGTTTATATATCTCAACTGCATATATAATGATGCAAAAATGCATAATATTTAAAGTTATTTACTAATAAATTATAAAAAACAGTTTTGTTGGATGATAGGAAAATGCACAGAAGTTTAATTTAATATTTGTCGATACATTATTAAATTGTATTTTCAAAAGTTATCTACACGACTAAGTTATTTACCTGTTTTTATAAGTTAAGGCTTAAGACCCCCTGTACCCAGCTACGTATTAACTTTTCAAACTGCAATTGTATCAAAACCACAAATATAATGAACAATAGAGATATGCCGTTTTGTACATATACCAAGCGGAAACTTCGTGCAAAGCATTATTATTTAATGTGTCATTGCATTTTAAGAAAAGAAAAAAGGGGACTTTGTGGCAAATAAACCAACATTTGTTGATAGAAAATCCACAGCCTTTTAAATCAATAAAAAGATATTTGTTATAAAATTTTAAACATAGATTACTCACTTGATTTTCTATACTGTGCTAGCGTTTATTGTTTACAATAAGTTCTCAACAACCTTTAAATTCCAAAAAAACTCGTGCTGGGTCACTAAAGTCAAGTGTTCTTGATTTGGTCCATATTTATATTTGTTTTAACCAATAGTAAACTTGTTTTATGGAAACCATTACTAGCACTGCATGCAATAACTCTCTATCTATCAGTTATTGAATTGCCAAATATTAGGGTACCAAGGGGAAGGCTGTGGATTTTCTATAAAATTTCAATATGTTAACCATTGAATCATCACAAGGATACATAATCCTTAAGGTTCATGTGGACCCTATGGCTAAAATGGCTGTATTTTCACCTCAAAATTTACTCTGAGTACAGACAAACCTGTGCATCTGTAAAAATTTTCAGGCATAGCATGCCCTAGATAAATAAATTTCAAATATGTTCTGTGTTTTAGAAAAATAAAAACTTACCAGGATTTTGCCGTGCACTTTTTTTCATTCCTCCAGAAGGTGCCAAAATAAACTAAGTTGGGAAACAGGTTTGAGAACTTCCCCACAGGTAATTATTGAAGTGAGCTGGTTTGTTTGACATGGACATGAGATGGACAATAGATACCTGACAATAATTGTTTTTTAAACTGTGTACCTGAGTGGACCATATCAAGGTAAACTCAACTGTTTGTTAATTTTATCATCTTCTGCAGGGACGAAAAAAAGTGTACGGTAAAATTCAGTTAAGTTATGAATTTTCTAAATCATACAATGCATTTGAATTCTATTTATCTAGGGCATGCGATGCCTTAAAACTTCTCAAAATGCACAGGTTTGCCTGTACTCAGATTAAATTTTGAGGTGAAAATACAGCCATTTTAGCCATAGGGTCCACATGAACCTTAAATACCTTTTAATAGAGGTGTTGTAGAACTGAAGTATTTAGATACGTATACGTTGAGAATGTGTCATGTATGCTTGTTTTTCTCTATATACCCATTCAATGTACAGAACATTAAGGTTTATGTACCCTTCTGTAGCCATTTTTGTACGAATTTTTCAAACTCTAATTTTATCAAAACTAAAGATATAATAAGTAATAGAGATAGGCCATTTAGTACATGTTCCAAGGGGAAACTTGATGCAAAGCATTATTTTTTACTGTTTCATTGCATTTGATAGAAAAAGAGGACTTTGTGGCAAATAAATCAAGATTTTTATAGAAAATCCACAGCCTTTAATACAGAGATTTTTGTTATGAAATTTGAAACATAAATTACTCATTTGATTTTCTATGATGTGCTAGTATTTATTTTTTACAAAAAGTTCTAAGTACCCTGTAAATTCCAAAACACCTCGTGCTGAGTCACTAAAGTCGAGCGCACCCTAAAAGGTGTACTTGATTTTGGCCATATTTATACTTGTCTTAACCAATAACTACATTTATAAACTTATTTTAAGGAAATTAATGCTAGCACTGCATGCAATAATCCTATATATATCAGTCATCAAATTGCCAAATATGAGAGTACAAGGATAAAGGCTGTGGATTTTCTATAAAAATCTTGATTTATTTGCCACAAAGTCCTCTTTTTCTATTAAATGCAATGGAACAGTAAAAAATAATGTTTTGCATCAAGTTTCCCCTTGGAATATGTACAAAATGGCCTATCTCTATTATTCATTATATCTGTAGTTTTGATACAATTGAAGTTTGAAAAGTTCGTACAAAAATGGCTACAGAAGGGTACATAAACCTTAAAGTACCGAAGAATGATTTTTAAAGAAATTAATCAAAACAAAATATAACTTCGAGATTCGAGTGTAAAGTCAGGCACACCTATTATTCAAAGCGTGTTCGGGGTGATTTTTTTTGTCCTTTAAATGTTTAATGCAGAAACTGAAAGAATATCATCTCGCTTCAAATTCCATTATTTTTATATTTTAAAGCTAGATTTTTATATATTGACATTCAAATTTTATCTTTTAATAAAAGACCGCAAAAGATATTGGTCAAGTGAAATACTTTGTAATGAGTCATCATAACAGGATAGGCGTGTTTGATTATAGAAATAACCTTTGGCTAAATTGTTGAACTTCTCACTCGTAATGAATTTAATTTATTTGACCAATTATTTAATAAAAAAGTTTGACAAACTATCATCTTATTCATAAATACGTGCTTCAAAATAAAAGTCGGACGTTCATTCCTTCTTCCCTTTTTTATGCAGATAGTTTATTTCTTTGAAACTACTAGTAAACTAATAGGGGGGCTATGATGAACTTTTAAAAAAAATTCAGTAAGAGAAACTCCCCCCCTCCCCCCAAAAAAACCCACAAAGACAGGATGAAAATTTATGTCAAAGAAGTCAGGATAAGCTTATAAAAAATGCAGATCCGATTAGAGTGAAAAATAAAAAAGCAGGACAGAGATTACAACTTAAAAAAAATGCAGGACAAAATCTTTTATCCTAGCCCCCCCCCCCCCTTTCCATAAAAATCAAATGGTAGCTCCCTTTAGTATAGTTCTTTACAAACCCTTGATTTAACAAAACACAGCAGAGGTAGATTAACGGGGAGGCCCAGGTTGATTATATATGGATTCACTAAAACATGACTGGCACGGCCCCTCTTATGAACATTTTTGTATCCACCACTGCACAGAGTGGAGGTGGCTAGGTACTTAAAAATTAAAAAAAAAAATACAGATCTGAGAGTCTCTACTGTTGTTTCATATACTAGTATTTTAGAAATGTAGATGAAATACGTTAGCCACCATTCCAATGTAACATACATTTCCCATGACATTTTTGCGTGTATTTTAAAAGGCAAAATCGAATATTGCCAATCGTTTTATTTCACGGCGTCAACAGATTTTATTTTGGGCTGTACAATTCAAAAGTAAAACAATATCTTTATCCCATCCCCTACCTTTCAAGATCTACCTATTGTATTGTTGTTTTTTTTTTTCGTTTTTTTCTTCATATATATACATGTATATTTAAATATCGCCCTCCCATCAAAGCGGTCCATGTTAATTTAAACAGCTCCCTTCTACAAAAACTTCGAAGATTTTATTACACGTCAAAAAGGTTCTGGTAGTATTTTAATTTACCTTGCGTGCTAATTAAATCATTTACCTTAGGCCACACCAATTTAATTTCTTGTTCTACGGATTTTTGGACTCCAAAATTTGGGGCGAGCGAGCGATTTGAAAATTTTAATAAAAAAATATTTAATTTGCAAATTTTTGAGGCGAAGCTTGAAAAGTAAAGGCGAGCGATTATAATTTTTTTTTTTGTAAACATAAAATAGTAGGTTTTGACAATATTAAAGCTTGATTTATCACTTGTACTTTGACATTTCTTTAATTTCTGAAGTATTTTTTCCCTGTTCACCAAGAAATAATTAATTCTGACGCCTCCGGGTGCGGGAATTTCTCGCTACATTGAAGACCTGTTGGTGACCCTCTGCTGTTGTTTTTTTATTTGGTCGGGTTGTTGTCTCTTTGACACATTCCCCATTTCCATTCTCAATTTTATTTTTTACAGAGTTTGTCTTTAGTGCCGTGTGGAGGTAGTAGAGTGCCTCCCCGTGCTTCAGGTTTATGCTCTTATAATATACTAGATTATGGAGTGTGTGTCCGAGCGAGAACTGCTCTAATTCATTACTTTAGGAATATTTATCAAAAAGCAGTATTTCAATATTCAGCCCCATTCTACTATTTAATACTGATAGCGTTTGACATTTTTAGCCGAACAAATTTATTCATTTTATATAACTTCAATTATTGTATGCTGGTTCATATTCTGGACGCCAATCTTTGCTCCTTTATTATATAATTCACTAACAAAACACTTATGAAGCTTAGAAATGGAAAATTACTAAATACTAAACTTGTTCAAAGGGTATCCACACGTCTCAATCTTCAAAATCGGTTATCTAAAAATACTACCATCGCTAACATTTCTAACAATAAAAATCGTGGTTACCCTTCTATCGATAAGTGTCATGCCAAAAAATGACTTACATGTCCCCGTCTTTCCACCAACAATACGGTTAGGTCCACGTTTAATGGTCGCACATTTTCTTTAAATTTTGAAACTGATATAACTTGAAAAACAAACAGTATTATTTATTTACTCACATGAAACAAACCGGGGTGTGGTATTCAGTACGTAGGAGAAACTGGACGATATTTATCTAAACGCACTCAAGAACATCTGTATCGTTTTAAAAGACCCAATAAATTCAAAAGTATCATTTACCAACACCTTAAGAAGCACAACCATCCTTTTAAATATTTAGCAGTTCAACCTTTAGAAGTTGTAAATAAGCAGCCTGGTGAATCGCATTCAAAGTTTGTACGATCACGGAAAATAATTGAATTAAATTGGATTAAAAAATTACAGACAGTTTACCCTCTCGGTCTAAATGGTAATATCATGGGAATTGGTAATATATATAGAACCAATTCCGTTAACATTTTGGATATAGTTTCTAAAACTGTTCGTAAAAAACGTTCTCACGGTCGTAGAACAAATCGCAATCAAAGAAAATTTCGGGCCAATCATACCAATATTTCGGACCTAATTTCTATTTCAAAAAACAACGGCAGACATTATCTGTTAACAAAACTTCGTTACCGGTTAATAAGTTAAATAAAATTTTGGAGGATTGCAACACAATTTCATATAGCAGTCCTAAGTATGAAATTGTTTAAATTATTATGGCATATTGTTATTCTAAATTATTTCCCAAAATTGATCGCCCTGAAGATCATAAAAAACATTTTATTAAAATTAAGTATGTCAATAAAGGCTTTGATTTTGTAAATATTGCCGGTATATTTAACGACCATTCTGTTAAAGAACAAATTCCTGGATATTTTGACAATACTGAGCTACCTCTTATTTGTTATATTTACAAGAAATCTACCCGGAAATTTGTGTTTAATTATAGTCAATTGTGTAAAGATGTTAATATCAGTGAAAATACACCTACTTCATGTAATTGCAGTAATTCCGAATATATTTATGGACCCATTTCCCATGTTATAACAGGAGATCTTAACATCGTTCAAGACCGAGAGTTAAAATCATTCCTCAGTAAAGGACCTAAATATCGTCCCCCGTCAATTATTAATTGGAATGAGTGTCGTAATATCATCCACGACTCACTCCATACTTACTGTATGAAATGGATAAAACGGGAAAAAGCTGACACAAAATCTTTGGACTCTTTTTTTAATTCAGTAATGAAGATAGTTGATATACGTATTCAACATTTTAAAGAACATTTTACTATAAACAATAACCACAATAAACCTATTTCTCGTATCAAACATAAACTAAAAGAACTAGCCAAGGAATTTGTTTTTGTCCCGGCAGATAAAGCTGCTAATAATATTATTATTGTTTGACGTAAATTTTACATTGAGGTTCTGAAAAAGGAAATCACCAATTCACCAACATTCCAACTGACTCCATTTTCAGAAAACGAAATCTGTAACAAACATAAACTTTTAGCCACCGCTTTACAAACAGAGCCAAATACAATGAAAGTCCCAACTATGTATTGGCTTCCGAAGCTACACAAAACCCCTTACAAATATAGATTTATTTCGTCTTCAAGCCATAGTTCAACTACTAAATTGTCTATTCTTCTTACCAGCACACTTGGTACAATTAAAAACCTGATAATAAATTGTTCATATAAGGCCTTCGAAAATAGTGGAATAAATTACTTTTGGAGTGTCAAGAACTCGTTGGAAGTACTTGATAAATTGCATGCTTATATTGGTGATTTTGAATCTGTTCAAAGTTTTGATTTTTCTACCCTGTATACCACATTGCCTCACATTCTCATTAAGAAAAAATTCACACACCTAATTAAATGGGCATTCAAAAAATCAGAATGTGAATATATATGTTCAAACTCTTTTAGGTCATTTTTTAGTAGCAAGAAACAAAAAAACTATGTTAATTGGACATGCTTTGATACTATATATGCCCTTGAATTTTTACTAGATAACATTTTTGTTCGCTTTGGAGATTCCGTATATCGTCAGATTATCGGAATTCCAATGGGGACTAACTGTGCACCACTTATTGCGGACCTGTTTTTGTATTGTTATGAGTTACAATTTATGACAAAAATAAGCAAAGACCCATCGAAACAACATCTGATAAACAAATTTAATAATACTTTTAGATATTTGGATGATATTTTTGCTCTCAATAATGACGACTTCAGTATGTATATTAATGATATTTATCCTGTTGAACTTACTTTAAATAAAGCTAATACTAACAATGACCACTGCCCTTTTCTCGATCTTGATATCTATATCACTAATGGAAAGCTGAATACTAAAATTTATGATAAAAGGGATGATTTTTCATTTCCTATCGTTAATTATCCGTTTTTAGATGGTGACGTTCCCTTGTCACCATCTTACGGTGTTTATATATCTCAACTTGTACGATTCGCTCGTGTATGTAACAATGTTTTCGATTTTAACGAGAGAAATTTATGTATTACTGAAAAATTATTACACCAGGGTTTTCGATATCACAAACTAGTCAAAACATTTACTAAATTTTATCATCGGTATAAAGACATCATTCGTAAATATAGCTCAACATGCAGACTTCTAATACGTTCAGGTATTTCACATCCAATTTTTTATGGTAATATTCTTTATAAAGCACAAAAGTGTCAGTATTTACCTCAGAAACTTACAAAACCTTTGAATAGACTTATTAAGAAGGGATATAATTACGATACTGTTGTCAAGTCATTAAAGACTGCATATTTTGGCGTTAATATTGAGTCACTGATAAGGTCTTTGCATCGGAACTAAACACATTTATTCTAAAAACAGTTGTTGGCATGACACGGGTTATGTTCTTCTCATATATGTTATGATGGTATGATACTAAACTCCTAACGGGAAGGATTGTGCCTGATGTTCATATGATGAAATCATAACCTTTCAGTCAGTTTAATTTAAGTCTAGAGCTGGCATGTCAGTTAACTGCTAGTAGTCTGTTGTTATTTATGTATTATTGTCATTTTGTTTATTTTCTTTGGTTACATCTTCTGACATCAGACTCGGATTTCTCTTGAACTGAATTTTAATGTGCGTATTGTTATGCGTTTACTTTACTACATTGGTTCGAGGTATAGGGGGAGGGTTGAGATCTCACAAACATGTTTAACCCCGCCGCATTTTTGCGCCTGTCCCAAGTCAGGAGCCTCTGGCCTTTGTTAGTCTTGTATTATTTTATTTTTAGTTTCTTGTGTACAATTTGGAAATTAGTATGGCGTTCATTATCACTGGACTAGTATATATTTGTTTAGGGGCCAGCTGAAGGACGCCTCCGGGTGCGGGAATTTCTCGCTACATTGAAGACCTGTTGGTGACCCTCTGCTGTTGTTTTTTATTTGGTCGGGTTGTTGTCTCTTTGACACATTCCCCATTTCCATTCTCAATTTTATATATGTGTGACTGACAATGAGACAATTCTCCATCCAAGTCATAATCAGTTTGGGGACAACCCCTTAATGTTATAAATATCCCTTTTACATGTTTTATGAGGGATCAATATAAGTTATAATATATTTGTTTGTACAAAAGGGCTCATATTTTCTCAAAGAACTATCTATCTATCTGGTATTAAATGGTCAAAACATGTCCAAGAATTTTGTAATATTCCTGGACTTTAACCATGTTAACACATTTACTTTAACAGTTTAATATTATTCAAAATAAGTGGACCCCTCTTTTAGAAAAAAGTTGTTTAAAATATGATGTAACTCTCCTCTTTTTGAGTACAAAATTCTAAGTTTTCAAAGGTTTTGTATAGAAGAACTATACAAATCCTTGGTATTTCTATTTTCTTTTCTACATCAGTAAAATGACCCCTTGTCTGAGGGAGGGTTGTTCTTAACCTGATAATAACAAACACAGGTCAAAGTACGGCCTTTTACACAGGCTTTGATACAGACCAAACAGCAGGCTATAAAGGACCCCAAAATTTTTAGCATTACACAATTCGAACAGAAAAACCAACGATCTAAGCTATATATCATGTATATCCAAACGGGAAAATACCAATGAACAACATCAACAAACGATAACTGCTGAACGGGGTCAGACCTATAATCCGACAGTCCCATAATCCGACAGTCCGATAGTCCGACAGTCCTATAATTCGACAGCCCGATAGTCCGATGCACGGTCACTTGTCTCCGAAAAGTATGCCTATATAGACATGGAACGTTTGTAAATTGGTATATATTTTTTCACACAGAAAATTAACAAATCAGTCAGTATGACGTCTTGTACAGGACAGCAATAATCCCATCGGAAATGAACGGAATCCGGGTCCGTTCATCTTAAAACATAAAGATAGTATAACGCAGTCAGGATTCTACTTCGTCAAAATTATCTCCCCATTACGCCAGTTCATTTTCACAATTGTAGAAATGGAAGCCATTGTAGGGATGACGCGCTACCAATTTTGCTCTTGGAAACCGATAAATTTATCCACATTGCACCATTACGATCCTTATATGTCAGTTGTATTTTAAAAGACAAATGTACCAACTAGCTTATGAGCATCAGTTAATGATCTTATCTGCATTGATTCAACTTAAAACTATTGTCTGATCGGTTGTCGGGTGGAATTTTTGAAAATTCATTAACATTAAAAAAAATTCTAATTAAATATTTCGTGGAAGGGCAGACTAGATTTGTTTAGTGATTGAAGACTATAAACCCTAGTTATCACAGACAAAAAAAATATAATTTTTCGAAGATATGCATTTTCATCATCTAACTTGAAAGACTGTCGTCAAGTACTTTCAGTAAAAAATAGCTATTCGAACACACCAACTCTGTGTTTTTGTGATTCATCAGATAGGTATTTCACTTGACCCATATATTTCATCTTTTAGTACTGGGATTTTTTTATGTTATAAAGTCAACCTGTAGCTTTGGTATATGAAAATGATAGAATCTGAAGCGAGACGATGTATGAAATATTCTTGCTATGTACGATATCAAGACAAAATATTCAACTCAAACACGCCCTAACATAAAAAGGTGCACTCGATTGTCTCTTTTCGATACTATTATTACCCAGTTTTTGGAATTTTTTCTTGAGTCACATAATGGAAGGGCAGACACGAAAATTACTGAACTAATAGATTGATATGTTTTCCGTCCGTGGTAAAAAAAAATTTAAATCGGAGGATATGCATTTTCTACATCCAACTTGAAAGATACCCATGTCGTCGACTTGATATCTAATTGTTCTGCTTAACTATGTACTAGATAAATTGAAAACTTATGCAAATGGTGTTTTTAAAATAAAACACATCGTAATTGAGAAGAAAATTATAATTTGGTTTGTTTCTATAAACTTTTAAAATGTTTGTCACTATAGTAAACATTTCCGACTGTAACGTATCTACTTGTAACCTACGGAAGATGTCAAGTTTAAATTGTTAACATTTACACCCTTCATCTTCCTGTAATGATGTGTCATCATTTAACTTATGATATTGTCACATAGTACTGATATTGTAAGTATAACGTATCCACTTGTAACCTACAGAAGATGTCAAGTTTAAATTGTTAACATTTACACCCTTATCACAAACATGTCCCGAGTGTAGTCTCTTTATTATCAATCTAATTAAAATTAAATCCTTTAATTGCTCCTGTTCTGATATGTATTAAATTAAAGGATTTAATTTTGATTAGATTGCTTTATTATGAGATTGGCCGTTCACCTTAAAACATGATCGCTCTCATTCAAATTCGCCCCCTTTCACTTTCACACCCTACACGTTCTTACCAAAAGTCCGTTTGCACCCTATACGTTTGCTTTTGTTTATTATGAAAACAATGATAAACATATTTATAGCAATACTATTACTGCCCAATTAATATTCTAACCAAAACTCGATTTTTTTTCATTATTTCATAATAAATTGACATTCTAAAAACGTTTTTTTGTGTTGATGGTTTGGTTAGAGACTTGCAATGACTATATATTTTTTTCATTGTTTCAAAATAAAGAGGCATTCTGGCAACGGTTTTGTGTTGAAGAAATCTAAATCATGTTTTTGTTAGTGTATTTGTATTGCTATAAAAAAAAATGACTAGGGATGCTCAGGTCCTTATGATAATTTACATATAAGTGTTATCTGTTATCAGCAAATAGTTTAGGTTTTGGCAATCAGTAAACCAAAAAAAAATACTAGATAGTACAGCGGTTTATATTGCCATACAAGCTAGAGCAATGATAAGGTATTATAAATAGACGCAATTTAAGTTAAGATTTCATTCCTTATCATTGAAACCGTTCTGAACGTGGTTTTGCATCTTGACTGAAATTTGAGATAATAACACTATTCCTATTTTATTAAAACTAATTGCTCTTTTTAGAAAACGAAAGAAAAGATAAAAAAAAATATTGATACTTCTGTGTTATTCTATCCGAAGTAGTCGTTTCATATCTTCGGGGAGAAACCCCTCAGATATAAAAGCAAACATCTAATACTTAATTGTGACATATCACATTCAACCAGATTATACCTTACATCTTGGAACAGTATATTTAACAATATATGTGCTCCTGGTTACATGCATGCGCTTGCGCATGTACAAAATGTATGAAAACCGACATTCTCGTTATCAACATCGACATGATGATATAAGGAATCTTATATTAATTGTTCAAACAAGAAAAGAGGGGGCAATACTTTTTTGTGTTAACCTGTTATGGCCCTTTTCAAGGTGTTGTTAACTGTTATCTGAGATCAATTTAAGCTGTTAACTGTTTTCAACCCACTTTCTTTACTGTTATCAGCATTTCTGCATTTTTTGTTAACTGTTTTTGCCAAAATCGAGGTGTTGTTAACATGTTATTGCCGGCTCCCTCAAGAAGGGATTTAATTTATATCCCATTTCGATGCATTCCACTTTTTAAATTTTAAACACTGCTTGCATTTCAGCAGTATGCTAATACGCTTTTAAGAAGACAATCATCCTTTGCAGCAGCACGGCTTCGCGTCGGACCATCGGATTGTCGGATTAACGGACTGTCGGACTGTCGGATTATCGGACTGTCGGACTACTGGACTGTCGGAATTTCGGGGTGTCGGATTATAGCTACGCTCCCCTGCTGAACGACAGGCCCCTCAATCAATCAGGACAGGTGCATAAACATGCAGCGGCTATGGATACTTTTGTTTCGTCAGCATACAATATAATTTGCAGTTGAAGGCAAATCCTTCAGAAGTTCTTTGTACTTTATTCTAACAACGAACATATTTTGATAGGGAATATAAGTAATTGGGAAAGTAACCTATTTGTTCTTTACAGGTATTTCCGCTGTTATAAATTTATGTCGGAGCACTCCCGCTTTGGATAAATAGGTTTCATGCTGAAACAAATATTCTCACAGATATTTACAAAGTGTCGTGGGGTGCTTTTATGTTTAAAATCGTTATATACAGGTTAGACTGTGATTTTAAAAACAAATGTTGATATCTTTTTATAATATTTACAAAAAAAACGGTGCGGGAAATGGACATAATTACATTTCCGGATGCGGGAAGCGGGAATATAAAAAAAATAAAAAAATTCTGTTTTGAAAAAAATAGGTGCGGGCGGGTCCGTCGAACAAGGAATCAAATTGGTGTGGCCTTAGACTGTGATTTTAAAAACAAATGTTGATATCTTTTTATAATATTTACAAAAAAAAAAAAAAAAAAACGGTGCGGGAAATGGACATGATTACATTTCCGGATGCGGGAAGCGGGAATATAAAAAAAATAAAAAAATTCTGTTTTGAAAAAAATAGGTGCGGGCGGGTCCGTCGAACAAGGAATCAAATTGGTGTGGCCTTAATACTATTTCAAACTTTGCCTATAGTTTATTTAGTCTATATGACGATTTTATTTTTGAATATGAATAAATTCACTTTACTGTAAAATATGTTTTAAAGCTTCAAACTCGTTTATTCTATACTTATAAAGAAAACTTACCAATTAGCTGGGGGGCTTTATATTTTTTTATTGTGTTCCTTTCTTGATCAACCTTCTTATTTTGATACTTGCTTAAATGTTAAAAGTAAACGAACTCACAGAATAGGGAATAATGGGCATGAAGTACAGAATAAGTGAGATGCTGGAATATTAAGAATCGAAAATAATGGACCAAGCAAATTAAAGAATACAGAAAAATCCTCCCCAAAATTGAAGAATACAGAAAAGCAGGACCAATCTGTCCAGACTCTCTTATGTGACAGGCACTTAATTATCTGATATTTATCATATTTTTAGGAGCTGCTTATAAATACGCTTAAATATTTTTTGAATCTTGTTCTGATTATATTAATTAATGAATATTAATTCTCTGTCTGTAGGCGAGAGAAATAAAGGATGTAATATTAAAATTTATTGATTAATTTATCAACTTGATAATTAAAGTTAAAATGTCAGGATATTTTATTTAATTGACATCTATATGATTAAGGCGTTGACCCTTGTCCAATCTCTAATGTGGTAGTTAGCCCAAATATCAGGTTACGTAAACTTTGTCATATCAAAATACATCATCAGACAAACATGCTTACATCAAATATATATTAAGGTTGCTTTCAATTTTTTAGAAAGCCATCTTTCACTGTCGTACAAAGTGAGAGGTTTGGCGCTATAAAACCAGGTTTAATCCACCATTTTGTACATTTGAAAATGCATGTACCAAGTCAGGAATATGACAGTTCTTGTCCATTCGTTTTTGATGTGTTTTGTCATTTGATTTTGCCATATGATTAGGGACTTTCCGATTTGATTTTCTTCTGAGTTCAGTATTTTTGTGATTTGACTTTTTTTTTGTAGCACCTGAGAATTTTGTTTTTATTACATGATCATTATGTGGAAGAATAAAAAAAGATTCGGTACACAGAAAGAAGATGAACAATGCACCACGCAGTTAAAAATGTTCACATCAAACTTGATACCCGGATTCTTAAGCAATTAACATCAAATTTTTATGGGGCAGACAGACTGACATACAGACGTTTACCAGTATACTCCCAATTTTCGAAGTTACTAGTTACTAATTACTATTTATTACACGCTGTATACTAATTTGAAACAAACCTTGATATAATTTAAAAAATCACATTCTATCACATATAGTAGAAGTTTACTACAAAATGTATGATCACATTTACAGAAAATAAGAAAATAATAAATTCTTACAACACAATATAACTAGTATGTTTTGAAAAAAAAAAAAAAAAAAACGTTTAAAAAAACTACTAAAACTGAGTGATCCAATATTGATCCAAATTAGTTTACGAGAATACGTAATATACATTTAAATACGAGAGGAGTGATGTATTGTCTGTTTATCACTTAAACATTGCGATGAAACTATGTTTGAAACCTAAATGTTAATCTTAGGTCACCGATATCTGTTTTACACTGAAATATAAACACTGGAAACGGGTCACGAATGAATTTACAGTGAATAAAGGTACAGTCTGTCATTCAATTACTTTGAAGCGTACATTATAGTCCCACATACAAAAATGTATGTAGCCAATGCTTCGGCCAGAGAAAAACATGACCCTGTGCAATGCCAAGATACAGGTATTGACAGATTGTAGATCCATGACTGTGTATATGTATATAGCAATTATATTTTGGTTAGTTTTAATTTACTGATAATAAAGTCAATATCAATACCAATAAAAACAATATTCAATGATTTAATTAAGTGTTGAATTGATAATCTTTTAGAATAAGTATATTTACAGGATCGATAAGTTTAACAGATTCATTCTAAAATTTCGGGGCACGGCAAACAACAATTCCGCAAAAATCAGGACTTGGATTGTGCTATCCCGTTTGAAATAAGTTTTTTACAGGTACAACCAAATCTTTATATTTATGGAATAATTTAGTGAAGGTTTGAATATGTAATTTGTGGTAACGAAATCACTGGCTTATTCACATAAAATATATAATACATAGATTACGTTCGTAAAAAATCAAAAACGTCACAACTTTATTATTTGAAATCTTACCATATCTCCCTAATTCTATGTTAAGAAGTTTTTTCGTCAATACGTAGTGTTGGAATATCAAATAACAATATTATGGAATATTTTTTTCAAGATTGATATTTTAGACCTGCTTAAATCATTTTACAAAAAAATATTCACCATGAATGATTACAACATTAGTAAAACTAGCAAATTGAACAAATTGAAGTTTTAAACTGTCTTACTTTGCTTCTGTATCCCTGTCTAATTTATTCCACAGAGCAGTGCGTTGATCGTCTTAATAATATTAAGTGACAATCTACTCTAAATGAACTTTTAACACTATTTATACTAATATGTTTAAACAAACTGTGACTAAATCGATAATTTTAAGTTCAGATGAACTTTTACGGAGGTTATCAAAGTTAAAGAATATCTCACTCTTAAATACTATGTTTAAACAAACTTACTCAATATACTGTATCTGTTTATAATAGCAGCTTGAACGTATTATACAGGCAAAAAAATCGTGTAAAAAAATTACCAATAAGGAAAATTCATGATGCTAAATTTGCATTAATTACATGTAGCTGCTTTATTTAGTTATTGATATAAAATTATTATCAAAAATTGCTCATAGTGTTATTCAATAACGTTTACCACAATTTTCAAGATCACATGGAAAGTTTGATATTGCGTTGTTAAAACTCCAAAATTCAACAGAAAAATTTTAACCAGGGCCCAGTTTCACGAAGCTGTCTTAGGACTAAGAGATGTCTTAGGATGGTCTTACGACATATCTTAGTCCTAAGTGGGTTTCACAAAGTGGTCCTAAATTAGGACATCTCTTAAAGTTGGTCATAAAGTTAGGACAACACAGAGGTGTCTTATGATGGTCTTAGGATAGTCATACGTTCATTTATATAAATTGCACTCATTTTTTATATTAATTTTGCTTATTTATCTTATTATTATCTAATTATCAAAAGTATTCTCCTTTTCCAGTTTATAACGTAATCTTTACAGATTGACGGATTATCATGATTTGTAAACAATGAAAAATCGATGTATTCATATCAAGAATGCATGATTTTATCCTTTAACCTTAAAAGTTTTATAACCAATAAAGTGGAAATTGAAATCAACTCACTTGTACCAAAAAAATGTCATCATTTTATATTCTTTTTTCCTTAATTTTTCCTTAAATTTCATATGTATATTGATGTATTATTTATAGATAATTTTATATAAATAACATTTATTTTTTATATTAATTTTGCTAATCATGTCATTATATTAAACAATACATTTAGTATAATTTATTGTAAAGACAAACTACATTTACATGAATTTTCCGTGTATCAATGTTTATATTTGAAAATTTTAAGAACTTGCGACATGGTTAGGATGTCTTAGCTAAGATCATTCTAAGACAGCTTCGAGACGAGGTCTGAGGTATGTCCTAGGATAGTCCCAAGAGAATCATAAGACATGTTCTAAGATATATCTTATGACATGTCTTAGGATAGCTTCGTGAAACCGGCCCCAGGAGTTTGCCAAACTTCGAACCTCTGCTCAATAATGTCATAATTCCATTTGGATGCGCTGTATGGTGCGGTAAGTAAAGCACGCAGTACATTCAATAAAACTTAAAAGTTCAATACGATGCCTTACGTAGGAAGAATGACACTCTCTCTCTGCATCTTTAAGGAGCCCAGCACAAAAATCCGCATGGTAAAATTTCTATCCCATTCTTCAGTGACGTCAAAAATTCTAGCCCTGCTTTGTAGAATTTTATTTATTTTTGGTATGTCCTCGTCCTAAATTTTCGTGCGATATTTGCCACTGGATGTCAGGGAAACACCAATAAATCTATCAATCTAAAGATTCCCCTTGATGTTTGCTAATCTTGTACAGTTTTTTTGTTTGTGTAATTCGAATAGGAGACTAGATAACGAAATTAGTCCGGCAACCAAGAATGAATATCTGATAATAATCCTTAATTATATCTAATAACATTTTTTTTCAAATGCAACATTGTGCCCAATCGAGTAAAAAAATATGAAAAGTTGCATGAATCTCATTATACTTTTTTTTAAGGGTTAACATATTAAAATCTTTCTTGAAATAGTGTGTGCATATGAAATACATATGGTTAAAAATTAGGTGAGTACAAAAATGCATATGCTCTAATTATTTTTCAGTTTAAGACTTCAAACACACACAAAAATTAATTAAAGAAAAAGGATTACCATTTTGCAGTCAAGATGACAATAATATTGGCTGAAATCCCATTATGATAATTCAAAATAAATCTGTATTGAAAAAAAAAGATAATTAATGGTGCTCCGATCCAGTTTAACAAACACACCTACAAATTAAAAAAAAAGCGACGAGTCATTTTGCGGAATAAATTTAAGTGAAATATTGTTTACACATGCTTATTATCCCAATTTCTATGGCACAGTAAATGTCTCATAACATAATAACTAGTTACAATCCTTAATCAGTTAAATTTAAGAAAGACACATTTTTACACAGAGGTGTTAATGTATATAACAAAGAACGAACGGTTAAGTTGACCTACCAAATTAGACTTATTACCAGGTTTGTGCTGACATGAGCAACTTGACACGACGGGTGTCATATGTGCGAAGTGGGCGGGAGAAACTACGATAACTTAATCATAGTTTCTGTTAGGTCTGCCGGCATGAATGAATACAAATGTAGTCTGATTAAAACCCCTTATGATATAGTATTTGACATTATTTTAACTACTGATATGAAACTCATTTTTTCCTTCAATCAATATCCCATCTTAATACCAAGAAGACTTCATGTAATTGTTCATCAAAACTGAAGCAATATTGATGGAAATTCATTCAGATTTTTCATTACATTTGTTGCAATTTTGAACTGTTCAAACAAAATTATATCGTTGAAAAAAAAAATGCTTTTCTATGAGGAGTATTCAAAGTAAAAATGAAACAATATACCAAATTGATATTCAAACTCATAGGTTGAAAACAATTTAACAAAAATTTGACTTTTTAAAAGAGCTTATCATGCTGATCATATTTTTGATTTAAAGTGTTTATATCTGTTATAATTTAAATCATATAAAGGTATAAGAGGAAAAAAAGAATCACTCTAAATATCATAGGCTTCATGAAAAAAGACAAAAATGAAAAAAAATGTAAAAAATTGTCATTTATGGGCAATAACTCCTATACGAATTTGATGTATACAGACAATTGATGGAGCTCATTTTTCTAAACATTATTGTTCCTTCCAGATTTTTTTTTATTTATAACGATTCAAAAAAACAATTGACAAAAAATGCATTTTACCCCTATGTCCGTCGTTGTCTGTTAACTTTTACAAAAAGAATTTTGCTAAAAATTGTTTACACAATATAACAAAGAAAACTGAAAGAGGGGTGAAAGATACCAGAATGACAGTCAAACGCATATATCGGAAATAACCTGACAAAGCCATGGCTATAAATGGACAAACAGACAAATTATAGTACACAAGACACAACCAAGAAAACTAAAGACTAAGTAACACGAACCCCACCAAAAACTGGGGGTGATCTCAGGTGCACCGGAAGGGCAAGCAGATTTTGCTCCACATGTGGCACCCGTCGTGTTGCTCAATGACATGTTATTACCCAGTGAATAGTCTTATTCGTTACGTCTCATTCACGAATAGGGAAGGGGATTGTAGTTACGACGTAAGACACATACCCGATATCATCTGTGAAACGGTTATTCCATAACGGTCAACCAACTCGTGATGGCGTCCTTAAAATTTACGAAGGGATGATTTCAACTAATAGTTTGTCTGATGAGTTATGTATAAAAATGTCATCTTCGCTAGCCAAGGGTTACGATCCATACCCTCCTTCCCACCATTGGCCAATTAAGCCAACATTAATGATAACAATGTTGCACCATCTATCTGTTAAAGTCTCGCCCATTCCGAATACATTTTCTTGACCAATGACAGCACTTAAACACTTTTCAGTGTGGAGGTGAAAACATTGAAGCGTCTAGAGTTTACAAACTAGGTGAATCAGGAAACGAAAATATACGTTGACATTCCAGTATTTGTGCAAGAAACATACACAGGAACTTCAATTAGTCGATTGAGATCATTTAAATTGTCACTAAATATCGTCGTATGTTTTTGGGGGCAAAGACTCGTCGCACCTTCAGCACATGGCAATTGTTTACCTATGTTTTTTTCGTTTACACGTAATTGGATGCAGACAGTTACCACTGAAACCAATGCATATCATGACCTCGTGTATCAGTATTCTCTCTCAATCCGTCAAGGGTGGAGAGGAGGGGAGTGAATCGTTACCCTTGGCTAGCAAAGATGTAAAAACGTGTGATAATGCATTGTATAAATTGTGTAATAAGTTTGTGGTTGGTCTTTTCGGACTATGTCAGTTCTAAATATGTTTTGATAAATTAGATTTTTAATGTCCTTCTTTTTGGTACGGTTTTGAATATAAAAATGTGGTAATGTAAAGCCTTTTCCAAATTTAGATATATTGATAATGAACTACAATGGTTTGCCAAATTGGAGTTAAAAGGAGATATGGATACATCAAGGTACCAACGAGACCGCAGCCAAGCATGGATACATCAAGGTACCAACGAGACCGCAGCCAAGCAGAAACATGTAAGGGTCAACATAGCTATCACGATCTTAATCAGTAGACCTGTGGATAAATTTTACATAAATCTTGCAGACAGAATAAAAGTTTTGCCCTTCCTGAAAATGCATGACATATTTACACAGTGGATTGTAAGCAACCAACAACCAATCAATCAAAGGTTTGCAACCGGCGCTAATTTCCAAAAAGATCAATCTCAGAAACATGTTTAACCCCGCCGCAATTTTTCGCCTGTCCCAAGTCAGGAGCCTCTGGCCTTTGTTAGTCTTGTATGATTTTAATTTTAGTTTCTTGTGTATAATTCGGAGTTTAGTATGACGTCCATTATCACTGAACTAGTATACGTATTTTTTAAGGGACCAGCTGAAGGACGCCTCCGGGTGCGGGGGTTTCTGGCTAACTTGAAGACCCATTGGTGGCCTTCGGCTGTTGTCTGCTCTATGGTCGGGTTGTTGTCGCTTTGACACATTCCCCATTTCCTTTCCCAATTTTAAATGCACTTAAGTTATATCTAAAAACACCAAATGACAATACACATATATATATAATTTCCACTTGGTTTCTACCACTCTCGACTTTGTACCTCGTAAATGAATAAAGAAATAAAATTGGTCTTACCTTCTTTCGATCCAGACAGTTTTTTACTTTGCAAACAAAATAAATTACGATGGCTTAAAATTGATTAAATTTTTTTTCTGTATTAATCTGCATCTTTCTCTACTATTTATTATACAATATGTACACTTTTGAATAACGTCAAACTGCAGATGTATTCCAACCTAATCGAAACCATGATGGCTTCATAGATGTAATGTTTTATTTATAAGACTATTATATAAACATTTGGAAATCCTTATTCATGGCAGTAATTATCTTTTTGTTCTTTCCAATATGGGATTCTTTTGTTATCTCATCTGGAATAAAACGATGTGGTTTAAAATCATTATTGTGAGATCTGAATTCAATTTTGTTTTGTCTATTTTGAATGGATATCGTCATGTCCAATTACGAACGAGTCTCATATATTTAAATGAGAATATCGTTTTCAAATTCTGAATGAATGCAACTTCTGTCAAATCCAGAAATTGACTTCTTGGTTTTGTTCGACAAAAGGACACTGCAGATTTACATTAGGTTCATTGAAGAAAAACAAACTTTTCTATATCTGTCTCCTTTAGTCTCCTTCTGTATAGAGTGTCAGATATAACTCAGTGGCAGGGGGGGGATTCCGGGGTTGAAACCCCCCTTTTTTATGACGATCAATGCATTTGAATGGGGACATGTGGTTTGAACCCCCCTTTATCCTGTGTTGGGACCCCTCCCCTTTTTAAAATGGCTGGATCCGCCCCTGTAATTTAATGTGTTTAATCGTTGAAGACACTATATCTGAGAAAAATCACCAAATGCACCCTCATTGAAATTTTAAGAAAAATTTCAAGCCTTGAGCATCGAATGACGACTACAACTGATACTGTAAAAAACAATATATAAGAGCGAGTAAGATAATTCTTATGTCACAGTTTTGCACTTTGATTTTAAAGTGTTGTTCATAGTAATGCAAGCACGTCCTCTTAATCCCCAGTTGTAAAAATTCCGAATGAGAATGTGAAGAAACTACTTTTATTAAACTGGTTCTCTTTCAATAGTATTATTGAGGGGGGATATCGGGACTCCGGGATCGGGTGTTTTTAAGCTCGGGATTTCGGGATTGACTATTTCGGGATCCGGGAATCCTTTTTTTCGAATTTCGGGATGTCGGGATTTAAATTTATTTAAATATGGGACATCGGGATGTCGTGTTTTTTAAGCCCGGGATATCGGGATCAGGACCCCTCCTACCCCCCCCCCCCATTATTCATGTAAAAAAAACACTCGAAAAAACTTTAAATGAACTTAAGTATTCAACCAGCTAATCTAATCTGGTCGTTTTACACTTTTACATCGGTTGTTGTACTACAAGATCGTGTAAAGCAATGACATACAAAGTACATAAAATGAACGATATTATGAAATGCCCATGCAGAAACACAAGGCATTATTATGAATTGCCTCAAACGATAAAAAAAATTGACAATAAATCTCTATTTTTGTAAAATCATTTAGTAAATTTTGTAACTATGCAGTGTACAATATCAATGTTCCTGTTGTTAAAGGTTATAGGATTGTTAATGTTTTATTTTCTTTTTTTAATAACTTTTAGGTGTGATACCACAATCATACTACGTCACATCCGGTTGCATACGAAAATAGGTCGAAAACAAATGTTAAGGAGGCTCCAGGGTATACAAATTTCAAAAAAAAAAAAAAATAAAGATTTTGTTATTCATAACACATTTTATTTATTACTTTATTCAAGGATTTGTATATATATAAATCCTTGCTTTATTAGTTGTTACTTTATCATATGGTACAAAAATCATTCAAATAAATCAATTCGTTTTGGCCTCAGATGACTTATATATATAGATGAAATGTATATATCATTGAAAAAGCTTCAAATTATCTCCCTTTGGTGCAAAAATGCCATTTTTTGGCATTAAAATTGAAATATCTTTTTCAACTCATCGGTGACCTATATTTTTTATCATTTTTTTTCAAATAAGCTGTACTTAAACTAAACTATAGTAATTTTATTTTATTTCGATATAACCTCTATTTCCCTATTAGTTCAACTGAAAAAAGTACTTTTAAAATGTATGCTTCTTTCGAAGGCAGACTGCGAGCGTAAATGAACGGTGACCCCAGTTATTTATTTTATTTTATTTTTCTATTAAGTATAAGATAAAGTTCATTTATAGAAAAATATAGCGAAATCCTATATTAAGAAAACAAATTGATTTAGACCCACGAGCCCCCTTATGTAATTAATTCTACATTTCATCCAGTAAACAATTTCTAGGTCATGAATACATATTTTTCAAGAGTATTACAAAGCACCATGAATTTTCATTTGGGGTTTTCTATAGAATATTTTGGAAACTTGAGGTTACATGGTTACTAAGTTTGTACGCGGGTAAAAAAGAGGAGAAAATTTGATAGGTTTACTTCCAGTGATAGTTATTTTCTTATATGCAATGACATGTTATATGGAATTTTTTCTATAGTACTGGACAGGAGATTTTTTTTCTCGTGTCAAGTATTTCTGTATTGCAAACAAAGATAAATTCTGCACAATTTTTTGAAAAAAGCAAATTAAAAAAAAAACTAATATTAGACAATCAATGTTGGTACTAGTCTACACCTTTTAAGATTTGTCAGATCACCAGTTTAATCAACTTAACGTTTATTTCTTCAATGTTGGTAACAAAGATATCATAAAATATATAACCAGTCGACAACAATTTGAGAACTTTATGTCTTGATAAGAAATCAGATTAAAACTTCATTACAATCTACTCAGTTTATTTGTTGAGAGTTGATACAATACGCAAAGCAATGTTTGACAGTAGCAAGACTATAATTTTGCAAAAGAGGGCAGTTATATTAACTCAATATCTTTTTGGAAACTATTTATTTACCTCAGAAAAGTACTTGCTCTCCATTTTTCTTTAAAAGATAAAAATGTGAATAAAAAGGGAAATGTTTCAAAGAGACCAAACAACCACTTAAAGCAGACTTAGTCCAATGACACCAATGGGTGTTCAACACAGAGAGAAAATATATAAGCTTTCATATACTACGTTGTGTTAATTTTCCGTTAGTTTTGTCAAGATTATTCATCAAGAAGTTCTGCTTCACCATCTTCCTTTATAATATTGTTGGAGAGGCAGGACGAGCTGTTCATTGGAAAATCTTTACCTATAAGTGTATGTAGATTTTATTACACTAAAGGAATGAACATAACACTCCGCAAAAAAAAAGGTAGAACGAAAATAAACAGCCCAATAGTGACAATCAGTGCTTTGCAAGATGTCATGCTAACGTTTTCATATACTGTTTTCTGCATTTTTGTTCTGATATAACAAAACAGACAAACAGTAGGAGTACTATAGTCCAAGGAAAATTCAAAACGGAAAGTCCTTTAACAAATGACAAAATCAAAAGCTCAATAAAGGCAAAAGAAATATACCGCTGTTTAAAAGTTATAAATCGATTGAGAGAAATCAAATCTTGGTTACAAACTAAAACCAAAGGAATCACAACAAAAAGAGAAGTGCAACAAAAAAAACAACAACAAGGGAATATGCATAGAAACGAAATGTAGATTTAATCAATTTTCAATCACCAAATGCATTTCCTAATTTTGTTGATTTTCCTAAGATATCTTGTCTAATTTCTCTTTCTACTTCGTGCGTCTTACTATCGCACTTACAGCCTTTCTCATGCAACTTAATGATATATCACTGGGGTAAAGCTGATGACCGTAACTGCATTCACGGTCATCCCAAGATGTCGGATGAAAAATTAGGTCAGTTTCTGTATTGTCTGTTAAAGTGTTTCTATATCATTTTCTTTACAAATCATACATTGAAACGATGTAAATTTATAAAAGAATCACTCGGAAATCACTAATTACTTCTGAGAAATGTGCATGAAACGGGAAATTCGATTTGAAAAAATCGCCAAGATGACCGTAAATCACAATCGAGATGACCGTAACAGAATCAGCGATTCATAACAAGGGTGACCGTAACTGCTTTTAAGATGACCGTAATTTGTAAATGATGACCGTAACTTTTAAAGGATGACCCTCAATTCTAAGAAGTACACACTACTTATATATAACAATAAATATATCAAACACAATTTATAATTGCCGATCGCCCACAAGACTAGAGGGACACCGTATTTTATTATAATCTATCTTAACAAACATAATATTTTTCAATAATATATATATATATATATATACATATAAACAATGCTTTCAATACAAAATGAAAAACATTGACTCCGTCATAAACGAACCCGCCGGCCAGGAAAAACCAACAACCAAGCTACCTTAGTCGATATGGAAACCTGTGTCCAAACCCTAATGCTCGGAAGATCGTCTCGAGAGGTGTACTTGGACAATACTGAAAGTTAGCTTATGTTTACATAAACAAAATATCATCAAAATGTGTAATAGCAAACAAAAATACCAATATATAGTACAAAAAACAAGAAAAAATCAAACAATAATGAACCAACATTAAATCTGAACTTGACCAGTTCGAAGTTGGCGAGAAAATGGTCTGATAGGTAAATTAACCCGCCAAAAAATGACCATTCACGTGATACTACAATTAATATCACGTGTCCATACATATATTGAAAGAACCGTTAGTACAATAATTTTCCTCTATACTTCGAAACGCGGAAAATTATAAATATCCGTATTTATATAACTATCTTTTTGTATCAAATGATTAATCGTGTTGGTATACACATATTAATATGAGAGTTTTATCCTATAGGTAGAAGAAAATAAGACGTGCTTCAAATGCAAAGATTACCATATGTATCTTTTTTACAGTGGAGGGTTTAATTTTTAAAATGAATTTGCCAAAAGACATGCAAATGAAGAAGAAGGGAAAACATGCTACAAAAGCGCGATAAAATGACACCTTACAAGCATAATGGAAAAAAATGCACTGCACAGCCTTCAAGTGCTCGACAAAAGATTTTTTTTTGGTTTCTGGGATTCCTTTTAATGACATATAATAAATACACATTTTTAAAAATGCCAAAAAATTGCATGTACACCCATTGATATTATATCGTCTTTCATTTTGTCGTGCAAATAAAATAACAGAAATATTTTGAAAATATCATTCGAATAAACTAGTGAAGGTGAGCTCCTGCAAAGTAGATCCTTAAAATAGTATTGTACGAAAAGCGTATCACAAGGCGGAACTTTGTCACTTTGTATATATACAGAAATGTTATTCATACAGTCAGGATTCTACTTCTTCAAAATTATCTCCCCATTACGCCAGTTCATGCTCACAGTCGTAGAAACGGAAGCCATTGTAGGGATGACGCTCTGCCAATTTTGCTCTTGAAAACTAATAAATTTATCCACATAGCACCATTACGATCGATAGTTATATGTCAGTTATATTTTAAAAGACAAATGTATCTACTAGCTAATGAGCATTAGTTAATGATCTTGTCTGCATTGATTCAACTTAAAAATATTGTCTGTTCGGATGTCAGATGGAATTTTTGAAAATTCTTAAGCATTTAAAAAAATTCTAATTAAATATTTCGTAGAAGGGCAGACTAAACATTTTCAGTGGTTGAAGATTATAAACCCTAGTTATCACACACAAGAAAATCATATTTTTTCGAAGATATCCATTTTCATCATCCAAATTAAAAGACTGTCGTCAAGTACTTTTAGAAAAAATAGATATTCGAACACACCTACTCTGTTTTTGTGATTCATTAGATAGGTATCTCACTTTACCCATATATTTCATCTTTTCGTACTGTCATTTTTTTACGTTATAAAGTCAACCTGTAGCTTTGATATATAATAATGATAGAATCTAAACGAGATGCTATATAAAATACTCTTGCTTTGTACGTTTTAAAGACAAAATATACACCCCAAACATGCCCTAACATAAAAAGGTGCACTCGATTTTTCTCTTTTCGATACAATCGTTACCTGTTTTGTGGAATTTTTTCTTGATTCACATAATGGAAGGGCAGACACGAAAATTTCTGAACTAAAGAATGGTATGTTCTCCGTCCGTACGTGATAAAAAAAAATCGGAGGTTATGCATTTTCTACATCCAACTTATAGATACTATATATAAAAAAGAAGATGTGGTATTATTGCCAATGAGACAACTATTCAGAAAAGACCAAAATGACACAAACATCAACAACTATAGGTAACCGTAAGGCCTTCAAGAATGAGCAAAGCCCATACCGCATAGTCAGCTATAAAAGGCCCCGATAAGAACCATGTCGTCGACTTGATATCGTATTGTTTTGCATTACTATGTAGTAGATACATTGAAAACTTATGCAAATGGTGTTTTTAAAATAAGAAAATTGTCGTTTTATTTGTTTCTATTCACTTTTTAAAATTTTGTTACTATATCAAACATTACAGTTAACATGTATTGCTTTCTCGATAAACACAGAGATTCGATTATTTTGTTCTATTTCAAAAGTGTTTCCGCCTGCATATATCAAGACAAATTAAGATTTTAATCTGCTTCCTCTGGAACCATACACATGGGCTCGATTACCAAATATTCGTATGTATTATTAATGTTTTTAATGCTCCATTTATTGGCATTATGTTTTTCTGGTCTGTGAGTACGTTCGTCCGTTCGTCTGTTTGTTTGTCCGTTTGTCCAGCTTCAAGTTAAATAAAATTGAAACTTAGTACACTTTTTCCCTATGGTATGATCTTTTTAATTCTAATGCCAAATTACAGTTTTATCCCATTTTCATAGTCCACTAAACATAGAAAATGATAGTGTAGATCAGGCATCCGTGTACTAGGAACACATTCATGTTTCTTCAAATTTTCGTCGTATCGCTGTCAATTTGTGTTAAAATTTTAACGTCGATATCAAAAATATTTCATTGTTTACGAGAAATATGCAATTTACTATCATTGTTATAAATCCTAAATATGGCCAATTATATTATAGTTTAAAAAAAGAAATTTATGAAACATATTGATATCCGCTAACCGAGCCCCTATTGAGATCGACAAACTCAATAAAAAAGCTTTGAATACAATACGGATATTTCTTAGAATTGATGGTCATCCTATAAAAGTTACGGTCGTCTTTTTACCAATCACGGTCATCCTTGTTTTATGTTACGGTCATCTTGAAAATATTTTGATTATGATTTACGGTCATCTTAACGATTTTTTCAAATCGAATTTCCCGTTTCATGCACATTTCTCGGAAGTAATTAGTGACTTTCGAGTGATTCTTTTATAAATTTACATCGTTTCAATGTATGATTTGTAAAGAAAATGATATAGAAACACTTTGACAGACAATACTGAAACTGACCTAATTTTTCATCCGACATCTTGGGATGACCGTGAATGCAGTTACGGTCATCAGCTTTACCCCAGTGATATATAGAATAACCATTTAAATATATATTATATGTATATATACATAAGCACATAATTACATTAAATAACGCACAGTTTTTGTTTGTTTGTTAATAATGAACTTCAGAAGAAAAAATAAGTTTGAAAGTCAATACATTGAAATACTTTTAAAATTTAAAACAAAATATGTATTATTTAGTATACAGTCAATTATTCTTAATTAACCACTTATTTATAAAAAGTAATTTTACAGTATGTATTCGCAATACATAAGTATTCTTTGTTGTTGTTTTACTTTACGCGTTGCCGTTTTGCTGTATTTGTCCGATTAATAAGCTTCCCTTTTCTCTGAACTTTCTTCTTTCCTCTGGCTCTAGCGTCGTCGGCAATCTGCTGACTAAACTAATTTGGTTATAATGCGTTATCAGTGGAACCTGGCAAAATATTTGTATCGTTCTATTAAAGTCTCGTTTGTCTTTACGTGTCCGACAATCTTAAAATGATCCTGTGTCCTCCAAATCGTATAAGGTCTGTTTCTTTTCATAACTATCTATTGATCTTTACTTTTTAGCCTCAACCATTCTGTCACATTCCTAATTTTGAGTGTTGCTGCTATCCAAAATCAAATAAAGTACATATTTTTAACAGAATCATTTGTAATCCATGCAATTAGTGTATCCTCCATAACAGTCTTAAACATTGAAACTAAGTATAAAAAAACACGCTGCTTATTTTTAGTGTTTTGTACAGGTTAGCTGTCACTGTACAACACAGTTTAACCTAGAGCCCGTTGGAATAAAATAAAGAAATCCTTTTTGTCTCAAAACACTGTCGAACATCCAAATATACTATTTTTTCCCATTAATCAGAATCCATGCATCATTCTCATTAATCACGTCTCAGTCCTAACAGCTGAAAGGACGTTACGGATTAGCTCATAATTATCCGTTAACTACAACATGTTACGCCGCTTAGATGGTCCAACGACAAACTAGTTTATTAGACTTCCGTACAGTAAACCTGCGTCAGCTATAATCTGAAACCCATTGTGGATGGGTGAGTGTCACAGTATGCCCATCGTCCGAGTAATATGTGTATTATAGTATTATCTAGTCATCTAATACTATACCGAGTCTTCCAACCAATTACAACAAAATATTCAATGCTCAACAATCGCCTCCGGACACGAGCCAACCATGCGAGGGCTGATTAGCCAGTCAAGGTCGTTCAAAACTCGCATCATCATTAACTTAATTGTTGGTCGTATACATGGCTGATTTTTCGGCTAACATTTTCCTCAAATCTATATACTTTTTAATAGTAAAAAAATGTTTACAGTTTATTTATTTATTCAATCATCAAATGACAATTTTGTCACATCTATGAATAATACAGTATCTAGGTACCAGTTTGTCTATTCCTTTATATTTTTATTAAAATTAAAAGACCATTAGCTTAAAACAACATTTATGGCAAGCCGTTTTACTATTTATTCTAACTTCAAGATATCTAACAAACTTTATAAGATATCTCATATAGTTTATAAGATATCTTATATAGTTTATAAGATATCTTATATAGTTTATAAGATATCTTATATAGTTTATAAGATATCTTATATAGTTTATAAGATATCTCATATAATTTTTTTTATAAGATATCTTATAAACTAAATAAGATATATTATAAAGTATATAAGATATCTTATAAAGTATATAAGATATCTTATAAACTATATGAGATATCTTATAAAGTATATAAGATATCTTATATAAAAAATATTTATAAGATATCTTATAAACTTAATAAGATATCTTATATCCTTTATGAGATATCTTATATAGTTTATAAGATATCTTATAAAGAAAATTAAATGAGATATCTTATATAATTTATAAGATATCTTATAAACGCGACTTCAACCATTATTTTTGAATAACAAACGCTCCCTACATCAGAACCGCAGAAAATTAAAAAAAATTATAATTCAATGCGATTTTTTGCTTATACTATTAAAGCATGGGTCCCTTTTCAAAAGTCTCCCAACTATTTCCTCAGTTTAGCAATGTATTCTTTGATATTTTGTTACGCTTAAATGCTATGATAGGCACCTGGGTGAAAATTTCACTGCATTTTTTGTCTTTTTGCAGATTGCTCCAATGTTTTCTTATAACTTTACTAAGGTTTTTTACCATTGGATTAATTTTGTTCGCTATGTTAAAGAAATCTTCAACCTGTTTTAATGTGCCTGTGAATACCTTGCTAATTCAAAAAAATAGTTGGGAGACTTTTGAAAAGGGACCCATGCTTTAATAGTATAAGCAAAAAATCCCAAAACACTGTTAGTTATTATCTCAATTATAGGCAACAAGCTTTCATATGAATGAAATTAAATAAAACGGTGTAAAGTCTTGAGATTTATTACGTATGTTGGTTGAAGGAACCGCATTTAATTATGATTTAAAAGGAGACTTTGATTTTCAATGCAATTATTTATATAAGATAACTTATAAACTTTAGGAGATATCTTATAAATAATTTTTATATAAGATATCTTATAAAACATATGAGATATCTCATATAATATATAAGATATCTTATAAAGTATATAAGATATCTTATAAAGAAAATTATATGAGATATCTTATAAATTATATGAGATATCTTATAAACTATTTAAGATATCTTATAAAGTATATAAGATATCTTATAAAGTATATAAGATATCTTATAAAGTATATAAGATATCTTATATGATTTATAAGATATTTCATATAATTTTCTTTATAAGATATCTTCTAAAGTTTATAAGATATCTTACAAAGTTTATATGATATCTTCTAAAGTTTATAAGATATCTTATAAAGTTTATAAGATATCTTTTAAAGTTTATAAGATATTTTATAAAAACTGGATTATATAAGATATCTTATATATTATATGAGATATCTTATATATTTTATGAGATATCTTATATATTATATGAGATATCTTGAAGTTAGAATAAATAGTAAAACGGCTTGCCATAAACATTAGTTAGTTTTATTATCAAAATGCTTATTGTATTTCGATAATATGCGAATAAAGGCATTGATGTGTTCTTTTGAACATACAAGATCATATGGGTTGCGAATAAACTCGGTCATCTTTAGTCTCGTGTCACTGTAACATATAACATCTTCATATAGTTTAGTAGTTCCAAAGTTAACATGTCACCGCTATTAACCATTAATTAGTTTTGATCTGTAACAGGAACCACAACGTGTATTTGAAAGTGTAGGGAGAATTTTCAGATGTTACTATGGATTCCCCGTTTTATTTGTAAGTGTACGTACAAACACTTGAAATGAAATATTAACAGAACTCATTAATTATTGACATGAAATAGTAAGTTAACTTCATTGTTGTACACGTGTATACTTTGTAGTTACACCAGTTTCTTGTTGTACGTTAAAGTTGATTTAGTTAACTAAAATATATTTTGCATTATTCTATCGTAAGGGCCATGAGCATCAAACTTTACAAAAAATAAAGCTTATGTTTTTATACATTTATATTTTAAATATAAAAAAAGTAATCCTTTTTTTTAACCATTCATGTCGGGTGTTTGAAATACTAGGCATTTTCTGATTTTTGAATTAAAGCTATCCAAATTTATCACGTAATAATTATGATATTTAATTATAACACCGAAAACGTTCATTCCTTTTGCTTTGATTATATTTGAAACCCTTTGGAAAACGGAAATAGGATGAGGTTTGGGGTTTAGTTTATATCTGAATAGCGATACCTAAACAATAAATTTAAAATAATTTCTTTTACATATTTTGAAACGTAGCACGTGTTTATCAAAAATTAAACCTAAAACAAGTGCAGATTTATTATGTTTAACCTAATTAGATTCTCGATTCAATTGACGATTCTATAGATGTGAGAAGTTTCTAAAACTGTCATGTGAAACAAGGGTACCCAAACAATAAAGTAATATGAGGATTGTGACAATAAAGTAATGTGTTGCACATTTTTTGTTTTGTTTTGCGGTGATCAGAACTGACATGAAAATTTGTTTGTCTTGAATAAAAATTTGAAATGATGCAACTCCACATGTACACCATTTCTGATTTTCATTGTAAAAACAAAGATTTTGTCCGAATACCTGGCATTTTTAGAATATTTAAAAACACATATTCATGTGGACACGAACACTTCTATGATGTGGACAAATAGTTATCAAAGGTACCAGGATTATAATTTAGTACGCCAGACGCGCGTTTCGTCTACATAAGACTCATCAGTGACGCTCATATCTATATATTTATATAGCCAAACAAGTACAAAGTTGAAGAGCATTGAGGATCCAAAATTCCAAAAAGTTGTGCCAAATACGGCTAAGGTAATCTATGCCTGGGATAAGAAAATCCTTAGTTTTTCAAAAATTCAAAGTTTGGTAAACAGGAAATGTATAAAAATGACCACATTATTGATATGCATGTCAAAACCGAAGTGTTGACTACTGGGCTGGTGATACCCTCGGGGACGAAACGTCCACCAGCAGTGGCATCGACCCAGTGGTGTAAATAGTTATCAAAGGTACCAGGATTATTATTTAGTACGCCAGACGCGCGTTTCGTCTACATAAGACTCATCAGTGACGCTCATATCTAAATATTTATATAGCCAAACAAGTACAAAGTTGAAGAGCATTGAGGATCCAAAATTCCAAAAAGTTGTGCCAAATACGGCTAAAGTAATCTATGCCTGGGATAAGAAAATCCTTAGTTTTTCAAAAATTCAAAGTTTGGTAAACAGGAAATACACTACCTGCAAAATAATAGAGCTGTAGCACATCAAGAAATGTAGGAGATAGTCGAAGATATCATGTGTCAATATCTATATCTGAATACAGATATAGACATTTTTTTAAATCATTTTACGTCAAGATGCAGTACTCCTTTACGTGGTATAAACATTTAAAAACTATCTATATTTAGTTAATTTATCATTTAAATGAGCCTGTTGCGATTCTTGTAAAACAATTTTCAGCTGAAACGTTAGCACGTAACAACATTGACCAAATATGAAATTTACAGGTTCTATTATTGGATTTACCTTGTTTGTATTTTCATTTTACCATATATTTTGTAATTATAACCTTTTGAATGTTAATTAAATTCAACCCGGAGGCGCATGTTACAAAAAGAATATGTCAAATCCAGTCCGATATTTTATTAACGTATGGAGTGACGTATTGTGATAGATCTAATAGTATGTGGGAGTAGTGTTTGTTTCTGTGTTCTAGAAAATATTTAAATCTTTTCAAACACACTGGTGGTAAGCGGATGGTCGTAAATTAAAGTAACGACCATCAGAAAATGGGAGACAATTCTAGGGATAAGTTTTCTTTTCCGATTTTCGTGCAGTAAAAGATTTATTTGAGTCAAACCGCTTGTCTCATACATACTTATCGTCAGTGCGTTGATATTGAAACAAAATTTTACATATAAAAACATTCCAATTTTCGTAAAATAGTCATTTAAAAATTCGAGCATGATGGTCGTTACTAAAACAACAAAAATGTCGTGGTTGGTCGTAACGTAAATCTTTGATGGTCGTAACTCTTTCTTAATCATGTTAACGTAGGCTCGAATACGGAAAGTCAAGAGTTTTTAGCGTGTCCTTAATATATGAATATATATGAGTATATATGATATATGGTACCTGTAAAGTGCGAAACGGAGGAAAAATTGGATAGAATTGAATTTTTGTTTTTTACAAAATACAATGAACAGTCACTGTTACTTAAAACATAATGTATAAAATTAACCAATACGCAAATAGTTGTAAGTGTTTAAATTCAACAACAATATAAATTTCTCAAGAGTTGAGAATTCATTTTAAAACAAGAAACAAAGCTCTGGTAATGATCATTATTAGTTACGAATAAAGAAAAGGCGTTTTTAACAAATTGGACATCACATGAATTATCAGTATCCTGATTTTTTTCTTTAGATTTTGCATCTATTGAAAAACTTTTAAAAAGCTATTATATACCTACTACATTTAAGTGGAATAAAAAAAAACTACAATTCTACAATTTAAAAATGATATTTTTACTCGAAAGATCATAAAGTACGGAATCAAAATATTGTTATGGAGGTCGTCATCGAGACTAGACTATACCCGCAAATTCGCAGGTCCGTACCTGAATTAAAGAACATACGCCTTGTTCTTAGCCTGGATTTTGAGAAGTCGTAATGTCATTTGGTAGTCAAGCTGATTATAAGGTGCAATGTAGAAATAAATTCGTTATCATGGTGTAATCAGGGGTGTACGAAATTTTACAACGTTGTTGAAAATTCATACACCCTGCGCCTAAGGATGTATGAATTTTCAACAACGGTGTAAAATTCTGTATACCCCCGAATACACCAAGATAACTAAATTAAATAACACTGTTTGTAGTAAACCATATATAACAACTGAGTTTATTAACATGGTTATGTGCACAGTACTTTTAAAATACTTAGATAAAAGTTCGTCTAAATACTTGAGTTATGGTCATCTTTCAAAATTACGACAATCTTGTGTCGGTTACGACCATCATCCAAAACACTATAATTTACATTACGACCATTATGCTCAAATTCATGAATGACTTTTTACGAAAATTGGAATGATTTTATGTATCAAACTGGGTTTCAATATCCACGCACTCACGATAAGTGTATATGAGACAACCGGTTTGGCTCAAATGATCCTTTTTAGTCCAATCAAACTAAGTTTAAACCTCAAACTAATTGCAACAGAAAATGTTTTAGTTTTAATCTATAGCAATAAGCCATAAATATACACGGAAAAAAAAACATAAAATCTAACTTGAGGAAAACTCAAAATCAGCGTTTTAATTTCTTATGGAAATTTACATTGAAAGGGGAGATAACTCCGCAAAACTGAGTCTTTTTTTGTAAGGTTTTGGTTGATTTTCTTTAAATTTATGTAAAGTATGATACTTTGATGGGGTTAAAGGTTCGTATTTGACTATATTATATAATCTGCTCATGAAATGGAGTGTTATGTTTTTTCTTTTTTCATTTTTCATTGAAGAAGTCGCAAATTTGTGAATGGGTGACCATTTTGAAAAAAATAATGTAAAAATTTTGTTTTGTTTATATTTGTTTGAATTACAAACTTGATGGTTGCTTGATAATAGATATTTAAACACTTAAAATATCAAGAATCAATACATTCTGTTGAACAGAAGTGGTAAAGTTTAATTTTTGTATCAATTTTTATTGATATTCCTGCCTTTTTTTGCAGATTTATCTCCCTTTTCGATGCAAATGTCCATAGGAATTTTATTTTTTTTTAGTTTTCCCCGAGTGATTTTATGGGACTTTTTTCTGTGTATATTTTGGGTATAATGCTAAAGATCAAAACTTAAAAATATTCTGTTGCAATTACTTTAAGGTTAGGGTCAAATTTATACTAGATTGACTGGACTAAAAAATCGGAAAAGAAAACCTAATACCTAGAGTTGTCTCCAATATTCAGATGGTCGTAACTTTACGTTACGACCATCCGCTTATCACCAGTGAAACAGCCTGTTTATCTACAAACTGATTTAACGTGAATAATGCTTAACAAATATACCTGTTTACCCTTCCCTTTTTGTATATATTATTTATTAATTAGAATTAAAAATGGAAAGGGGGAATGTGCCAAAGAGACAAAAAACCCGATCAAAGAGATTGCACATTGTATGTTTATTTTGAATGAATTATTTGTAAACTAATTTCTTCTTGAAGATTAACAAATCTTAAGACATAATTTTATTTTAGAGGAAACTGTCAATGAACAAACGTCTTTTGGTCAAGTGATCTTTACATTATAATTAACACTTTACGACAAATGAGTTGTTTTCTGCTTCCCAATTGCTAAGTAGTAACATTCCAGCAGTTCTTGTGTACGGACTATGTATCTTACATTTGTTCTGATATTCTAGGGCTTGCATTTCCTATTATGATTTCCTTGATGGAGCAATCTGCTCACACGGAAGCTATCAAACCAAGAGTTCCATGTGGTTAAGTCAAACTCACTAGAACACACCCGCGAAATAGCGGGCATTCCGAGCGTAGTTTAAAGTATGTAAAGTGTTCTTGGAAGAATTTTGTAAAATATTAATTGACTGGAGAATTTCAGCAAAAGTATCATAAGTCATAGGTTATTGGGGACAGGAAAATATTTTTTTTTATCCCTCCTCCTTTATTTCCAAAATTCCCAATTTTTGGTTTTCTATCAATTTCAATACGAATATAACATACATTTAGTATGTTATGAACATTTAAGTAAAGAGCCTGTAATTCAGTGGTTGTCGTTTGTTTATGTGTTACATACTTGTTTTTCGTTCATTTTTTTTAACATAAATAAGGCCGCTAGTTTTCTCGTTTGAATTGTTTTACATTGTTATTTCGGGGCCTTTTAAAGCTGAGTATGCAGTATGGGCTTTGCTCGTTGTTGAAGGCCGTACGGTGACCTATAGTTGTTAATTTCTGTGTCATTTTGGTCTCTTGTAGAGAGTTGTCAACATGGCAATCATACCACATCTTCTTTGTTTTTGTAATCAATGAATTTTGTAAAAGATTTAATGACTGGAGAATTTCAGAAAAGAATCAAAAGTTCACATGAATAATTTTAGCGCTTATCTGTATATCATGAACATTCATTACCGAGTTCATTACTTTATATTTAAAGTGTATTTACTTTCAATTCTAAGTTTTCTAATCGATCCATGGTGGTCATATATATAGCATACAGACCCTTAATAAACTGTGTGACCGCCGTGGATAGTAAACTTGAAAATGATAGCAGATAGAATTCTGAAAATACACTTTATTCGTTCAAAGTATACAGAAAAAAGCAAACCGGAAGTCTAATCTGACTTAAAATTTTGTCCAATGACGGGACAATCTCCCAAAATAACTCAATCTGAAAAGTCATATGAATGGATGACAAATGCGACTATGCACTATACCTATAGGACACACAGGCGTGTTGATTAATTTATTGTGGAAAGAACAGAAGCGACACACAAAATGAGGTCTTTTCGTTTAATAGTATAGATTCCTTTGTCAATTTTATGACCGCCATCACGAGTTGGTTGACTTTTTATAGAATTATGGAATAGCTTTTCGACGAATGACAACGGATATGTACAGATTGTCGTAATCACACTCCCGTCCATCCCTTTCCTGAATGCGACCCACCTAAATAGACTTATCATCGGGATTGTACGCGTATGAAAAACAGGACGAGTACAACATGTAGAGCAATAATGGTTTCCTTTTGGAGCACCTAAGAAAACCGCAGTTTTTTGATGGGGTTTGTGTTGCTAAGTCTTTAGTTTTCTATGGTACGTTTTCTGTACATTTTTTTGTCTTTTGGCCTTTTCTTAAATAGTTATGGCGTTGTCAGTTTTTTTTTTTGGAATTATGATTTTGAGTTTTCCCTTGATATATTTCACCTTTCTCCTTCAAGTAGTAAATAGACAAAACAAAAGTCAAGAAAAAAAAAACCATTTACTAATTTGCTTAATTTGTCTATGACAAAAGCTATACATAAATGAGTTTGCTACATTTTATTTTTCTATTCAGACAGTAGCATTTGCAGATCTATTTTATAATATCATTTTAAGCGGCACTATTTTAACCTTTATGACCTTGAGCAATTTAAATCAATGTGACATATGTTGGAATATAACATTTTTTCAAAATAATGTCTAGCCGTTAGGTTCTAATAATCGTGACATATTTTGTGCTTGATTCTGAAAACTGGCATAACTATTGAGTATAAATAAAGAAATTTTGCCAATATATTATAGTTTTGAAAATGAACAAGATTATACCTTTCGTTTTGGAAGTAGTGGTAATATTTTTCTGTCTTTGTCATGGAGAGTTAGACTCCCTTCATCAAAACAACTTAAAAAGTAGGTAGAAATTTTGTCACAACAGTGTAATAAATGTAGATATAACATTTTTGTCTGATAATTTTAAACTTATAATTGTGCATTGTAAAATGCGGACTGTAATATGTCCACTTCTTATAAGCTTTAGCTCATTTATGTTATATTCCGGACTATACTAAATTACCAATAATGTGTTTTGTTTAAATTACTGGACTTTTTTTTGCAATATCTGATATAAAAACATCGCATTTAGGAGATAACTGTACTGTATTTTAAGCTCCGACGGCATCAATTGGGGATTCGATGGTCGCAAATTAAGTTTACTGGCGACGAGTTAGCGGAGACAGTAAACGGGTATTTGCGACCATCAAATCCCCAATTGATTCCGTCGGAGCTTAAAATACAATATTGTTATCTCCATTCTAATTAAACTGACAGAAAACAACGTTAAAACATGTATTTAAAATCTGTCATATGCCGTCTTCGCCTTCGCGTATGTCCCATAGCATCAATTGTCAATTGATGCCATGTAAGAAAGTGACGTTATCCAATCAAAATGAACGTTACAAACGTTGTTGCATTAGAATATAGGTTTAATGATTTTTTTTCCAAACGCCTATACTTGTTTGATCATTTATATGAAAAAAAATATTTACGCATATGGTCTTTGTTTTTGCTTTTAGAAATAAATATTCAGACGAGCAAAGACATTTTACTTTATATTCTCGATGAAGTTGAAAAGATTACAAACGCTCAGAGGGTTTCCTCATTAGAATGCGAGGCCAACATTAACCAAACAATGTTATCATGCAGACAATGTGAAAAAAATCGTTGTCAATCGTAAGTGTTATTTTGTAATTGATAATATTGATAATAAATAAACTCATCATAGATACCAGGATTGAATTTTGTACTTACGCCTGACACGCGTTGTCTTCAAAAGACACTCGCTCGAATAGAAAATGTAAAAAAACAAATAAACTATGAAGTTAAAGAGCATTGAGGACAACAATTCAAAGATACTTGTCTTAAGATAAAAATCGTTTCTTTGATTTGAGTGATTGTTTGAATATCAATTTACTAGCCTATGTCACCTTTAAACTGAAACAATGACTCATATAAAATCAAAATGTACCTCTGTGCAAATTTCTTCCGTCATCTTTAATTGAAGGGATTTGATAGGATTCACAAAGTGACAACCATCTCTCAAAGAACCAAGTGACGTGGAGGTAAAGAAACTACACATAGGGATCACCGTTCGGACTTCCATAAAGAATATATCCCATGCTGTATTATAAGCAAAAATAACCCTGTTATATTTTGATTTAAAACAACTAAACGAGTTATGATCATAACACAATTAAACCATAAAGAAATAAGACATATGGCACCGACAACTACTGATTAACAGGATCATGATTTCGAACAACCACATATAGAAAATCGCAGTGTTAAAAATCATGCGATGGCTCAACCCTCCTCTGACGTGAAATGTAATATATTAGCACATTAGTATTCAAAGATTAAAATAGTGTTAAACTGATACCCATTAAGAACAAAATACTTTTAAGGCTCAATAAGAGAACAGATGATGAAAGTATACATAGACGGTACTATACGAACGAATCACTTTAAAACTTCGGATTTGATAACAAGTCTGTAATAAATCTTCAGCTCATTGACATTTTTGTTGTCTTGTATCTTGAGATATCAGTAGTAGTCCGATGTGTTTTATTTTTATACTAGTCTGTTAATTTGTTCTTGTCCTGAACATGCATTAGATATTTGGACATTGAGCAACAAACAATCGATAATTAAAACAATGCCTTAATCATATGCATACTTTTTTATATTTATTTTTTAGCACACCGCCACAAATACACGAACATATGATTAATGGATTATTAAACGAAGTTAATAAACCTATTACAAAAGCTGCTAAGTTCGGACAGAAAGTTGGACAATTGGTTAACAATCTAGAACGAAAACTTAATTCTTGGTCTGAAGATATCACTTGGAAATTTAATGGGTGGTTAAAGCAAGCCGAGAAACATGCGAATAATGTTAAAAATGGTATTGTCGACACTGGTAAAAAAATCGGGAAAGGTGCTGAGAATACTGGTAAAAAAGTATGGGGTGGCATTAAAAGTAAGATTGTAATACTTATTTTAAGATATAATTATGGTATAACAATTGACTTATATGCATGTAAGGAATACAGCATATTACAAAATATGCAAAAGTTATATATAAAAAGATCAATGACTTTTGGTGATCCTATGGTATCTTTCGCTTTATTTTCTCTTCAGTGATGCTCGAGCCCAAAATGTTTAAAAGTTCAATATTGGTTGATTAAATACAAGTTTCATGACTACTTAAACATCTTTCCAACACAAGTATCTCTTTATTCTCATCATTAAATGATATATTTACTTTAAAGTACATGCACCAATTTGATAACATGAAATATTTATAACATTCTATTTCAGGTATCTTTGGTAAACGGTCAACCAGACATTTAAACAAACGATGTGCAAACAGTTGTCCGCAATGTGATCGACTCAATACCAACAAGAATAAAGATGATAAAGTAATATTATCTAGTAAGTAGAACGAAATATACAATATAACAGTATTCCTGTATGTCATTATCTAGAAGATTTGTTGTACGTATTTCCGTTCATACATTCGTGCGTCTACCCGTGCAAAACAAATTCGTAATAGTGTCTAGATATAAAGATTTTGATTTTGATTGCAAAGTAAAATCATCAATATTGAGTCGGAGTAATTTCAGTAATATATATATATATATATTTATGTGATATGTGATAGTAGGTAATCTGTGTTTAAGGTCTGAGAATAAGATTATCTTGAAATAATTCTTGACGCCTGTTTTAAGTTGTGTAAATAGATAATATTTTACATGTACATGTACTTTATTCAATAATTGATATTTTATATGCCGATAAATGTGATATTTAATTTCATTTTAGTTTGTGGATCCAATTTCGTTACAAACCAGAAGAAAACAACTACAAGAATAAAAGATTTAAAAGCCCTTTACAGTTTCATCCTCTCGAAGAACTCGATTGTTTTAAAGGTAGCTTCTTTTTTGTCAGCGATCGCTATCCATAATTTGAAATATCCTAATGTCAATAATTTTAAATGCTAAATCGTCAGTTCGCTTAACAAAATGCCTTCAGCAATTACGGAATTGAATGATGTTCCATAACACAGCATGATGACATAAAAGAGGGACGAAAGATACTAGAGGGACAGTCAAACTCATAGGTCGAAAATAAACTGACAACGCCATGGCTTATATAAATGACAAACATAAAAATAATAGTACAGAAGACACAACATCGAAAACTAAAGACTAAGCAACACGAACCCCACCAAAACCTGGGGATGATCTCAGGTGTTCAAGAAGGGTAAGCAGATCTTGCTCCACATGTGGCACCCATAGTGTTGCTTATGTTATTACAAATCCGGTAGGTCACATTCATGAAAAGGGAAGGGTATTGTAGTTACGACATAAGGAACATATCCGATATCTTCTGTTAAACGGTTATTCCGTAACGGTCAACCAACTCGTGATGGTGTCCGTAAGTGGCAATGCTCAAATCGTTTCATTATGGAAATTGAGACATAGTTTCATACATAAGTTGTTGAAGTGGCCACAGATTAATTTTGTAATTTAAAAATATTACAGAAATTCATCAAACATTGGTTAGTTATCATTCGTTTAATTGTTCTATGTTATGTACACGTTTCACCTATTTTGTTTGTTGTATTGCTATACATAATAGTAATTAACTATCATTTGTGATAAAAATAAAATGAAAAAAAAGTGCACTTATGACCAAATTGAAATTGTGAAAGCATTTTACATACATATGGCTTTTCATTTTACGTTTCAACCCGGCTATTTTTTTGTTGATTAAACCATATCTTTGACACATTTTAAGCTTAATTTAAGCTGGAATAATTGCGTATTGTTCCTTTGATGGAACTTTACAGTGCAGACCAATATACATTTTATTTTTCACTTTCAGGTGGAGTATGAAAAGAAAAGTGTTCTCTTTACAGGCGGAAAAGTAGAGTTCAAGACATCATTTATAACATTTCAAACTGGTAAAACGAAACAACGATTCAAACTTCCTGGAATGTTTGTAATCTCTGACATTAACAGAATGTCCATGAAAATATCACAAGAAGTGTTTAGCCGAATGTTTTAAAAAAAGTCTCAAGCAGGAAATTATTACCTATTTTTGACATGTTAAGATATGAGTTGTGTTTCTTTTTTGCCTGTAACACAATATCGCTCCTCGTTGATACTTGTCAAAAATATAATATAAATGTTCGTTGTAATATAATCGTTTATGTTTTTTTAAATGATATTTTGATATTTTCTGAATATGCAACTTTCAGCTTGAATCTCATTTAATTGAAAATAAATATATGCCAAAAACGGTGTTTTTAAAATGAGGATTGTACTAGTGAATATTTTGAGATACAGGTTTAACGTTAAAAGAGGGACGAAAGATACCAAAGTGACAGTCAAACTCATAAATCTAAAACAAACTGACAACGCCATGGCTAAAAATGAAAAAGACAAACAAACAACAGCACACATGACACGACATAGAAAACTAAAAAATAAACAACACGAACCCCAACAAAAACTAGGGGTGATCTCATGTGCTCCGGAATGGTAAGCAGATCCTGCTCCACATGTGGCACCCGTCGTTTTGCTTATGTGATAACAAATCCGGTAAATAATCTAATTCGGTAGGTCACATTTATGAAAGGGAAGGGGGTTGTAGTTACGACGTAAGTAACATATCCGATATCATTTGTGAAACGGTTATTCCATAACGGTCAATCAACTCGTGATGGCGACTGTAAAATTTACGAAGGGATGATTTCAACTTCACCATTTGGAACTCTTGGTTTAATAGCTTCCTTGTGACCAGCAACCCTCTATCAAGAAAATCATTATAGGAAATGCAAGCACGGGAATATCGTATCAATTGTGAGATATATACCCCGTATGCAGGTGCTGCTGTAATTTTGCTACTTAGAAATGGAAAGTTCACAATTGTAAAGCTGAAATCATCTCTTTTGTCGTAAATTTTTGTTTTCAACCGACCCTCATTGTCAATTTCTAGATGTAAGTCGAGATATGAGGCCGACTTAACTGTATCTGTAGTATCCTTTATCTCTAGCTCGATGGGATAGATGCGTTCCACATAGTCACAAAATTTTGAATTATTTAGTGAAAGAACATCATCTATATAGCGGAAAGTAGAGTTAAAGGATATCACTACCTTCTTATCCTTCTTCCTAAGAAGTTCCTGCATGAAGTCAGCCTCATAATAATAATGAAACAAGTCGGCAAGTAGAGGGGCACAGTTTGTTCCCATTGGAATGCCGACAGTCTGTTGAAAAACACGTCCTCCGAACGTAACAAATATATTGTTAATCAAGAAATCAAGCATCTTGATAATATCAGTTTCAGAGAATTTTTTGATTGAATCAGAGTGATTATGTTAGAAAAACAAGCTAAACTAATTAGACATTGGGTGTTTAGAGTGATAACAAGATTCAGTCTATGTGACAAGTTATGTGTTTTTCCCAACAACTAAAGGCGATCAAACGTCTGTCAATCAAATCCAAATTACGAACACCAAATAATTGAATAATTTGATAACCTGTTATTTTGTTTAACAATCATATCTTTATTTTTTTAATGAACGAAAGCCAAAAGATATGAAAGGGTCATTCAAACTCATAAGTCGAAAAAAAAATCCAACAAAAAAAAAACGACAAAAACCACACTTTTCAAAATACAACAAAGGAAACTAAAGATTGAGCAACACAAAACCCACCAGAATCCGGAGTTGATCTCATTTACTACGAGAGGTTTATCAGCTACTTCCATGTCTTTGAACTTAAAATTTGACTAACGGTTTCCAAAAATTGGTTGATATTGAAATTTCATTTATAATGGGTCAAATATATACTTTCAACAAAGTTTTGTTCAGCATTTTCCAGGTTAGTGCACATACAATAATAGTGCATTGACTTGACATATCAACGATATAAGATGAGAAACGGGGAAATGCGAGACTCTGCCGAGCTTTTTCCCTTCTCGGGTCGAATCCTTATATCGTTGATATGTCAAATCAATGCATTGTTATTGTCTTGATACTGCAATCTAAAAAAAAATTTGCAATTGTTGTTTAATGTGTTAATGTTATTATTTGATTTAAATATTGGGAAAAGTCCCCTTTTATAAAAATTTAAGGCCTCATATCATGCAGGCGGAGAAATATACAACACAATGAAATGTATATTACCTGTTGAATCCCACTATCGACGGGGAACGAATTTGTTTTTATACTTCAACTAGTCGTGTTTATTTCCTAAATATAGTAACACAACTATATTTTGTGCAATGTCAATTTCATCATGGAACACTTTTTCCAGTCAGGGGTTCATAAAGGGATGAAAATAAATTTGAAATTTGTGTTACAATTTAAAAAGCTATGAATTTATTTATTTAAGTTGCAGTATAAAAACAAAATTAAGTAAATGTCAGAAAAATATCAACTTTTTGTACTCGGCCTTTCACCTCATACAAAAAAAGTGGCATTAACCTAATATTGGATATGAGAATGAACTAAAATATCAACAATAAGCATAAAACATAAAGATTTATAGTTTGCAAACCAAAAATAATTAATTAGTGAAATATGTTTTTTTCTTCAAAAAATTGCAAATGCAGTAAGTTTTAGTCATTGTATACATTGGAAACAAGAACAGGTTGAATAGGTCGTATGAATAATTAATTATAATTTCGGCAATTTCTATTTAAATATTTATGAGGAAAGTGATATCAGTTTAGTAACTGTATATGACGTAGAAATATACGGTCAACACATTTTGACTGCTCAAATATAACGCTTAATATGCTGAGCATGAATGGTTTAACAATAAAATAATAGATACGTCTGTTTGGTAATATTTTTTTTAAAAAATTGTTTCCACTTGTTATTTGGTTGTGAAGTGTCAGAAAGACGATATTGTACACGTAGATAAGATCTCAGTTTCATTGTTTTTAAGAGGAAGAAGATTCCAAAGAGGTATTCAAACCATTAAATCGGTGACAAATGTCATCAATCAACGCCAATATTTTTTACTTGGGTAGAAAACCATCTAGAAATAAATACGACGTTTAAATATATGGTTGTTGGACGTTTGAATATCTTAATTAGTACGTGAAGTTCGTGCCTGTTTATAGTTTATTGACTTAGTTAACATTGGGACAGAAATAGTGTTGCAAGTTTCCACATGCTCGAAGATTCCAACCTTTCCCCTAACTTGGGACAATGTTATAACTGCACACCATTAGAACTAGCTTCAAGATTACAAAACAAAATGAGAAACAGCAACAAACAACACTCACTCAAGTACAGCCCCCTGGGGGGACATACTGAATGAGGCATGGTCCTTTTTTATCTGATTATGCTCATCGTTGACGGCCGTACAGTAACCTATAGTTGTTAATTGCTGGGTTATTTGGTCTCTTGTAGAGGGTTGTATCAATGACAATCATATCGCATCTTTTTTTATATATATAAATATGTTTTCTGCTGTCAAACCCTCCCTTCGACAGGGTACACTACAACATAAAAAAAATCAAAATCAGTTGAAAAGGCCTGACTTAATACGAGGTATCAGAGATTCTTTTACACACAATGTTCCCACAGCAAGAAAGACAATATGAGTCTACGCACAGTTACTGACAGCTATTGCAAAGGCAATAACAACTAATCGAACATCATGTATCGAAGGATAGTTTTCAATGTATATTGTTGTTTTATCTTTTAGTCGTTTTGTGTTTTGCTATGTCATTATTTATTCGATTTTAACTCATTTCAATATCCCTCTGGTAACTTTCGCCTCTCTCTTTCATGTCAAATTTTATAGTTCTTTATGAAAATTATTTAAATATCAAACAGAAGATAACTAATTTTCTTCGAGTACACCATCTAAAGAATACAGATATTTTTAAGATTTTTAAGATTTTTAAGTATAGTAATTTCAATGACAAAGCTACAAATGTGAAAATTTATTTGTAGATACAAACTTTAAATTTCTTATCAATATGATTTCTAACGAAAACTTATTAAGTTAGCTAGATGGAAAGCTCCAGTCCCACAATACTTAACACGTTTGAAACCATAGACGACAAAATGGTAAGGCAGTGAAGCTAAAAACAATTAAAATTCAAATTTTAAAGGATTAGTAGGGCTTATCATTAACTAAATTCTAACTATAAATCATATAAAACACAGTAAAGAGGGATAACAAAAAACACTATACATGTTCAAAGTAACTGAGGTGTCAAAAAAATATTCATTGCTTAATTAGTTTCGTTAGGGATAAATTTATCACCGAATCTTTCAAAATATCTCAACTTTACGGTGATTTGCATCCAAATTATAAATCAACTCGGAATAATGGAATTCAGAAATGTTAAAAATACTAAGATCAAGAACAATACCTTACCTCAATAACAAAACATGATCAAGTATATCACACACACACACACAAACACACCAACCAGGTAAAAATATAAAACAATACAAACTAAGTCATTTAGAACACAGAATTAACATTAAAATCTAGGTAATTCTGTCCTTTTTCCAAGTTTTATTGGAGGAAACTGCACATTCAGGCAGAAAACTACTAACGTGATGGTCTAAAACTTTTGATAAAAACATTTTTTGCATTCGCCCACCTGACGTAAATGTCTTCTTATGTCTGTAATTTTGACTGTTCTTTCAGAAGTTCTGGTTCACCATCTTCCACTGATATATATCGAAATCATCTTATTCTGCATATGGAAAGATTTCAAAGGTTTTCAACCAATGCTTTACATAACAACATACTTTTTATCTTTAAAATTAATATTTTATCATTGTTATTGTTCTGTATCGCTTTATATATAATCATTATCATATATTGGTGGATGGTTCTTTATATCCAACAATGGATTTGCATCACCTTATGAGTTTAAAATGCAATTCTTGAACATACACCAAAATTCTTATAATGAGAACATGTTTCAAAGGACGTTGACTGCTCATTCTGTGTAACAATTGCTGGAATTGCAGAAATTTGTAGAAATGTATCGACTGAAAATCACATAATACTGAAAGGGTACATAATTTAACTGTTATAATCCGAGTGCAATTAAAAATCAACTTGTATATATTTTGGCAAAGATTAAGTAGGTTTGATTTATACCAGGATATCAATGTGGCTGTGAAAGTAAAGGGAAAATTTCCACATTATTATCGAATACACACTTCAGATGGCGTAAACAAGAAAATTTCCATTTGGATGTGGTTTCCCAAAAATATATCAACAAAAATAATAGATTTTGAATATGACAAGTACGTAATGACATTGTTTTACATATTCTTGTGGTTAAATTACACTAGTTCTATGAGGTTCTAGTAAGGTTGGTGCAAGTTAGATTACATTTATTTAAATATATTATCTTTTGAGATATGAAAATACACTTTCTTAACAAAATGGACATTTTTTTAATGATAATACAAAATAATAATGAAAGAAAAAAATTATATATTAACTTTGTAAATCGCATGAAACACCCATTATCCCTCATTTTAATAATAGATGGCTGAACATATCACGTAAATGTTAATAGGATTGCTTTTTTGATAATTAATTCTTGGAACTGCCTTAATTTTACTATATAAAAACACAACATATCTGCTTCAAATCATCCAGCTTTTAAAACTTTTATCATGTTCATTCCTCTTGTCGTGGCAGTAGTCGCAGTACTTTGTACATGCAATGGAGAACTACTCTCTCTCCAACAAAATAATTTGGATAGTAAGTTAAACATTTTAAAATTGATAATTATACATGTAAATAGTATTATAACACTTCTTCTTTAACATGCCATTATGCAGTTTAGTTTACTAGTTTAGGTTACGAGCATTACTGGTAGAGGTTGTTTCAGAAACACGTGTTGCGCGCGTTAATGTGTATTATTTTTTCAAGTTTCTGTTTAGTGTCTTCAACTGATGCGCTAGGAACCGACTTCTCCTAACTATCAATTGAAGTGTAAGCTTTAGGTCAATGTTGTAACATTTATTTGAGATGAAGTACAACAATACTAACAGCATTCCTTTAATAATTTGCTCTTTCCTGGGTTTTTTTCCTGACGTGTATGCAACAATATTTTTTTTCTAATCAATAAATTTACTTCTTTACTAGATGCTAAAGTTTGATTTTGCTTCGAGCCATTGATGAAAATTAAGCAAGAGGCAATTTAAAGAGCAGGATTTGACACCCTGTTTCATTTATGTTTATTTATCCATATCTACTATGCATCTTTTTTACTATTTAGTATATGTATTTAAAGCTGTTTGTCATAAATTATATGGGATAGAGAATATATAAGTGAACTTAGCTAATTATTCTAAATGCATAGTCTGACATTTCTTGACAATTTTTAACAAACATTAGAATAAAAGAATGCAGTTTATTTTACTATAAATTGTTGTATTTCGTTTGTTTTCTTATGCATAATATCAAATTTAAATGTCACAATAATTGAAAAAAAAAGAGAAAAAGAGTTCCTGAATAGGGTAAACAAACTCACCACAGATACCAGGATTAAATTTTGTATTTGCGCCAGACGTGCGCCTCGTCTACAAAAGACTCAGCAGTGACGCTCAAATCCAAAAAAGTTTAAAAAAACCCCAATAAATCCTTACTCAGAAATAAAAATAATTAAAAATAAATATAATGAAATGAATACAGTTTTTGCAAATAATTAAAACATAATATATTTTCAGTAATAAACGACCAAGCACGAGCAGATATTGTAGATTATATCGTTGATGAAATTGATGCTACTGTAGATGAGGAGAAGGTTCTAACACTATCATGTGAAACCAAAGTTAACCAAACAATAAGGTCATGTGACGAATGTGCAGGAAATATTTGTGCAGCGGTGTAAGTTGAAATGATTTCATAAACTTCTATAAGAATATGTTTTTTTTTGTGTTTAATTTTAATTTTTTAATAAGAGAATGTTATATTTGATATAACGTTGTTTTAATCAGAACACGTTGAATATTATTTTTTAATTTAAATGGTCGACAATTCCGATATTCTTAAGGTTTAAACATATTTGACACACGTTTACACGTTGAATGAAAACAGTCACAAACACAGATGATATGCGAGTCTCCGAATTGACTCTTACAGGAATAGGGTTTCAGATTGCTTATTACCCATTATATTGTCATTAGAGAATCCAAAATATTACTAAATAAAACCACATTTACAGTGAATAAGAATATGAAAATGTATGAGTATTACTTATGTTGAAATGAAACTATAACTATGTGTATTCCTTGTAGAGAACATACACAAAAACATAAGAAAATCAATTTAGGAAAGTTACTAAGTGTGATCAACAACCCTGTTATAAAAGTAGCGAATTTAATGAAGGTAATTGGAAAAACATTGGACGTTGTCAAAAAAATTAGCGATAAGGTCCTTCGAAAACTTAAAGGCATAACCACGAAAGTAGAAAACGTATTGAAAAAAGCTGGAGAAAAAATATTTGGCAAAGCTATTTCTGAAGTGGCATCTTTCGGTAAAAAAGTTGGAAAGGAAGCCGCTAGATTTGGAAAGAGGATAGGAAAAACAGTTAGAAGAATTGGAGGGAAGGTAAAAAGTACCGTAAAAAAAGTAAGAGTCGGAATTAAAAAAATCGGGTCGAAAATAGGAAGTCATGTTAAAAGACTAGGAAAGGGAGTCGGTAAAATCGGCAGGAATATTGGACGAGGTGTTGCCAAAATAACCAAGAAGGTTGGACGTGGTATCAAGAAATTCGGACAAGGTGTCAAGAAAACTGGCAAAAAAGTTTGGAAGAAAATCAAAAGTATGTTATAATAAAAGATTAATGTTTTATTAAACTTATAATTGAATTGTCTGAAAAAATACGTGTTATTTATATTCCTCATGATGATTAATGAACATGCAATGTTAATGATTAATTTGTCTTTCAAATATGTTTATTAACAGATTTTTAAGTCTCATCAAGCTTGTTTTTCTTTTTGAGTCCTTCCTTATAATTTGTTATAATCTATTACTCTAACTTAGATTAAAGTTTTCAATTTGATTTGTCATGTACACTGTTTCTTTATGGCATTTGAAAATTTTGGTATTTTCCCTTTCAGAAATATTTGGAAAACGATCAACCAGACACCTAATTGAAAAGCGTTGTGTAAGCAGTTGTCCAGTTTGTGACAAACTTGATAAAGATATATTCACGGATGAACAAATAGTTGGAAAAAGTAAGTATATAATTAAAATCTAGATAAGTTATATATTATATATCAATATTATATAGTTTTATATGTACGGACTCGATGTCCTTCAAAAACGCTTGAAATGAACATTGGTTAATGTTCGTCATCTTCGATTGTCGTAAATGGTGTTGTAATAAATTAGGCCGCTAGCCTTCTTTTTTGAGTTGCATCTCAGTTTTCATTTCATGTCTGGGCCTTTATTAGCCAACTTTACGGTATGGCATATTCTCATTGCTAAAGGTCGTAAGCTGTAAATGATCATATTCGCATATTTGCACGCATTTTTAAGATTTTAATATTGGTAATCATACCACATCACCATATTTTTAAATTGTACTTCATTTGTATCAAACGAGATTAAAAACAAATAATAATTTATTTGTTTTGTTGCTAAATTTAAAAGGCAATTTAAAGAATAATAAACGCGAAATTTAAATTAAAAGCATATTTTCTATTATAACTGTATATTTTCTGCTTTATTTGCAGTATGTGGGGCAAGTTTTGTTTCAAGGCAGAAACAGTTATATGAAAAAGTGAGAGGTTTAGAGGACACATACAACTATATAGTTTCTAATGCACCAGTAGTGACAAAGGTAATTCCTTTTATAGGCCTCATAATGCAATTACAGCCCTTTGTAACAATCCTGTATAAACTCAAAGCTAATGTGGTTAAATAATTGTTTTGTTGATTTTTTGTAATACAGACGTTTTCATTTTTTAATACATGTACAGTGTAAAATAAAATTGAGAACGGATGTGCGGAATGTGTCAAAGAGACAACAACTCGACCAAAGAGCAGATAACAGCCGAACTCCACCAACGGTTCTTCAATGCAGCATATAATTCAGCACCCGGGGCCGTGTTTTAGCTGGGATCTAAACACAAATGTGTAGTAGTTCAGTGATAATGGACGTCATACTAAACTCCGAAATATATAAAAGATTCTAAAATAAAAAAATCATTCAAGACAAACAAAGATCTATAGTAAAGAATAACACCTTTTTACAGACAAAATTGAAAGTTATGCTTGAAATAGTATTATAACGGGACAGAATTAGATTTGAATAAAACAAAGAAGCTCGAAAAATGTGAAAGACACGACCACTTGACGACAAAAAGTTCAAACAGACGTTCACCATTTTCACATCTGAATGTAACACTCCAAGAATTAGATATAGGATGTCCTTTCAGCGTTGATTTTTTGTCTTTTCCTTTAAAATTGATGTTCTCTAATGTTATCAGTTGTAAACTGCATTAACCTGTACTTTATATTTTTTAGGTGGAATATGAAACTAGTAGTATTATTATTGTTAACGGGAAATTGGCATTTAAAAAGTCCTTTGTAACGTACCAAACAAACAAGATCAAGAGGAGATCTCAGCTTTCTGGACTGTTTGAAATCTCAAACATAGATGGCATGGCCATAAAAATATCAAAGGAAATATTAATGAAAATACAATAGAGTTACTGTATAGACCATTTAGTCGATAGAAGCTTAAATAAAGGAAAATGTGCAATCCATTATGGCCAATTTGTTCAGCAACATAATTGTAATTTATGTAATAGTATATACTGTTGAACTTATTAGTATGTTATATTTTGTTATCCATTTTTTGTTTTGTTTACATGTATTTAAAAGTTAATAACGTTTCACCTGCAATAAAGATCTATTACATATTGAATTTTTATATGTTGCATTTAGAAGATACAATGGATAATCATCAGACTCATATTGCAGAAAGTTACGTTTTATATGAAAAATTAAGTCACAAAAAGACATATACATGTATGATTAAGTTTTAAATGCTTAGTATTGGTAAGAGATTAATGAACTTGATCAGTAGGTTGAAAGGTATTTTAATGAAGAAAAAACAAAACGCATCATGATTTATTCAATAGTTTTAAAAAAAGGATGGTACAAGTCAATGGGACAGCAAGCTAACAAAACTGATAATCGAAACGAATTAAGACAAAAACATGTAATACAGTATCCAGCAATGGACATAATAGGTGTTTATACAAATATATCAAGGTCTAAATTATGCTGAGTTTTTAACAAATTGAAAAAGAGAAAGATTTACAGATCTGCTACTAATGTATGTCTACATAAATAACAGGTAATACAGATAAAAAAAAAGTTTTGAATAAACTTGAAGAATGTTTAGAAGTGGACACTTAATACATTTAGAAAATAAAGCCCTCCTTTTACAATTGGTTTCAAGACAGTCAATTTGGTATGTTTACTTAAATATGTTTGTATATTGAATTCCTAATATCGTAAAAGAAAAAAAACTAATAATATCATATTTGCTTCTTTGATTTTGTAATTAATTTTACAAGTGTCTTCAATGATATAGTTAATGATGCGGAAATTCATAGCCAATTATGGCTCCTGTTCGAAATCAGACAGCGATAAGACACGGAAAGGGAAAATTTCGGATTTTATCTACAATGATTGGTTTGGAATATCCTAACATTGTCTGAGATTCCTAAACAGATCGAGAACGAGATAATCGGGACGCTTCCTAAACAATATTTGATAATTGTCATAATTAAATACATGGATTAGTTTTGTTCACCCATTGTAGTTAATATAATTGAATTTTACACGACTGTCATACAATTGACACATTTAGCTAGATATAAAACTAGGTTAAATCCACCTTTTACTGCATAAGAAATAGTCTGTACCTAGTCAGGAATATGACAGTTGTTATTCACTTGTTTTATGTGTTTGAGCATTTGATTCTGTCATTTGCTTACGGATTTTCCGTTTAGAATTTTCCTCGGAGTTTGGTATTTTTATATATTTTACTGTATACAAATTTCCAATGAATAACAAGATCTTAATCAAACGTTTGACAAATAATATGGAATGTCCGGGCGCAATACAAAATCCTAATATTGAGACTGAGGCTGTTCTATCTAAAACGTATTTGACAGGTGAACACTGAAATCTACAGTTTCACATACATGTATTCCTTGTTCACAACTTTGCAATATTCATGTAAAAAGCGAATTCTGTTATCATTGTCTCCATTGTCTTGCGAACATACCGAACTTTGTACACTTGGTGCTCGGTACATGTATATTTGATAATTATACATATGTTTATAGTAAGACAACGTAATTGTGAATGATTTGTTTTCATGACAAGGCGCCTTAAGTGGTAATTTTACAAATGAGAACATGTTTTAAGTAAATCTTGTCAATTATTTTGACAACTTCTACGCCTAGTATAAAACTTTACATGTCAAAACAAAGGTACTAATTACACACTTATAAATGTGTATTTGAAGGTGTATAACAAATACAGCTACACTAAATGTATTCAAGCCTCATGATCAAACTGATGTGAGACTTGTAAGGAACGATCATGACTACAATTTTAATGTTTCTAGCTTTAACATTTTTCAACATAAACAACACATTTTTTTTCAACATTTAAACTCTTCTTACTATTCAAACTGTGCACTATGCTTGCCACTTTCACTATGAAGTTTCGTAATAAATCATATCTTCATATAAACAGTTCATACGCACTACTATTTCTTTTTGCAAAGGTCAAAACATTGATTTGTGCGACATATTTTTCAACATGTTTATGCCTTGAGCTTCCGGAAATTCAAACTTATACTACAGTTAAATACTATTCATCCCTTTCTCTATAGTACATTTAACACGCTCACCTTTGTTTCAATTTTCTAACCGGAAATTATTTGCATGTTTTCAACTTTTCATCACAATTTGCCTTACTAGTATATTTTGAACATATTCATCGATGAGTCGTCATTTGCAGACGAAATACTCTTCTTGCAAACACACTTTCAATCTTGTTACAAAATGCATTGATAAGAGTTTATAATGTCAGATATTAGACTTTAAATTTTAGGTGCATCTGCTATATAAAATAGAAAATGTTTTTTTTTTTTTTAAAGAGGTCCAAAAGTCTTGCCAAATTGCCAAGTATTACAATATAACCATCGTTAAGATAATTTTATAAAAAACATCAATATTTTGATATGATCCAAGGTCTTTATTGCTATTGGACATGTTGGATATACCGTATGCGTAAACCATCATTTCGTTGAGGCCTTGTCTCATATCTTAATTTACCAAACACTACGTGTAAAGCGTTCATTAACAAACAGACAAATATGCTAATAAAAACACGTTTATAAGTATATAGCATAATAACGACAAATATTTTTCTTTGAAAGTTTCTAGGTGAAATCACACTATAAAAGAGTAAGTCCGGTAAGGACCGATTTTGGCTTCAAATTTCAGGTTCATCTGACGAAAGATTTTGACCACTTTTTAAACACTTTTAAAAAGATGGCTATTTCATTTGAATCAATTAGTTTATGTGAAAGATTTTAACTGATTTAGTCTTCAAAAACGATTCGATTCAAGCTCAAATATGTAAAATCTACAAAATATGCCGAAAAATGTCACTTTTCAGATGGTTTTTGTCAAAAATGAAAGTGGCCGCATCCGTGTTTATCCTCAACTTTTATATATGTTATGTATATTCATCAAATGCAACTTACATTTCAATATTAAGGATGAACACGAGTGCGGCCACTTTCGTTTTACACAAAAACCGTCCAAAATTTAACTTAAATGCTAGAATAGTGAAGATTTCAGTAATTTAGCATGACTTAATGTTGCTAGATCCCGATATATGTGCACTGTATTGTCAAAAACAGGCCATATTTATGTGGCAGCAGCATTCTACTGTCCAATAAATAATAAAAGTTTACATTTTAACAATTTTGTAAAACTGCTATATTTTGGGGCCAAAAAGGGGTCTTACTGGACCTACTACTTTAACTTTTGAACTTACATAATATTAAACGCATTAGAAAATTTAACAATTTCTGAAATGTTTATGCTAGATAAAAACATAAGTAAACATTGGCAAACCTCCTCCTGTTTCTTTTTTAGTCAAAGGCGTCTTTTTGAAAAAAATGATACCATAAACAACAATATGACAGTTTTATTAATATTTATTCATTATTATGATAAATAAAGGCAACATCAGTATACCGCCGTTTGAAATTCACTAATTATCGATTTAGAAAAAAACAAATCCGGGTTACTAACTTTAACTGAGAGAAACACATCAAATATAAGAGAAGTACGACACAACAGAAACACAACATTTAAATGTAACACACACAGAAACGAACTATAATATAACAATGGCCATTTTCCTGACTTGGTACGGGACATATGAAGAAAAAATGGTGGGTTAAACCTGGTTTTATGGAATGCCAAACCTCCCGCTTTTATGGCGATTTTAAATATAACATTAAAATGACAACATTACATGACAGGACTACTATACAAATAAATGGGAGAAAATATAGGACAGAGAAAAACACGAATAATAGCTAACAAAATGTACCAGGTTTCAAATTTGATACACCAGACGCGCGTTCGTTTCGTCCACACAAGACTTACCAGTGACGCCTCAGGCTTAGATGAAAAAAGTTCGAAAGCCAAAAAAAGTACAAAGCCAAAGAGAATTGAGGACCAAATGTTCCAAAATGAGTTTCATTCAATGTTATGCCTAACAAGATTTTGTGAGGTAGACAAAATTGACCTTAAAACGATCGTATTGACTTTTTTGCTCTAAAAATAGGTAGATCGGACATATTTTGACTTTATTTAATGACTTACTTAGTTTGGGATTAATTGTAATTAGCATGTTCCAATGAGACTGAAAAATGTTGTTTTTTTTTTGAAAAGATGAATAATAATTTTACCTAGCGTAGCGGTGTGTAAAGTGTATTTCGGCATTTCTCTCCGAAAAATGACTTGTTGATTGGAATAAAACGTCTTATTTGAAAACTTTTTCTGTTTTTCTCCGCAATTGACTATTAAAAAATAATCTATTTACTGTGTATTTTGAAAATTTTGTGAAAATAGGAGAATTGGCATTTCTTACCTTTCATACCTATACTTTCATTGATAAAACATAACATGGACTCATCCAGTGTCCAGTTTGAAGGTCATTTTAGTTACTGTATGCACGTCCTGATTTAATCAATAGTCATGTATGAAAAGTATAAACAGTTTGAAGGTAAACCAATTATAACTTAACCCAATCAAATTGCGTAATATTTAATAACAATGACCGGTCCACATTATAATAAGTAATAGGGGTAAACTGGGTAGGGAGAAAATGTAAGATATTCAAAATCTATTTTTTAGCGATAACGAATAAAAATTTGTCAACCAAAAGTTTTGCTATAATTTCATTAACATGTCGTTCTGTATTGGTACAGTTTTTTTATCTTTCATTTATGTATTTAAGGCCGTACAAAGTTTGGGCTTCAAAAGTCCACATAATTATTGACTTTATACAGAAAATTTATCCTTTTAAAACATAAAATGTTTCGAAAACAATACGTTTCTACAAAGCAAAATCATTTCTCAAAACACTGCAAAAAATTTCATTTCGATTGGTACAGGAGTATTGTCATAAAGTGTGTTGAAATGAACAGTGGTATAGCAAACATCGAATTCCCTCACACAATCTTGTTAGGCACTATAGTGGTATTTCTTCGAAAAAGTATTCCACCATATAATCTGTTACGTTTATTGAAAACTAAAACGTCTTTTAACTGTAAGATTTCTTTTATATCGTAATATATTGACATTTTAATTCAAAATCGATGTCACATTTTGAATAGCTGAACCAATTATCCCGTTCTATACTATACTATTATGGTAAACGTTTAATCAGTAGGTTTTATCTGTAACATGATACAGATGCATCTGTGAAAGACAAGAGAATATATTATTTCACTATGCACTCCCAATTACATTTGAACATCATGGTTGTAATACGCGTTTAATAAAAATTCAATTTCTTTGTGGTTTACCAAGAAATTTATAAACCAAATTAATACTTTATAAATTTTGACAAGTACGTAATCGCCTTGTTTTGCATGTACGTGCAATACAAAAAAAAAATAGTTCACTGAGCATTGCTGAGGTGCGTAAAAGGTTTGTTCTTTTGAATTGAAGCCAATTCCGAAAAATTCTACCTCCAAAAACTCATTAATGTTTTGAAAGCACAATATATAAATGAAGCAAAATTTATGTTATTTAAGTACTCAACGTAGATAAAACAACAAACATTCCTTGGTTTTATAAACATAGATGTCACGTTGACACATTTCCAATTTAGATTCTCAATTTCGATTACACAGTTGGCTACACGTATCACGTACATTTCAATAGTTTTTTATGTTAATTAGTTCTGGGAAATGTCGTATTTTGCTATATAAACATACTGGTATATCTGCTTCCAAATCACCCAATTTCTGATACCTATAACATATTCTTTCCTTATCTCGTGGCCGTAGTTGCAGCACTTTGTACTTGCAGTGGAGAATAACTCTCAATACAACAATACAAATTGGATAGTAAGTTATATATATACTTATAAGAAATATAATTTGTATGCAGGCCGATTTAGTATTGAAATGTATTTAACATATTTTAAATCTTATATCTTAAAATTTCAGAAATAAACTATACTTCTTAGCATAAAAATATTTACATTTTGTTATATCAAATTTTCTATCAATAAAATCTCCACTATAAGTTTTTTTATTCTAAGGTATTTAGATAAAGTATACTATGTTAAACCTTTTTATTTTGAATATTTTGCTTATATTTAAATGCACTATAGGCCATATTTAGAACAGTTATAAAAATACTGTTCCTAACTTAAATATATTTAAACATCTCTATTAGCAATGAATCCTTTGCCAATTTCTAATGTTGTTGCTGATCAATATCTATAAAAAATTGAGAAAATATCATTTTTGTAAAGTTCGTTTATGACAATAGTCAACTGTTGATATTTTCTTACTTTACAGATAGAGCCCTATAGATATCGCTAGTCTGTATCTGTATACTATACAGATATCGCTTTAAAGCGCCGCCCACTGCAGGACTACGTTTGTGTATTGCTGTTTACGCGTGTGGTATGAACCTGCGAATTCTCAGAATGTGTATTGCATTCACTTTCCAATGACGTATTGTTTGACCTTATGCAAACTAACGATCACTCTTATGCGTTCTGTTTGTTTTCAAACATTTCTTTAAAGCAATACAAAAAAACCCCAATTTTCTGATAACAGACAAACGTGAACAGAGTATTTTCTGCGAGTCCAATCTCAGATTTCAAAAGTTGAATATGCACATATGTAACAAAATCAACCATGTCAATTTCAGCATGTTAAGTGAATGCCAACTTCAGTTCAAAATTCTAAAGCATGGATAACGTGTACACTTTTGTTTCAAATTGGACAATGCTTTGTTATTTGTTTTTACCGTTAAAACAAGTTGTTATGTTTAAATTGATAATTACTCACCTCGAGCGATATATTAATGTTGACCATGCGATATTCGTTTTTGGAGAACCCGTCTTTAGCTGAATGAATATGTGATTTCAATATTACAACGCGGTCCTCAAGGGATTTTATATCGAAAATAAATGCAAAAATTGTGTAATTTTTTGTGTCTTTCAAAGCACAAACAATATACAGAACTAACTGCAGGATAAAGACTAAAACTGTTGAAGGTCTTTTAATATCAGCTGTATTTGTACTCGGCTCGAAACAGGAGTAATAACTCCCTTAAGCTTGCATAACATCTGCTTCTTAGCCTCGTACAAATACAGCTGATATTTAAAGACACTAAACAGTTATTGTCTATATATTTTCTAGTGAACAATAAAAAAAAAAGAATTTAAATCTCACCATAATTTTAAGAACAAGTTCACGTATAGAGTATAGCAAACCTTACAGAAACTTATACTTTTGAAATGATAAAGATATTATGAAACTAATACAACACCTTCAAATGATTTGAAATCTTAAATATTTTCAGTGATAAACGACCAAACAAGAGCAGTTATTTTTGACTATATCGTTGCTGAAATTAATAACACGGTAGATGAGGAGAAGGTTCTAACACAATCATGTGAAACCACAGTAAACCAAATATTAAACTAATGTGCTGAATGTATACGAAATATTTGTAAACAAGTACCAGAGTAAGTAGAACTGGTTCCATTATATAACTCCTATAATATTGGAATTTAATGCATTATGCTGAACGCCTAATATCCCAACACATGTTTAAAAACCCGATCCCTTTGAAAGCCTCATAGTGGCAATCATTATATTGTTGTTATGTCTTTATATACTCACAACGAAACATCATCATTTGGAATTCAGAAAAGTGTCTTCTTTTAGATAATAAACATACCTTTTTGCAGAGTGTAAAGTGTTTTCTTTTTACTGCTCGGTCTTGAGTTTACTATGCCGTGATTTTTTAACTTATTTGCCTGTTTGTCGTTTGTCTTAAGGTGGTACCCAACACTTTCACTAAAATTAATTTGGCTCGTTTAATTTTCATAAAATTTTGTCAAAGTATTTACTTTGACCCTTTAACAAAAATATTAAAATATAAAAAAATTTGAACCAATTGTTTTGTCAGAAAAAATACACTGGTTATTAGCAATTTGACAAACACCAATTTTGATCATTGAGAAGCTAAATATTCTTTTTACAACACAACGTAATTAAAACGTTTAGCTGACTTTACAGAGTTATCTCCCTGTAGTGTTAGGAACCACCTTAACTTGCCATGGCGTTGCAATGTTGAAAGTGTAAAAGCTCATTTTTTTTCTCAAAAAGTCGAAAAAATTCTTTGTTTGAAGTATTAATGATAGCTTTAAAAACGTTCTTTGAAACTTTTTATGCACAATTAATTAATCAAACAATGCCCAGATTACTTCAATTTGATTTTGTGTAACTTAAGAATTTATTTGGAGATAAGGTAAAATACTATAGACCATTATTAAAACAACGAATTTCAGATGATTTTCTCAGCATTTATTAATGATTGTGAGCGTTGAAAGTTGCATTTACCCATACTTGCATTGTGTAAAAAAAGGAAGTCCAGTGAAACACATGTCCGTTATTCGATTGGGTTATAAAATATATGAGACACTAAATAACTTTGAATATTTACTTCTAGCATGGAAAGCTCAGATATGTTTCATAACCGAACATAATGTCAGTTATCTTTCACGGGGAAATGTGCTTTTGTTTATGAAATAAGATATTTGCACTCATGTGATTTTAATGCTTTATTTAAATACAATAAAGTACATTACATTTGTATAACTTTAAGATTTATTTTATATTATTTGAAGTTGTCATAATTTTTTATCTTAATAGAATATCTAGACCAGGCTTGGAACATTTGCCGAGACCAAACCCAGAAATATTCCCACAAATGATCACTACACGTAATCCAGATATAGCTAAGGTAATCAAGGAAATTGGTAAAAGAGTTGGACAGGAAGCTGCTAAATTTGGAAAGAAAATAGAAAAGGTTTTACAAAAAATGGTAGGAGGGGGTGGACGTAGAATAAGAAAAGTTAGAGGTGGGATTAAGAAAATTGGCTCAAAAGTAGGAAGACATGTTAGAAGATTAGGAAAAGGTGTCACAAGAGTTGGCAAACATATTGGACAAGGAGTTGGCAGACTCGGAAAAAATATTGTACGAGGTGTTGGCACAATCGGAAAAAATATTGGACGAGGTGTTGGCAGAATCGGAAAGAATATTAGACAAGGCGTCGGCAGAATCGGAAAGAATATTGGACGAGGCGTTAGCAGAATCTGAAAAAAATTGGAGGAGGTGTTGGCAGATTTGGTAAGAATAGTGGACGAGGTGTGGGAAGATTCGGCAAAAAAGTTGGACACGGTATCAAGAAAACTGGCAAAAAGATTTGGAGTGGATTTAAAAGTATGTCATAAGTTAGAAGATTAATAAGTTAACCAATTTATAGTTTCTTTAATCGAATCAAATAATGTAGTTTTTATATTTAATGAATAGTTGGCCGTCGATAGATTTTCAAGTAATATTAAGTAAGTTCCCACTTTTGAATTCTCCCGTTTTATCACCAAAAAATCATCCTAATTTTTAATACAGGATTTCAGTCGATTTATTTATTTTTTCTCGATCTACGTTGTTTTTTTATAGTAATTGACACCCTTGGTTTTCTCCATTGCAGTAATATTTGGAAAACGATCCACACGACATTTAATTGCGAAGCGTTGTGTTCACAGTTGTCCAGATTGTGATGTACTGGATACAACTAAGAACACTGACGAACAAATAGTTGGAAACAGTAAGTGCATATAGCTTTATTAAAAAATTGAAGTGTTGACTTAAACAAATTTACCTGATAACCTAAGAATCCATTTGTTGTCTATTTTTTTAGCAAAGTTGCATATTCATTGTTGAAACTACTACACACATTTCCCCCGTAATAAAAAAGAAGATATCATTCAAACAATCACAAAGCCTTATATTCAAACAAGTTTTGAAATTTTATCTTTAAATTAACTTGTATCACTATAATCTAAACAATGAAGAACATTATTTTTTTTAATATTTTAATGCTATCTATGAACAGCAAAAGGAGCTAAAATTATGGAACGCCACAGCTGTCTTATGTGGAACTCTGATATTACTTGATGTTGTTTTGTCTTTACTTAATATGGTTTTGACATTACGTAATGATGTTTTAATATAACTCAATATGGAATAGTCATTCCTTAATGATATTTCGATATTACACGATATGGTTTCGTTTTGACTTGATATAGTTTTGTCATAACTCAATATGGTTTCGTTTTGACTTGATATAGTTTTGTCATTACTCAATATGGTTCTGTCATTACTCGATGTGGTTTCCCCATTATTTAATATGGTTGTGTCATTAGTCAATGTGGTTTTAACATTACTTGATTTGTATGTGACTTAACGTAACGTAGTTGTTTCATTACATGGTGTGTTATTTCGTAATGATGATTTGTCTATTCTTTATATGGTTTTAACATTACGTAATGATGTTTTAAAATTTGACGATTTTACACTACTTGATGTGGTTGTTTCATTATTTGATGTGGTCTTGTCATTCTTTGATGTGGTCCTGTCATTTTTTGATGTGGTTATCCCATTACTTGATGAGGTAAAACCACGTGACCAATTCGGAAAAACCTGCTCTATTTTTAGATATATTTCCATGTTGTATGTGCCTTGAATGATCTAATTAGTGTTCAAATTAAAATTCGGGTTACTGTTTGAGTAAACTTTGAGTTAGTTTTTGAATTCAAATCATGCTTAGAATTAAAGTTCTAGTTAGCATTGAGTTTCGAGTTAGACTTCGAGTTTGAGTCACATTTAAAGGAAGAGTTCTAGTTACAACTTTGAATTTGAGTCACTTCTTGAAGTATAGTTTGAGTAAGATTCGAATTTAAGTCTCATTTAGATTAATTAAGATTTCGAGTTGAAATTCGAGCTATTTTATATGTCTTTTTGAGTTCGTAATTTAATTTTCTATCGCGGAACAAGGTCTTTTGCTCGGGCTTCCGAAAAGAGGGCTCTAGGATATGCGTATTAAATAAACAATGTTGCAGTATACAAAACGCAACATAGGAGTTGAAATAAAGTTAGATGTGGTGTGATTGCCAATGAGACAACTATCCACCAGAGTTTAAATGCAGTGGATGAAAGACATCATATATAGGCAACCGTACAGCCTTCAACACTCCGTATAGTCAGCTACAAAAGGCCACTATGCACTATGTGAAAAAAATCTATTTTTTAATAGATTTCACTATGTCGTTTGTGTAGTGTGCTTTGGATCTTTTAATTACCAAACGTGACTTATTCCCGATTGTGACTGTTTTGCTGTATGTGAATTCGTATTACTATAAGACGTGTTTCTGTACTTGTTTATCCCAAATTCATGTATTTAGTTTATATGTTTAATGTTATATTTGTAATTCTCATCTTCTCATTTTGTCAAATGTGTTGACGTCTTTTTATTATATTTAGGTGTTACGGATAGAAAAATTAATCACCGCCTTTATTAATTATATTTAATTTTGTACAATTAATTACGTTTGAAGTTGGATTCATAACAAACTGGACATATATATATTACAGTTAATTGCTATTAATAAGTATTGCAATATGCATTTTGTTTTAATGAATTATCAGTATTTAGTTTTAATATAATCTTAAAGCAATCCTAATTCTAGCTCACTTTTAAATTATAGTTTTTCATAGTTATCAAAAGTACCAGGATTCATGTGTGACGTCATGCTGTTTCTAAATTTTATAAATTCAAATGTAGCATAACGTTTGCCTTTTCGCCATCGTATGTGACGTCATATTTTAATTGCGTTAACGCCTGGACTGATTCTGGTGTGTCTATGCTGTATTGAACTTAGCATCATGTATTCGGGTTTAGTTTTCTGTAATAAGCTAATACTTTAGTTTCATTATGAATATATCTTTTACATTCATTTGTTAAAATTTACTGTTTGCAATAGCATGAATCGTTCTATATAATAGTGTTCTTATCCCGGGCATAATACAATGCCGTATTTAACAAAACCTTTTCAACTTTTGATCTTCAGTGCTGTACAACTTTGTACTTTTTTCACTTTCGATCTTGTATATCTGGGCGTTATGTATTCGGGTTTAGTTTTCTGTAATTAGTTTTTACTTCAGTTTCATTATGTATATCTCTTTCATATTCATTTGTTAAAATTTACTGTCTGCAATAGTGTGAATTGTTTTATATAATATTAATGTTCTTGTCCTGGGCATACAAACAATGCCGTATTTGGCAAAACCTTTTCAACTTTTGATCTTCAGTGCTGTACAATTTTGTATTTTTTTCGTCACTGGTGAGTCTCGTGTGGACTAGACGCGTTTTTGGCGTATTGAATTTTAAACCTGATGCTTTTTGTTATCTATTAATCATGCTTTTCTTTGTCTAATATGTTCTGCTTTTTATTTGTATTGTAGTCCTGTAATATTTTGTTTTCATTTCAATGTTATATTTAACTGTGCCATTAAAGTGCGAGGTTTGGCATGCCTTAAAACCAGGTTCAACCCACCACTTTTATTCCCCTTTAAAAGTGTCCTGTACCAAGTCAGGAAGATGGCCATTGTTATAATATTGTTCGTTTCTGTTTTCTCTTATTTTTGAGATAAGACGTGGCACGATACTTGTCTATCCCATATTCATGTATTTGGTTTTGATGTTATATTTGTTATTCTCGTGGTGTATTGTCTGTTGCTTGGTCCGTTTCTGTATGCTGTTGCGTTTCGGTGTTGTGTCGTTGTTCTCCTCTTATATTTAATGCGTTTCCCTCAGTTTTGGTTTGTTGCCCCGATTTTGTTTTTTGTCCATGGATTTATGAGTTTTGAACAGCGGTATACTACTGTTGCCTTTATTTGGATGGGTATCGCCAAAGTTAAAGTTCGAATTAAAGTTCGAGTGGTTGTTCAGAGTTATTTGGTATGAAAAAGGGGAACGGCAGATAATAATAAAAAAAATAAAATCCTAAAACAAACCACTTGGTCCTGTTATTTGATCCGAAGTTCTCAAATAGAAGCAGTATTATAATAAATTTGTAAAATAGTCCACGGAACGCTGTGTCTCGCCTGATATTGCTGCTTTCAGTGTAAAAGCGTAATGTTGATCGGCTGTATATTCATCAGTCAAGAAAAATAAAAAAAATATTTTTCTGTAGATGCTTTTTCTTGATATTGAGGAAAAACTCCTATACAAGTTTTAAAACACTTCATGGAGGTAATAAATTTATCATGTCAAAACAGTTTAATTCGGTTTTATTTAACTAAAACAAAACTGTATCGTTTTTAACAATGAGCAAAACCCATACCCCATAGTAAGCTACAAAAGGTCCCGAAATGACGCCACTTTCGACGACGTTGTTGTGTCTTACTGACGCTACATTGATGTCGCAGGCTCGACACAAATCAAAAGACTAATACTTTTCGTAACAAATGAGACACTTCAAATCAACTCACACTTAGGTCACAGGAAAATCGGGGGATGGGAGATCGGACTAAGCGACAAAGCATAAATACTATAAAATAAGGATTCTCCGATTTTTTAATGATCATTTGAACATATATACGAATATCAATCTTTTACTTTTAATCAATTGTATTCTATGATCTACCTCGCACTAATTGAAAAATAAACTTTTTGGAATATCTGTTTCGCATGTGACGACGACATGTTCAAGTTGTCGTAAACATAATACCTTCATCTTTTACTCGAATGTGAACTTCCAAATAAAACCAAATCACCGGTTTTGAAATTTCGCGAATAACACGATGGGTGCCACACGTTGAGCAGAATCTCCTTACTTTCCATGCGGAACCTGAGATCACCCCGATGGATTTAAATTACCCAGGCATACCGATCTATTGAGTCAGTCAATTGAAACTGTTTTTCAAGCCACCACAACTTTACCGCAACTGACAGTTAGGGGCATAGTGTTTAACCTCTGTCCGTCCGTCCGTCTTTTCGTCCCATTATGGGTATATAGTTATTCCGCATAACTCCTCAAACAGTTTGAATCCTAGTAAGTTTTCTCTTTACTGTCTGTTTGTACATATATTGAGGTTGTGCTGCATGTGGTCAGGGTTTAAATTTTTTATTAATAAGTGCTCTTTCGGGAGAAAGTTGAACTTTGTCATTTTTTGGAAATTTACTTGCATAAGTAGCTATATATAGGGAGTTTCCAGATAACTCCTCCTAAAGTTTGAATGCTAGGAATTTATCACTTTGTTTGTACATGTATTGAAGGTGTGCATGTTGTCAGGGTTTTTTCTTTTTATTATTTTTCCTCTTTTGGGAGAAAAATTGAACTTTGTCCATTTTGGGGTATAAGCGGTTTAATAAATGAGTGGAGTGCGGGGGCTTCACTTTGTCTAGTTAACATTTTTTTCTCGTGTTGTGCTGTTACACTACTGTTACAGTCTGGTGTTCGCTCACATACATACTAAACTCCGCCACGTGCACTTTCTTTATGTGCCTGCCCCAAGTCAGGAGCATGCAGTTCAATTGTTGTCGTTGTATACATATGTGTCATATTTGTTTTTTTTTTGTGACACAACCATATTAAATAATGGTGAAACCACATCGAGTAATGACAAAACCATATTGAGAAATGACAAAACTATATCAAGTCAATACGAAACCATATCGTGTAATATCGAAATATCATTAAGTAATGACTATTCCATATTGAGTTATATTAAAACATCATTACGTAATGTCAAAACCATATTAAGTAAAGACAAAATATTATTAAGTAATAATAAAACAACATAAAGTAATATCAGATTTCCACATAAGACAGCTGAGGCGTTCCATATCAAATGGTCCAAAAATTTATGTATATGTCAATTATCAAATGTTTCAATCGTGCAATTTAGTTTCAACCTTTAGTTAAAACAGCACTATGTTTCGTCAGAGTATTTTTTTTCTACGTCCTCAATGCTAATTGGTTGAATTAGGGATGTGACCCCCCCCCCCCCCCCCCCCCCAAATTTCAAATTTGCGTGTAAAAAGGTCTTAAAAAGGTAAAACAGATAACAATCGTTAAATCAAAGATCAACAGACAACAACATTGTTATTGTTGAGTAACCCTCAGGTAATTTTAATATATGATTGCCTTCTTGCATTATCGATTAAAAAAACACGACTACTGCTTTATAATAATAATGGTAAATTGATAAGTACTATTGACTAAACTTTGTGCTTTTTTTAAGTGGAATATGAAACAAGCAGTCTTATTGTTGCTGGCGGGAAAATGACATTCAAGAAATCCTTTGTTACATTCCAAACGGACAAAGTTAAGAAACGATTTCAACTATCTGGCATATTTGAATTCTCTAACATAGAAGACATTGCCAAATTTCAAAAGACATATTAAGTAAAATGCTCTAGAGATATTATATAGACCAATGAGTCAATAAATAGTAATATAAAAATACAAAATGTGCAATAAAATGACAATTTGTCCTAATCAATACAATTGTGTGTGATATTTTAATATATACTTGTTAAAATTATAAGTATGGTATTTTGTTAATTATCCTGTTATTTTTTAATTGTATTTCAATTTTTGTTTTACATTTAACTTAAAATAAAATTCACTTATTTATCGTTGTCATTAATATGCTCCATTTAAAAAAAAAATAAAATACGGAGTTTACCTTATCCGCGTTGCAAAGGGTTTTAAACATTCAATAGATATATATGAAGATGTGGTTTGAGTGCCAATCAGACAACTCTCCATCCAAATAACAATTTAAAAAAGTAAACTATTATAGGTCAATGTACGGCCTTCAACACAGAGACTTGGCTCACACCGAACAACAAGCTATAAAGGGCTCCGAAATTACTAGTGTAAAACCATTCAAACAGGAAAACCAACGGTCTAATCTATTTAAAAAAAAAACGAGAAACGAAAAACACGTATAAATTACATAAACCAAGGCAACTACTGTACATCAGATTCCTGACTTAGGACAGGTACAAACATTTGCAGCGGGATTAAACGTTTTAATGGTACCAAACCTTCCCCCTGTTTTCTGAAACAATAGCATAACATCACAACATAGAAAAACACACGATAAAATATCAATTGACAGGCTTAGCTCAATCAAAAAACGTAAATTAATACACTATGAACGGATAAATTTGATCTGCGATAAATGTATGTATACGATTCATCCAAGAAAGACAATGTAATGAAACTATGGTACGGAGGAACCTATTCTTTTGCGTTCTATGTGACGTCGTGTGTACTTTTGTTTTTCTGTTTGTCTTATTCTTTTTAGTCATGTGTTGTCAGTTAATTTTTGATCTATGAGTTTGATTGTCCCTCTGGTGTCGTTCGTCTCTCTTCTAGAGCTGTTAAACAATGATTTCTATAGTAATCACTGGTGCTTACTCCGACTTAAAAGCAACAGAGGTAAAGGGATAAGTAAGAATATGTAGCTAGGAATAAAATCCCAATCAACTGATAAAAGTTGATTTTAACATGGTGTACGCATAAAAATGCGTCTTCCAAGAAAAATGGAATTAAGCGTCGCGCTGATAGCTAGTTAAAATAAAACACAAATGAACATACATGTTATTTACTATCTGCATTCTCCGTTCTAATGAAAATAATAAAACACAAATTTTGAACTTGCGCCGATCTGCTCTTCACTTTTTATTCTTTTACTTGCGCCGATTTTGACTTTCATTTGCGCCGATTGTGTACAGGTAAATTATAGGTGAAAGATATTTTTTATTTATCATAATTATAATCCTCTTCCGTTATTTAGTTGTAAATAATTATTAAACCGATACGCAATACGTTTAGAATATTCGATATACTGGCAACGAATGCATGTTGAGATTAACTTATTTCTGGATGATTCTCGTAAAATAATGTCTGATTTTGAATGAGGTTAAATTCTATTTATTCTGCATAATTAATAAAGATTCGTTGTCTTTTGTTATTTGTTTAATTTCATTATGTCTTAAGGAGAGTTAATAATGATTTCGCCTGATCCAAATGAAACTAAAGACAACAAATATAAGAAATCAATACTCGGTGAAAGTGAATTAAAAATAAAAAAAAATACGGGGTGTAGAACTAAACTGGTAGTAAAAAATTTATTATGACAAAAACAATTGCTTAAAGAATAAGATTTAACATACAATTTCTCACTTTCAAAAATCTACAATGATCGGAAAGATTGAAAACAAATTTCTATTTTCAATGCTGGCAATCTATACATGCATCAACCTTGTCTTTGTTTCAATTTCCAAAACGAGCAATTTTGATGCATAATATTTCATCCTGTTTTGAGAAATACTTGATAGTTTTCACGAAAATCATTTCTTAGATTTTAAATTATATTTTAATTAAACACTTAATATTTGGATATTATATTTACTGTCTCGTTTATTCAAACAATATAGTATTAACGGGGATCTATTTAATGATATGTATAACGTTTAAAATCAACAACTTTAATCCATTGAGTATAATAATAATTTACATTCCTTATATTTCAAATATTCAGAAATAATGAATCCACAAACTGAATGAAATAATTTGCATACGCTCCTCTGAGTCGGAACACATACTGAAATAAAGAATTCCGTGCTCATGTCTGTCCGTCTGTCAAAACAAACCTCCACATATGTAGTCTAATATAGTCAAATAGTCTGTTAGTTCGCCATTGTCATCTTTCATTTCTTTTTTAATTTTCAATTAGTTTGCTCATGAGAGGGAGAACACAAAAATAGACTTAGGTGGCATAAAATGTTATTTCGAACAATTTTCCATTCCGACGGACGGTATTTCTGAAGAATAATTTGTGCGGCAACAACATCCTGTGACTCACACTGATACATACATGTGATATTTTATATTACCGGAAAATAAAGTAGGTGCATATAGCTGTTGTTCTTGAAAATTTAAATGTGGGTTTTACACGTCCAATTTGCGATTTTATCAAAAAGTGCGCCAGCAAGGAAAACTTGTTCTATGACGTAAGATTCAATGTTCTGAAGTAAGACAACTCTTTTTTTCAAAACGAACGAAAACACATGAAAATTACTCATAAAGATTTTTGAAAGGTCGGTGACATATTCATTTCTATATTTATTTTGAAGAGTACGCATGGCACTTTCCTTTTCTTGAATTTGTTGTGAAGAAATCACAGGTAGATATTGTTTAATACTGAAAACGTTTTTCATTCTTTTTATTTTGGGCGGGAATGAAATAAATCATGTTTTTTAAGATCAAAACAATAAGGGTCTTAAACTCTTGAACCTGTATTTGATAGATACAAATCTACTGTTTCACGTGAAATAAGAGTTATGCTTGAGGGTTTTAAATAATTGGATTTTTGAGAGTTTAGATATCAAGCAAATATCATGTTAATATTTGAGAAAACACAAAACTGAGGTTGCTATAGTGACAAAACTAAGTCGGTGACCCCAATTGTTTTCATCATATTTTGTTCCTTAAATCACAAAATACCTTGACACAAAATTATAAGGAAAAAACACTGGTAGAACAGAATAGGCTGTTTGGTCTTTAAATACACGTGACAATCGATTCCTTATGTCATTGTCCTCATTTTATAGATTATTCGCAGTCGACATATATATATATATATATATATATATATATATATATATATATATATATATATATATATATATATATATATGATGACCAGTATATCATATACGAAGACTTCCTCTTTTAGACGAAATAGTTGTGAATGATTTATTGTTATGGCAATTTTTACATTGTCTGAATGAAATTTTATAAATAAGGAAATGTTTTAAGATAAATCATGTCAAAAGTTTTGACAACATACATGCGTTAGTATACAAATTAACATGTCAAAACAAACGTATGTTGTATTTCTGTGAATGTGTATTTGAAGGTATATTACACACAGTGCTACAAGTTGTGTATATTCAACTCTAGGTTTATATGACTGTGCAAGCTATAACTTTTACGATGACTTCAATCTCAGTGTATCTGTTTTGTTTTTGTTTCATCAACTTCTCCTTTACGTTAGCTGAAGGAAGACATAAGCGTCAAGCAATAAATTTGACGGAACTTGATATAACCAGTGTCAGAAGTAAGTTATGAGATTATTTTGTTTTACAAACTGCATGCAAATGTTATCTCTCTGTTTGTTGAGATTTAACATGATATACAAAATTCTTTAAAAATAATATGAAGAAAAAGCACTTTCTTAAATATTTTCAAGTAAATTTCTTTTTTCTAATCACCTAGTTTTGCAATTTAAAAATTTTATCATGATGATGATGGAGGACTTCCTGAACGTTAAACTGCAAAGTTAATTTTTGTGGTTAAGATTAAGTATATTTGAAATACTCGTAGGAATAAAATCAAAAGCAAAAAAAAAAAAAAAAATAAGAAAGGAAGTTAACCAGCAGCGGCAACAATTGAGTGGAAGTAATAGACAATGAAACCGATTGTTCTTCTAACAAAACTTGTTTCGTCAATGAATACGCCTTATCATGTAGGCTCGAGGTAAAAGGTTTTGAGCATACAAAAACCTTGAACAGATCAGTCCACATTGGTTCAAAGGTAAACTTAGACGCATGTCGTTGGGGCTTTTGTTTTAGAACAATGATATTATTTACAAACCGAGTGAATGGTCGTAAATGACACTAAATATACAATATGGCAACCTGCGGTTAACCAAGGTATATGCACTTATAATTGATCCTTCCTGTTTCCATTAAATCTACAATAGGCATTAAACGAGGAGCGAAAGATACCAAATTGACAAAGCCATGGCTAAAAATGATAAAAATGATAAAAAGACAAACAGACCAATATTAGCAAACAAGAAACAACATAGAAAACTAAACACGAACCCCACCAAAAACCATTAAAATTTCTACATTGTACGAAGAATGTTAGAAATAGTTAACATTTTTCTTTCAGATATTGACAAGGAAGCCAGGAAACAGCTGATGTTTTTGATAGCAGATCGCTTAAATGATACTGTAGTTACACAATCTGACTTGGCTGGAAGCTGCCAAAGTAAACTAAATCATACAATAGATGGATGTACTACGTGTAAAGCAGATATCTGCGCTAAGTATGTGGATTTTGTACAATTATGAAGAATAATTTTAAAAACAAAAACTTTGTAAGAATTAAAAAGAATATTATCTAAATCAACTTGATTCAAAGGATACTTTTAGATATACACTAACTTCCTACAGTGATATAATGTTCCGTTATAATATACTAATAAGAGTATTATTACGCTGAAATTACTAGTAACAAATGCCAGTTACACATCAGCGGGTTAAGTCGCTCTTCTGATATGTAGGTTCGTTGGTTTTTTCCTAAAAATATTGAGAATGCCTTCGGAATATACAAATATGTCAAACTTGGTAAATAACAGTTAAGTACCAGTCTATTCTTCTTAGCACACGCTATCAAAACCAATAAATAAACTCATCATAGATTCCAGGATTAAAATTTAAGCATATATGACTGTTCAGTCATGAGATCTACACTTGGAACTTCATTTGACTTTTTGTAAATTTTGATCCGAGCGTCACTGGGGTAAATGGAGACGCTCTGGAAAAATACGCAAAATCTCTTTAAACGTTTTTTTTTTATCTGAGCGTCACTGGTTATTCGTGTGTTTTTTGTCCTACATGTTCTCCCATTTATTATATTTGTAGTCCTGTCATGTTATGTTGTCGTTTTAATGTTATATTAAACATTGCCATAAAAACAGGAGGTTTTGCATGCTACAAAACTATGTTCAAACCACTATTTTTTCTTACAATGTCCTGTACCAAGTCAGGAAAATGGCCATTGTTATATTATAGTTGTGTCGTAGTTTTCCTCTTATATTTGATGTGTTTCCCTCAGTTTTAGTTTGTAACCCGGATTTGTTTTTTCTCAATTGATTTATGAATTTCGAACAGCGGTATACTACTGTTGCCTTTATTTACAAATTAAATGACTGTTAAAACGGTAAACAATTGTTTTGAAATATCGTACTTGTAATTATGAGGTAAATTTTATAGTAAAGAAGATCGAATTCAAATCAATATCATTTCTTTTTTATCTATAACATAATATATAATAAGTATATAATATTTGAAATAACAAGGATTTTCTACCTTAGCTGTATTTGCCACATCTGAAGGGAATTTTGGGTTCTCAATGTTTTCAACTTTATACTTGTTTGGCTTTCTAACTGTTTTGATCTGGGCGTCACTCATGAGTCTTATATAAACGAAACGGGCGTCTGTTGTTTTAAATTATACGCATTTTACCATAGATAACTATTTACGGCATTTGTAATAAAAAATAAATGGCAAAATTGACTAACGAATACTGATACCGTATAGCAGGTTATTTTCGCGGATGTAAATTTTCGCGATTTTCATTGAAGAAGATATACGAAATATTTTGGCGGTAGTTATTTGGCGGATTCAAATCTTTTACAATTACTTAATATTTATTACACATCAGGATGTCACATGATGCTAAATGAATGTTTACATTAATTTTGTTTCAGTGTAGAAATTCCATCTTTGTCTGAGGAAGTGTTTAATAGAATTTCAAATGGCAACTACCGTCCGATTACCTATGCCGGGGAGGTTATGAAGGACATTGCTCAATGGGCAGTTGGAGCTAAAGACTTCTTGGGAGATCGAATGGGTCCGTTTCTTAAAAACATAGGAGAAGATCTGCTAGAAGTTGCTAAGGTGCTTATAAAAGGTGGAAAATATATAGCAAAACCTGCAGTTAATGCGTTCCAAACACTTGGAGGAACAATTGCGAATGCAGGAAGGGAGATAATTCAATCGATTAGTGGTGATGTAAACAATGTCATAGGCGATATAAAGGGGCTAGTTGGTAAGCCTTTCGAAGACTTTGAAAATGCATTGAAAACAGTTCGTCAGACAGTATCAGAAAAGGCACCTGTCGTTTTAAATGCCATCAAAGATGCAGTATTACCTGTCTGGGAAAGTAAGTTTTTAATTCAAAAGATATTTTAAATAATATCAATTTTTTATATATAACATTCAGCCAATAAGAAAAGAATTAGTTCTCTAATGTTTCACCAGTCCGGTTGCCTACTGTGCTTCGGAACGTCTTAGTGAAACTTGCTATTATGTAATATTTAAATCTTTTGAAATCCAGGAAGTATCTGACTCTGGTTTTTGGAAACTTTGTTGTATCAGATATTCGTCGTTTTGGTTAAGGTGTTTGATTTTTAATTATTAGTTAAACATAAGGGGCAATGATCAATAATGCTATCATTACTGAAAAAAAATAGATAAGTGACATCATTAAGGAAAACTAAATGGTATGCATATTAAATTTAAGTCATATGGTTTTTCTGAATTGACAAGAAGCCCTGAGAAACGATGTACTGTTAGAACCAGTTCCATAAGTGAAGTTGGAATTTTAACCTTCCAAGCAATTGAGTTCATCGCCATTTTTGTATGGCGCTCGTGATGTTTTTTTCTGTAAAGTATTTGTCTGTTTGCTCTTCCTTTGAAATGATTTTGACATGATGATGCATGTCTCTCTTTAGGTTATGTTATTGATTGCCCTCGATCGTTAATACCCATCGTCGTTTTACACAAACTGACTTTAAAGAAAGGAATGAATACGGCGAATTGTATGGTTCTTAGTCTGATAAATGACTTTATATGAATTCAAAGTAATTAACTTAGAATAGTATTACTGCCTAACAGATGTGTAACATAAGTTCACAAACGGCTATATATATAAAAAAAAAAAGAAGAGGGTGCCAATGAGACAACTGTCCACAAGAGACCAAAATGACACAGACATTTACAACTATGACCATCATATGTACCGTTTAGGAACAATGTTTGGCATTTTTATTCTATTTTCTATGCAAAAAAATTCCTCCGTTAAAAATGTTCAAACACCTAATAGAGAAAAAGTACATAGATAATTAAATATTGACATTTTATTCAAGACTGTGTTGTAAGCGACAGGAACATGCATATTATAAATCAATTAGTTAAATAAAGAATCAACATATCATTATAAATAGTAACCAACGATGTCGAATTGTTTCAAACATAGATTTTAAGTTCAGACATTTAACACCATACTGATTTTTATAGAGTAAACAGCCAAAACATGACACATGAGTTGACGTATTCTTAACATTTATTACAGAGACACTGGGAAAATTGTTCAGGAGAAAACGTTGTGTATCATCTTGTCCGTCTTGTGACAAATTGGACATTAAGAAAAACACAATAAGTCAGATCATCGATTCAGGTGGGTATTTGGTTAAATTAGTCTCCAAGCACAAGGAGAATAGAACTCGTATGAATTCCTTTTTAAATAATATTACCTCATTTAAATCTAAAATGCCCCTACCATTTCTTTTAGGAAAATTCATAAATCATTACTTGCTATTATCATTCTGTTAACTTGTTTTACATTTCTGATAGTGAGGTGTGTCTGTTGAATAAAAATGGGTATTTAGCATTTCGGAACAAGTATGAAAACAGAGTTAACAAGTGTAAAGAAGTACACATCTGAAGAAGTTTAAGTATTCCCGTAATAGATGGGACTGTGTCTTGTAGATTAAGTACAATTTCGATGAATCAAAGCTGACTACCATAAAATATCTTCAAGTTCTGTATCTAATCTATTTATAATAGTGCAGTTTACATGAAATTTGAATTATAATCAGCAAACAATAAACTTTCAGAAGGCACCCAACATAACCATCAGATTTATATCTATCCATTCTGGGGAAGCCTTTATTTACCATAATCAATTCTTCATTATTAAATATAATTGTGTGAACAATTTTGCGATCATATTGAATGTTATATACCTTAGATCAATGACAAGTACTTTTTATCATAGTTTGTGGTGCAGATACAACAAAACAAAAGAAACAAGCAATGACCGAAATCACATACCTCAAAGACCTGTACAATAAAACAAAAGACAACGAACAGATAACAAAGGTATGCACCTATAATGTCTTTCATAAATACAATTTGTATTTTACTCAACTTAACTACACAATATTACAAACTGAAAAGGTAAAGATTTGATTTGTTTTCAAGTAGTTTACTTGATTTAACAGTTTATATATTTTCAACTGCATTTCATGAACATAAAATGAATACTTTGTCGCAAGAGTAACAATATTTGTACTATTTTCTCCTGTAAATGTATGTCGGTCTTGGCTTTAAACAAGACAGTTTTTCCCTGTTCTGTGAATGACTTAAGAGTATGAAAGCTTATGTGGAAGTACAGCAACATATTTTAGATTGTACGCCGGAACGATTTGGCATCATCTGTTGAGTACTTAAATATAAAAAAGGCTACCTGTTCAAGAACTATTATCTTCATTTAAAACGGCATGAGCTTGAGATGGCATTGTTGTGACGCAGTGTTACTTTTGTTTAATAATACAATAATATTATATTACCTCATTTCCCAATTAACTGATCGAGATTTAAAATGGGACGAAATGACGTTAGGTATCTTTTAATGCCATGAAGCACCCTTTCGTGGAAATACTAGTACTACGAAAAGAAGTAAATCCAGCCATGTGTTAAGTAATGACGTTTTACCACCACACATAATTCTTAAAACCAACAAATGAATACATGTCGTTGTATTCTGTCTCCATCTACTTTCAACCTATGACATTGGAATTCATGCTATGTTAACAATTAATAATAGCTTACTTAACGGATACTGACTAATGTCATTTTGTATTTCAGATTGAGTATGATTTGTCCTCAGTTGCACCTGATAGTCCAGATCAGATTTATATGGACTCGTTTTTCACGATCGGAGGATTACAGATGCAATTGTTTGCAGGTGTTCTGAACATTTCATCACCTGAAGAAACAGGAATGTCAATAGCACACCAGTTTTTCGCTACCGAAATAGCTGATAGACAATCACGCACGACAGTCTAGTAAATTGGATGCGTTTCATGTAACTTGGACGAACCATTTGTATCATTTTCTGTCATACAGATTTTTTTAGAATAAAGTATTGATTTTTATCAAAATGGTTTTGGTTACTTTGCCTATTGTAATTATGATCTACTGATAGCTACTGATTGTATTTCATCCGCATGAACTTTAATATATTATAACCTTAACCAAAACTGATAATTGTAAGTTAATTTCTCCCTATATGTGAGAAAAAAAAGGCGATCTAACGGACTTGTCCTCAAATGGGAATTTCACGAAATTCAATTTTAGATGACTTTTAGAGATTATGGTTTTTTCAATCATTTTTTGTTCCTATCATTTTAGTTCGAGTGATTTATAACAACGGGTATGTAGCGTGATGCCATTACACTGATCATTTTGACGCCAATTTCAGTTACCATCTCAAATCAAATGATTTCTACTGACAACAATTATTACAATGACTAAAAATGTTTAATCAGTTAATGGACAAGTAACCATATCATCCGGAAGAGTTTTTCGGAGCTTTCAAAAGAGAGACAAAGATGCGTACATGTAAATAAACTGGTAATGCCATAGCAGAAATACTAAAAATGACAAAAAGACAAACACTATACATAAGACAACATAGAACACCAACAACTGAGAAACATGATCCCAATCGAAAAACGGGAATGCCCTTTCTTGTGTAAACATCGGCGTAAACTAGATAAGGAGAGTAACAAACCTTTGTATTATTATTTGAATAAATTTGTAAAAAACGTGTATATTCGCATGCCACATTAAAAAACTACCTAGAATATTAACAAACACATAACTCTTACGCCCTTTACTTGGATATGAAAAAAACTTCAATAAAATATGTTTACGCACTAGAGGAGAACGCAGATAAGAATGGTATGACGTAAGTGCAACAATAAAGTCATTAAAACAAATTAGAAATTATTCCACATTCACGGCTGTGAACTCTCACAGTCTCAAGTAACAAGTTTTCATAATTTCCATTACAACATCTCAACTGCATGAGCCTCCTCTGGGAAATTGAAGGTTTTTAATATGTTTCACGTCAGTGAAATGGTTTATTCAGATCATTTAAAAGAGAGGTGAAAGATGGGTAAGTGAATTTTCCTCAAAGATCAGTATTTTTGTAATTTTTTCTTCCTAATGACACAAGAAACCTATAAAACTTTGATCAATCTCTAGTAAGTGTGTTCAACTAGCCTTTTCTATTTTTAACAAGCGTACTGACTACAATAGTTTATTAGCGTATTTAAAGATTCATTTCTAAAATTGTTTCTCTTTGGTACGACATAACTTTTCATTGATCATAAAGAGCTAGCAGAAAGAGCACATTTACTATGCATTATGTGTCTCATGTTAAAGTTTTTCAATTATATGAATACATTGAATTAAAAATTTACATTCATGTCTTCATGTCTTCAACTACTGGAAAAGTCTTCCAGTTTTAATGGTAATGATTATATAAATCACAGAAAAGGCTGAATAGATTTACATTTTTGTTAAACAAATTCTCTAAAATGTTATTAACACTACTCAAGTGTCTGAAGTACTCAAAGCGTATCTACTTATAATACTCGAAGATATGAAAAGAGGAAATATTGAAATATTTCCTGAATAATTTCTAAAATACAGACAAGTCAATCTTAAACTACTTTATTGAACTAACTCAATTTGTTTTACTTTATTCACTCTTCAATATTTCTTTAATTACTTTTATTTATTTGTTTTATTTTCATTAATTTTCTTAATTTTATTCATCTTCTTTCATTTTTTAATATCTTTGTTTTCATATTTTTTCAAACAAAATGTCGATGAATATTGTTGCTATTTGTTTATATGATGATAGAATGCAATCATGTTAATAACATTATTAATCACATACTTTTCATTATAATGTATGTGGTCGAGTTAACTGTTGATTAACGACAATACTGAGGAGATAGACATCTAATAAACACGTAGAAGTTTTTTTTTTAAGAAAATAACTTATTAGTACTAGCATCTTTGCAAATAATTCAGAGAAATGAAAACATTTGAAAAAAAATGTGATCGCCGGAAACTACTTCATTGGTAACTGTGATCGGCCTGTTGTCCTGTTTAGTGTGGAGCTGTTTAAAAAGCAATGCGTGATACCGAGGCAAAATTAAGAATGTTGCAAACTTCGACCATTTGTGCCTTCCGTAATACATTAAACGCATACTTACGACGTCTTATCGTCTATGTGTCCTTGATTGTTCATATATCTTCCATATCTGTTTTATTTTCAACCTTTGGTAAAACAATGTTCGTGAAAATGTTGATTGCTTTTCAGCAATACTCAATATTTGTATCAGGAAAATCATGTTCAATTTAAGGTCATTCATGTTTTGTTTTTAAAAGGTTCCACACACGATGTTACAATATGTATCATGCATTGTTAAGGACAATCACAATCTATACATTGGTCTGCATGTTTAAAAAAAAAAATGGTTCATTATGTGTTTTGCTATATCTCAGACAGTGTTCATGTAATGTAAGTTCCCATTTGTTTTATAGAAACTATTATGATTTGCATGTATTTAGCCCATTTAGAGTTATTTACACACTAAACAAAAACAACCAAAAGAAATAAATTGTGAACGTTCTTTTTCTCATATTTTTTTTTATTAGTGGGAGATATTATGGAAATAATTGTGCAAATCGTGATACAAGAATGAAATTTGGTATGAAAGTTGACTTTACGATTATTAAAAAAAATCAGCTGCTGGCCATCAAAAATGTTATTTTTTTCAAGATGGCAACCGCTCATTGTACAAATGGCGTCATATCCAATTGGCTTCATTTTGTTAATCCTTTGAAAGCTTAGTTTAAGGAACAATGCTAAGTAAGTTTTGATATTATGAATTATTTCGAAATTCGTTATGACAATGCCTTTCATAACTTTCTACGGAGTTGGTTTTGCACATTGCTAGAGGTTCAACAATGACATTTTGTTGTTGACGTCTTTTTCAGCTGTTTTATCATGTTTATGGTGGAGAAATGTATCATTTGCAACCACGTCACATTCCTTTTATACTATGTAGAGGTAACAGTTACCTTTTGACTTAACGTTCGCTATATATTTCGTCTTCCAGTTATTAATTCAGACTTCATTGACGTATATCAGTTCATTCTTTAAGACTTAAAACGAATTGGTAGACTACGTACTAGTATGGTACTTTCTGATTGATGGCTTACAATTGTATTCTATATATTAGCAATGAGGTTTGTGATTGTTAAGTTTGAAGGCATGTTGAGGGCTCAGTTATAATGCAAGTTAATTCCAAGAGCATCTAAAAGCAGCATATCAAACTTTCTGTATCTTCTAAATACTGTTTTAGTCATGATTGTCTTATATACAAATGTCAGTTTTATAAATCAGGAGTAATGAGGCTAAAGATAAACTCATCCCTGTGTCATAATGATATGTTTGACATTCTACAGTGTTTTCAACTTTGCGTTGCACCCACCAAACAAAAGTTGATAATAATGCATACTGAAGTCCGAACGTTGACAACAGCAACACATTGTTTCAAACAAAGATTAAGCTACAAAATAAAGCTTTAATAAAATCAAATTGGTCAGAACACATACCGTCAGTATTAAGAATGGAAAACATATTTATTAAATATGAAGTTTAAAGACGTATAATTATAGTTCATAAGTGTTTATTTTTTAAAATAGATTAGACTGTTGGTTTTCCTTTATAGGGACATTTTATAGTTCTAACTGTTTGCTGTGAGTAAAAACTTCGTGCTTTGACTTATAATTGTATTCATTTTTGCAAATTGAGGCTTGAATGGAAAGTGTACTGTTTTTGTTGCAGTTGTAAAAAAAAGAAAATTTAAAAAATTAGCTTACCCGAGCCGCAGTAGGCAATGTTTTATACCTGCGACACTAGAAGAGACACATGCTTTCAATACTGTACGGAGAGTTGTAAACCTGTACTGGCTCTAAATCCGAAACAACTTTTAAGAAAATAACGGATCAATAAAAGTATGTTAGCTAAACATAGGTTTCATAAACTGCTGAAGATTCAATTTCCTTTTTTTTTTCTCAATAAGAACGTATTGGTGATAGAAAATATAAAGTCTATATTGGCTTTTGAATTTGGCTCTAAAGTAGAATCCAAATAATTAGATATACAACATGTTCGTTTTCCTTTACAATTACTTTCAAATTTACAGAAACGATTTGATGACTTAGGAATTATTCCCGCAAATTAGGGATGTTAATTTATTTTTGCAACAAAGTGGTAAAGTTGTAGACGAATTAGTATCTGTTGTTGCTACTGTATTGTATGCCTTAATGAAATGTGACTGGGAATATATATAAAGTGTAAATTTTTTCACGACACGTGCATGTATTTCTTATGAACACAAAGGTGTAAATTACACGTTTAAAGCGATTTAGTTAGTCATTACCTTCACCATTTAGATAGTTCTCAGGCGATCTATTCGAAATTACAAGGATGACCCGAATGACTTGTGAAAACTTCCTCGTTATGCAATCATAATTGTGAATGATTATTTTTTTTCAACAATTCATGTCAAGTTTTACATAGTCTGAAATTTTAAAAACAAGTAAACAAGTTTTAAGGTATATCATGTTAAAAGTTTTGACAGCTCATATGCATAAGTAAACAACTTATCATGCCGAAAAACAACCGCATGTTGTATTTCTGTAAATGCGTATGCATTTTGAAGTTATTAAACACACACAGCTACAAGTTATATACTTTAGTCTCTAGATTCTAATGACTGTACAAGCTATAACTTTTACGATGACTTCAATCTCAGTGTATCTATTTTGTTATTTTCTTTTTAACTTCTCCTTTACTTTCGTAGAAGGAAGAAAAAAGCGCCAAGCAATAAATGTTGCAGAACTTGATGTTACCATTGTCAAAAGTAAGTTTAGATTATATTTTTTCAAACTGCTTTTCAATTTTATTTCACTGTTTGGAGACATTTAACATACAAAATATGTAGAAAAAAAAATCATCAAGAAAACAAGTGTACTTTCAATGTATTTCTTTATCATCTGCTTACAGAATATGTTTTACTTATTTTGCCTTTTTTTAACATGATGACGACAATGATGACAAATGATTATTCAACAACAAATGTTTTGTTACATATATGTTTGTTTTATAGTGATTAATGTCATAACACAATGTTGAATGCTGTACCTGTTTTTTGATAAATTTTTACCTGTTATGTCTGTTTGTTTTGTTCTAAAATAGTTGTCAATAAAAGGAAATTTTATGCCACTGTGAAACAAGTGAGGAGTTTAGCTAGCTATAAAACCAGGTTTTATCCACCTTTTTCTGCATAATAAAATTCAGTAGCAATTCAGGAATATGACAGTTGGTATGGATTCGTATGATGTATTTGAGCTTTGATTTTGGCATTCAATTTTGAACTTGCCGTTTTGAATTTTCCTCGAAGTTCGGTATTTTTGTTATTTTACTTTTTAAATGCATATTTAAGACGATTGTATATGATGCTTTTCACCACTGAGTTAGATTTGTAACTAGTTAGTTCACATTGTGACACGACGCAGGAAGACATGTCACACTACCTTAACTCATTAGTCTGACTCCAAACCGATCATTCTCGGGTAATGTATCTTAATGCTGCGTCCGTACTGACCAATTTAGGTATGTTTTGGTTTGTTGGTGTTATATATTATTTTCCCTAAAAGGAACTCCATAAGAAACCTAATACACACAAACAACACATTTCGGATTAGGTTTTGAGCGACGAACTAAGTATAATATAATAATCGTAGACAGCTGAAACGTTAGAGTTAAAATGCACATATTTATCATGCCAGAACAGAAGTCCTACATCAGCGGCAACAATTTAGTGAAAGTAATGAAAAATTAAACCGATTTTACTTTAATTCGTCGCTCAAAACCTAATCCGAAATGTGTTGTTTGTGTGTATTAGGTTTCTTATGGAGTTCCTTTTAGGGAAAATAATATATAACACCAACAAACCAAAACATACCTAAATTGGTCAGTACGGACGCAGCATTAAGATTCGTTTGTTATTCTCGTGGTGTTTTGTGTGTTGCTTTTCGGTGTTGTGTCGTTGTTCTCCTCTTATATTTAATGCGTTTCCCTCGGTTTTAGTTTGTTACCCCGATTTTGTTTTTTGTCCATGGATTTATGAGTTTTGAACAGCGGTATACTACTGTTGCCTTTATTTACTGTTCGTGAAACTGTTTAATCAATGAAAAACGCTTCATCCTGTACGCTTGAGGCTTAAATAACAGACCACCAACAAAACAAAAAACGGGAACAGATTAGTCAAATTCGGGTTAAACGGTCCACACAGATAATTGAACTATTAGTTTTATAATAACTACATTTTTTACATAGCAAATGATATCCAGTCGTAAATGGCATCCAATACAAAGCATGCACAGTATGGTCATCTGCGATAAGGTATAAGAAGAATATTTGATCTAATCATTACTTCTTTCCTATTACAACTAATTACTGCGTCGATAAGGATTAAGGTAATTTAAAGAGAATGTTAAAACTAGCTTGAATTTTCAGGTATTGACAAGGAAGCTCGGAAACAGCTGTTGTTCCTGATTGCAAATCGCTTAAATGATACTGTATCTACACAATCTGTTTTTGCTGGAAACTGCCAAAATAGACTTAACAGTACAATAGATGGATGTTCTACCTGCAAAACAGATCTTTGTGCTAAGTAAGTTATGTACAATTATAAGTGATCATATTTAAAACATCAGTTCCTTTGAATTTTATCTTTAAATAAGCTTAAGGTATCAATAAAATGATTATATAATGTCTATCGGAAAAATAAATAACATCAAGAGCACCTACAGGAAGTCTGTAAGTGAACCATATTATAATAAAGGCAACAGTGGTATTTGTTGTTCAAAAGTCATAAATCGATTGAGAGAACACAAATTCGGATAACAAACTAAAACTGCGAGAAACACATTCACTCTAAGAGGAAAACAAAGGTAAACATGAACACTGACTTGCAACCAAACAAACACCAAAATACTTAGAAACAACTCTTTGATAACTTTCCTGACTTGATACTTGGTGTGTTGAACCTAATTTGAAAGCTAGCCAAACTTCTCGCGTTATGAGAATGTTAAAAAAAATATACATGTATCGCTAAAACGACAGTACAACGTGAGAGAATTACAGCACAAACACATGCAAGAACATTTTTGCACAATACTCGTATAATATAACTTGATTGATCGTGTTTTGATTTTGTCATTTTTATATAGTTGCATTTCTAGGAATGTTGCCGTTTGTTTTTCTAGCACTTCAGTTTTCCTGTTGTTCTTTTGTTTGCCTCTTATAATCGATGTGTTCCCTTTAGTGTTACTATAAAAAAGAAGATGTGGTATGATTGCCAATGAGACAACTATCCACAAAAGACCAAAATGACACAGACATTAACAACTTTAACCCGTATTTGTTTTCTCTCAATCGAGTTATGACTTTTGAACACTGGTTTACTTCTGTTGCCTTTATTTATGGACTTTATTTTCAGTTAACTTTAATGTCAATAGGTAAATGATATTGTTCTTTCAAATACTGTTCTAATTCTGAAAATGTTAGAGAGCACTGCTAATCGCAAACAGTTTGATAAAAACATTTATCCTTATTCAATAAGTACGCAATTGATAAACGAAAACAGAATGTTCAACAAAGCAGAGACAAAATATACCTAGCAGTCAACCGAAAATCTCATATGAGATAAATTAGCAAACTCTGAAACAGCGACAACAAGAATGATGCTGCCACTGTTTCCGAGTTTAATAATAAGAGGCAATAGTATTTCAAATCTCACAAACACATGCATGGCAATGATACATATCAAGGTTATAAACAAAGCATGCGCAATTAACATAAATTTGTCAACAAAACGTTTAGGCAGACAACGCCTGCCTTGACCAGGATAAAATCCGAATATCACGGTCAAGGCCATGTGTAAATTTTCAACAAATCTATGGCTTCCGTTAATTATTTCTTAATTTTAGCAGCGTTTCCCTGCTAAGTAAGAACTTTAGGGGGTAGTTACGTTTTATGGCATTTTAAATAACTGATACCTATAAGCTACTGCCAGATAATCACTTATATATTACATATCAGGAAGTCACAATTTTACATAAATGCTAAATAGTTATTTAAATTATTTTTGTTTTAGCGTAAAAATTCCATCTTTATCTGAGGAAGTGGTTAGTAAAATTTCAATAGGCAATTACCGTCCGGTTACCTATGCCGGAGAGGTAATGAAGGAAATTGCACAATGGGCCGTCGGAGCTAAAGACTTCTTTGGATATCGGTTGGGCCCGTTTCTTGAAAACATAGGAGAAGATCTGATAAAAGTTGCTAAGGTGCTTATAAAAGGTGGAAAATATATAGCATCACCTGCAGCTGATGCGTTCCGATCACTTGGAGGATCAATTGCGAAAGCCGGAAGAGAGATAATTCAAGCTATTAGTGGGGATGTAAACAATATTATAGGCAATTTAAAGGGGCTTATTGGTAAGCCTTTCGATGACTTTGAAAATGCATTGAAAACAGTTGGTCAGATAGTATCAGAAAAAGCACCTGTCGTTATAAATGCTATAAAAGATGCAGTCTTACCTGTTTGGGAAAGTAAGTTTTCAATTGAAAATATATTCAAATTATCACCTATCTCTTTTTATAATCTTTATACTATTTAAAACAATAAGGCAATAAGGATACTAGATTAAGTTACCGTGTGTATAACCTGCCTTGTTACCAACTGTGCCTTGGTACTGGCATAAACATACGAATACTGTCTTTGTGAAACTTGCTGTTATGGAATATTAAAATCACTGGAAATCTTGGAATCTCACAATGGCTTTAAGTTCCGTTTCATCAGCCTTATCATTGTTTTGATTTCAAACATTAGATAATACATAAAATGCATTACAATGGGTTTCAATAATGACATTATAACTAAAAAATGAGACTAATGACAATCATTAAGGAAAGGTTAGTATGTTTCTTTAGTACGTTTTACCCTTCCTAGGAATTGAGATCATTGCCAGCTTTTTGTGGTGTTCCTACTGTTTATTTCATAGTCTTTGTCTATATGATTTGACTCTATTTTTGACAGGGTGTTGTATGTCCGTCTATGGTTTATGTTACTGATTGCCGTTGTTGACACCAACCTTCATTTAACACATACTGACTTTGCAGAAAGGGATAAAATACATCCTTACATTATTTTGTCTGCCGCCGTCGGCTATGAGGACAATTCCAACAATGTATTAAAAGATAAAGATATTCCACGTGTACACGGTGTTACCTCAAATGCCATTATTAAGATAGAGCAAATGAACACGGTGTTACCTCAAGTGCCATTATTTAGATAAAGCAAATAAACACGGTGTTACCTCAAATGCCATATTTAGATAAAGCAAATGAACACGGTTTTTATATTTCGTTCTTATGTTGTACTGTTATACCACTGTCCCAGGTTAGGGGGAAGGTTGGGATCTCGCTAACATGTTTAACCCCGCCACATTATTTATGTATGCGCCTGTCCAAAGTCAGGAGCCTGTAATTCAGTGGTTGTCGTTTGTTTATGTGTTACATATTTGTTTTTCGTTCATTTTGTTTTACATAAATAAGGCTGTTAGTTTTCTCGTTTGAATTGTTTTACATTGTCTTATCGGGGCCTATTATAGCTGACTATGCGGTATCGGCTTTGCTCATTTTTGAAGGCCGTACGGTGACCTATAGTTGTTAATGTCTGTGTCATCTTGGTCTTTTGTGGATAGTTGTCTCATTGGCAATCATACCACATCTTCTTTTTTTATATTATACGGTGTAACCTCAAATGCCATTATTTAGATAAAGCAAATAAACACGCTGTTATCTCAAATGCCATTGTTTAGATAAAGTAAATGAACACAGTGTTACCTGAAAGGCCATTGTTTAGATAAAGCAAATGAACACGGTGTTACCTCAAATGCCATTATTTAGATAAAGCAAGTGAACACGGTGTTACCTCAAAGGCTATTACTTACATAAAGCAAATGAACACGGTGTTACCTCAATAGATAAAGCAAATGAACACGGTGCTACCTCAAATGCCATTATTTAGATAAAGCAAATGAACACGGTGTTAACTCAAAGGCCATTATTTAGATAAGGCAAATGAACACGGTGTTACCTCAAATGCCATTATTTAGATAAAGCAAATGAACACGGTGTTACCTCAAAGGTCACTATTTAGATAACGCAAATGAACACGGTGTTACCTCAATAGATAAAGCAAATGAACACGGTGCTACTTCAAATGCCATTATTTAGATAAAGCAAATGAACACGGTGTTAACTCAAAGGCCATTATTTAGATAAGGCAAATGAACACGGTTTTACCTCAAATGCCATTATTTAGATAAGGCAAATGAACACGGTGTTACCTCAAATGCCATTCTTTAGATAAAGCAAATGAGCACGGTGTTAACTCAAAGGCCATTATTTAGATAAAGCAAATGAACACGGTGTTACCTCAAAGACCATTATTTAGATAAAGCAAATGAACACGGTGTTACCTCAAATGCCATTATTTAGATAAAGCAAATGAACACAGTGTTATCTCAAAGGCCATTATTTAGATAAAGCAAATGAACACGGTGTTACCTCAAATGCCGTTATTTAGATAAAGCAAATGAACACGGTGTTACCTGAAATGCCATTATTTAGATAAAGCAAATGAACACGGTGTTACCTCAAAGGCCATTATTTAGATAAAGCAAATGAACACGGTGTTACCTCAAATGCCATTATTTAGATAATGCAAATGAACACGGTGTTACCTCAAAGGCCATTATTTAGATAACCCTGGCATTCCTCTGATATAGTAGTATTTGTACATCGACAAATAGACTCCAAACTCACAGGCAGTACTTATTAAATTATATAAAAAAAAAAATACCAAAACATAAATGGATGAATTTTTTTCAGGGACACTTGGAACACTCTTCAGGAGAAAACGTTGTGTATCATCTTGTTTGTCTTGTGACAAATTAGACGCTAAGAAATACACAATAAGTTGGATCATTGAGTCAGGTAGGTCTCTGGTTAGATTAGTCTCCAAATTAATGGAGAAACATATTATATGACTTCCTTTTTCTAAAATTGATTTTACATTTCTTGTAGTTTTCATTTTGAAAATTAATTGTAATTGCTTTTAATATGTGTTTTACATGTCTTAAACTGAAGGTGGTCCATTGAATACAACATGGGAGTTAATCTTATCAGAATCAGTATGAGAACAAGGTTTACATGCGTTAAAAAATACATATCGGACGCATTCTAAGTATTTACTTTACGAGACGTGATATTTGAGTCACGTTCATAGTGTGCAATTTTGAAAAAAGTTATATTGTAGTGTATAAAAAAACACACACTTATATTGTTATATAAAAGTGAAGGAATTTCGAGCTGAGGCTTACATGAAATGTTAACTATAATACAATTAGCAAACAATAAACTTGCACTAAATCTAAATAAAAAAATCGTCATATTTATATCTAGCCTTTTCAATGAAGCCTTTAACTACCAAGTTAAATGCTTATCAGAAAATATAGATTTTTAAATAATTTTGCAATCATATTGAATGTCAAAACCTTCGATCATAAATGTGCTTGTTATCATAGTTTGTGGTTCAGATACTGCAAGACAAAAGAACAAAGCAATGGCTGAAATTACATTCCTAAAAGACATGTACACTAAAATAAAAGACAAAGAACTGATAACAAAGGTATGTACTTACAGTATGTGTTATCATACAATTTGTCTCTTGCTCTATTAACTGCACTGTTTCGTCAAAGAATGTAGATATTGCAATTTCAAAATTTATTATCAAAGACACAACTTTTTAAGGCTTATAATTTAATACGCCAGACTCGCGTTTCGACTACAAAAGACTCATCAATGACGCTCAGATCAAATTAGTTAGAAAGCCAAACAAGTACAAAGATAAAGTGAATTGAGGACCCAAACTTCAACAAAAATTTGGCTAAATACGGCTACGGTATTTAAATCTATGCCTGGGAAGAGAACATCTTTAGTATTTCGAATATTTCCACTTTTGCAAACAGTGAATTTATTAAAAATGACAATATAATTGATATTCATTTCAACACCAAAGTCCTGACTACTGGGCTTGTGATACCCTCGGGGACGAAACGTCCACAAGCAGTGGCATCGACCCAGTGGTGTCAATAATTATCAAAGGTACAAGGCCTATGATTTAATATGCCAGCCGCGCATTTCGTCTACATAAGACTCAATAGTGACGCTCAGATCAAAATAGTTAAAACTATATTTTCCTATATCTATATATTGTGTAGACAAAGAATAAAAGATTTCTAAACAGATGGTAACTCATTTTATTTCAAATTCCAGATTGAGTATGATTTGTCTTCAAATGCATGGAGTGGTCTTATGATTTACATGGACACATTTGCCTCGATCGGAGGGAAACTGGTGCAACAGATAACAGGTGACCTGAACATTTCCGCACCCGTAAGAACAGGGTGGTCAATAGCACAACAAATATTCGATGCAGAATTAGATAATAGACAATCAAGCACGACATTCTGGTGACTGTAACGTATTAAGGACACATTCTTATTATATCCTCTCATATCGCTTTTTAGAATAAAGTTTTGGTTTTTGTTTATATCTATTTTATCAATTTGACTTCTGTCATTGTTATCTATTGATAGCTACAGACTTTTTCATCAATACTATCTTCGACATATCTTAGCCGTAACTAATACTGATAAAGTTGATTTTTCTCGATATGCGCATATACAGTGCGATCTTAAGACATTTTGTATTTGTCGAATTTTAAATTCCAATGTGGCATTATATTTCCAATAGAAATTATTTAAAATTAAGGAATGGATCTCCCTCTTGCAATGCTCTGGTTCATTGCCCACCTTTGGCTGTACCTTTTATACCTTTTCGAATTAAGGCTATTCGTCTTTTTAATTTTTTGATTTTCAAATAATAACTGAAGTTACATTTGCCATGTCATTATGAACTTTCCGAATTGATTTTCCTCTAAGTTCAGTATTTTTGTGATTTTACTTTTTATTGTCGAAATGCGCATCTGGTGCAAAAAAAATATTATCGTAAATGTTATAACTATCACTGGCCCGATGCCTCTCCTGGTGGACTGTTAGTCTCCGAGGGTATCAACAGCCCAGTAACCAGTATTCCAGTACTGCCAGGAAAATACGGATTTTTTTGTTATTAAATTTTGCTTTTCCAAAATATTAGAAATTATTATAAATTAAGAATTGTATCTCTCTCATGCAAAGCTCTGATTCCTTGTCCGGCTTTAACTATAATGTTTGTACCATTTTGGATTATTATATACAATAGATCTTTATCTTTTGAATAAGCTTTTTATTTTCAAATATTTCGACCTCTAGCATCGCCGAAGAGACATTTATTTTCGAAATATGCATCTGGTGCTGAAAAAAAGTGTACTTTTAACGTTATTAATAGTTCTCGTTTACACATTTTATTTAAATCTTTCAAACATTGATACTAAATATTCCGTAAAGTATGTGTTCCTACTATGATGTAATAGTACATGAGACATATTTATTCGATTTGGAGATAAGTCATAACATAGAACTGTATATCACGAGCCACACTACTGATATATTCTATCAACATTTGATCTGACAATACTAGTACTGTACACATGAGGTCGTTGATATTCTTGGCTGTTATAACTGCTGCTGTATTCCAATGTAACTGTTCTAGTATTGCCAAAAGGCAATACTTTGCAAACTTGGACGATGGGAACTTACAAAGTATGTATAAGTTTTTCAAAATTATAAATTGAGCAAACAATAAATAACATGATACCTTATGTTAGGACAATATAAAGTTGGTTCACAGTGATTGAAATGAAAAAGCGAGATCGTTCAAAATGTGCATTTAAAACATCGTACAACTTCAGGAGAAGAACACATACTCCCGGTTTATTACATTAAAAATTGCTAGTCATCACTTCTAACTAGTTGATCCCGGTTCAGTTATGATATCGATGTTTAAAATTTGACGTAGTCAGTTAGTCTCCTAGTCGAAACGATAGTCCGTAGGTAAAATAACAATGTATATGACGACTTTATTAAGACAAGGTTAGCACGTAAAATGAAGCTATTAAACCAAGGAGATGAAGTTAAAGTCATCCTTTCGAAAAAAAAATATATGTCTCACTGATGACGACGAGTATATTCAATTTTCTCTTGACATCTCGTAGTTAATAGTCATATCACCAAAACGATACGCAGATGATCAACACGACGATTGCCACATCTGAAGCAGGAATTGCTTACTCTTCTGGGGAACCTGAGATTACGCCCGGTTTTTGATGGAGCTTCCGGTTTGTTGTGGCATTGTTCAATCTGAAGGCCTTTGTGTATTTGTGTGAATTATGTTCGTCTTTATCTTGTGTTCGTTTGAGTGGACGGTGTTGCTTGTATTTATGAATAAAAAGTAGTGGATTGAATGAAAACGAGACAATTTTCCTTCAAAGTCAAAACTTATAAAAGTTAACAATTATAGTTGGCTCACACAAAACCGCAAGTTTAAGCCCAACACGAATAGGTATTGTAAAGCAAACAGAAATACCAACGGTCAAATCTATATGAAAAAAGGAGAAATAAGAAACACCTATAAACCATTCCAACAAACGACTACTACAGAACAACAGGCTCCTGACTTAGGACAGGTGCATACAAATGCAGCGGGTTATAACGTGTTTCAAAACACGTTCGCCCTAACCCAAGACAGTAGTGTAAAAAAACATAAAAAGACACACTATAAAATATAAATTAAAATAGTTTAACACGATCAAAAAGACATTTAAACAACAACAAATAAAAATACACAAATCGAATAAGTTTGATCTATGACATAATATAAATACAACATTAAAACATAGGTGTCTATATAAATAAAGGCAACAGTACAAAGCTGCTGTTCGAAAGTCATCAATCGATTGAGAGAAAATGAATCCGAGTTACAAACTTAAACCGAGGGAAACACATAATACACAGAAACACTGAAGCGCAACAAAAACAAACGCCAACTACGTGACAGGAATACAGCACAAACAAGTATAGAAGTGACTATGATTACTGTATGATAACATTGGTATGTTATTACTTTTACCTCGCTCACAATGAATCATTAATACAACTTACGCATTACATGTAGCATGTATCATTCTGGTAAAATGCCATTTAACCACAAAATGTTTTAATTTTTCAGAGCTTGATATTGAAGTTAGACGGGAAATTCTCATAATGATCGTAGAACAAATCAACAAAACAGCAGAACAACAAAAACAGTTGTCCAAGACTTGTGAAGTGAAAATCAACGGCTCTATTGACAGCTGTAAAGCTTGCAATCAAGACTTGTGTGTCCCGTGAGTTGGTTTTATCATTTCATGACATAAAGTTATTAAATATTACAAAATTAGAACACGTCGAGCTCCTATCATCGCTGTAAAACATGGAATCAAATTTAGAATGCAAATGGGGAATGAGTCAAAGCGACAACAACCCCGACCATAGAGCAAACAACAGCCGAAGGCCAACAATGAGTCTTCAATGTAGCGAGAAACTCCCGCACCCAGAGGCGTCCTTCAGCTGGCCCCTAAACAAATATGTATACTAATTCAGTAATAATAAACGTCATAATTAACTCCTAATTATAAACAATAAACTAAAATTAAAAATCCTACAAGACTAACAAAGGCCAGAGGCTCCTGACTTGGGACAGGCGCAAAATTGCGCAAAGAATTGTTAACAACATAAAATGCAACGAAAACATTAATAGATAAAGAAAATATTTCCTTTTAAAGTTATTACATGTATATATCGTAGTCTTTTCACAATTTCATTACAATCTGGTTATATGAGGTATATATCTAAAGGTTGTTGTTGTGGTTAGTTTACTGGAAAGATATATGACCCTTAAGAAGAATGAATTAAAATTAATTATAATTTTAAACACACAAAACGTCACGCTTTATCATGACTTATAATACTTATAACTTTAAAAAAATAACTTAATGCGTATAGAGTTTATGGTCAATATTTTGGTAAATATTAGACTGTTTGTTTACTTGATTCTTCAAAATTAAAAAAACTTATTACAATTACTTATGTGTAAGGTTGCTTTGTTTTTAGTGATTCATCTATTTAGTCTATGAGTGTAGAATATATACAGTAGATGAATTATATTTTTAAGGGTTTGTTTTATAAATACAATATAATGTTGTTAAAATTCCACTCACGTAAATGAGACATACATGTACTAGTATTTGATTTTTTTAAGTAAATTTCTGTTATTTTTTGTATTTTTCAAATTCTATGATATCTTGTCAATCTCTTAGGCAGCCACCTCCTGTTTATGAAGCTATTTTGATAGCTGTTGGGACAGAGGCCCTTAAACCAGTCCTTGCAGCAGGAGAATTTGTAAAATCTATTGGATCACAATTGTCATCCACTACTAAATTTCTAGGAGGCGAAGCAGGCGAATTTGTAAAAGACCTTGGAAGCGTTTCTAAGAACATTGGCAATGGTTTAAAAGATGGCGTAAATAAAGCTTTGGATACGATAGGATCTGGATTTGAAAGTCTTGGTCATAAATTCGCAGATCTCGGTAACAGCTTGGCTTCTGGCGCAACTGATCTAGCAAACGGTCTAGGAAGTGGTACAACAGATTTGTTGAATGGTCTTGGGTCCGAATTTACAGGTCTATCCGGCCAGCTTGGTGGGGGGCTAGACTCACTAGGTGGCTCTCTTACGGATCTTGGAAACAAACTCGTAGATGGAGTCAAGAATGTAGGAAATTCGATTGGAAATACATTTGGTCGTGAGTTATACTAGGTTAAGAATACTAGATTTCTATACCATGTAATAATTTCTCAAGAGCGGGCAGTTTACTTTTATATGACTGCTTTTGTTTCTGTAGCGAAAACCTTTTTTGACAAAACAATAATGAATTAATTAATATTAGATATATAATCATCATATACATACATAAGTTCATTTACAATACGACAATGTGACATTCTTTACTTATTGGTTTCATAGACAATTAATTGTTCCCATGATTGTATCAAGTTGTTTAAGACACATGTTGAAAATCTATTAACCAATTAGTGACAAAATGATTAAAATGTGTCAAATTTAAGATTAAAAGAACATTTGAAATATTTTCCTGTCCATTTTACAGATATTTTCGGTAAACGTTGTGTACAGACATGCCCAGTATGTGCAAAACTTGATATAAAGAAACACACAAAAGAAGAAGTTTTACAATCAGGTATTTCATTTCATTATATACTGGTCCGAAAATTAGTTTAAGTTGAAACTATAGATTTCTACCTTTCTTATCTTGTAAATAGTTATCAAAGGTACCAGGATTATAATTTAGTACGCCAGAGGCGCGTTTCGTCTACATAAGACTCATCAGTGACGCTCATATCAAAATATTTTTTAAGCCAAACAAGTAAATTGTTGAAGAGCATTGAGGATCCAAAATTCCAAAAAGTTGTGCCAAATATGTCTAATCTATGCCTGGGATAAGAAAGTTTTGTTAACAGTAAATTTGTAAAAATGACCACATTATTGATATTCATGTCAACACCGAAGTGTTGACTACTGGGCTGGTGATACCCTCGGGGACGAAACGTCCACCAGCAGTGACATCGACCCAGTGGTGTAAATAGTTATCAAAGGTACCAGGATTATAATTTAATACGCCAGACGAAGTGTTGGATTTGCGTATTGTTATGTATTAGGGTTAAATTCTGTTCGAGGTCGGGGCTATTCCAGGTAAGGGTGTAAGGTCAGACCCGTAATGCTGTTTTTGATGTCTTTAGTATGAACGTGCTTATGGAGAATAAAGACGTGTTTTTGTAATGATGTCTTGTCCAGTTATTTAGTCCCCGTAAAAGGCAAGAACATCTCATGGTGGAGGACTTCAAATGGATTAATTTGTTTTGTAAACCGCTTTTGACAATTTGTTTCAATTTTATACTGTGTAACTGAAATAATTTTGTGAATTACCATGAGGATCGATTTGCGTGCACTGAAGCGTGACACTACATGTAGGCGGCAAGCACATGGTTTTTACACAGAGACAATTTTTATTTCCGTTGGTTGTTGAAATTTTTGTACCCGAATGAGTCTAAGTTATTTCTAAAGCCGAGAAAAATCTCACCAACTTAAGTCCGAGGTTAGAAAATGTGGGAACTTTGAAAAATATACCTGTCGTTTTATCTGACAGTAAGGGAAGGTATTTAAAGGATCAGACTGTAGATAAACACCCTGAACGGAAAATTGTATGGTGGATACATCCCGGCACGACAGTACAACAGAATTTACAATGGTTGAAAGAAAAAGCTGTGAAGACATTTCAGAACTTAGGGCAGATACACATTACTCTTTTTATATGGTTGGGCACCTGTGACTTAACATTCAAGACTGGTAAATATTTTTTTTTGAAATCATCTGATTTTCAAGTGGTAACAGATCTTTGCCAGGATTTACGGGATATCTACACCTTTATACACAAGTTCCCAACAGTGCGACTTATTTTTCTTCAAGTTCCGTTTTATTCTATTTACTGGTGGAACAAGTTTCATAACCACCCTGACCCCGACCAGTTCTTAAAGAAGGACGATATTCTACATGAGCAGTTATTAGAAGTGAATAAGTACATCATCACTTTAAACGAATTTTGAGGACAAAACTCACCGGATTTCAATTTGGACATTTTGGCATCCAAAAAGCGGCACTACGATCTGCAAACGAGTTATAGTACATCGTTCGCTCTGTACTTGGATGGGATTCATCCGTCACCTACACTAGCGAAGCTTTGGCTTCTCAGACTTTGTTTAAGGCTTAATAAAGATTTTAATTAAAACATTTACCTAACTGATTGGTATGTTTTTCGCAGATTTTCAGTTTTGTATATGAGAATTTATCTCGCTGCTCTTTGTATTGATACACGAACATGGTTGTATGTATAGTGGTTCAGTGTATGTGAGAATTAACTCGCTACACAAGGCATTAAACAAAGCGTAATACATTTAGACTGAAGTATACATATAAAAGCGTAATATCATTCTAGCTCGATAGACCCACTACTGTTGATTTTTGCTCTTTATATTAAAATGGCATCTTATGAATGTGTATGTGAGAATTTACTCGCTACATGTATAGGGTAATCCTGATCGTTGGTAACATAATTTTGTAAATGACTTCAAATCAACTCTCGGCAAATTTTTCTGATGACGAGTACGACAGTGAGGTCGAATTTGGATTGATATCAATTAAGTCGCCTGAAACCCCACTACTGCCTTTACCCGTTTCTATATCACAATTGTCCCAGTACTCTGACGATTCCCTAGAATTTGAACTTGAACAACCAAACTCTGTTCTATCAGACGAATTTTTGTCGATAAATCATCTTCGGGGACCAGATATTAATTATTTACTTACTCCGTCCCCAAAACTACCTTTAAACTTTTCAACATGTAATTCAAATCTTGCCATTTCAGACACGATGGAAAAACTAGCAAACTGTCGGAAATTTGGCGGCTATCCCCATGAAAATGATGCATTATTTATTGCTGAGTTTGAATCATATGCAACCCTACATAACATTTCACCACTGGACGACAACCGCATAATAGCGGCGCTTCATTTACATTTGACTGGTCCAGCATTAACCTGGTTTAATTCACTATCGTCTGAAAATAAGGCATCATGGGAAGCTATAGTACATTTGTTCAAAGATAAATATGTTGATTTAGACTGGCAAAATCCTACAGTTATGCTTGATAGTGAAATCTTTGAAAACATGTCTTTATCGTCAGGCCAGTCAATTGATGATTTTTATTGCCAACTTGTGGAAAAAGCAAATACATTGAAAACACCTGATCACGAAATTTTAGTTAAATTCATTAAAGGGTTACCCGAACAACTAGCATTTTTTGTAAGAGCCGTTCACCATAGACACAGTCCATCGGCATTAGCAGCCGCTAAAATGGACGAAGCTTATGGGTATAGGAAGGCTGAGCTACAAGTAGCTGCGGCAAGTAAACAGGAAAAACCTAGTGATAAACGTGACTCCGAGTTCGCCTCCTTACAGTCACAAATAGACACTCTCACTAAGGCAGTCCAAAATTTAACTGCATCTAAAACTGATGAAAGTACAAAACATAACAGACGTACCGATCGATTTGCTTAAAGTCGTCAGCAGGCAACTTACCCCCTCAGGCAACAAACAGTCGTCAGCAGGCAACCAACCCCCTCAGGCAACCAACAGTCGTCAGCAGGCAACCTACCTCCCTCAGGCAACAAACAATCTTTGTTTCAATTGTAATTCGCCAAATCATATTAAACGTTATTGCAACTGGAACTGACAAGGAGTTAGCAGTTCAGATATCACATGTCAGTTGTGTGACCAAATTGGTCATTCAGCGGTTAATTGTAAGAGACTTTCGGGAAACTGAACAGTCCCGGGGGACACCAGGCACGGTCTTTCGTTAATTAATTCTGTTAACATTATTGGTGTTTCACGAATTAAAATACAAATTCCACAAGGAAAACATTGGATTTTAGTACATGTATTTTCACAAACATCACATCCGTTATTATTAGGCACATACTATTTGGTCTCGAAGAAAATAATGCTAGATTTTTCAAAGTTGACCGTATGTTCCCGTTTCTGTAAAGTGAAAAATTAAAAGCGTTTGTCAGTTTTGCCAAATTCTGAGATGATAGTATGGGGCAAAGTTCATAATGATATTTTACATGGTATGCAAGGAATATGCACGAACCATAATTATTTGTTTAAATTAGGTGTTTTGACAGCGAAATCGGTAGTTTCTGTAAATAAAGATAAACTGGTGCCTGTCAAACTGTTTAATTCTACAAATGAAATAGTTGATATTCCAAGGGGTCAGATTGTTGCGAAATTTGAGATACTTGACAATGACTCTGATTTAATAGCTACATGTATAGGAAATAGAGAAAATCCAGAGGTTAATAATGTACAGTTTTCGACCGAAAAGTGTGAAGATGGGGAACTTAGTGGGACAAAATTTTTCTCCTATTTTGATATTCCAAAACATTTATCTGAGTCTGAACAAGGACAATTGAAAGGGTTTTTAAAATCGCATGACAACATATTTGTAACAGATGAAAATCCTGCTTTAGGTTTCACGGACGTAGTGCAACACAAGATTATACTAAAACCGGATTTCAAGCCAAAATATCAGCGATCGTATCGCCTTACCCCAGATAAAAAACAAGTACTTCGGGATCATCTCGATCATTTGCTAAAACAAGGAATAATTTCCCCGGTTGGTGAAACCGAAGATATACCCATCACAAGTCCCATAGTGTTAGTTTCAAAAAGAGCCAAGGAGTCCCGAAATAGCCAAAATAGCGATTTCAATCAGTCTTCAAACAGTCTCTCTCAGTTCAGATTTTGTTGCGATTTCCGTTATTTAAATTCTCAGTCTCAGCAGTTTTTTTATGGACTACCAGAATTACAGGATTTAACAGAGTCTTTCTCAAACAGGACCCCGAATTTCATAACTCATATCGATTTAAGGTCAGGATTTTTTCAGATGCCTATATCTCCAGACAGCCAACGATATACCGCATTCAACACTTGTTACGGTATATATAAATTTCTCCGCCTACCAATGGGTTTAAGTTCATCGCCAGGATCATTTCAACTTTTAATGGACAAAGTGCTCCATGGGTTAACATTCAATTCTTGTCTGTGTTATTTAGATGACGTTTTGATAACATCAGAAACCTTTGAGCAACACCTTAGTGATTTACATGAGGTATTTAATCGTTTACAAGCCGCTGGCCTAAAATTGGGCCCTAAGAAATGTCATTTTGCACAGAAATCTTGTTTGTTTCTTGGCCACCTTATTTCTAAAGACGATATACAACCACCGCCTGATCGAATTACAGCAGTTCAAGAATATCCGTCACCCCGATCAGTACGTGAACTTCGCCGTGCACTAGGTCTTTTGAACTGGTTCAAGAAATTTATTCCAAATTTTAGCGCTGAAATAGAACCTCTAACCAAACTTCTTCGGAAAAACGCCAAATTTCGTTGGACATCAGAACAAGAAAATGCATTTACCAAGTTGAAATCTTTATTGACAAATTCTCCGATCTTAGCATTTCCAAATTTTCATACTGAGTTTTATTTAGCAGTGGATATAAGTTCTAAAGGTAAAGGATACAATTTGTACCAGTATCAGGAGACAGCTAGCGATAGTAAGGAGGTCAGTGTAATTCGTTTTGGTTCTAAGTCATTAAGCAAATGGCAAAGATCGTACGGACCTACAAAATTAGAATTACTAGGGATGGTAACAGCTATTTTAGATTGTGCAATGTATTTGAGGGGTCGTAAATTTATTGTCGAGTGCGACCACCAGGCCCTTCGGCCTATATTTCAAAAACAACTTAAAGGGGCCATATATGAACGCTGGGTAGCAATATTGCAACAGTTCAATTTTGAACTAGATATAAACCGGCAAAAGATATGCAGGTTGCAGACGCTTTATCTCGGTCAACTCGATTGACTAGTTGTGAAGGTATTGATAGTCCTGATCAAGAGGACCCATTTTTCCGTACGTTCCCGAACATGTTGGTGATATACAATTTGAAGGAAAGCGTGTTAAATTTCCGAATTTTATGGATTCTGAAAGTACTGATTTTCAAGAACACAATCTTCCGGAAGTTAACAACGTAATGCAAAGTTACGACTCCATTAGGAATTTAAAACATTTTAAGCGCAGTAAACAATTTCAAAACAAACAATTAGATTTTGGATATGACGCTGATACAGAAGATTACGATGTAGCAGATCAAACAATTTCCAAAATAAAAAGTCAGTTACCAGATTACATAAAATATCAACAATTCACGGACAAATGTGACTCTGAAGACCGTTATATAACAGCAGATACAGGAAACCGTGATATACCGGAAACTTCATCTCAAAATATTGACACTGAAAATCAGTCAGAATCAGTCGATCACAAAACAAGTGCTAAAAATCAGGATACAGAAATTTCTACGGAAAAGGAAGATCATTCAAATTTTACAACGTTAAATACCGATGGTGACGAAACCCAAACTAATCTTAGTACAGAAACGGCTACAAGTGAGAACAATACTCAAGTTAAATTCACTGATTCAATTGAAATTTTTAGACATGGTGATTTTAGTAAGGACACTTTTCAAAAACTGCAAGTGCGGGACCCAAACTTTGGACCTTTTATATCATATTTTGAACAGAATAAATTACCCTCTTCACAGAAAGCTGCTAGAAAACTTCTACTCGAAACTCCAAATTATGACATGGTGGATGGATTGCTTTTTCGTACTCGTACAGCAAAGTGTAAACGGACAAAACTTTTCACTCCGTATCAACTAGCTTTACCAGAGTCGCTATTAAAACCGTTCTTCGATTGTACCATGACTCACCGTTAGGTGGACACGGTGGCATTCAATATACAGCGGACATGTTAAAAGAACATTATTATTTCCCGAAATTATTACAGAGTGTGACGGATTATGTTAGAAGTTGTCACGATTGTCAGAGCCGAAAAGTTACTCAAGTTAAAACAAAAGCAGGTATCGTCGCTTTTAAGACACCTGAAGCGCCTTTTCAGGTTTGGCAAATGGACAAATACGGACCTGTACCAGTGTCAGCAAAAGGAAAATCTTATATATTTACAACCGTCGATGCGTTCACAAAATTTTTAGTTGCAGAGCCTATACCAAACAAAGATGCGTTGACAGTTGCGGAAGTCTTGTTTAAACTTGTATCTCAATATGGAGTTTGCGATACTATGATCAGTGACCGTGGTTCGGAAGCCACCGCATGTGCAATTAAGGAAGTGTGTCGATTACTGGAGATAAATCAGCAATACACACCGAGTTTTACTCACCACTGTCTTGGTTTGTGTGAAAGAACGCATAGAACGTTTGCAGAACGCATGACGCCTTACATTCAACAGGGAAAACATTGGGAGGATATATGTAGTACCATCTATTTTATTTTCATTAAATTCAACTGCCAATGACAGTGTAAAATATTCACCTTTTGAAATTCTCTACGACAGTCGTCCTAAATTTCCTTTGTCGGGACACGTTCGTGATTTGAATTTAGCATCAATCCCAAAAGATTATCATGACTATCTTAAACAATTTTCCGAAAGATTAGATATTATTCGGAATGAAGTAAAGGATAACGCACTAAAGTCGCATACAGCAATGATGGAACGCGCTAATCAAAAAGTTCATAACTTAACATTAAGACTTGGCGACTTTGTATACATGAGTAAAGACCCGACAGGTCCAGGACATAAATTTAAATTCAAATTTGCAGGACCATATGTTGTTGAAAATTGTGAAAGTCCACACTTATATACATTAAAAGACCAGACTACATCTAAAATTTTCCCGTCAATCCATATTAACAGACTAAAGCCGGCATATGTTCGCAAACCTAATCAGTGTAACTATTTCATGGATCCAGTTATTACAAATATCAATCAGTTCACAGTAGAACACGATTTACTATCAGATGAACATTCGGAACACAGTGAGAACGATAGTCCATGCAATGATCTTGTTTCATCCGAAAATGAATTATCCAAGGTCCCGGATGTAAGCACATCAGAAATAATTTACCCGTGCGACGTTCTAAAAGGACACACAGAAAACCCATGCGTTTCCGAGACACTAATTTTACGACACCTGAATCGTCCACAGATAGTCATATCAAAGACAATGTTAAAATCAAACGTATACTTGCTTGTAAAATAGTGAACGGAACACATAAATATTTAGTTCATCTTTGTGGCGAACCTGCAAAGAACGCACGTTGGATGGATATTTCTGACCTCAACGTTAAAGCCAAAGAGATTATTTGTAAAAGGCCCCCGCCTATAATAAATTAAGTGTATTATAGCATTGGCAATACTGCCACATCTCTTTAAATTTATATTTATAATGATACACTAGAAAATCTATAATTTAAGTGGAAAATCATAATACATATTTTAATAACAGTTATTTCTTTTTGTCTTGGATAATAATTATCTTTTATAAAGTAACACCGCGTAACCTTTAAGGAATGACTGTAATATTTTTTTCTGTCTTTGAAGAAATGACATAAAAAATTTGGTGCACACTGAATAACGCGCGTAGCGGATTATTTAACAGTGTGCACCACATTTTATTTTATGTTATTTCGAATAGACAGAAAAAATGTTACAGTCATTTCTTATAATTTAATTCTAAATTCCATTTTAATCCGTAGAAAACCACGAAAAAACGTTGATGACGTCACGGTCACATGACTAAATTATGTCTATGGGCTGATAGCAAAATAACGTCAGCCAATCAGAAGACGCGTTACATCCAAAATTAAATTATTTAAGAATTAAATGCTTCTTTTTGTAAATTTATTGGGGTGTAAAAGCGTTGACCGAAGTACATTTTGTATGAAGCGCGGAAGCGCTTCATTCTAAAAATGTACGCACGGTCAACGCTTTTACAACCCTATAAAGTTACAAAAAGAAGCATTCAATACTTATAATTACATTTTTTAGCTATGATCATGAAAACACGAATTTTATATATTTTATTATTTAATTCACCTGTGCACTTTGTTGTTGGAGCACGTGTCATCATGAATGAAAAGTTGTATTGAGCAATGCAACTGCTTACGGAATAACACGTGATGTGCAGTTAGCCAATCAGAATAACATATTATAATGAAACATACATCTAATGTAATTATTACCAAATGTAGAAAACAAAAGTGAAATATATTCCAAATATATTCAGTGATTCTACGAATAAGCAGAGGTGTTTTTGTTTATCCAGTGGACATGGTGTAATACCATTATAACATTATCTTTTTTTCAGTGTGTGGAGCAAATACAATTTCTAGTCAAAAGAATGCTATTGAAACTATAGCATATCTCAGGTCTCTATACAACACTACACTCACAAACCATATCGTATCTAAGGTAAATAATAATAAAAGATTCTTAAACAAAAAATATACAATATGTTCACGTTGACGTTACGCACGGTGTATTGCGTCAATACCGTGTAATCAACCAGTCCACACTAATAAACAGCATAAGTTACATGTATATACAATTTATATCCATAGACTAGACAGGTAAATACTATTCCGAAAAAAAAACTACAAATTGTTTTAAAATATTCTATTATGGTCTAAAACAAGGACAACATATTGACAAAACGTCAAAAATATGCGTGTCAAGTGTAACAGACTTTACGCATAATAACTTTAGCAGGAGTGTTTGTGTTCTTCAAAACAGTGTTATATCCACGAAAATTTGAAGGAATGATATGCTTATATATAAAGTATTACGATATTACTGAGTATGCGTCCCTGTAACGACCAACGCTATTTTTTTGCAAAAACAAATAGTGTTCATTATGGTCAGATTTTGGAAAATGTTAAGTTATCAAAATTTATGGGTTTTGAAATATAAGATTAAATGATATTCCGTTTGTGTAAATTATGCTTACAAAAGTACATGGTATTACATAGACCATATTAAAATCGAATTTTTGCAGCACACACACTATATATAAAATGCAACGGCTTCTGGTAAATATCTTGCAAGATGTCCAATGTCGGATGTCGCCGCTTTTTACAAATAAATTGATATTGCGACGTTATTTATCGAAGATTTAGATTTGTTGCATGCGAAATAGTGCTTTTTTGCGTAATTGTACTTTAACTTTACAAAACCGCTACATACTTTTTGATTAATTGCGTAGTCAAATCGACTTCGTTTTCAAAGAAATGAAATGTCTTGTAAGTTTGTCTACTGGACGATTTTCATGCGTTTTCAACGTTGTCGATTCGGTGTACGCTATTTATGGTGGATCATCTGTATATATTTCCTCAGATAGAATTTTCTGGATCGTCAAATACTATCAGCAAGACCACAAAATATAAAAAAAAATCCAATTACTGGGGTTGTTAGTTTAGATGAGGTTTTTAAGTTGTGAAAAAGTTTTTTATCACGGGAGGATGAAAAATAATCTTTTTCAAATTTTCAAAGGAGTAGCGGCATTAAGGCCTAGTTTTGGCCCAAGAAAATAAAATGTTAGATAACCATTTCAAATTGGCACATAATGTTAAAAAAACGCATCGGGTCAAGAAATATAAATGAAAAACAGAAAGATTTTTATCTTATGACGTCACAATTACGTTATAATACTATGTACTGTTTTCACAAAAAACGATGAAAAAATACAGAATTTATGCAGTTTTCTATCTTTATTTCCGTTGTGGAAACATCCTGCGCAGCCAAGAAATTACAAAATAATTTAACAGAAGTTTATTATAACTATTGACATAATCTCACCAAATATAAAGGTGTGCACATACTTTCTCAATCTAAAATATTATACTTATTATAAAATTTGATGAAAAACAAGGGAAATCACGAAATTTAACATAACATGCAAATTAAGTCATGATTTGTTGACATGGTAACTTGTTCGATGTCAAATTTGCTTTGAGCCAAATAAAACTTCATTTTTTTTTTTTTTTTATTTCTCTGCAATAAGATTCATGAGTATAGAGCTTGAAAGTGAAAATAAAATTGGGCCTGAAAGGTGACTATATACTTCTCCACATCATACAAAGCTTGTAAACAAATGAGATGAATTATGATTAACCTTATCTGACACTCGTTTCATTTTTTTATCTAATTGTACCGTTATTAAAGAAAGTAAAGTGAATTTTATAAGCAAGACCCGTTTAACTTGTAATTCCCGATAAACTTTTATTAAAGCAAAATATATAATATTCCTCCTTTTCGGATCAAAATGAGGAAACAAATGCATTTTATTACGTTTTATGTCAATTTGTCTTTGGTAGAGAGTTGCCCTATTGGCACTCATCATACAATATATATATCTTCTCATTTCATATAGACTAATGCTTTACAATTTCTGCTTTTTTTTGCAGGTTGAGTATGATCCAACTTCAATTAAAACAGTTGGTGGTGTCTCCTTTACAAATAATTTTGTAACATACACACTGTACGGACAAACCGTCCGTCTTCATTCTAGCACAGACTTGAAAATAACAGACATAACAGCAACCGCAAAGACTGTTGCGCATCAAATATTAAAGAAGTAAAACATCAGAATTTCTAGCAATTCGTTATTTTTTTCAATTGCAGCCCAAATAGCATAGTTCTGTAAGAAAAACTAAACAGACAGCCGGTCATTTTAATCCTCTTTTATCTTACTTTCCTGGCATTTGATTATATTTTCCTTTGAACTTTTAAATTACTTAAACTCACGCATCAGTCGAATTCATGAGTTTAAAGTCCCGTTATAGGAATACATGTAACAAATAGTTAAGTATTCTATTTGCTATTTCCAAAATGCCAGAAACCACTCATGTTTTTTTTTATTTTTGTGGTTTGGATGACATTTTCGTTTTCCGATACATTTGATATTATTTGTTAGAAAATACCGCATTTGTTTTGCGTTTACATGCCGTTTGTGTTCCTAGTGTTAATATATTGGATGTGTCATAATGTTTGATCGTTTGTATGTGGAGGTATTCATACTGCTTTTAGAATTTTCGACGTATCTCAACCAATATTTGTAAATTCTAAATGCATACATTAATTATGCATCTTTGATATTCAGTTTCTAAATTCAGGATAATTTCACTATGTATAATTATACTTTCATAAAATCAATATGTAATTTTCTTGTAGGATACACTTTTGACAATTCACGTACAAAATGAATCTTGTCAAACAACTGTATTGCCAGGGATGACGTGTATGGCAAGCCGTTTTGCTATTTATTCTTACTTCAAGATATCTCATAAACTTTATATTTGACTATTTTCGAGATGACAACAAAATGAAGAATTCATTATTACGGGGTATACATGTAGTGTAAAAGTAAAAACAAAAATCTATTTCACTATTCACCTAACTTGAATACTGAAATATAAACTATAAATTTCATTATTCATTATTGAATTTTGAATGAAAATAAAATAAAATGGACTTACATGTACATTGTACTTCAGCGCGATCACTTATGATGAATGTAGAGTATCATTTTTGTTTCGAGTTGCCACTGATACCTTTTCATTCGAATCACAGATAAATACACAATCAAAACAACATGTACTCATGATGCAGTAGATGTTTTCCATTCCTGTTGAAAAGGACACAACAACTTTACATTTTTATCCTTAATTTCTCATGATCTAGCATGATCAATGTGTTCAAAGCAGACCTATGTAAAATATCAAGTAACTTTAGTTTAAACATATTTATTTACAAGATTGATCGTTTATATAAATATACAGTGTTAATTTCCATTGTTTAACGCAAGCACCTACATTTTAGATAAATGAAATGAATGAAAACTACGGTTCCTTATTTGTGCATTGTGATTAAAAATCAGTATGTATCATTACTTTCATTTGTTTACAACTCTGTCTCCTATTGTTCTGGTCGTACTATTGCAACTATTCAATTTCATGACTGTATCATGTGTTTCCATCAGTTTACTATAGTACTATCACATAGTTAGGCTAAAATTAATGGTAAACCCTAGCTTTTAGTGTTTTGATGTCTAATCTTACCGTTTTAATTTATTGACACAACTGCACGACTCTCAATTAACAGTGGTAAGATAATCGTTGCAAAGAATCCTGCTAAAACTTTTGTGAAAGACGGTTTTAACTTTGCAGTGTTGCGAGAGTTTATGTTCTATGTTGAAGGCAATTTTAGGGATCTGCAATACAAGTACCGTTCAATTTAGTTTAGGTATATAGATATAGGAAGATGTGATGTGAGTGCCAATGTCTTGTATTTCTGTCTGTGACCTATGTTTTCTGTATTTGGCATGTGTAGTGCATCATGACATAAGACATTGTAACGTGTACCATGATGAACGTTCGTGCAGGACTGTTGTGTGATTGATTGATTGATTGATTGATTGATTGATTCTCTTTATTTCCTCCAATATACTGAAGATTTACATTTTTAAACACAAGTATACTAATTACAAGAAATGAACAACATATAAATACAAACTACAATTAAAGCACACACACGTGCACACAAAAAAAAAACATAAAGAAAAAACCATTTTACATATATATACAATATATATGTATAATATATATATCTACCTGCTACATTTGTTTGATGCAAATATTTTAGTGACCAAAATTAAACCTATGCTCAGATAATTCGCTTTTAAATTTTCCATACAGATGGAATATATGATCTGCTAAGCAACACATCATGTTTCTCCAGTTGTCAGAGTTCACAGAATGCATAAAATCTGTAATGCCACCAAGTAAAGCTACGATTATATCACTATCATCTTTCTGAAAAAAGCGTACAGATTCCTGGACCGGTAAAACGTCAACAATTCCGTAAAACATGTTATTTCTTAAATCCAAAAGTTTTTCACAGTACAGAATTAAGTGTTGAACAATATCTGTGGAATAACATCCACATAAAGAGCACTGACCATCCTTTATTGCTATTGAGCCCAGTTTTACCATGACTAATAATTTAGTATTCAAATGCGGATAGACAACGGCAAGACGTAAAAGTCTGTGAATAGATAGTCTGTTTTGTATTCCATAGTAACGACAAAGTTCTGGTCGACTCTGTATAGATGATTTCCAAACATTTTCTTCTCTGATTTCAATTGATTGATTAACAATTTTGGACCATAGTTTTTTATCTGGGATATACAAATCATCCATGTAACTCTCAAGAAAGGAATGCATATCATATTTAATCAGAGTTTTTATAAAGTCATATGTTATTGAACGTTTATCGGATTGGCCAAGCAACAGTTGACTGAGACGTAGAGTAAAAACTTGTTTATGAGTTGTATTGGATTTAGCTCTGAACAACCGTCCGAGGAACAATAATTTGAATTTATCGACGAGTCCTTGTATAGACCATAGCCCGACAGAACTTGTACATGCATCAGTTGGCGACCGTTTATCTAGGCCTAATACAAATCGCACGAAGTATCTTTGCGTTTGCTCTAACATTCTAGATTCAGCAAATGTTAACTGACCCCAAAGCTCACACGAGTAAAGTGCAGTTGGTAACACAATACGTTTCCAAATAGTAGTATTTGTAATTGAGTTCATGCCATTCCGATTAAGTCCTATACCGTATAGAGAATGTAAATTCATTTTCATCTTTTTGCACGCCTTTTCAGTACAGTCGTATGATTTCATATTGCTATCAATCAAAGTTCCAGCATAAATAATACTTTGCTTCAAAGGAACCTTTGTTTCACCCAGACAAAATTCATACTTTGTCTCATTATGTTCTATAGAAGATTTTGATGGTTTGTAAAGAAGGTGACTGCTCTTAGTTGCGTTGTATTTCAACCGCCATGTATATGCATATTTATTCACAACATTCAACATTTGTTGTAAACCAGATTTTGTGCCACTAAGTAAATTGGTATCGTCCGCTAGTAAAATTGTAGGTATATGTATGTGTCCAATCATTAACTCACAGTTTGTTTCTAATAGTTGAGTTATTAAATCGTTGATAAATAACGCAAATAGCCACGTTGACATCACTCGACCTTGACCTACACCTTGTTTTATTTGAAACACCTGACTATTCAAACGGTTATATTGTACATGTGCAGTTGCTGTCTTATATGACAAATGTATTATTTTCCACATTTTACCGGTAATTCCAGCATTCCACAATTTAAACAAAAGTCCGTCTTGCCATATACGATCAAATGCCTTTTCGTTGTCTAAGAATGAAAACACATATGAGTAACGTTCGATATAGTACCTAATTAATTCTTTTAATGTATAAATAGTAGGAATTGATCCATGTTCTTTGACGAAACCAAATTGTAAGCCATGAGGTATAACATTGTTAATATTTTCCAAAAGCTTTTGAATACGAGTCAAAAATATCTTTTCTAAAAGTTTTCCTAAGACTGATGTTAATGTCACAGCTCTGTAACTGTTCGGTTTAGTTTTATCTTTGTTACTTCCTTTATACAGTGGAATAATAATACCATGTCGAAAAGAGACTGGTAGATATTCTGTTTTCAAGATCATATTAAAAAGTTTACACAAATATTTGATCACTTGATCCCCGCCATATAGTATATGTTCGTTAGTAATGCGATCCGGACCCGGTGCTTTCCCACACTTTAACGTATTAATTTGTTCACGAATTTCTTCTAAAGTAATTTGTTTTTCAAGTTCTGGAATAGATGCTTTTTCACTGTTTTGAAAGTATGTTTGCACTTTTGACGATATTTCATGGAAAAGAGTTTCATCAAAACAGCCAGTTGGTTGTTCAGAGTATAAATCACGGAAATATTCACCCCATAATTCACATATACTACTATCGTTTGTAGCTTCAGTGCCATTGTATGACAGCTTTGTAGTTGATGGACCACTTTTTCGCATACGGCGTACACGTTGATAAAATTCACCAATATCCATTTCAGCAGCAAGTTTTATATCCTCGAATTTTTCCTCCTGCCAAAGTTTTTCAGCGATTCGTTTTCGTTTACGAAATTCTCGTTTTTTATTTTTATATTCAACATAACTGAGATCAGTTTTTTCTCTTGTTTTATTGTTGTTTATCCATTCACGTCTTGCATTTCTTTGCTCGAAATGACTGTTATTTAGATTTTGATTTTTCCAATAAGGTTTTAAGTATGGTCGGAATATTCCAGTAGGAATACAAGAAATTGACGCCATATGTAGAGCATTTATTAGAAGAGAGGAGAATCTCTCAACATCACCTTTTGATAAGTTATCAGAGTTTGTCTCAAAGTTTAAAAGTTTGCCGATTTCGGTTTGATACATCTTAAGTTCAAAATCATCTGCTTTTGACCATTTCAATGTCTTTTTATTTATGTTGTATGCGTTTGACGTCCTACTTAGCAGATCAATATTCAACTGTACAAAGACTGGAAAATGATCAGAAACTTCATATGGACAATTTGTGTAATGGTCTGACCATTAAGTATAACCACGATTGGGCTCAAGCAATAAGAATATCAGGTGCTGACAATTTATTCTTAAACCAATCTAACAAATGGTAAAAAGCTGAAAAACAAATAAAATACAATTTTACAATGTGTTCAATTAATGTTATTAAAACGAAATGTCAAAGGTAATAGATAGCACAGTCCGTTGAATCTGAGAAAATGTTGTACTTTCGAGAGCAGTTAAGTTTCAAGTGTTTCACAGAGAGAATGTTCAAATATGTATAGAGTAATTTGAAGGCTTCAAAAACAATGTTGTAAAGTTAACTCACTCTGTGGTTAGCCACGAATTGTGTCCTAGATGACGTTTGAAATGAAATGTTCCTCGTGATCGTTATGACCTTGCAGTTTTCATGTAACGGATCCGTGTGAGAGAGGGAAAGGTAGCGACGGTACGATGTTTTAACGTTAAAGATGAATAATCCTCCTAGACTGGAACAGATAAATAGATTAAGAATATAATCAAACGAACTATATAAACTACGGAACGGTGTAACAGAATACTCCCAGTCTGAGGTCTATCTGACATCACTATTCCATTATCGAAAACAAATAAATGTTAAATATATAACAACAGTACAAATATTCACTTACAAGTAGTCCAACGGGAGGCTGGGTATTTCACAGCTTCTATCCTAGATATGGCGGTGTTTCCGACGAGATCGCGGCGATCTAAGATCCAACTCGATGGCTGTAGTTCTGATGGAAGAATCTCCTTTCGACACGGATATGCGATCTAACGAAGACGTCTTGTGAGACGGATGCTTTCCTTGACGTTTACGGCGTACAGTAGACCATCCGGTACCATGTTCTTTTTCTCTGTGACTTAAGTTGGAATTGGTTATTCTGCTTTCCTCTTGTCCTTGAGTATCCAAAGGCGAATTGAAGCTTTCCATGGGAATTGAATGTTTTCGGATGTACTTTTCTTTGTCGGCATTCACTTTTGGTGGCGTTGTTTCCGAAGTGAACTTTTCGGCTTCTGCAAATCTGACGATAGAAGTCGCTGATTTCGTTTTCGGTTGCCCATGTAAACGGGGATAAAGTTTAGACGAATCATTTTGAATTTCATTTGACTGGGTGTTGGTTTTATTACACTCAGGTAATTTCTTTGTCTGTGGTTTCACAACACTGCAAGTTGGATTTGTTTCCTTTGTAGTGAGTTCAAGGTGAACATGTTGCTTATCGGAGCGTATTTCTCCAACGATAATCCAACCAAGGTTTAACTTTTGCGCAAATGGAGCCTTTGGTGGTCCTAGACGTTGATCAAGGACATGATGTGCCTCTATAAGGTCTCTTCCAATGAGCAATAGGATTTTGCATTTTCCATCAATCGGGAGGATATGTTTTTGTAGTTCTTGCAAGTGTTGATATTGCAATATATCCTCAGGTGTAGCAATTTCGTTCCGATTATTGGGAATGTTATCGCATTCAATCAGTTCAGGCAGATTGAATCTAGTATTGTCTTGTACAGACTTCACGACAAAGCCGTTTCCTCGTTTACCGGAAGTAACCTTGCTGCCGGAGCATGTGGATAACAAATAATCTTTTGTTTCTGCCTGTACGTTGAATAGGCTGAAGAATTCAGGAGCCACGAGAGACCGGTTGCTTTGGTCGTCAATAATTGCATACATGCGAATTACTTTGTCCTGATTATCTTTGTGAAAGACATTCACAGGAAGTATCTTGGCACAAGATTTACTACTGTTGCCGTCTTTGGAGATATCTGTGCAAGTTGAACTAACAGAGGTTAGCTTGGTTTCAGCTAACTCAAGTTGCTCCCCGCCGTCGACTGATCTAGGCGGTGAAGGCGGTGCACCTTTGGTTTGGTACACTCGATTAGTGTGTAATGCGGTGGTGTGTTGTTTACTTCCGCATTCATTGCAACTGATACTCGCGTTGCAATCACAATTTCTGTGCATAGTCGAATCACAGCATTTGTAACAAAGATTGTTTTGCCTCAACAGTTCCTTGCGTTCCTCTATAGTTTTGGCTCGGAATGCTCGGCATTCATTCAAGGTATGCTTTGTATTGTGTAGGATACACAGACCTTGTTGTTGACTGCTGTCTTCAGTTTGACGTTCAACAGCCGTCTTATGAACGTTGACTTTAGAGTACGTCTGAGGTGTGAACCTTGGCGTAGCGTCTTTTGTATTTGATGTTACCTTTGAACCAAAGATGAACCCAGGATCGTTCTTAATTTTGCTCATTTCCCTGATGAAGGCAGAGAATTCTGTAAAAGGTGGAAAGGCAACTTCATATTTAGACTTGTATCTTGAAGCCCTTGTTATCCACTTTTCTTGGAGTCCGTATGGTAGTTTTTCCACAATAGGATTTACCCCCTTTGACGAGTCGAAGTAAGCTAGCAAACATCCCAGCTTGGGATTTTCTTTGTGATACTCTATTTCTGAGATAATGTCTGACAAATCGTAAAGGAGTGAGTTGTCTTTATTTGTCAGTGTTGGAAAGTTGTCAAGTTTGTTGACGAGAGACGTCTGCAACATTATTGGTGCACCATATCGATCGTCCAGTCTTTCCCATAATCTGTGTAGGCCTCTTGTTGGGTTGTTGGCATTTGATGTCCTTATACTCATGGCATGTTTACCTGACTCTGGTCCAAGCCATTTAATAAGTAGGTCTATCTGTTCCGAGTCTGAAACTTGTAGTTCGTCTATGACATTTTAAAAGCTGGCTTTCCATGTATGAAATGATTCTGCCTGGTCGTTAAAGCTTGTTAGCCGGGAGAACAGCAAGTCCTTGCATTTGCGAAGGAGAAATCTGGTTATCTCTAACGTAGGAGTGTTTTGCTGCAGGTGTGCAGAAGGGGTCTCTTCTATTATAACTCCTTGTCTTAGGTGTGAGACAGGGATCTCTTCTATAATGCCTTGATTTTGCTGTGAGACAGGGATCTTTGCTGAAACGCCCTGTTTTCCTATTCCAGTTACTGCTCCCAGATCTGGGATTAAGGTAATTTCCGGGGACTTAATATCGGAAGGCAAGACAGCAGATGTCTGTGGCGGCAAGTTCAGTGCCACGGATGGCACGAACGCTGGTGCTTTATGACTCAGCTCAATCTTAACAGGACTTCGTCTTATCTTTTGAGTTCCTGTTACTTCCTTTACATCAGTTGACACAGGAAGTGTATTGACGAAATCTTGCACACGCTGGAGCGGGTCTTCCTTTTCGCTAGGAAGATCGCTAAATGCTTGGCTTCCGTCGTCTTCCAGGATACGAGCCTCGGCTTCGGCGGCTGCAGCTTCTCTTTTTGCTTCGAGAATGTTCCTAGCGGCCTTAAGTTCGGCTTTTTCTCGAACCGCACGTGCGGCTTCCTGTTCCATTTGAGTTTTCCTGCGAACTGCCTCCTGTTCTTTTTTAGCTTTGATGTGCTCTTCCTCCTGTTCGATTCGAGCTTTCAGGTTAGCAGCCTCAGCAATTTTACGTGTTACCTCTTGTTCCGCTTCGGCTTTTCTTTGTGTGGCCTCTTATTTAGCACGGATGGCTTCTTGTTCTATTTCGGCCTTGATTTCTGTTTGTCTGTATAGGGTCTGTTCCTGTAATACGGCTTCCTGCTTTAGGAGGGCAGCTTCTTGCTCGGCAAAGGCTATCTTCGATCTAGCCGACTCTGCCTTGGCACGCTTTCTCCGTGCTAGGCTCGACATGTCGGAGGCGTGTGAGCTCCCACTGTGCGAGGTGGTCTTGCCCTTAGATGTCCTCGTTTTTGTAGATTTAGCCTTTGTCAAGGTAAGGCGATGCTCGTGCAAAGTTTCAATTGCCAGTTCGACTTTAGACATTCGGATATCCGTTGAGAATTTGCACGTATCAATGTCTTGAAGGCTGTCTAATGTTTTTGTATTTTTCAGAAATGTCAAGTACTCGTCTGTGAGCCTGCGATACTTAGTACAGGCTTGTACAATTTTATCTTGTGCTGTTAACAATTGCTGGAGGTCGTTAGGAGGCTTGGCCGTTTCTAATAACTGAGAATCTAGGTTTGACCATAGGGCCTCTAAGTCGTGATAGAACTTGTCACGTTTTTCTATAAAGGCTCCATGTCCCTTTTCGGTAAGTTCACGCACTCGCCTAGTCTCGGCATTTTCATCTATATTTGTTGTTTTAGACGGATTTTCTTCTGGTTCTTCAGTGACATCTCCCTCTGGGGGCTGAACCTCTTCTTGCTATTCCGCGTGACTTGGATCTATGATGTAAATCAACTATTTGTAGGCAATGTTTGTTCAACGTTGTTGGTTTGCTGCCTAGGACGCACAAGCTGTGTTGCATAGTGTCAAGGTAACAGCTACGAACGATGCTCCGTTGTATTTCCTGTTCAGATGTGTAGACAAGTTGTTGTCAATTTACTGTACGTCAAGGGATGACGCGTACATGCAGGGCTCAACAGGTAGGTTGTCATGTAGCTGTATAACTAACGTGGAGTGGCGTTATCTGTGAGACACAACAGGCAAGTTGTAGACTTTTTACTGTAATGGCCTGACCATTAAGTATAACCACGATTGGGCTCAAGCAATAAGAATATCAGGTGCTGACAATTTATTCTTAAACCAATCTAACAAATGGTAAAAAGCTTAAAAACAAATAAAATACAATTTTACAATGTGTTCAATTTATGTTATTAAAACGAAATGTCAAAGGTAATAGATAGCACAGTCCGTTGAATCTGAGAAAATGTTGTACTTTCGAGAGCAGTTAAGTTTCAAGTGTTTCACAGAGAGAATGTTCAAATATGTATAGAGTAATTTGAAGGCTTCAAAAACAATGTTGTAAAGTTAACTCACTCTGTGGTTAGCCACGAATTGTGTCCTAGATGACGTTTGAAATGAAATGTTCCTCGTGATCGTTATGACCTTGCAGTTTTCATGTAACGGATCCGTGTGAGAGAGGGAAAGGTAGCGACGGTACGATGTTTTAACGTTAAAGATGAATAATCCTCCTAGACTGGAACAGATAAATAGATTAAGAATATAATCAAACGAACTATATAAACTACGGAACGGTGTAACAGAATAATTTGATTTAAGAAAAACTAAACAGACAGCCGGTCATTTTAATCCTCTTTTATCTTACTTTTCTGGCATTTGATTATATTTTCCTTTGAACTTTTAAATTACTTAAACTCACGCATCAGTCGAATTCATGAGTTTAAAGTCCCGTTATAGGAATACATGTAACAAATAGTTAAGTATTATATTTGCTATTTCCAAAATGCCAGAAACCACTCATGTTTTTTTTTTATTTTTGTGGTTTGGATGACATTTTCGTTTTCCGATACATTTGATATTATTTGTTAGAAAATACCGCATTTGTTTTACGTTTACATGCCGTTTGTGTTCCTAGTGTTAATATATTGGATGTGTCATAATGTTTGATCGTTTGTATGTGGAGGTATTCATATTGCTTTTAGAATTTTCGACGTATCTCAACCAATATTTGTAAATTCTAAATGCATACATTAATTATGCATCTTTGATATTCAGTTTCTAAATTCAGGATAATTTCACTATGTATAATTATACTTTCATAAAATCAATATGTAATTTTCTTGTAGGATACACTTTTGACAATTCACGTACAAAATGAATCTTGTCAAACAACTGTATTGCCAGGGATGACGTGTATGGCAAGCCGTTTTGCTATTTATTCTTACTTCAAGATATCTCATAAACTTTATATTTGACTATTTTCGAGATGACAACAAAATGAAGAATTCATTATTACGGGGTATACATGTAGTGTAAAAGTAAAAACAAAAATCTATTTCACTATTCACCTAACTTGAATACTGAAATATAAACTATAAATTTCATTATTCATTATTGAATTTTGAATGAAAATAAAATAAAATGGACTTACATGTACATTGTACTTCAGCGCGATCACTTATGATGAATGTAGAGTATCATTTTTGTTTCGAGTTGCCACTGATACTTTTTCATTCGAATCACAGATAAATACACAATCAAAACAACATGTACTCATGATGCAGTAGATGTTTTCCATTCCTGTTGAAAAGGACACAACAACTTTACATTTTTATCCTTAATTTCTCATGATCTAGCATGATCAATGTGTTCAAAGCAGACCTATGTAAAATATCAAGTAACTTTAGTTTAAACATATTTATTTACAAGATTGATCGTTTATATAAATATACAGTGTTAATTTCCATTGTTTAACGCAAGCACCTACATTTTAGATAAATGAAATGAATGAAAACTACGGTTCCTTATTTGTGCATTGTGATTAAAAATCAGTATGTATCATTACTTTCATTTGTTTACAACTCTGTCTCCTATTGTTCTGGTCGTACTATTGCAACTATTCAATTTCATGACTGTATCATGTGTTTCCATCAGTTTACTATAGTACTATCACATAGTTAGGCTAAAATTAATGGTAAACCCTAGCTTTTAGTGTTTTGATGTCTAATCTTACCGTTTTAATTTATTGACACAACTGCACGACTCTCAATTAACAGTGGTAAGATAATCGTTGCAGAGAATCCTGCTAAAACTTTTGTGAAAGACGGTTTTAACTTTGCAGTGTTGCGAGAGTTTATGTTCTATGTTGAAGGCAATTGTAGGGATCTGCAATACAAGTACCGTTCAATTTAGTTTAGGTATATAGATATAGGAAGATGTGATGTGAGTGCCAATGTCTGGTATTTCTGTCTGTGACCTATGTTTTCTGTATTTGGCATGTGTAGTGCATCATGACATAAGACATTGTAACGTGTACCATGATGAACGTTCGTGCAGGACTGTTGTGTGTATTTTTGACATGGAACACTTGACCAGAGTATGACTTGTTGACTCTTGACCTATATACGTTGGGTGTGTCATCATGATACAGTGTGTTCCTTGGAATATAACTTGACCTCAAAACATAATTTTCAATTGACCTTGCTTCTGAATATGTGGCATGTAGATGTATTGTCATAAGATGGTGAGTCTAGTGGCACGAGAAATTGCATGTGAGCTTGACCTTTGCCGTCAATTTACAACTTGTATACTTTTTTTGAATTAAATGGAGAATTGTCTGATTGGCACTCATACTTTATCTTCTTATATCTATATTAGATATATAGATATATCTATATTTGTTAGTTTTCTGTACCACGATGACCCTTTCCTCAAAATGTGCTTTGTGTTTTTTTGACAAGGAACTCTTGACCAGACTATGACTTTTTAACTCTTGACCTATGCATATTTGGTGTGTCTCTTGGTATGATTTCCTTGACGTCAAGTCAGGAGTATCTGGTTTTTGTTAGTCTTGTATGTTTTTAATTGTAAGTTTATTTCTATGTTTTGGAGTTTGAACTAGTAAACAATTTGTTAAGGGGCCATCTGAAGCCCGCCTGCGAGCGAGGGATTTTCTCGCTTTGTTAAAGACCCATTGGTGGCCTTCGACTGCATTCTGCTCTTTTGACATGTTCCTGTCACTTTTACATATTTCACATTTCCATTCTCAATGTTTAAGAATGTTTGTTTCAAATTAAAACTAAACTTTAATTTCTGTGAAAGTCAAGAGAAAACATTTACTGCTTCAGTAGCACCATGTGCTACAAGTTTTGATAGATAAAGCAAAATGTTTCAATCAGTTTACCTTAAATTTTATTTCATGGCCATGTAGATATGGATAGTCTGTTTTTACATCTTAAAAATTCACACCGAAGGTATACGCATATCAATAAACCGAACTCAGTGCAAAGAACCTTTAACGTACACTTATACAGAGAGCTCAATCTAGTGAAACACTTTGTTATGCTGGTCAAATGTAACTTGAATTATCACTGTCTGTTACAAAATTGCACCCAGATCCTGAAAAAAATTCCTAGTTAATTCTAATAGAAGTAGAATTTAATTGAAGTAAATACGCTATTTACTGAAATGAATGTAGAATGTGTCTATTTGCCACAGATGCCCCTGCTTGTGAACAAAAATATGAGTAAACTTCCACATGTAGATGCAGGATTCACGTAATTTTCAAAACACTTGATTGAGGCAAACTAAAGTTAAAGAACGGAAACAACAGAATTAGTATGTTTCCTATCTTCAGGTTCCATGTTGACATTTGTATCATTGGTACTCGCACCACATCTTCTGACATCTATTTAAGTCGTGAACAGTGACACCACCCAATATCGAACTTAATAGATCTGTGTTATGGGGTAATAAGCATTGTGTGTAAGGTTTATAACATTTGTTTGAGTCAAACATATATGACCGGACTATTTGGACAGTGCAAGGAAATTAGTTTTTAATCAACATTTTAGTATTTCAATTATTTTAATTTATATTTACGTTTTGCATTTATTTAATTATTCTATACTTTGTCGTAAATTCAGGCATAAGTGTTTTACACGGATTATGTGTCATAATCTTGGACAAAGGTCTTAAATGCATTTACTCTATTTATCTCATTATTTATTCTCTGTGACAGTTTGGACTATAATAATTTACAAATACGTGTCGGACACTAATTACTCTTTTAATCTATTGTTGTTTCTAATTTGTCATCTGTTAATCTGCTTAATCCTTTAATTGCTTGTGCTTATATATATATATATTGTTATTGTTTGTATGTTACTTTACATTTAGTTTGGAGTTTGTTGTTCGGTCTTGCCGGACTGCTAAAATAAAAGTTTAAGGAGCGAAATTTTCCTTCTTGGTTTACATATAGTCGAATAACCATTTTACCCGGCTATACATATTTAAGAGAACGGAAACGAAAAATTCAGTATTTTTTTTTATGTTTTTAAAGGGACATGTTAACTCATGAACTGTAAAATTGACGCAACCAAATTTCAAATTTGATTTTGTGTTGTGTGGAAATAAGCATTGTCCCAGGTTAAGGGGATGGTGTGAATCCCGCTAACATGTTCAATTCCGCATTATTTGGTATGTATGTGCCTGTCGCAAGTCAGGAGCCTGTAATTCAGTGTGTCGTTTGTTTATGTGTTACATATTTGTTTTCCGTTCATTTTTTGTACATAAACTTGTCCGTTTCTTTTCTCGTTTGAATATTTTTTTACATTGTCATTTATGTGCCTTTTATAGCTGACTATGCGGTATGGACTTTGCTCATTGTTGAAGGCCGTATATGACCTATTGTTGTTAATTTCTGTGTAATCTGGTCTCTTGTTGAGAGTTCTCATTGGCACTCATGCCACATTAGATTGAGGGTGGGGATCCCGATAACATGTTTAACCCCACCTTATTCTGTATGTATGTTCCTGTCTCGTTTGTTTATGTGTTACATATTTGTTTTCCGTTCATTTTTTGTACATAAATCGGGCCGTAAATTTTCTCGTTTGAACTGTTTTACATTGTCATGTCGGTGCCTTTTAGACTTGTAGCTGACTATGCAGTATGGACTTTGCGCATTGTTGAAGGCCGTATGGTGACCTATAGTTGTTAATTTGTGTGTCATTTGCTCTCTTGTGGAGAGTTTTCATGGGCACTCATGCTCATGCCACATCTTCTTTTTTATATTGTGTATAAGTTGTATTTGGTTGAGGCAAACTAAAGTCAATTTAAACATATCTATTTATAGTGGATTGGGGAAACAAGTTATTGCAACTTATATTAATTATATAATCCCTTTCCACTTTGTGGGTGCGCCGGGAGTTTTGTCTTGTAGCGGTATTAGCCTGCTCTTTTTCGAAACCAACAAGGGTGTCTTTTACGTGCAATAGATATAAGTTACTTTATTCACCAATACTAAAAGTCTTGGAGGATATATAAAAAAAGACGATGTGGAATGATTTCTAATGAGACAACTATCCACGACAGACAAAATGTAATAGAAGTTAACAACTAAATGTCATCGTACGGACAAAAAAAAAATCAGCAAGCCCATATAACATAATCAGCTATAAAATGCATCGAAATGGCAAATGTAAAACAATTCAAACGAGAAAACTTACGGCCTAATTTTTGTACAAAATTATGAACGAGAAACTAATATGTACCACAAGAAACGATAACCACTGAATTATAGGTGCAACAAAGGATAAGCAGATCATACTCCACAAATGGCACCTGTTGTGTTGTGTTCGTTCCTCATATCATTCAAGTACAAAATAAAAGATAAGTCTAATTCCGTAGGTAAACACCCGAGAAAACGTTATTTGGGCGAAATTCAAAAGGAACATATTAAAAGAAGATTTGTGATTGTTTAAGATTACTCATTAGTGCTTTTACGAGGACTATATTATGCTCAGATTCAAAGTGGATAATCAGTACTGTATTCCTTTATAAATTGATTTACAGAAACAGATGATATTTTATGGGTCTTTTGTCTGCAGGGACATATGAGGAGCAATAGTTATATAAGAGAAGTGTAAGATATAGAAAAGATAGTCAAACAAGAAAACAAAAGGACAATGCCATGGAACCTTCTCTCGATTTCTTCGTCCTTCATTTTGAAGTCTTCCTTTTCTTCTTCCTAAGAAAATTTTTAACGGAGTTACGACGTGCTTTTGTTATTACTATTGAACTACATATGGAATCTATCTGGTATTGATTGGTGTTTGCATGATGTTACCATTTTGTTTGGCAACTAGTCCAAACAGATCTGGAGAAGTTGTAAGAGTAAAAGTAAAACCGAACTCATCCCGTCGCCAAGTTGTATTCACTAAAGTCTAATGATAAAAACTAGCATTTCTAAACTGAGTTTCCATACCACTACATGTAGTTCTATACATTAATTATATCGAGAAATTACTTCAATGAAAATGTATTGATACGAGAAATAGTTCACAAACATTTAATAATTTTGCCGGTTTGTTTATCATTATTTTTGTTCATTAGAACCAAGATTAACATACAAAAATAAGGAGATGTGACATGATGCCAACAGGACAACTATCCACTAAAGTTCATCGACAATTACAGAAAACTTACTACCTAATGTATATCTAAACAATTGCTCTAAACAAAAATGACAGACACGAACCAACGACAACCACTGAACTACGGGCTCTTCACTTTGGACAGACAAATAAACAAAAAATTGCGGAATTAACATGTTTGCAGGAGGACAGGACAAGTTGTATTGACACCCCTCCCCAACCACGATTGTTTAACCCTATTCCAGCAACCCAACTTTATAGATCACAAAGTGTTTCGAACATTTATTCAGACCAACTAGAATAAACTTGACCTTAACCATGTGCATCGTCAGGAGAACAAGCCATTGCATGGTGACATTGTGACACTAAATCTTAAAAATACTGTAATTTTTATAAGGGGCTCCCAAGATAACTCTTCAGAACAAACGTTATGAAAGTACAGTTTGTACTTGCATTAATACTGGTCATCACCTTATTGTGTAATTGCCACCTCAGCAAATTTTTCAAATGTCTATAGAATTATCGATTATGTTCGTCACTAACTGACCACATGTAATTTCCCTGATAGATTGTTATATTCAAGAGAGTCCGAAGAGATAAGAATTATTACTGTCTTCTTATCTTATGTACAATTACTGTATACAACTTTTAAAATGGCGTTTACTATTTTATTAGTTTTTCTTTGTACATCATTAACCGCTCTATGTGAGGGAAGACAAAAAGTCCTAACACTTGCAACTTTGGACACAAATAGTACACAAAGTAAGGTATTGTAGCACTTTCGTATTATCGAAAACAAATTCAACAAACTCAACAAATTTATTATTACAGATGACTTTTGTTCGGTTCTCTGTGTCTAATGCAATGTTGAAAGCTATTTGAAAGATTTTTATGAATTGATAATACATAAGTAATGGTCTGGAAACCGTAAAAAGGGTTCCTTGGCATAAGTCATTGAAAATATGGCGGGAAATGGTTCTCTCTAGATTTTTGTTACATTTAACATTGACACCCTTTTCTGTCAAAAACTCGAAGTATAACAAAAAAAATTATAAAATTTTCTAGAATAGCTTTTTAAACTGTACGTAATAAAACTATGAAATGAAAAAAAATCAAATGTGAGCAGGCAAATTTTTAATGGCACTACATGGATAAAACCAGAGGATTCCGAATATTTGCCAAAAAGTGAAGAAGAAAAAAACAAGAAAACATCGTCAATCCTAAAATTCTACTCTCCAACAAAACCTTTCGACATTGATCAAAATCTTACTTGTTTTATTTTTAATTGAAGCTTTTAATCAATTAATTGTTCTTTTATATGTAGAATTTGATACCTATGTGAGAAGAGAGATACTGTTTTATATACTTAGCAAAATAAATGAGACAAACTTTGCCCAGCTCTCATCATCCACAGAGTGTGAAATGAAGATAAACAGCACTGGTGAACAGTGCCAACAATGTCTCGCTGGAGTTTGTCGAAAGTAAGTTAATTGTATAATTACACATTTTGTTAACATATACATATGTGTGTGTGTGTGTATGTGTGTAATAATATGTTTTTAATGAACATTTTAAGCATTCAAATTCGCTCTATCTTTTCCGAGTTTAAACTCCTAGACACATGCACAGGCGTTTTTTGTTTCGGTAATTATTTAGATTTAAGATAGACTAGAAGATAACCGCGAAATTGCGGTACAAAAAGTCAAGTGTTGAAACGAATAGTTTTAAAATCGCTCGCAGTACGTTTCAACTGAGCATGCACAAAAGCTTATAAGACACGAATCGATAACGGTCTCCGAATTGGGATACTTTTTCAAAATTTCGCATTTTCTGTGGAAGATAGATTGCTTCAAAGACAAATTTATGAAATACAAAACACTCCATTTATACATTATATCCCAAATATTTCCTAGTTTTAGAGGAGTTTAGGCTCAATGATATTGGTCTGTTCCTTAAGTAGTATAGATTTTAGGTATACAAATGTGAAGATGTGGTATTGCTGTTAATTCAACAACTATCATCCATTATAGACCAATTGCCGCCGATTTAAAAATCTACAGGTTATTCGGCCTTCAACAATGAACAAAACCCATACCGTAAAGAAAGCAAAAAGATTTTTCGATATGTCAAGACAGCTCAAAGGAGAAAACCAACAGCCTGATCTTTGTACAAAACAATAAACGAAAATCAAATATGATAGACACTAACCAACGACAAAAGGTTCACTTTTACACTATATACTGTACCATGTAATATGTATAATTATTATGATATATCTTAATTTAGAAAAAGCATGCGTTGACCTTGCAATAAAAAAACCCGAACTTTTGTACTTTTTAGCAATACGCAAATGTTATATTATCAAAGTTCGATAAAACAGATTATGCCAACTATCTTTAAACCAGTATTTGAAGTGAGTAATTTTGTGGACAAAATGGGGAAATCTCTACCAGCTGCTCTTGGCTTATTAGGAGAAGAATCCGGATTGTTCCTTGAAGGACTTGGTCAAATATCTTCTCATCTTGGTTCGGGTTTGACAGGTTTGCAAGAATTCTCTGGAATCGCTTCTAATTTACAGTCTTTGGGAGGCAAATTAACATCCCTCTCAAAAGATGTGGTAAGTGTTAATATCAACAAATTACCAGACTTTAGTAGTCAGGGACACATTTTAGAAACACTGGTCCAGCTTGGAGCTCAAAGTTTACTTGATCAAGTCAAAAATGGCTTTTCAAGTATCGGCGATGCATTAACAGATCTTGGTAACAAAGTTGTTGGTGGTATTACAGTCGCTGGGAATGCTGTTATAGATACCGGCAACACTATTGGAAACGCCTTTCATAGTGAGTATACACTTTATTAATTAAGATATTTAGAGCTATTATGATGTTGATAAAGGGTTGGTATTTAACTACGTCCAGCGGTAAATTAAAGGGATATTCAGGACGAGAACACGTTAATCGATATGAATATACATTGTACACCCTGCTTCGTACTAGACCGACACGCTGAGACAAAATACGGAGGACGACATGGCAGTAATGTCATCATACCCGAACTTATTCAGAGTATGAATCCAAGCCGACCAGTCTTTGCTTTTACTATTTGATGATGCTTGCTTAGCGGAGTAGTAGCAAGTGCCAACTTTAATGTCTTTGATTTGACCTGACTTGGTTCGAACCAAAGACAAACCTCACTCGAGGCGAATACTCAGGCTACGACAAAACAACGTGGGCGGTTATCTAGGATACAGGATATTGATACAATTATGTACAAAATAAAGTCTTGTTCATTTTAAGTTCTTGCTTTTACCAATACAGAGATACAATAGTGATAATGATTAACACCAAGTTATGCAACAATAAATACGATTTCTTCCATATGTATAGGCTTCAATGAAAAATATGACAAATGCAAAATGGCAGTCGTAACAATTAGGAGATAACTGTATTGTATGTTAAGCTCCGACGGCATCAATTGATGATTTGATGGTCAAAAATTAATCATTTTGGTGTTGGTGTAGTTTAACATTCTAGTGTGTTAACAATATAACATGCCCGAATTGTATGCATTAACTTTCGTCACATGCACTTACACTTTTAATGCACTTAACTGTTGACATTTTCGCGATAATGCAAATGTGAAGATTTCTTTTCTTTGATGAGAAAGACGTTAGAGTATGATTAAGCATTTACTATGTGTGTAGTTGAAAAGAAGACCATATCACACTTGAACTATCAAACTGATCATGATATTTTCTTGCTTATAAAGTTCATTTAAACTTCGAAAAGAAATTACTTCTAGGTTGCATTTGTTAGTCTTAAGTTTTTTTGCGAAATAAAAATTAACTTTAATATATTCTGTTGAAAACATAAGCTGAATTATGCAAAATGGCTACCTATTTATGTATCTTAGGTATATTTGGAAAGCGGGCTGTGTCTGTCGAGAAACGAGACTGTGACAACCAGTGTGCAGTTTGTGGTAAAATTGATCAATTGTCACACGACACAATGACTATTTTAGCAATAGGTAAATACTTTATGTGAATCTAACATAGTACACTAAGTTAAGTCATCGCACTCAAAAACTTTATGGATGCATTGCTGTAGCATTTGGTCCAGGAACACAGTTATTGTCCTTTTCAAAATCTGTGGCTTCATTTTTATTTCTCAAATAGAAAGTAGGGGGAGTAAATTTACACTCTAAAAAAATGGGTCATGAATAATAAAGTTAAGTAGTGATTTGGTCCAGCTAATATTTAAAGATTAGTATTCTGGAAACTGTCAAAAGAATTCAAGACCCCCTTAACATAAAATAGACCCTATCTTAAGTTAGAGCTGATGAAGAGTTCTATAATTTTGAATGGGATATAAAAAAAAAACGTTACTTAGGAAAACAGTAATTCAACCTTTATTTACGTAACTATCATGATGAAATGCTAACTATGTATTTACTGAGAAATTGCAGTTATATAACCGTGACTAGTATTGTTCGTAATACTATTATTGACTCTTGTGCAATTACTATCCCCAAGATATTCAGGCACAAGGGATCTCATATAAGTTTTAAACTATCAGGATCTGTGAAGAAAATGTCTATATTTTTTATTACAGTTTGTGGCGAAGGAATAATATACAATCAACGAAATACTCTTGAGCAAGTCAAATACCTACAAGGAATATACAACAATACCATCCAAAACCAACTCATAACAAAAGTAAGTAATACTATGTTGTTTATCTTATGTTTTTTACATATCAATTTTTATAAAATCATTGTTTCAAATAGAAATTTAGGTTAAACTAGAACACACCCGTGATATCGCGGGTCCGTGACTGAATTAAAGTATAGAACTATGTATGTTATCTGATAAAGTCATGTCGATTATAAGATGTACAGTTTTCTCTGCTTTAAAAAGCTTTCTGTTTGAACCCGTCGACCTTGAACTTATCAATTATTGGTAATATTAATTATTTGGAAAACAAAAGTGCCTGGAATGGAGTATTTTTTAATCAACAGCATTGTCCTATATTAGTTATAAATAAAGTTGAATTCTTTGATTCGCTGTTTTACGTCATGCCGGCTAACAAATTGAAAACTGTACCTATACGCCTTAATTTAAGTCCAAATTTTTAGTATTCGTATTGTCATCTTAGAAAGTCATACTGATTAAAATACTACAATAGGGAACAATGTGACAATGGTTGAATTTAGTAGTGTCAACCCTGTGGTTATGACCCGTGTATATAGCAAAATTTTAAATACACCGTATGGTGGTGCGCCTGTTAGATGCGGAACGTACAGATAAGGTGATAGGTAACAGGTGAATACACAATTGGTATCGGTATCGGGTTAATTATTGGCAATATTAATTATGTGGACTGCAAAAGGGTCTGGAGTGGTGTAATTTTTAATCAACACTAATGTCCTATATTAGCTAAATATAAAGTTGAATTCTTTGATTTGCCGTTTTTACCTGATGACGGCTGACAAATTGGACCTCGTCATTTTAGTATTATAGATAAGTTACCAAAATTTAAAACACCGTCTTCAGTTTGTAAGTAATATTTCTAATAAAGAACCTTGGAAATCAACCAGTTCACTTGTGCATCATGCTACTAGCCTAAGGATAAAAAAATACAGCTTGGCATCAAGACAAGGTGGAATTTATTATAGCTTCAAGATCATCAACACATATAGCGTTCATTTCACAGGCAATTTATTCATCATATTTTGAGGGTTTTATTTTTATAAGGATATGTCAGACGGACCAAATATACTCCTGCTAATTCATGTGTCTCGGTTTATGGTATTATTTATAACAAATTGACAACTTGCTTCAACAGCAATGAGTAAATCTGAGTAAATTTCTTTTTATGGAATCCAATATACTCGCAAAGATATTTAAAAAACGTGACGATAGTAACATACACAGGAAAAAATCGCTCTGCAAAAATTTCTCCAATATGGCATGCACATATATATGGTATTGTAAATCACTTGGTTATCCTGATTCTTAGGCGACCATGGTATATTGTACCATGCAATGCTGAATATTCCGGATATATGGAGCAAAAACTAATTGCCTCGTCAAGTTTATTTTTAAATGATAATTATTATGCATATAAATATAATTACAGGTTGAGTACGATCCTTTGTCAATTAAAACAGACCACCGAATTGCCTTTTCACGTGCATTTATGACCTACAGTGTCCAGGGAAGTGTGGATAGATTTCAGGCTGATAATGACTTTGAAATAAGCGATCTGAAGAAGTCTGCAAAAGATGTCGCTAAACATATTTGGCAGCTGATGAATTAAATGATTATATTTTGCTATTATCTTAAATTTTTACTATAAATCAAGCATTTTGATGCATGTTTATGTATATACTGGTTTGTGAAGCCACACATTTGCATTTAAAACATACACGTATTTTATTTGAATGTACTAGCCATAGCAGAGCTCTGACATTTAAGATAGATCTCATCTTTCTTTTAACACTTGAACTCCATTCTGATATTTCACTAAGCATCTTCATTCAAATCAAAAACTCCAATATACAATGTCTTAGACTAGTGTACGTATATAACATACGTAGAATAATGACTTAGGGATTTATCAATTTTTCTTCCGGAAAGGATGATAAGGTTGTTTTGATAATGTGCTTTGCATTTCGGGGCAATGCAAGCTGACAATGCGGTATGGGCTTTGCTCATTGTTGAGGGCTGTACGTTGATTTTGAGTTGTTCATTTCTGTGTCATTTTGTCTCTTGGTGAGAGTTATCTCATTGGCAATCATATCACATCTTGTTTTTTATAGTTAAAATTATTTTGATTCCTTCAATTAAGCAGTTCCTACGAAATTTTTCATTACCCTTTTACCTTTTCACCGTTTTTTTTTATTATTAATTATGGCTATGCTGATATTATGAATATGTGTAACATCCAAGATTGCTATAAAGTTTAAGAGGTTAAGATCTAAAGTATATATCTAAAATATATTTAAAATCTTTGAATATTTAGACAACCAAAACTTTATTACTAATAAATGCACTAGGCAATACGTGTCACTTAATAACTTAGATAATATGATTTAAGCTTTATTTTTTTTGCAAATATTCCAAAACACTTTATAAATATTGCCGAAAAACAGGCGTATCATGCCCTCATCGCACAGCCGTTTACTATAAAGATAATTATTTTAATAACATTCTAGTTTAAATGTCATTATACAAATATTTGATCGGATTTATCCTCAAAAGCATTGTTCCACCTTTTCAACGTATAGTTCAACTTAAGAAAATCTTAAGCAAACAAATGATCCCCTCAATTGAATTAAAAAAAAAAACAAATTCATTGATTACTCGCCATGACGAAGTCGCATACTGTAGAACTTGGTCGTGGTCTTTCTGACAACGGCGGGGTTAACAATAATTTGTTATGGTCTGTGATTTGGCAGTTAAAGGGTAATCATTTATGGGAGAGATGAATCTTTATATGCTATTTGCAGTTGAATAAGACGCCATGACTAATTAAAGAACCTTAGTGAGCACGCTCACATACCCCACGTCCCCACATTGTCATTGGAGAAATTAAATAAGTATAAGAAAAAAAAATTGTATAAGAAAAAATATTGAATAATAATTTCCTGTCAATATACATAGTATGTCCTTATTATCTACAAAATTTCATGAAATTCTGTTGTGTGTTTTCAGAGGAGTTGAGATGACAAACTGTTGCAGAAGTAGATTGAAGCAAATAAGTTCAAAGGGGCATAACTCCTAGAAAAAAATTGAACCGTAATTTCCTGTTGATATGCACATCTACATAGTATGTCCTTATTATCTACAAAGTTTCATGAAATTCTGTTGTGTGGTTTGAGAGGAGTTGCGATGACAAACTGTTGCAGTAGTACATTAAAGTAAATAAGTTCAAAGGGGCGTAACTCCTAGAAAAAAAATTGAATCGCAATTTCCCGTTGATATGCACAACTACATAGTATGTCCTTATTATCTGAAAAGGTTTAGTGAAATTCTGTTGTGTGGTTTGAGAGGAGTTGTGATGACAAACTGTTGCAGTAATACATTAAAGTAAATAAGTTCAAAGGGGCGTAACTCCTAGAAAAAAATTGAATCGCAATTTCCTGTCGATATGCACAACTACATAGTATGTCCTTATTATCTGAAAAGGTTTCGTGAAATTCTGTTGTGTGGTTTGAGAGGAGTTGCGATGACAAACTGTTGCAGTAGTACATTAAAGTAAATAAGTTCAAAGGGGCGTAACTCCTAGAAAAAAAAATTGAATCGCAATTTCCCGTCGATATGCACAACTACATAGTATGTCCTTATTATCTGAAAAGGTTTCGTGAAATTCTGTTGTGTGGTTTGAGAGGAGTTGCGATGACAAGAAACAGGACTGACGGACTGACGGACGGACGGACTGACGGACGGACGGACGGACGGGTCAAAAACATTATACCCTCCGCAACTTCGTTGCGTGGGGTATAATAAGTTAATATAAATTTGCGCCCCCTTGTTTCCACTCATGGTTTATAGACTCATTAATTTTTTCTTAGTTCAGGTGTTTAAAAATTGTAATTATATCAGTTTAGGTACACTAGAGGTAAGCTAGTAATAGTTGATGCATAAGTTCATTTCAATGAATAATTCTTTCTTCCGCTCCATGGTCATGGTACACTCAGTCATTGAAAGGGGGACCACTATGATAGATCAATAGTATTTGGTATGCAGTTGCATTGATCTAAGCACGATTATTATGTGGCGCTGCAACTTTGGTCATTGTTCCCATATTACGGTATTGCAAAAGCGAAACGTGTTATCTGTCAATTAGTTAATTGTTATGATTGTGAATGGCGTCATATCATAGTTGTCCACCCTCGCTTTTAAAATATGTCTCTTGTCACAAAAACTCCTACGATCGGCAATATTGATCGTATCCATTATAAACATCAATATTGTATTATAATCAATTGGGATTTTAAAAGTTTGTGTTTACTTAGATCGCATTAATAAATATCTCTTATATAAAACAGCATTAATTTAAATAGAATTTTGGAATTACCGTGTAACACTCTAGCTCGAAAGTGTGACACTTAAAACCCAGGAATGATTTTTTTACTTAAAGATTTCAAGAATAATGTAAATAAATTATAGCCACTTAGAAAGAAATTCATAAATTCATAATCTTATCAAATTAAGAATCAATAAAATGCGATTTCATATAGAAAAATCACGCTATTATATGTAATCGAAATATTTTTCCGTAAAAAAGGGGGAATGAGGTAGATAGTTATAGTTAAGTTAGATGTGTGCATGACAACACCGTATGGTGTTCATGAAGTGATATGTATGACAACTGCAAATTCGAATCTTTATGAAAATCTATAAATTTACAAGTGCACACATTTTTAATAGAGATTTTAAGCTATATCCTAACACATTTTAAGTTTTGAACCATAAACTAACCATACCGAACACTTTTAAAAAGACGCATTTATTCAAACATCAAAATCGTGCATAAATAATTCTTATACTTGTTTAAATATTATGTCTAGCAAACTACACATACAATGTATTTACTCTGAATTAATAATGATTAAATTTCCGAAATAAATTTCTCGTCAAAATAGCGATTTCCACAATTTGAATGAGAACCGAAAGTAAAATTCATGGATTCTGGATTTTTTTTTTAGAATATTTCAAACAATCGACACTTCACATTATCATGTCATCAAGAACATACATGTACACGTAGTGGTCGTTTTCAAGTTTAAGTATAATTATTGATTATCACAAAAGGTCAAGATCTATTAACCTTGACATATTCAGAAAATAAGACAGTCTATAAAAATTACAATTAAGTTATTTGAATTTGAATTTGAATTAAGTTAGTCCTTTGAAACACTCCTTGCTAACCAATTTTGCAAGTTTTGGTTATTATTTAAACTACAACATAATCATCAAAACAACATATATTACCCAAAATGTTATCATGCTCAAATTTTTTGGGGGAATACCAGAGGTTGGGGGTCTTAGGGAGGGGGTGGTTTGACGCCAGAATACATGTTTAACCTGTCACATTCTTTATGTGTCTGTCTCAAGTCAGGAGTCTATTATTGAGCTGTTGTCGTGTATTACTGTTTCTCATATTTGTTTTTATTGTTCCATTACAGTTTGTTCTTGTGTTGTGTCGTTACACCACTGTCTCAGATTTAAGAGAACTGGCGCCTTCAAATATGATTTATCCCTTCCACATTATTTAAGTGCCCGTCCTAAGCCAGGAGCATGTACATGTAGTTCAGTAATTGTCGTTGGTTCAGGTCAGTCATATTTGTTTTTGGTAATTTTTTTTTTTGTTATAAATAAGGCCGTTAATTCTGTCTTTTGAATTTTTGCACATTTGTATTGACGCGGCGGGGCATTTTATAGCCAGTGACTATACGGTATATTCCAATTGTTGAAGGCCATCCGATTGCCTCTAAATGTGTACCGTTGGTTTTCCCGTTTGAATGGTTTTACACTAGTAATTTTGGGGCACTTTATAGCTTGTTGTTCGATGTGAGCCAAGGCTCCGTGTTGAAGGCCTTACATTGACCTATAATGGTTTACTTTTATAAATTGTTACTTGGATGGAGAGTTGTCTCATTGACACTCAAACCACATCTTCCTATATCTACATCTACTTCATTTGAACATTGGATAGTTGTTACGTTGGCAATATCTGCTTTCTATATTGGTATATCTGCTTTCTATATTAACTATCGGCAGTGATATCAAATGAAAATTAATTTTTAAATTGAAAGACACATAAAAGCCTTTATCTTATAAATAAATTAAAGAATTTGAACACAATGACTTGTTTATATCGGTGTAATTATGATATATGACTATTTCTTCGTTTTCCAACAAGTGTGTTATTATTTTTTAACGTCACCAGTACAAAAATTATTGCTGCTAATATTATCAATTTTAAAAATAATGGTCCGTGGTTATAAAACCACCAAATTAGTTCTCCGTCCCAGCTATGCCAGCTGCCACCGTGATAATGCTTAAAATATTTCCCTTCATACAACGCGGGACTCACAATATGTATTTCATGCTTATTTTTGTATAATCCATATTTTGCGGTGAAATATAATGGACCTGCAGATAGCAACACTGTTAGGTATGGAATTGGATGTCTTGCCTGCGCTGGTATCAAACCAGATATCACAGATTTCATAAATGGATGACCTTTCGCAGAAATAAGCACCTCTAAAGAAAATCCGTATGGTCTAACTTCCATGACCCCGACCCCTTGATGACCTTCTATACTGGACAATATCTTTCTTATCGATTGATTATTACAACCTATATCCAAATCGGAATAAACGCCGCCATAATGGTACAACAAAAAATATCTTCCCGCGTCTGTCCGTGATATAGGAAAATGATAACTATGAAAAGCATTGTAAAACCATGGATACTTCTCCTTTATGAAAGTGTCTAACATTTTATCGGTCCATAACATGTACACGAAATCGTTGTATTTGCGTTTTAATGGATATATCACCGACTGATTTGTCCAAGAGGCCTGGGCATCTTTCCACTTGTCTGGAACATTTTTAGATTTCCAAGTTTGATGTATGATTAGAGGTATTCCATTAACAGTTGTCTCTGAAAGTGGATGTACACTCAATTGTTTTGGTGCCTCTGACATTTTTACCTTCCAGTTGAATCTTAAAATCGATGATATGATTAACATAAGTAGAGTTATAGCTATACAGATGAGTATTCCAATGAAAATCTTTAGTCTTTTCAGTATTCTAGTCACGGAAGCTTTCCTCATCATATCTGAAAAAAGAAGTGAAGTCGTGAAACGATTATATAATATTATCATATACCAAAAGAAGATGCAGTATGGTTGCCAATGAGACAACGCCACAAGAGACCAAAATGACACAGAAAATAACAACTATAAGTCACCGTAACATTGGGTAACATACCGCATAACGCATTTCGATCCTAGACATGATCGTTTGTTTCTCAATGTTAATACTAACTTGTTTATAAAGTTATATTTGTTTAATTTTAAGTTATTAACAAGTATATCAACTTCATTTGAACTTTGATGGATAGTTGGCGGATAGGTAATCATGCCACATCCTCCATTTATATATCAACAGTAAACAAATTTATTTTTACCAATGGTCTCTCTCAACTCTCCATTTCTTATATTTTGAGAGAAAAAATAATTGGATTTCATACCAGATCAGTTTTACTCCAGATGTTATTCATTTGTTTATTTTATTTAGTAACATCAGAGACATATAACACATTATATACGGTCTCTGGTAACACTAGTAACAATAAACTAGTAATGAGTTAATTTAATCAATATTTGGTGGGATTTGTGTTGCATAATTTGTAGTTTTCTGTGAACTTTTGTTTAAAAAAATTAAGAAGATATTTATGTGATTGGTAATGAGCACACAAATGACAAAATGACATAAATTAACATCTATATACATTTGTATATAGGTCACCACACGGCCTTCAACAATAAGCAAACCCTTAAGCATAGTCAGCTGTTAAAGGCTCCGAAATGCCAAATGTAGAACAATTCAAATGATAAAACTAACGGTCTGGTTAATGAACAAAATAATGAACGAAAAACAAATGACATAAAGCACCAAACGACAACCACTGAATTACAGGCTCTTGACTTGTGACGGGCATATACAGAATGTGGCGGCGTTAAACATGTTAGCGAACGCCAGACCTTCTATCCCCACCTATCATGTGAAAGTGGTTTGTTTGTAAGTGAAATGTCAAAATATGTGACAAGTTTTAATCCGTTTAAATGACACTCAAAACTAAATATTAATAATAAAATGACCTAAAGTGATTTAGGTCAAACTCGTAAATCGAAAAGAATTTGCGAAAAACAACCTGATTTTCTTTTTATGCGCTTTCTTTTTCTTTTTTTAATTTAATTTATTTTATCGCAATTTCTCTCAAAAATGGTTAACCATGAATACTGTAGCAAATAATAGCGGTTTAATCGACAAAATGATGCACTTAGGATAATATTATTTACAGAAATGTAGGACGAATCTTCGGATGGGGTCTGGATGCGCAATGAAGTAAATAAACATGCAATAAGAGCTTATGTGGGTAAAATGAAATAAATCCTAGAGTTTTCCATATAATTCCATCAACTTAGTACAATTAAATCAGATTTTAACACATAAGGAAATATTAATTTTTCACTACTTGTAAATTTAGTAAAGTTTTTACCTGGTTCAAGATGTCCGCCATGTTGCTGCGAAGGATTTTTTTTCATTTGAATGTCATTTCGAACAGTTATACACTTAATTTCTATATTAAATTGTTTTATTACTTTCCGCTGTACTACTATTAAATGGTCTCCCGCAATTCGTCATTCTATATGTATGTAAAAATATTTAGATTGTACATTTAGAGCGTTAGAGCAAGGATTTGTATACACTTTGTCCATACCAAATAAGTTTTACTCCTCTGTGTGTCTATACGTTTAGTTTATACAGTAACAATAAATTAATACAAGTACTCCTCAGAGTCCTGTCCGATTATATTTATGTACAACTCGTACAACGGAAATGCTTGAATAAAACTAGTAAGTACATCTAACTTTTAATCTATATTTAGTGGGATTCGTGTTGCTTAATCTGTAGTTTTCTGTGAACTGTTATTTTGTTTAATAAAAAAAGCCAGGACCGAATAGATTGGAAAATAGAAAAAAGTAGGACAGAGATTAAAACTAATACATAAAGACAGAACAAAATTCCAATCATAGCCACCCCACCTCTTTTCCCACATGCAAATGAAATGGTAGCTCCCTAACGACTTATTTTACATACATTGTCATCCTGCCTTTATTTTGCAAAGTTGCTCATCCTGCCTTTTTTTTTTTTAACTCAAATCTCTTGTCCGGCTTTTTTCAAATTTTATCATAGCCCCTCACCCCTCCCCCCTCCTATATAAATCAAAAGGTAGCTCCCTTAATCAAATGTCAAAGTATGCAAATTTGAGTCCGTCTTTGCTTTTTTTTTTAGAATGAATGGCACTCTGCAATAAACAAAAATTAAATGACACACAAGGAGTGATATCAGACAAAAGACATAATCTATTCAATTAGAGGAGCATTAACATGATGTGTTTTGTTCAATCTTTAATAAAAGTGAAATAATTATTCGCTTTTAGTAGCCAGTTTAACTGGTTCAATTCGGTCAAAATAAGCTAAGAAACATCGCTGGTGAATTATTCAATTGCAAGTTAATAATTCAACCTAATTGAATCCGTATTCATGTGACAGCTTCAATTTAACTTGTGACCAAGCATTATTTGTAATTTTTCTGCGCTTTATATTTGTTTTTATTTTATTTTTTAATCGCTTTTGTTTTCAAATGGTTAATCATGAATGTTACGTCGAATTATTATTGCAGAAAATAAAAGCACGAGTATCGACACAGTGATGCAATAAGATTACAATAATTTTCTATTGATCATGTTTATAAAAAAATTGAAAAGTTTTTACCTGCTTCGAGATTACCGTCCGCCATATTGCCGTGTAGGATTTTGTTCATTTGAGTTTTATGACTTTTCCTTGTACTACATGTACTATACAACAATAAAGCTATAAAACTTTCTATGACTTGTAGTCGTAAATTATGAAAATTACTATAGTATAAATAATTTATTGAGCATTTGGCAGATAATTGTGACACATTCTACAAAGTCAATACACCTGTTAGTCTGCTCACTTTTGTAAGACCTGGTCCTGATGTTGATTCCCAGGTGTCCGGTTTATTACCGTGTTTGTTTTATCGTATAACTATGGATTCTTTTCACTGCTGTGAATTTGATACGATATTTCTCCACTCGAGACAGTAAACTTTTAAAACAAATAACGCGAAGCTCGCCGGACGATTTAAATATTGAACATTTTACTATTGATAGTTGAGAAATATTGTCCTGCATGAGCTTTGGTAGTAGAACTTGTTTCTCTGGTTATTAATATGTGATAAGCAGACAACTAAAACCTTTCTTTCATTAGAACTATGTGATCTTTCTATGTAATGACATCAGGCATAACATTATGGCCACATTTTTCGTGATGTATGAAGAGGAGAGCAAGACAATTTGTCGTAATAATTAAAGTTTGACCAATAAAAACAGATATCAAACAAACTAGACAAAAAAAAAAATAAAAACAAAAGACAAAAAAAAAAAATAAAAACAAAAAACAAAAAGATCAGGAAAGAGATAAATCGGTAAAGAATAAGACCCATAAGACCAATTTTGACTTTAAAATATAGTATGTTTACAAATCTGTATCCCAAGCTACCCGCGACATAATAAATTATGTCTGTCTAATTCTATGATAATCTTCATATATGCAATAACTGTTTGTCAGTAACTCAGAGTTTTGTATGTTGCTTTTAAAATATGAAACCTGCCACAAAATAGTAAATAACACTGAAAGTTGCGTTAAGCACGTATTAAACAAACAACTTTGAATCTGTTCAATCTTTTATGAAAATCATTCTATAACAATTTCTAGGCAGATTTTTGTCCATCGTTCTTTTTTTTAAAAATAATTTTACGATTTCAAAAATAAATATTTCATCCCATTTTTGTTTTATAAAACACAATAGAAACATTATTTATGTTTTAATCATTAAAAATCGAGGGGTATAACGTAAACAATGGACAGCATTACTTTGTATATGACACACTTTTTGTTATAAACACCTGCGTCTTATTGAAGCCAGACTCTAAGTCTCTGTTGGTTGTTTGTGTTGATTGCATGGTTGCTGTCTTATTGTCACGCATCTCCCATTTATTTTTCGTATATACATCTTAGATTGGTAAAATAAAGTGGAAAAAGTGTTTTAAACCAGTGTTTTGAAAAAGTTGAAGTCTGAAATTCAAATAAGATTGAGGATTTGAACCGATTTTCATATACAGTGGAGATCACTTCTAACCTCTCATTAGAACTGTCAGAATATTCTGTCATAGAACTGTTCTAACCTGTCCTAGAACAGTTCTACCTAGAACAGTTCTACCCTAGAACTGTTCTAAGTAGAACTGTCAGAATCAGTTCTAGGTAGAACTGACTAAATCAGTTCTAGGTAGAACTGTCAGGATCAGTTCTAGGTTAGAACTGTCTAAATCAGTTCTAGGTAGAACTGTCCAAATCACTTCTAACCGTAGAACTGTCAGCAGAACTGACTAAATCAGTCAGGACTGTAGAACAGTTCTAAATGACGTCACTGCAGTAAGGGCACTTTAGAATTTAGAAGAAATAAATCACTTCCAATTACTTTGCTATATATTAAATAGCAGATTTTCTATATTTTTTACTGATCAAACGACTTTTATTACGTTACATGTACAAATATCGAAGTGAATAGAAGGTTACCCAACTCATCGGAGAAATATTTTTATAAGATTGCATACGTAAACATCATTGTTTACGTTTCTTCGTTCCCCATTTTTAACAGTCTCTTCCAAAATAAAACTGCATTTAATTCATGGAATTTTAATCGTAATTTACCTTGTTTGCCTTGAATTTACATTCATTTAAGATTCTGTTTTGACAAATGTTCAAACGAAAATTGTACAGTGGATGAATTATGAAATATTAATGAAAAAAGTGTTGTACAACGTAAAAAAACTATATATACATTTGCACCATCTCGTCAATTTAGCCAGACTTATCCATAACGATTATAAATGATATCTGGGAGTCTGCAACTCAGAAAAATATACTGGATCTGAACATGAATGAAACATTTGCCCCTGGACGTTCGGCTACAAACAAAATCATGCATTTTTCTCTGCCTTCTTCAAATGATATTAATAGTATACTATTCCAAGAAGAGAACTCCCCATACATGTACTTTTTATTTTATTTTTAAAATAAAGTATATGAATCAGTCATGTGAGTGTTGGATGATGCCATTAAATAGATTTGTTTAAAAAAAAAAAACCATCACAAACTACTGACTTAAACATGTTAAAAAGTCACTTTAGCATGTTTAATGACGGTTCATTATTATGGACACACAGAGGAAATAACGGCGCGCTAAATTCTTAGATATGGTATAAATACACCTTGTCGCTATTTGTCTGCCATTACTGGATATCACACAGGTTCCCGTATAATGTTGACGTAATAAAACAAAATATCTGACGCCACAATGGAAAAGTCATTGTTGTATGCTTCGAAAGTTCAAGAGGCCGGGTTAGCCAGGATTAGCGATAAGGTGTATTGTGTTTCAAAGTTGGTGTCATTTTTATCATATGATCCGTCCTCACATAGAAATAATATTGGTTTACCATGCTTACAATGAGGCCATATATTACATGTATATTTACATGATAAAGTGTATAAAAATTCAATATTTTGAATAAAAAGAGGACCTGCTGATATTCTAAATTGATGTGGAATTTTTTTTGTAGCCAATGTGTTCCAATATTCATTGATATTGCTGTCATTTGAATTATACAATCCATCGTAATATGTATTACTATAAGTGATTTAGTATGCGGCTATATATATCATGATTTACATAACAAAGTGTAATTATGGTCAGTTTTGGTTGATGCTGTCACATATGGTCAGTTTTGGTTGATGCTTTCAAATATGGTTAGTTTTAGTTGATGCGGACAAATAATTTTGTTATATTCATGAGTCAGTCTGAGATATCGAAACTACTGAAATTAGTTTACGATTCAAAATTTTGATGAAAAAGAGGACATGCTGGCACTATAAACTGATGTGAGCATAGTTTTATTTTCCAATATTGCTTTCATTTATATTAAACAATCCATCCTGATATAAAAATATACGTGATTTACTTTGCGGCTATTAAGATTGACATCATGTACATAATAAAGTGCAAATATGGTCAGTTTTGGTTGATGCGGACAAATTATTTTGTTATACCAGTCAGTCTGAGGTATGAAAACTACTGATATTTGTTTATGATGCAATATTTTGAATAAAAAGAGGACATGCTGGCATTCTAAATTGATGCAAATGAAATTAGGTAGCATTGTGTTCCAATATTTCTATCATTTGTATTTTCATGATTTTACAATCCATCCTTACATAAAAATATTAAAGATTTACTATGCGACTATAAGAGTTACATAAAAAAGAGCAAATATGGTCAGTTTTGGTTGATGCGGTCAAATATGGTCAGTTTTGGTTGATGCTGTCAAATATGGTCAGTTTTGGTTGATGCTGTCAAATATGGTCAGTTTTGATTGATGCAGACAAATAATTTTGTTACATGATTACATGTTACTGTCAGTGTGAGGTATAAAAACTACTGATATTTGTTTCTGATGCGATATTTTGAATAAAAATAGGAAATGCTGGCACTCTCAATTGATGCGAGAAAAAAAATTGTGGTCATTGATTTCCAATATTGTAGTTATTTATATACTACAGTCCCTCTTGACCTAAAATTATATCTGAACTACTGTGCAGCTATTTAGATTTACATTAAAAAAAAAGCAAATATGGTAAGTTTTGGTTGATGCGGTCAAAAGATTTTATTATACGACTCAGTCTGAAGTATGAAAACTACTGATATTTGTTTATGATTCAATATTTTGAATAAAAAGAGGACATGCTCATTGGCAGATCAAGGGGGGGGGAGGGGGTTCAGGAGTTGGAACCCCCTTTTTGACGATCAATGCATTTGAATGGGAACATATAGTTGGAACCCCCCCTTTTTAAAATGGCTGGATCTGCCCCTCCATGCTGGCACTATAAATTGATGCGAACAAAATTGGTTTCCAATATTGCTGTAACTTGTATAGTACAGTCCCTCTTGACATAAAATTAAAACTGAAGTACTGTGCAGCTATATAGATTTGCAGAAAGAAAGAGCAAATAATGTCAGTTTAGATTGATGTGGTCAAAAGATTTTTGTTCAACAGGTCCGTCCGAGGTATGAAAACTACTCGTAAACAGATATTACATTTGGTTAATGAGGTCAGATAATTTTGTTATGTGATAACCAGCCATCCTGACTCCCAGAATAACAAATGTAAAACAATTCAAATAATACCCCCCCCCTCATAATACTAATTAACGGCCTAATTTATGTACAAAAAATGAAAGAAAAACAAATATTTTATGTTACACATCAACAAAAGAAAATCACTGAATTACGGGCTCCTGACTTGGAACAGGCACATACATGCAGAATACGGCGGGGTTAAACATGATCTCTTGCCGATTATAAATCTGAAATAAAACCGGCAAAATAGCAAAACTCTATATAATATTAATCGCTATTTTGCCGAAGCCTTTATATTAAGACAAATATTTCTTGAAACTTATAAATCAATTCTAGCCGTAGAATTTATAAATCAATTTTAGCCGTAGAATTTATAAATTAATTCTGGCCGTAGAATTTATAAATCAATTCTAGCCGTAGAATTTGAAATCAATTCTAACCGTAGAACTGTTCTAGAAGTAGAACTGACCAAAAATTTGGTCATTTCTAGCTAGAACTGTCTAAAACTGTTCTAGGGTAGAACTGTCAGGACCAGTTCTAGCTAGAACTGTCCAAATCAGTTCTAGGTAGAACTGACCAAATCAGTTCTAGCTAGAACAGTTCTGACCTAGAACTGACTAAAAGGTGTCAGGCTGACAGTTCTACATACTGTTCTAGAACAGTTCTCCTGACAGATTCTGACAGAATTTATGAGAGGTTAGAACTGATCTCCACTGTATGTGCGATACAGAGTTTTTCATAGATGTGGTATGAGTTCTTTTGAGACAACTCTCCATATTCAAGTCAGAATTAATAAAAGTAAACCATTATAGGTCAAAGTATGGCCTTCATCACGAAGCCACTGAGACTCCCGACGAACAGCAAGATATAAAGGGGCCCCAAAATGACTAATGTAAAACCACTCAAACGGGAAAACAAACGGTCTAATCTATATAAAAAAAAAAACAAACGGTCTAATCTATATAAAAAACGAGAAACCAGAAACACATATGAACCACACCAACAAACGACAACTAATGAACATCAGACCAGTCTAGATAAAAAAAAAAGGATTTTGACAGTTAATGGCCGAAACGCTCACTATGCCTTACCTTCAAACACATCATAATAACTCCTCGTTGGTAACATCATACTATTTTCCATTTAAAAATTATATAGTTTAACGTTGTTAACATTCTCTGAACAAACATAATGTGTGCTGTCCAATGTTATACTGCAAATGGATTTTTATTAATGTTTAACACGAAGACTAATAATATGTTTAAATATTTATAACTGTTTGAATTTGCCATTTAAAAGAGACACCTTATCCTATTTAATTGGGCATGATATAATGCAGAACGTTCTGCCAAACATCGTCTGTAATTTTTAAGGACAAGACTCCATCATATATACATTGTATGTATATTTTGCACAACTGAAAAAGGGGGAGGGGTTTCAATTGAAGTCTTACATTTGTAGTTTCCTTTGCTTATATTTTACTAATTGCACACAACAAAATCTTTAAGACGTTGATTTTATGCTGTGACAATTGCAGTTTCAATTAATAAAATCAAGTAACACATGTTTACAAGAATTAAACTTACCTTACAAATTCTCTATATTTTGTCCTCAAATTTACGAAATTAATAAACAATGTCAACAAACGTGTTTCGCCATGAATAACTACATGTAATTATTATTTTATTGGCATGAGTGAACACATTACTATTTTGCAAACAATGGGTATTTAAAAATAGTTGGGTCGATTTAAATCTAAAACCCGGACATTTTTGAATTTACTTTACCCATAAAATACATACTATACTAGAGGATTAAACTAATTTTGACACAATGTACGCGTAATTTTATTTAATAGTGTGTATTATAACATGTATATTGTATTTCGGATCCATACGTATCTACCCTCAGATTATGTACCAGTTTTTCTGATCACGGTGATATATTAATTAGTTAATCGGTACATTGACAACAATACAGTACAAGTAATAGCTTTCATAAAAAACTTGCCGGTTTTTTTTTTTTGGTATTTTATTTAGGTTACACATAAAATTGTATACTTTTTGCTTTGTAGTTTCATCTATTCAGAATACTGCTCTGCCTATAAGTTGCAATGGGGGGATAATGAAGTAGAATATAGGAAAGGCCAATATATTATTTTTAGCATACACAGACAATTGTGTACTTTTTGCTTTGTAGTTTCATCAATTCAGAATATTGCTCTGTCTATAAACTGCAATGGGATGATAATGAAGTGGAATAGAGGAAAGGCCAATATATTATTTTAAGGATAAAACATTTTCTTTTTGAGTGTTGCCTTTTTAACCAATGGAAAGAGCTTTAAAAGTTCTTATACATATCACCTAAGTTTTTCCTTATTAAGTTTTTTTTATTTCTGATTTAGGTTAGGGATGGGTTGGATGCCTGCAAAAATGGTTAACCGGTCCGCACGGTTTCATCCAGTCAGATAAGTCATAAGTAAGGTAAGTGTATGCCTTTTGTTGGTCTGCTGGCTACTTTAACTGAGCAAAATGTCTGCATATATCCAACATTGTATTGTTATGAATCACAGTTTATGACCAAACTCAGTAAAGAAATTTAATTGATGAACTCAACCACACTTACCGTTATCTTGATATTTTTTCGTTAAATAATCAAGAATTTTCTAAATATACTGCCGAAATTTACCAAAAAGGAACTTATGTTAAATAAATCAAATTAAAACGGTATTACTGTCCATTCCTAGATTTGGACATTTCGGTTTTACACGGGAGACTCGTAACTTAGATTTACGACAAATGGGACGATTTTTCATTCTCTATTGTTTATTTTCCCTTTTTGGACGGTGATGTTCCGTTGGCACCATCTTACTGTTTTTATATTTCACATCTCGTGTGCTGTGCCCGTGTCTGTTGTGACGTAAATCATTACGCCAGGGATTTCGTTACCGCAAATTACTTAAAACGTGAAAAGGTTACTAAATCATTCAATAGATATAAAGATTTGGTTTTGAAGTTTGGTTGTACCTGTAGTAAACTTATTTCAAACGGGATAGCACATCTTCATTTTCACGGATATATAGTTTTTCGTGCCCGGAAATTTAGAAATAAACTCATCATAGATACCAGGACTAAATTTTGTATATACGCCAGACGCGCGTTTCGTCTACAAAAGACTCAACAGTGACGCTCGAATCCAAAGAAGTTAAAAAGGCCAAATAAAGTATGAAGTCGAAGAGCATTGAGGACCAAAATTCCTAAAAGTTTTGCCAAATCCAGCTAAGGTAATCTATGCCTGAGGTAGAAAAGCCTTAGTATTTCAAAAAAATTAGAAACGATCATGGTAAACGTATCGATCCTATAAATAAACTTACACTAAAAGGCTACCAATTTAACACTGTAATTAGATCATTGAATATTGTTTTTACTGGTATTAATATTGATTTTGTTATCAGTAAATTAAAAGCAAACTAATATTATTGTTAGATAATGTGCACATTCATGAGTCTACAATCTGTCGATACATTTATATTTGCATTGCACAAGGTCATGTTTATCTGACTATATATGCCGTCTTTACACTAAATCCAATGGATTTGTATTGATTAATAATTTAGTCTTAAAAGCTTGATTTTTTTATTAGTTGTTAGTAGCTTTGAACAAGATGCCAGTACTCTGAGATCTGTATTTCCCGTTTTTGTTGTTGTTGGGATAAACAAGTACCCAGCGACGCCCACTGTGTGTTTTTGTAAGATGTATATCTATTTGTATCCATCTGATGAGTTAATAGATATAAGAAGATGTGGCAATGAGACAACTCTCCATTCTAGTTACAATTTGTAAAAGTCAACCATTGAAGGTCAAAGTACGGTCTTCAACACGGAGTCTGACTCACATCGAACAGCAAGCTTTAAAGGGCCCCAAAATGACTAGTGTTAACGCATTCAAACGGGAAAACCAACGGTATCATCTAAACGAGAATCGCTTTCGAATCACATCAGCAAACGACACCTACTGAACATATCAGATTCCTGACTTAGGACAGGTGCAAACACATACAGCGAGATTAAACGTTTTAATAGGTACCAACCTTCACTCTTATCTGACACAATAGTGTAACATCGCAACAATAAAATATCAATTGAAATGGCTCAACTTAGTCAAAAGACATATTAACACAAGTGAACATACACTGAACGAATATATTTGATCTATGATGGAATGTAATAAAATACATAATCAATAAAATAAGGGGGAATAAATAAAGCCGCCATAAAAAATGATATACACAGGTAAATGAAAACAATATTGTGGTAACTTACAGGTATAGTTAAAATGGAGAATGGAAATGTTTTTTTATGAAATAAATAATTGTATGTTCATAGTACGAAGAAGTGAAAATTTATAGTAATACAAAACACTTTATCAAAGCTTGTATATAGACGAGATAAAACCCTGAATAAGTAACATCAAATAACAAAAAAGCATTACAAATTGTATAATCAGGTCAAATTACCAAGAAAGTATTATTTGAGAGTACTCGCAGTTACTGACAGCTAGTTTAAAGCCAAACCAATTGATTATAACAAAAATAATGCATCAGACTAAAATTAACTAAAACACATCCCAAGGATTTAGTATTTTAAGTCATGGACTATAGGGAATCGTCGCTTTTGTCGTATATCTTAGTATGTAGTTTCCTCTTTAGAAATTGAAAGGTCTAAATCTAGAAAAAGATAATTACTGCTGTTTATGTTAAGATTTAGTTAAAGTAAGTTCATTTAGTTAAATTTCGGCAGTATATAAAAAGAACTCTGGATTATTTAACGACAAATTATCAAAATAACAGTATATGTGTTGTTGAATGTATCAACCAAATGTTACAATGACGTGTCTTTACTGAGTTTGGTCATAAACTGAGATTCATAGCAATACAGATTAAATCTGCTATTAAAGAGGCACAGTAAGTCCCAATAGATCGGAACTCTTTTCAACTGATTTTTATAATTCGTTCTAAGTTGTACTGTTTCACCACTGTACCGAGTTTGGGAGTAGGTTTGGATCCCGCTAGCATGTTTAACTCGGCCAAATTCTGTATGTGTGTGCCTGTCCCAAGTCAGGAGCCTGTAATTCAATGGTTGACGTTTGTTGATGTGTTACATATTTGTTTTTGTTCATTTGTATGCCCACCTACGTTAGTAGAGGGGCATTATGCTTTCTGGTATGTGCGTTCTTTCGTCCGTCCGTCTGTCCCGCTTCACGTTGAAGTTTTTGGTCAAGGAAGTTTTTGATGAAGTTGAAGTACAATCAACTTGAAAACTTAGTACACATATTAACTATGATATGATCTTTGTAATTTAAATGTTAATTCAGATTTTTCACCCCAATTTCATATTGCGAGTGGGACATTCGTTTACCAAGGACACATTCTTGTTTGTAAATAAATGAGGCCGTTAGTTTTCTCGTTTGAATTGTTTTACATTTGTCGTTTCGGGGCGTTTTACAGCTGACTTTGCGGTATTGGTTTTGATCATTGTTCAAGGCCGTACGGTGACCTATAGTTGCTAATTTCTGTGTCGTTTGGTCGCTTGCGGAAAGTTTTCTCATTTGTGATCATACCGCATCTTCTTTTTAATATTTACTCTTTTTAGCTGCAGTCCATATAATTGGACCGATTAATTGACAAACTGTTAAAATTTGTCTTGTTCTGAAAATGTTTCAAATTTTTGCCACTGAAAATCAATCACAAATGCTTTGCACTACGTGTACCACAAAGGATAGTTTTTGGTTTTAATTTTATTATTAGGTATTAATTTGGCGTATGCTTATTGATTAAACTAAGTTCTTAATGATTTTGCTTGTACATTTGTCAAGATTTTACGAAACCAGTGAGAGCTTCTTGTGCCACAGTATGTACTTTAATATTGCTTGTCAAAATGCAAATTTACTGCTTCGTCACAATTATAATCTGAAAATAGCACGACTGACATTATACAATCATCATATGCCAAAAGGCTGTTGTCTGCTCTATGGTCGGGTTGTTGTCACCTTGACACATTCCCAATTTCAATTCTTAATTTTAAACATCAACAGGATTTAAAAGTGTTTATAACTGTAAAGCAATACGTCTTAATTAAATCTATTGGAAGTAAACTGATTGGTATTTTGTCTGTTTTTATATATTCATTTGTAAAGTTTCAAGATTTTTTAGTTTTCATGATAGACTGGTTCAATACGTGTCTGGCCATAACTAGGAGCCTGTAATTCGATTGGTTCATTATATTTATATTTTGTCGAGTATCTTAGCATTAATCAGGCAGCTGGTGACCATGTTTTTTGATTGTTTGAATTATTTCACATTTTGTAAAGTCGGAGCATTCTAAAGCTGCCTATACGATGGGGTTTTGTCCAATGTTAGAGGCCACAATGCACTATATTGGCTTACATATACACCAATTGGACTCATTGACAACTATACCACATATCCTTATTATTTTCTTTTGAAATAGCTTTTTTCAACTCCGTTTACTCCTAAATTTTAATTTGTATGTTGTCGTTTTCTTTATTTTTCTACATTTTTATGCTTCGGGCCGATCTTATTAATTAATAAACCCCATTCAAACTTAATTTCAATTTTTCTTTTTTTATGATGTGTTGTTACATCACAGTTTTAGGTCTGTTAAGGGGATTGTTGAGAACTCACAAGTTGTAAAGTTTACACTTTATGTTCTGTATGTGTCCGTCGTCCAAAGTCAGTAGCATGAAATTAAGTGGTGGACTTTGGGTCTATTATTTTATCATACACCAGGATTTCTACAACTTGCTATATACGGTATGGGTTTTTATCATTGTTTTTAAGATTATAAAGTGCCCTATACTATAGTTGTGTACATCGACGTCGTTTGGTGTCTTATTTAAAATTAGCAAACATACAAAATCTATAACTTTTAGTATGCATGCATGTATGATGGTGAGGTACAATTCGTGTTCCTGTTCCGGATGATCGACTTTCCTACAAATCATACCTCTTTGATTTATAAAAAATACATGAAAATAAGTCTTGTATGGCAATATTTATCTTTTAGCCTGAAGTTTATTTTTTCCCTTTTTTTATTTGCATTTAATCCAGACTTAGAGATCGCACGACTGGCACCTTACACAAGGCTAATTTGACTGCTGCTTCAGAAAATACAATATAAGAAAGTTGAATAATAAAAATACCGAACTTTGATGAAAATTCAAAATGAAAGTCCAATATACAAATTGCAAAATCAAAAGGTCAAACGAATAGCAAACAGCTGTCATATTCCTGACTTGGTGCGGTATTTTCTTATGATGTAGACAATGGTGGATGAAACTTGGTTATACACTCTCACTTGTCACAATGACCACAATGTATGAACAATACAAACATACATACTATTTAAACAAGTGTACAGAAGTCAACATTGTGTTTTAATCTTAATCACTATAGTGGAGCGGCGAAAGTTTTTAAATTACCTAAATTAATAATAATAATAATCTTTATTTGTCATATAAGTAACATTATACTTGTGACATAAACAAAAGTAACAACAACAATAAAATAACTGAGTTGAACACACACATATCTATATATATACAAGTAAAACTAACTAACTTAAAGAGTCCCCTGTCCTCAGCTCTAAAGACCGTTTTATAAAGGAACCTGTTTTTTTCACTTGGTTTATATTAGAAGGATTTAGTAGGACTACTAGTTTTTCAATATCGGATAGATTTGGAAACATAGGATTATCTATTGTCATGTCATTAAAAAGTTTTATAAGTAAAACATTATTAATTTGACAGTGGAGGAGAAATTAATGAAATACCTCATGGAATTTTAAGGTCTTAAATTGTCTATCGATTATTCAGCTTTAGAAAAATGTTTGTCGTAAATATCAAATGCGGCACAAATGACGTTAAAAATAGCCTTAACTGACGTTACCCTATTTGCATCGAATACCAACTACTGATTCGGTAGACACATTTCATAACAAACCCGTTCTAAAAAATAATTTGTGAACGAAATTGGTAAATACAGTTCTTCTTGAACTTCATACAATATAAGGGCATTTCCAAATAGTTCTACATGTAAAGCACACTATTTCTGAAAACAGCCGAAAATAACACTGAAAAATCATCGTTGTTCACCTAGCATTATTTGCACGTGCAGTATATGTGTATTTTAAAGGAACAACTGTAAAGCTGCCCTTTAATACTTTATTTGACCCGATTTACTTTTTGAAGTTAATTCCTAATAAGATAGATATTTGGCCAAATATCTGCTTTTTATCCAGATTTCAAGTCCGAATATTTGTCACAGATTTACCGTCATTGTTGTGGTTTCTAGTTATTATAGTCACATTCATGATCAGCGATTTACCGAAGGTCATTCGTAGTCATTTTCAAGCATATTTTTTGTTTATTTTATAATTTCCGAAGCCTTGTGATTAATTTATGTTGTTTGGTGTTGTTGTTTATTCGTTTTTTTTTTTTAAATTTAACTGGGAAAGTGAATATCACTGTAGGGTTTGTTTGGTTTTCAGGTGTGTTTGATTTGTTTTTTTTATTCAAACAAATGGACAACTTAACAGTCTGTTAAAAATGGTCCCGCCAGATGCCCAAAAAAAAGAAGAGTGGTTGTTGATGCTGACAAATGTATTATCTGCGTTTCTGTTGTTGAAGAAATTTTAATAACACCAACAGAATATGGAAGAAAAAGTGTGATAAATGCTGCAACAAAGAGACGTGATTATTTGTCCAGTTATTTGAATGAATTATGCAATGAAACAGCAAGTGAACTACCCGTATTTAGGTATCATAGGTAGTGTTATAAAAGCTACACAAGTAAGCAGAATTAAAAATCAGTATCATGTTCTTTAGCTGAAAAGGAAACACCAGATATAAATTCCGATGTAACTTATTCTTTGGTGCCTGAAAATATTGATCACAATACATCAAAGTGTATTTTTTGCAAACAAATGTCTCATAAAAGGGCGAAAACTTTACATACAATTTCATCCGTAGAAAGGTTAGTCAATCTTAAAAATGCTGCTGTTAGAGCATGCGACGCTGAAATGATTCATCGAATAGAGCAAGATTTGCTCGATAATGCAGTGTATCACGCAGCATGTCTGACCACATACTTGGCATATAAACCAAACTCCACCGATAAATCTGTGTATGATTTGGCATTTGAAAGAGTAATTGAAATGAAAGACAGAGACCTTATTTGTGACAAAAAGTCTCTGGTATTGTCATTACTTTTGACAATGTACCAGTCTTTTTTACCTGATAAAGTAAGTAAGACATACTGTAATTCCTCTAAACTTAAGGCTCAACTTGAGAAGCACTAGGGGGATGCCATTGTATATTTTGCTCAACAAAGACAAGGTAAATCTAGCATTGTATTTGCTAGCGATATTTCCATTGACGTCGCTGTTAAAGCAGCAAATAACATGTAAGCAGAATTACAAATGCTTGAGATAAAAGCCTACGTAAGTACATGTAGCTCCATCAAAACCAATGAACAAACCTATATGCATGTACTTTATGAAGCAGCCTCAATATTAATTTGGGACCCCGATTGTATTGTATTTTTGCAAAACCGATCAGTGAAATATGTCGGCGACACAACTTTAGCTATCATGGGTATGCTGATGACACGCAAGTCTACCTAGTTAACAAAACAACCGATAATTGGGACAACATATCTTCCCGTCTAGAGACTTGTTTAGCTGACATTAGTAAATGGATGTGCTTAAACATGCTGAAACTGAACCATGACAACGGAACCGATCTTATTTTCACCAAAAAATCGTGTAAAGAAATTTTCGAATTGTCATCTGTTATTTGATGGATCAATAGTAAGCAATGCTTCTGTGGTAAAAAATCTTGGTGTTTATTTTGATAGAAGATTAAGCACGGAAAAGCAGGTCAATGGCATCACGAAGTCGTGCTTCTTCCAAATAAGGAACATTGGTAGAATTCGGCAATATATCACTGAGGATGCCTGTAAAACTTTAGTCTGCTCGTCACGTCACGTCTAGACTACGGTAACGCTCTGCTTTATGGAGTAAATACCAGCTTAGTCAATAAGTTACAGCTAGTACAGAATACGGCAGCCAGGCTCGTTACACGTACCAAGAAACATGATCATATAACACCAGTTCTTGTGTCTATTCATTGGATCCCGGTGCAGTACCGAATACAATATAACTTCTTTTGTATACTTTCAAAATCCTGCATGGCCTAGCGCCCGTCTATCTTGAGGAACTCATTAGTGCCTATCTACGAAAGCCGAGAAGGGTCATTCAAAATTCAAAATTCAAAATTCAAAATTCATAATTCAAAACTCAAAAATTCTCACATCAAAAATTCCGATTCCGATTCCCGCCGTTTCTTTGTCACGTGGTCTCTGCGCCTCAACTTATCTCGTTGAAAGATGGCTGCTGGTTTAGATAGAAGTATTTATTATAATGTTAGGAAATATATACTAATTAATTTAGTAATTGAAATAATGAATAATAATTGAAAAGGCTAAAAAAAATTAGCTAACAATTTTGTTGCAATTACAAAAAAAAAAAAAAAAAAAATAGGATAAATAGGACTCTTTGAAAAACAGTTTCCACTCAACAACTAATTTTAGATAATAGAAACAGGAGCATTTTTGGCAAAATATAAATAACCAATACTTTTTCAATATTGGAATATTTTAATGTTTTGTAAAATATTTACCTGTACAGTAGTTCATTTGCTTTATAACTGTTCGTTTGTGCACAGAGAAAATAAATGACACAAGGCTTATATAGTTTTATCATCTGCAGTTAAAGTTAAACTGCCAGATTAATTAAGACCAGTAACGATGTCTTGGGGTGTAGGGTAATAAAAATTAGTTATTCCTATTTGTTTTGTCTAGAGATAAAGTAATTAAACTCTATGACAAAGGTCAGTTGGTCAAGATACTAGAAGCTGTGGTACTGTCACGACTGTAAGGATTTTCCTTGAATGTTTAAATCAGTAAAGATACTGAAGGACTTGGTTTTTAAAGTTATATGTTTAAACTTTGTAGCTAGCTTTGTCAATATATCTAAAGTAATTAGATGGTATGAGTGCCAGTGAGACAACTCTCCATCCAAATAACAGTTTATAAAAGTAAACCATTATAGGTCAAGGTACGGCCTTCAACACGGAGCCTTGGCTCACACCGACCAACAAGCTATAAAGGGCCCAAGAATTACTAGTGTAAAACCATTTAAACGGGAAAACCAACGGTATAATCTATATAAAAAACGAGAAACGAGAAACACGTATAAATTACATAAAAAAACGACAACTAATGTACAGACAGGACAGGTGCAAACAATTTACATTAATGTACATTTGTGAATATACTTGTAAATAGATAACGTATTATTTAGTTCACGGGAATTACCATAGGATACATTGTCGTATAGTCGTGCTATAGTATGGTTATGTCCGTCCGTCTGTGTCGATGTCGTTCCTCCACTCGGTCACGTTACAATATTGAATCTATTTCTTCTATGCAATGGAAAAGTTTTATCTCGGTTTCAATAAGTTATTGCAAGGTCATTTCTCATGAAATCTCCTTTCTGTTACAACATTTCTTTCCTATAAATTTGTGCTTGTCATACAGGAACTATTTCTTATTAGATTTTGTTTCAAATTGATTCACCTTTCGAGCATGTTTGTTGCCGACGCAATAAAATTAAAATTGTGGACCTGGCATAGAGTTCAATGTTGATTGCGTTTAGTTTAAGAACAATTTGCTCATGTGAATCTAATCAAATAAATCATTTTAGCTCACTTGACCTCAAATGTCAAGTTCAAGTGAGCTTTTCTCATCATTTGGATCTGTCGTCGTCGTCTGTTAACTTTTACAAAAATCTTCTCCTATGAAACTACTGGGCCAATTAAAAACAAACTTGGTCACAATAATCATTGGGGTATCTACTTTAAAAATGTGTCCGACGACCCTGCCTGCCAATCAAACTTGCCACAACTGCTCAGGGTTCGACATCTATGGTCGTATCAGCCTGCGCTTAGCGAAGCATTTTATTATATATGCGTAACAGCGTACGCCCAAACATGTCTAGCTTGCGGATCATTTAATTTGAAAATGAAAAATCCTTAGAAAGATATGAAAGTTGCTTACTTAAAGTCCAGTGGCAAATGTTTCATGTTATATTCTGGGAAAACGAATTAACCATTAATACAATGTGAAGGTTTCTATAACTCGGGCTTTTAGATTTTCACTACGTCCGGATTTCTCGTAAAGTGCCTGATGTCTTAAATAGAATGAGACTAAATGACTGGCAGGATATAAAGTAAAATAAAGGATATGGAATATAAATCCGCAACACAAAATCAGTTTATGCACAGCAAAAACGAACAAATATGTGCGTCATGAGCGCATGTATACGCCCGACGCTTTCTCAAATAAAAAACTACCCAATGTCATATCAGAATTATTATTTTTAAAACTAAATGGGGGTTATTTCAACAGATACATTTTTGTACAAACGAGTCTCCAAAGTGTCATGAAAACTGCTCAAAGCTTTTTGAGTTATTATTAGAAAATTGGAAAAGTCTCCTTTTTTTGATAAATAAAACCACATAACGGAATAGCATACTAGACGGTGCTGATTCCACTCTGATGCAATATTGTTGAGCCCCTTTCTTAACAAACGTGTGAAACAGAAGCATGAACAATCGCAATGCAATGGATCCGGTTCATCATATTTACAAGAATATCGTAAATCTTTGAAAATTGCCATCCACCAATCGTTAACTGTTTTCTAAGAATACTCCACCAGAACTCAATTCTTTGATTATGACAACTTTTGCCAAAAATAAAGCTTTTTTGGCCATTTAAACAATTGTTATCGCTAAAACGAAAATAAGTTTATAGGAAGCTGACAACTTGATTCTCTTTCACAAGATCGTCTCTTATAATTTTTTGTGTTACTTTAAATCTCCGAAGGCAGTTGGGATAGTACGAAGCTATGATATAGGGATTTTTGTTTGAAGACCCTTCTTCCAACCATAAGGTACGTCGAGAGAACCCATCAATACAATCGTGAATAGCAAAGCCGTGTCGCTTTAACTTGTAATTGCCGTCGATATGTCACATAAAGTTAGGACCAGAGTTTTTTAACCGATGCAATGCTGAGTAAATTGCATGACCAACTGAAAGTGCGTTTGCTATTTCCAGATTTGTGTAGCCTCTATCAAAATACGCTTTCACAAGTTCCTCTCTCGAGTAAATCGTATCGTCCTAAAGGGGATGTATATCTAAAAGACTGCATTCACGTTTAAGAACAGTACACAGAAGAAGAAAATCTGAAATATATATATATAAATATGAAAGGGGGGGGGGGGGGGTAGGAGGGGTCCTGATCCCGAAATCCTGGGCGTAAAAATATGAAATCCCGAGGTCCCGAATTTAAAAAAATTTAAATCCCGAATTTAAAGAACTTTAAATCCCAAATTTAAATATATATATATATATATGTAAAGTCTCTGAATGATTGTATAATAAAAACTATAACACAAATTCCCATATGTTTCGGCCATTACGGCCTTCTTCATTGGAATAAATTACAACATTCTATTTATCATGAATGTTGTAATTTATTCCAATGAAGAAGGCCGTAATGGCCGAAACGTATGGGAATTTGTGTTATAGTTTTTATATATACAAGTCTAAATAACGTTTAAACCTAGTATGATTGCGTTGGATAAGCATTTTTTGTAAACGTGTGCATGTAAAACAAATTTCTTTGTAGAAGGGGTCTAAATACAGCACAACCAACATTGATTTCATACATCATATAGTACATGATTTCGAATACAAAAAACATAATTCTAAACGTTTTTAAGTATTAAAGAAATCTTATATCAGGGATTGCATAATATAATTAAAGTTGACCGACCCTCTTAGACAGCTACTTTTGCACGTTTTTCAATAAATCAATCTCCAAAGTATAATATTTTAAAGTTTATATGGGACAAACAAAAGGGGATATGTCGTTTAACCTGCATTGATCGAGTGATGGTACTTGACCCGAACGGCGTATGATTTCGTGTTAATGGGTCAACTGACCGTGCAGATTAAATGATATACATGTACCGTAAACCGATTGAGTTGGCCAATCAGTGGAACAAGTGCATGTTTTAATGCATGACGCCACCAATTTACACGAACGTATTGAAAATATTAAGACGAAATTCAACACAGAGCTCCTAGAAAAGATAGGGGAAATAATGGGGGATATGCCTTTCAGTAGTTAAATGTTGCAGGGTTAAGTTGAATTCCTCTTTAGCTTTCGGTACAAATCCATGTTCTAATACCAATAGAATATGGGCTGCTCGTGATTGACTTCACAATTGAAATTGCAACGTCAGATGAATCTTGAACAACGCCAGAGATCAAAATGAACATTTTTGTTGGTGTTGTTCGCTTGGAAATTAAATAAAAACATTCCAAAAGTAATTTTAAATTTTTCTATTCTTTTTTAAATTGACAAACTGTTGATTTTCTACAACGTCTTTGGTTCATCAAATCAAAATGGCGACATTTTGAGCATCTGCTATATGTCCGCTTCCAAGTACAAAAGTTCAAAATATTCCTATTAGAATCTAAATAATTCTATCATGCCATGCTCTATCCTCATTTTTGGTATCATCGGTATAAGGACATCATTCGTAAATATAGCTCAACATGCAGACTTCTTATACGTTCAGGTATTTCACATCCAATTTTTTATGGAAATATTCTTTATAAAGCACAAAAATGTCAGTATTCACCTCAGAAGCTAACACAACCTTTAAATGGACTTATTAAAAAGGGATATAGTTACGATACTGTTGTCAGGTCATAAAAGTTCGCATATTTTGGCGTTAATATTGATTCACTTATAGGGTCTTTGCATCGGAACTAAACACATTTATTTAAAAAAAAAAAAAAAACAAAAAAAAAAACAGATTTGTTAAGGGGCCAGCTGAAGGACGCCTCCGGGTGCGGGAATTTCTCGCTGCATTGAAGACCTGTTGGTGACCTTCTGCTGTTGTTTGTTATTTGCCTATAGTCGGGTTGTTGTCTCTTTGACACATTCTCAATTTCCATTCCCAATTTGATTATATTTGTAAACATTTTATACCACGCTAACGCTCGGTATTGGGATATTAACAAATATAATGCCTTCCCATGTTAAAATGAGCATAGAGCATGGCATGATAGAATTATTTCTGAATTATTTACTTTTCTTAATTGAGGGTTTCTACTAAACATGCATGTTCTACCCACACTTTGTACTTGAATGTCTGTATAAGTTTGACAGCGACTGAATAATGAATAAAAATGTAAAAAAGAGTCATACTGCAAGTAATTATCTTCTGTTTTTTTTCCATATCCTTTAAAATTTTCGAGAATAAGTAGGAAATGCGTTTACCGTTAAAATATTAATAATTTAGCGAAGATCGTGTTGATTTCCACTCAGTTACAGAATATTTATCGCAGATTAAAAAAATATTAAGGTTTACTTTAGTATCCAATATGCCGCTCATTTTTTAACATAACAAAAACTGACAGAGACGGATTAAGGAAAAGGGTGCCACCCCCTTTTTTTGTGGGAAAAACTTTGTTGATTATAAAGTGAATCAATGAAGCATGACTAAATTATTATAGTAGATGACCATCATGTGAGCTCATTATGTGAAGACATTTAGAAAAAAGTCCTTATAACTCTTCGTTATATGGAATGACAGAATGACGGAATGAAGGGCAAGTGTAAAACTATATTGCCCCGACCTAAGTTGACGGGGGCCCCGGACTATAGAAATATTTGCCTACATGTATTAGACATAGTCTTTTTATATTTGAGTGACGTCATTCACGAAGCTATGCAACGACACAATCTGATTTACATAGCGGAAATAAAAATACTAATAAGGTTGCTCCCATGACGCCATTTTGCATATTCTGATCATACCGGAAACAAGTGTTATGTTTTCGCAATATTTATTTTTGAATTTTGAATTTTGAATTATGAATTTTGAATTTCGAATGATCCTTCTCGGCTTTCGTACCTATCAACCATCAAGATCTCTTAGATTGGAAAATGCCATGCAGCTTATACAACCTCGTGTACGCAACAAAATCTATGGAGAAAGACGTTTCGACAAAGCTACTGCGAGTCTCTGGAACAATCGTCCTAGCCATCTAAGACATGAACACTCAATCGAACTTTTTAAGAAAAATTTGAAAACCCATCATTTTAGACTCGCTTTCAGTGATTACATGTAACTTTTTATACTGACAATGGCTTTTTAACTTTGTTCTTTTCGTTGTAGTATAATATGCCTTTTAATTATGATTATTTATTTTTTAACTTTTCTGTTCCTTTTGTTTTTTTTTTTATATGTGTTTCAAAATTTTATTTCATTCTTATTGCATTGATTGTTTTGATGTTTAACACCTTTTTTTTTTAACTGCATTGATTGTTTTATGTTAAGCGCTTAGGGTAATTTTAATTAGATAATGCGCTATATAAATATTGTAAATAATAATAATAAATAATAAGACAAAAAGTGGAAAATGTTTATATAAGTAAAGGAACCCCCTTTTTAAAATGGCTGGATCCGCTCCTGCATGAGCTCGGATCGAAGTCTGTGATTGAATATTTTAATGCACATGGTTTCTATGTCAAGTATGACGAGGTTCGGAGGTTTTTGACTAGTGTAGCGAATGCTGAAATAACAAAAATACAAGGTGGTTGTTATGTCCCATTCGGTATAGCTAATTGTGGTTCCTTATTTCAAGAAGGTGTGGACAATATTGACATTAATGCCGAAACGATTGACGGTAAAAGCACATTTCACTCAATGGCGCGTGCTATATTCCAAAATTCAGTTCTACATGGAACACTCGGATTTAGTATCAGACAACGGTTTGAACGGAAACCGGATAAATCATTACTCTGTGACGAAAAAGTATCCTCGCTGATGCAGTGCTTACCCATTACAAAACAAAAAAATAAGAGGCGAACCGTCGCGATGTCAAATTGCACTTAAACTTTTAAACACTTGCAGAGGATCCAATCGGCCAGACTCCAGATAGGTTGTGGGTAATTCGTATAATGATATGCCGAGAGGGATATGTCTTGCCACTGGAATTGTCTAGTAATTGTACCGTACAACTTGTGCCATTTTGTCGAGGTCAAATATCAAGGTTATTCTGTTACTGTTTTTTATTAAGCTTTATAATTTGTATACCACGGACTACCTTCAAAATAGTTTTAAAAATAAAACGTTGTTCTGACGTCATGTGCAAATATGAAAAAGATTTTGTATGGACCAACGCATTCCTGCATAAAACTACTCATATAGTTTATTGAATATATTATTAATTTTGAAACATATCAATTGTATTATTTCTCGAGATGAAAATAGAACTTTTTTAAGTGATGACCTTTGACCTTGATTTTCGGTATAATTGTACCAGATTTTATATTTACGACACATATTTTCAAAAACTACACGATTTTAGCTTTTCAATGAGCTAGTAAAATCCCATGAGGTATTTAGGTAATTTAAATTTCGAAAATTGTCCTCTCCGCCGCTCCACTACTATAAAAACAAATAAATATATTAACAAAGCAAAAACAAAAAGGCATACATATAAACAAAGCACATTAGCAAAAACGAAAGACAAGAATACAAAAAAATCCATAGTACAATAACGGGATGTATGAGTACCAATCCACGTGAAATGCAAATTACCAAAAATAGACTAAACATTTTTCAAATAATTTTTCGTAATAATTTTCAGTCAAGTCACGTAATTAAGATGATTAACAAAGTCAGTACATAAACTCTATAATTCAAGACCATCGTGTATTATTCTTTTACACGTTGATTTTTACATCCCAAAAAGGTCAAGATGAGGGATTTTGGTGAAATTTAATCAGCTGGATTTCAACCAAATTAAGGACCAGGAAACATAGAGCGCAGACGTCGACAAACTTAATATTGAAATAAGACATGTGAAATGTCTTCACAAACATTATTTTAAAAGATTTTTGTTGTCGACGTATGCGCTCTATGTTTCCTGTCCAATAATCTTTGGAAATTTACCCATTTTCATTGATTTTTTCGTGAAAAATCGACACGAGTGCAACTTGTGACGTCATAATGAAACGCAGAAACGTAAATTTTCAACAATATGGGTTATTTCCTATCTAATCACTGTATTAGCTATAAATTCTTGTGATATTGGTCAATAAATCAGAATTTGAAATTTACGCTAAAAAAGGGGGACATTTTAGGACCTTAGGCAGCAACCATTTGATTTTCTGGGGGGGGGCTATGGTTTTTTTTCTGGACAAATTTTTTTTTCGCCTGCGGCGAAAAACAATCTATTTTTTTCGCGACAAGTCGAAAACAATTTTTTTCTTTCAATTATAGCATTACATATAGTGGCAGCTGAGGGTGAAACAAACAATTTTTTTTTCTCAGAATCAAAAACAAATTATTTTTTTCTCCAAAAACTTGAAACAAACTTTTTTTTCCAAAAAAAACCATAGCCCCCCCCCAGAAAATCAAATGGTTGCTGCCTTACCGAACATACTCCTTTATAGAGTAAAATCATGTTACAAGTCAGGAATATGACATTTGTCAATTCGTTTGGTGTGTTTCAGCTTTTGATTTTGCCAACTGATTAGGGACTTTCCGTTTTGAATTTTTCTCGGAGTTCAGTATTTTGTGATTTTACTTTTTTTAGTATGTTGAAAAGCATGATCATTTCTTTCAGACGATTTTTCAATTTCAAATGGGGAATGCAGGGAACTATACAGATTTGAAAAACCTTAACTTTAGATAGAATTAATTTCAAAGAAGATTTAAAATTATGTAAAAGTTCTATAGAATTTTGAAAAACCAACATATGGTTAATACCTCGAAACGAAAACAGTTTCGCGGTATTTCAGAAGACCATCTTTTACTGCGGACAGAATTTTATCAGTCTAATGGACAATACCTTGGTCGAACATGCATATAGCTGAGCCGGCAATGTACCGTTGTTTTAAATGTGAAGCGTAGGTAACCAATACAAACAAGGTAAGTCCTTCGATTTGAAATTCAATGTCATATTTTTTTAATACATGAAGGACTTGTGATCCGTCAAAATCTCATTCTTGTCAAATGATATGTTATTGAAAGTGGTATTACCCGGGTGCTCATTTATCACAAATTCTTTTACAACACTCGCGGTAGTACGATTTATATACAGAAAATATTATTAGAAGCTTTGACCACCGTAACAAAAAAAAAAAAAATTATCATGAAAAGCTGATAGACGTTTCACAGCTTCTTTGTCTATCATTCAAAAGTTTTTCAACTTATGAATTCGACAATTTACCAGAGTGTGTCCAACTTCTTTTCCATTAGCCCATGATACATAAAATGATGATATAAACATTAATAAAAATATAGTAAATTTAACATAATATACTATTTAACAAACTACAGCAGTATTTTTTCTGATATGAAAAAATGCACGAATGTTAGCTGCATTTGTTTTTCTTTTCGCTATTGGTGGTATCATTTTAACAATGTGTTCCGTCTTAATATCCGTAGCATGGGGCTCTTCCGGCTTTTCATGTATGTTTTTCTCGGCCTCTTTCTTAAAGTTTGCTTTGCCATTCTCTATACTATTTAGTCTCTATCTTATGGGTCCATCAATGCCCATGCTACGTCAATCTTTAAAGACCCAAATGTTGCTAAACACTTATCCGACCTCCATGATAAATATGTTGTTGTCCCCGCAGACAAAGCCCCAAATAACATCGTTTTTGTCTGTAAAAGTCACTACATTAATTGCTTGATAAACGAATTAGGTATAGACAATTCACTTGGAAACTCAACATATACCCTCACGACACTTACCAAAGAGGAAATCCTGGATAATCATAGGTCTGTTCTTTGTTCCTTTGGTATTTCAACCAAAAATGAAGAACTGGATCTTCCATCACTGTATTGGATACCTAAACTACATAAGTGTCCTTACAAACAACGGTATATTGCTGGGTCTTCCAAGTGCTCCACGAAACCTCTTTCTAAATTATTAACATCTATTTTATCAGCAATCAAAGACGGGCTTCAAAGTTATTGTGAAACTGCCTATTCTAGAGGTGGCGTGAATCAGATGTGGATACTTAAAAATTCCAAAGATCTTTTAGAGTACATACAATCTAACTCTCTTTCATCTTGTAACAGGATTAAAACATTTGACTTTTCTACTCTTTACACAAGTATTCCACATTCCAAACTAAAAGACAAATTGAAAGAGTTGGTATTACTTTGCTTCATAAAATAGAATGGCCAACGTAGATACAAGTATCTTGTCTTAGGGAGGGATAAATCATACTTTGTAAAGAATCACTCTGATTCAAACAAAAAATTCTCTGAACCCGATATTATCAAGATGCTTGATTTCTTGATTGACAACATATTTGTAACGTTCGGAGGACGTGTTTTTCAACAGGCTGTCGGCATCCCAATGGGAACAAACTGTTCCCCTCTACTTGCCGACTTGTTTCTTTATTATTATGAGGCTGACTTCATGCAGGAACTTCTTAGGAAGAAAGATAAGAAGTTAGCAATATCCTTTAACTCTACTTTCCGCTATATAGATGACGTTCTTTCACTAAACAATTCAAAATTTGGTGACTATGTGGAACGCATCTATTCCATCGAATTGGAGATAAAGGATACTACAGATACAGTTAAGTCGGCTTCATATCTTGACTTACATCTAGAAATTGACAATGAGGGTCGGTTGAAAACAAAACTTTACGACAAAAGAGATGATTTCAGCTTTCCAATTGTGAACTTTCCATTTCTAAGTAGCAACATTCCAGCAGCACCTGCATACGGGGTATATATCTCCCAATTGATACGATATTCCCGTGCTTGCATTTCCTGTCATGATTTTCTTGATAGAGGGTTACTGCTCACAAGGAAGCTATTAAACCAAGAGTTCCAAATGGTGAAGTTGAAATCATCCCTTCGTAAATTTTACGGACGCCATCACGAGTTGGTTGACCGTTATGGAATAACCGTTTCACAAATGATATCGGATATGTTCCTTACGTCGTAACTACAATCCCCTTCCCTTTCATGAATGTGACCTACCGAATTAGACTATTTACCGGATTTGTAATCACATAAGCAACACGACGGGTGCCACATGTGGAGCAGGATCTGCTTACCCTTCCGGAGCACCTGAGATCACCCCTAGTTTTTGGTGGGGTTCGTGTTGTTTATTCTTTAGTTTTCTATGTTGTGTCATGTGTTCTATTGTTTTTCTGTTTGTCTTTTTCATTTTTAGCCATGGCGTTGCCAGTTTGTTTTAGATTTATGAGTTTGACTGTCCCTTTGGTATCTTTCGTCCCTCTTTTATCTAAAGTTTGTGCCACTTTCTTCTCATTCCCCGTCTTTTTCTTTGTTTTGCTTTTCATTAAATCATTGTGACTGTTCTTAAAAACCATAGTTTGGTCTTTTTCCTGCTTTTCAATTTTTTACACTTTCTTTCTCCATCCGTTGTATTTCTGTAAAAGCAATTATTAGTTCATAAAAATGTTTATTGGAAGATACCAAGACCTGGTTGATAATATTCCGAATCAACATCATAAATTATACACGATAGTCTTGAAGTATAGTTGCTAGGTACTGATGTTGATAATCATCTTTATTACGTTTTATAGTACTTTTTATTTGTCTTTGTAAATTAATACCTTTACTGTTTGTTTATCACTGTTGTTAATACCCATGACGTGGCTCAGTACTTAAACATCACGTTATTGTGTAATTGTGCTATCATGGTAATTGTTGCTTTTTTTGTTTGCTTGTTTTTATAGTGATTAGGATTATAAACACAATGTAAACGGCTGTACCCCTTTATTTGACATGATAGATCTATTACATCAGTTTGTTTTGTTCACGCGTATAATGTTTCGATTATGACGTCATTTCAACTTTTATACTTGTTTGGTGACTAACCATTTTGATCTGAGCGTCACTGATGAGTCTTATTTATACTAAACGGGTGTCTGGCGTATTAACATATATGCCTGGTACCTTTTACACACACCATTGTGACTTCATTAAATATTTTTTTATTTGAGATTAACTCGTATTCTTACAATGGAGAAAAATCTGCTCAAAGTAATCTTTATTATTTTGTAAGTCTGGGGCCAGTGTATGCCATATCACCTACATTTGTACTTTTAAATTTACTGTAATTTGAAGGGTGTTTTCAAACACCAATGCCAGGATATAATAATACTCGTTCTGTCAAAAGTGGACATATCGAATCGTTTAATGAGAAGAATTCCGATAGTGTACAGTTCGAAATGAAAAATACCGTTCTCCAACATCTTTTGAGCTTTTTTCTCAATCTTTTTCATCTATTTTCTCCTCTTTACCTTCTTCCGTTGTAATTTAAGATCCTTTGTGTATCTTTTCGTGATATTATAGACTCTTTTCGAAGAACAACTTGACAATCTTATCCGCGCACCTTCATTAGCTATAATCTCCCTCATTTTGTAGTCTTTCGCCATTTTTTTGCTTGATTATAGCCCAATGTTTTAAAATTCTGGGCTGCATCCTATAAAATGTTTATTTAGTACTACTTGTTATACTTTTACATTTATAATCGTTTGAGAAAAATATTTATAAAACTTTATCTCCGAATCCCTGAAAAGGTTAACAGCAATTAACCCAAAATGATGGAAAGTAAAACATATCACATCGCCTCTTTACTTTGCAAAAATATACGAACTAACAACGTCGAAAGAAGTACGAACACAAAATGACCAGGATAGCCAGAAGTGGTAGGAACTGTATCAAATTCATAAATAATACACGTTGGTCTAAAAGTATAAATTCTAGGTACTGACGTTGTTTATCACCTTAAATACGTGTTATAGTGTTTTTATTTGTCTTTGTAAATTTAAAATACATCTACTGTTCAGTCTATTTTTGGTAACAGCCATTTAACGTGGCTTGGTACTTATGCATCCCGTTACTGTAGAATGTTAATCTTCTTGTCTTACACCTAACATTGTGACTTCATTAAATATTTTATGCGAGATTTAAAAATATTATTGACTCGAATTCGTAAAATTAATCGAGAAATTAATCGATAAAAAAACCGCTCTTGTTTTTTTTGTTTTTTTTTTTATTATTTTGTAAATCTGGGGCCATTATAGCCCTTACTCCTTTTAAATTTACTTCGTATTTTAACAAGCGAAAAATGTTGGTTGAATTAAGGATCTTAAATTTAGAGTTTATGTTACGATGTAATTATATATCATTGACACGTGTTGTAAAAGAATAAATGTCCTGTCAAGGGCGGCCATATGCAATCGTTTAAGGAGAAGAATGACGATAGTGTACAGTTGAAAAAGGAGAATACCTTTCTCCAACATTTTTTTTAGCTTTTCTCTCAATCTTTTTCATCTGTTTTCTTCTATTTACTTCCTTCTTCCATTGTAGTTTTATTTTCTATGTTTATCTTTTCATGATCTTGTCTACTCTTTGAAAGTATATCTGAACAATCTTTTCCTCTTTAGCTATTTTCCTCTCGCATTTTCTGCCCTTTCTTCATTTTTCTTTTATTCGTTAGGATAATGGTAGCCAAATAAGTTTAGAATTCTGGGCTGTATCCTTAAAAAAGTGTTGTGTAGTACAACTTGTAAGACTTTCACATGTATAATCGTTTGAGATTTTTTTTTCATAAAACTCATCTCCTAATCCCTAAAAAGGATAACAGCAATTACAAAAAAAATAAAATAATATACAAACAAAATGTAAAAGAAGTCCAGTATTAAAACTCGTAAAAGAAACAAGTGGCAATGACATTCAGGAGGTTACGTCATTACTTGCTGCTCTCGTAGATGCCCACTGTTCTTCCTGTTGTTCTACTGCGTCTATTTCCTCCTCAAAGATTTTCAAATCATCAGATACACTTTGAATGTCTACTTGGAATGTCAACTCGTTCTCTTATCTCTTAATATTTTCTTTTCAGTTGTGTTCTGTTGTTTTAATTTGTCTAAATGAAGAAACACGACGTGTATATCTGAATGTTTTCTTTTTATTTGAGGAATTGAATGTTTCTAGTAGTTTAATGCGAGATCAGGACATGCCAATATGACAACATCCTTACAACTCAAGTAAACAAAAGTATCGGCTAAATTAATTTATAACTTGTAAAAGACCGGAGACATTTTGACCTTGCCATTGACCTTGCCTTATTATAAAGACGTTTGTGTACCAATTAAAGCTGTTTATGGACCTATGTATGTCAAGTCTTAAGTTTCGTGTCATTTGGTTTCTGTCTCATTTCTGGTATACACGACGCCTCTATGTAAAATTATTTATGAAAAGCATACGTCCCAACATAGCGAATAGAACTGGAAAATATGGAACTAGCATTAGTGAAATTTGATTTGAAAGATATAAAGAATCAAAGATGGCAAAGAAGAACATACATAGTGTTTGAAAAAGTGAATGAAAATTATATTTGTATGCTATTTTGAGGGGCATTATGTTTTCTCGTTTGTCCCGCTTCAGGTTAAAGTGTTTGGTCAAGGTAGTTTTTGATGCAGTTGAGGTCCTATCAACTTGAAACTTAGTACACATGTTCCTCATGATATGATCATTTAATTTCAAATGAGAGTGTTGACCCCAATTTCACAGTTCACTGAACATAGAAAATAATAGTGCGATTGGGACGCCGTGTACTATTGACACATCTTGTGTTGCTGAGAAATGCACATTGAAAATATTTCTCAATTTTACCTAAATCAAATCATCTACAAAAACAGTTTTAATTGTTAAAGATAATAGCATATTTAACGATAATATCTTTAATAAAACATAAGGGTATTATTTATCTATAGATAAAGAGAAATACTAAAAGTGGTCAATAAATGTACAAAAGGATCGTAAGAGGAAATATTTTTTGATGGACATACCTTGGGCATTTATCAAGGCGGTTTCTTTATACTCGATTGCACGTACATGTGTGTTCCCCTCGAAATTAACCCATTGCTTAAGTATAAACTCAAATACGGCAACACTTAGGAAAACTTTACAGAAGCCAGCCACTGCCTGCTGTTCCTTTTATTCTTCTCGGGCTGACCACTCTACACTTAATCTGTTGCTTATGGAGTCACAAGATATTATGAATGCTTATGTAACTCCCTCATTTTTCCCTATTTAATACTTGTTTTTTGTAGGAAATTATATGCCATGTATTAATAGACATGACAGAAAATGTAATATCTATTTGACGTTGCGCGGTACTTGTACATCCCATTATTGTTCTGTAGTAAGTTTTTATGTGATTGTCTTTTGTGTTTTTTCTCTTATGTTCTTTGATATATGCCTATTTGTTTTTCTTTGTAATATATTTGTTTGTTTGTTCACTGCTTCTCTCCTATTTTGACACATGTTCACCTATTATGTTGTCAATAGAATGGAATGTTATGCGACTGTCATACAAGGTAGCGGTTTAGTCCAACATTTTATACATAAGAAGATATGGCCTTTCAATTTCAAATTAGAGTTTTTACCCCAATTTTACAGTCCACTGAATATAGAAAATGATTAGTCCACTGAACATAGAAAATGATAGTGCCATTAGTGTCTGTCCCTCTTGAATCTTTCGCAACTCTTTTAGGGCATCCGTGTCCAGTGGACACATCTTGTTTATCTGAGAAATGACATTGATACACATTAAAATATTTCTCAATTTTGACTATAATATATAAAATCATCTACAAAAAAATAGTTATAAAAATCAGAAATAGTAGCATCTGTAACGACATCTTTTACAAAACATCAAATTATCTTTTATCCATAGATTAAGAGCAGAAAGGGGGGGGGGATATTATTTGATGGATATTTCGCATTGTTGAGGCGTTTTTCTTATCTTCAATTGCACGTACATGTACTCCCTCGACATTAACCCATTGCTTATGTATAAACTCAAATACGACAACACTTAGGAAAACTTTACAGAAGCCAGCCACTGCCTGCTGTTCCTTTTTATCATCTCGGACTCTATAATTATTCTGTTGAGTATGGAGTCAAAAGATATTATAAATGTTTATGAAACTGTTGTAGCCCTCCCTCATATTGCTCTTTATAAAATATATAAAATACTTGTATTTTCTAGGAAAATGTATGTTACAGTATTAATCATCTTCGCTAGCCAAGGGTTACGATCCACTCCCGTTAAGAGAACGGGAGTGGATTGTAACCCTTGGATAGCGCAGATAAGTATTAATAGACAGAATAGAAAATGTAATGTATATTTGACGTGGCTCGGTACTTGTACGTTTTTGTGTTCTTGTCTTTCGTTTTTGCTTATGTGCTTTGCTAGATGCCTATTTGGTTTTCTTTGTAACATTTTTGTTCGTATTAATAGTAACTGATTAAGATTATAGCACAATGTTGACTGCTGTACTCCTATTTTGAAACATGTTCACCTTTTCAGTCATGTTATGTAGCTAGCTCTAAAACCAGATTTAATCCAACATTTTCTGCATAAGAAAATGACTGTACCAAGTCATCAGGAAGATGATACATGTATGTGTTATCCATTCGTTTTTTTTAACTTTATATTTGGCCATTTGATAAGGATAAAGTAAATCAGCACGAATACTGACTCCAAAGAAAACTCTAAACAGAAAGTCCCTAAGCAAATGGCAAAATTGAAATTGAGTTTCCTTTTTGAATTTTCTTACGAGTTTAGTTTATGAGAACCCCAACATATTTATTGGAACCCCCAACATATTTATTGGAACCATAACTTCAATATGATTATGGATTCCATGGAGGACTACGCCAGAGCATTGGCTAAACGAGAAGTTGAAAAGGACACTTTTCCGAATGGGTCAAAACTATCATATCTCTGATAAGTTAAAAAAACTGTGAATAATTGACCAAAATCCGTTTTCAAAGACATTGCAAGAAGCTATGAAATGTCTATCATCTCTCTAACTATGTTGTGTTACTGCTGGCAAAGCTTCAAATAATATTGTCTTTGTATGTAAATCGTACCACTTGTCAATAAGTATTTTGATAAACAATTATGAATAAATGAGCAATCATGTCATCCTACAACAAAACTATATCATTTGACAAGGATTATTTTTTCACGAATCATAAGACTTTCAGTAATTCAATGAACGTTACATCAAACAGCAAATCGGAAGACTCACGTTTTGTAATGGATACCCAAGCTTAAAAAAATTCTGTACAGAAACTGTTTACTTGCGTAGTGGTATAAACAACATGTGTATTCAAGATGACCGTGCGATGACACATAAGTGCTCAAACCCAATTAGTCATTTGGTTGATAATTGTCTCATTAATAATGATGATAAAATTTAACTTGTTTCATAAGATCCAGCTGAAGCACTTGCCTTTTATTTCCTGGGGCCCAACAAAATTGTATGTGGTCCAGTTTTTTCTTCTTCTAAAAATGTCTTTGGATCACCAAATTGTTGACATGTTGGACAAATAATTCCTTCCTCACTATCTCTTAACCAGGACCTGTCTTTTCCCATTCAGTTGCCCATGAGTTTAATTCCTCATCGCTTTTATTTTGCTCATATTTCGCTTAAGTATTTAACCTCATCCTTATTTGTTTCCTTTTCTGTGGAGGCGTAACGCCGCTTATATATTTCCACATTTTGATACATGAAGTTACAAATTGTTTCTAATTTAGAATATTGCATGACAACATGGACACAACACCCCAAAGTGCATGCAACGAAATGCATCCGGATTGAGTAAGCAGTACCTATTTTACTTCGTCTGTTCAATCGTTGACTGGCTCCCCGTTTAAAAACATGTGACTTCCGTTAAAAACAAAACCAGCGATGTTTTTTTCTACGGAAAGCTTTTCCATAATGTGTTTTGGATGATTAAATAACCGTCGAATAGCGATAGAACAAACTTGTCAGTTGGGGTAAAGAAGTAAATATATTGCAATCGCCATCTTGGCAATCTGGAAAGTTATGTGAAGTCGTGCATGTGAAATTATGCTCGCCATAGGCGACTGGGCGACCGTTAAGTTTTATCCCTGAAATTTAATTTAAAAATAAGTTTTTATTGGTAACGATAAAGGTATGACTTGCAAAATACCCTGACTTACATTTAGATATACAAGACAATAACAATCAAAACCAAAGAGTAAACAGACTCACAAAAACCAAAGGACATTTACATCAACAGTACAAATGATCAAGATCAGAACAATGATTGTGAACTTTCACAAGAAAATATGAGAATTGAAGGAATTTAGATCAGTACATTAAATTCGGTCTTAGAAGTTTTAATTGTTCTATGTAGTTTCGCCTTTTTAGGCTCGTATATATTAAATAAATAAACAGAAAGTGTTTAAAGTCTCTGATGCATGATTTTTTATAATAAATATTGTTTTTACTTTTGAATAGCTTTCAGTAACTGCGAGCACTCTGAAATCGTACTTTCGTGTTTATTTGGCCTGTTGATAAAATTTGGAATGCTTTTTTGTTATTTAAAGTTTACTTATTTAATACTATATCTTGTCTCTCTATTTTAAATATACACCAGCTTTGATAAGTGTTTGGTATGACTCTAGATTTTCACTTCTTGTTCTATGAAAACAAAAACTAGAGGCTCTTAGAGCCTGTGTCACTCACGTCTATGTGCATATTCAACAAATGACACAGATGGATTAATGACAAAATTGTGTTTTGGTGATGGTGATGTGTTTGTAGATCTTACTTTACTGATAATTCTTGCTACTTACAATTATCTTCATCTTTAATGAACTTGGCCCATTAGTTACAGAGGAAAATATTTTGTTTAAAATTTACAAAAATTTACAAAATTTATGAAAATTGTTAAAAATTGACTGTAAAGAGCTGTAACTCCTTAAGGGGTCAACTGACAATTTTTGTCATGTTGACTTATTTGAAGGTCTTACTTTGCTGAACATTATTGCTGTTTACAGTTTTTCTCTATCTACAATTATATACAAGATCATAACCAAAAACGGCAAAATTTCCTTAAAAATAACCAATTCAGGGGCAGCAACCCAACAACCGGTTGTCAGATTCGTCTGAAAATTTTAGGTCAGATAGATCTTAATTTAATAAACTATTTAACCCAATTCGATTTGCTCCAAATGCTTTGGTTTCAGAGTTATAAGCCAAAATCTTCATTTTACTCCTATATACTATTTTTAGCCATTGTGACCCTCTTGGTTGGTTGGCTGGGTCACCACACACATTTTTAAAACTAGATACCTCAATGATGATGATTGTGGCCAAGTATGGTTAAATTGGGCCCAGTAGTTTCAGAGGAGAATATTTTTAAAAAAAAATTCCGAAAAATTGGTATAAAATTACCATAAAGGGCAATAACTCCTTAAGGGGTCAACTGACCATTTTAGTCATGTTTGACTTATTTGTAGATCTTACTTTGCTGATCATTATTGCTGTTTACAGTTTATCTCTATCTATAATAATACCCAAGATATTAACCAAAAACTGTAAAATTTCCTTAAAATTGCCAATTCAGGGATAGCAATCCGACAACCGATTGTCCAATTTGTCTGAAAATTTCAGGGCAGCTATATTTTGATTTGATTAACAATATTACCCATGTCTGATTTGCACTAAATGCTTCGGTTTCAGAGTTATAAGCCAAAATCTACATTTTACCCCTAAGTTCTATTTTTAGCCATGGCGGCCATCTTGGTTAGTTGGCCGGGTCACGTCACACATTTTTTCAAACAAGATACCCCAATGATGATTTTGGCGAAGTTTGGTTAAATTTGGCCCAGCAGTTTCAGAGGAGAAGATTTTTGTAAAAGTTAACGACGACGGACGACGGACGTCAAGTGATAAGAAAAGCTCACTCGGCCTTGTAGGCCAGGTGAGCTAAACACATGTATTTTGTAAAAAAAATGTCTGTTATCCATTTATACTGTATACCTTACACAAATTCACTTCATTCGTTTTGATGTTTTTTGTCATTTGATTTTGCCATGTGATTATGGACTTTCCGATTAGATTTTCCTCTGAGTTCAATATTTTTTGTGATTTTACTTTTTATTAACCTGTGTACACTTTTCTATTTGGTGGCATTTTGTTCAAGATTATTGTTGACTTTCTGAAATTATTTAACACTTTACTTTAAAAAGGCCACACAAAGAACGAAGTAGAAAAGCAATGAGGACCAAAAATTCAATTGAATTTGTTAATCTTCGTTTTGTTAACATCACATTTTCTTTTTCACACTCTTTAAATACAAACAGGAAGGTTTCAAATACTTCAGAGTGTAAAAAATTTAAAATGTCAAAAATATGAACAATATATCATAAATACAAGTATGGATTACGCGTAGTCCAATACATGAAGAAAGTTTCTCAATACTATATTTACCATTTGAGGTTTTTTTAAATAAACATATCAAATGAATACAAATTAGACAATAATCTAATAAAAATGAATTCAGTCATTTATCTATTTGTATCGAGATTTGTATAGGACAGCTGTTATCCTGCTGTTAGCTGTCTACACGTTTATTATACCCATGCCGCACCAGACGTTTCGTTTGTGATATGAATAGGATGTTGAATGGTATTCAAACTAATTGTGTCGTAATTTGACACCATTGATGCTTCTCTGTTTGATGATGTCTCTTCGGTCGTTTGCATCGAAACTTGTTTTCTTGATCTAAATCAACAAGCAAAGGTTAAACATTATAATGTTTACACATAGGTCGTCTTATGCTGCACATTACGATGTGAAAACAAATATTTAACAATATATTTATCCATCGTTTGGTTACTAGTTTTGAGGCAAGAAGAACTTGAAACTGAAAAGGAGAGATATAGTAGCAATAACATCATTTAGATATCAAATTTTTTAAGATCAACTGAATGAACTTATCTACCATACACTTAAAATTGTCGACCGTCATAAAATGACTATATTGAGAGAAACAATACGGGATTTTTTTCAATTTTTTTTTAATGTCTATGTATCATTATCTATTTAAAATGTTCTTTATTTCGAAATGATGAAGTAAGTGAGATTTTAAATATATATTAGGTATACCTGTGATGCTTCAAATACAGAACAACCCAGACAAGGAGAACCAGAATACATAGAACACAGTTGCAAATAATCATACCGTAATTAACTGAAATGAAAAGTGTTGCAATTTACAGTTATGCATCTAAGTAGATAATACTTTATCTAGAGCATAATGAATAAACTTTTGAAAAGAATACTTTAATTCATAGAATAGAAATATGGATTATGCTTAAACTAAGTAGTAGGTGAACGCAAGGTCTGCAAAATAAGCCAGTTCATGTCCCACTTTTGTTTTCCGTTGAGCTGCTTATGACCAGAAAAAAAATCCGGAAATAACCCGCATTTTTTAATTCAACTCGAGGGAAAAGAGGTAGGTTGTCCACGACAAGTTGAGCATATCCGTGGTCATTTGTTAAAATGTATTGTATAAGAATTAACCAAATCATATTGGAGTCTGAAAAACATTCGAAGCAGCGATGACCTTAACTTCACCATTAAAAATTATTGGTTTAATGACTTCCTTGTATGCAGCAACTCTTTTTTTCTAAGTCATTAAAGAAAATGCAAGTCTCAAAATATCGTATCCACATCGACATATATACTTCATATGCAAGTGCTGCTCGAATGTAGACATATACATTGAAATTGAATCTTTAGAATATGTGAAAATACGACTGCGACTATTCAATGCAATAGTGGAATACCGGAGTTTAAAAGTAATAAATCTGTTTAAACTGTTTTTTTTTTATCATATTACCGTTCGGGTTTGAAATTTTCTATATCAAAAAAGGGGTTTTGCCGATCAAGTGAAATTGATCATGTGAAAATTAGATATATTCAGATAATCAGTAGAGGGTAAGAGGACAAATAAAGAGATGCTTAGAATCTTGGTGAAATATTTAACAAGCAATATTTGATGAATAAATATTTTTATGTTGTTAAAAAATGATATTAGATATACTCTGACATAGTTGCAACTCTTTACCTGTATGTGTTGGTCTGTCATATGTGGTTATTGTTGTAGCGTTAAGAATGCTATCGTTTTGATTAAAGGTAGCTGTTTGCCCTGACATAAAACACACATAGAATTATCTTATGATTGAGTTTAAACATACATGTGCCATCTTAATTTGAACAAAATTATTTTGGCAAGTGTAGTAAAAAGCTAAGTAAAGCAAAGCAAATTCATGCTATCAATTTTCCCGGGAACTCCGGCTTCATTCACCAATATTGACTGACCGACACGAAATAGTACGACAGTGTCGTGAGAGTTTAATCAACTAATGAAGCAATCGGAAAATTGTGTGATACTTACTCTGTGAAATATACAATGGTAGTACTTTTACATGAATTCAATTTTGGTTGGAGTAGCATACATATATTTTCTCTAGGAGCAGATTATATATTATATACACATCATTGCCATAAGTACACTAACCTGGTACTGATATATCAGCATGTATATTTGTTGTTATTATTGGTGTTATGCTGTCCGTAATTGTGGTTATTGCAACTACAATATAACAGAAAAGAACATCATCGAAATATATTTATTCAGCTTGTCATGGATTGAAGCTTCCTTGATATGAATCGATGCTATATTATGCATTTCTCAACTTTTTGTTGACCATACATTTGTCTATTTTTTTTAAATATCTTTGTATTACCCCCTTAAATCTTATTTTTTGCAGCACTTTGTCGATACATTTGCTGGTTGTCCGTCTGTCTACGAAGGTATCATCAGCTTAGTGGACAGTATTTCGGAATTGACATGGTTTATAAAAAAAAGTATCTGAAAAAAAAGCTACTCTGACAAAATTGACCTTAGATGGATTAGTCTTATTTTTAGTATCCATTTTGGTTCTTATACATTCTTAAGTTTGCTTTGAAATATTCGGCGTTGAACCTTTATGTATTTTTTACAGCACTGGTCGATACATTTACCTCTGCTGGTGGACTGTGAGTTCACTAGGATATCATCAGCTCAGTAGTCATTAGTTTAATATTACAATTTTCTAAATTATTCGTTTATAAATTTTGAAATTGTAAAGAAACTTGTTCAACTATCTCATGAAAATTTGACCTGTGGATTTCGCTATTTTTATATCCTTTTTGATCAAATAGTAGAAAAAAGGATATCGGGTGTCCATCGGTGACACAAAATCAATACTTGCACATCTAAAGTTATTCAACTGTTTTGGCACTTTTACATCCCTGGCTCAAGAGGAGATCGAATGTTGCAGTAGGAAACTGAAAATTATACATAATGATATCATGACGAACGACTTGAACAACTTCTTTATTCTTGATAACACGACACTGCAAGTTTGAAAGAAACTAAACTAAATCAACCTTATTATATTTAATAAAATGAATCCAAAAACCTACTTTTATTTTTTCGGAATAAGACTCTGAAGTAGATTCGTCCTCCATAATCTTCGATCTGATTAAAAACCCATTGTAAATATCTATTGTCTAAAATGAAGATTTCAATTTAGACTCTTTTTGAAAAACTAAGGCTTTTCTACCTCAGGCATAGATTACCTTAGCTGTATTTGTCAAAACTTTTAGGAATTTTGGTCCTTAATGCTCTTCAACTTCGTTCTTTATTTGGCCTTTCCAACTTTTTTTGGATTCGAGCGTCACTGATGAGTCTTTTGTAGACGAAACGCGCGTCTGGCGTATATACAAAATTTAGTCCTGGTATCTATGATGAGTTTATTTACGTATATCAATACGTGTATTTTATTTGATTTTAAAATTAAAGTGTAAAGTTGTGTACGCTATCACATTCACAGATATTTTAAAGGAGGTGGTGTTTCTTATAATGTTTTAACACATTCTGTAGCGACTTACGAATTGTGCATGTATTTGATTTCCAACTACAGAAAAAATGTAATTAACTTATGTTACAGTAACCTCAGTGTTCTAACGTTACTAAACTATCAAAGTGATGAAATATTTTTCAGAGCATCAATTAACCTTTCTTAGGTGAGCGTCAATTTGTATAGAAACGTGCAGTATGATATGAATAATTATATGCTTTGAAGTGTATAGTTCTATTACTGAATTTGCTAATGCATAAACAAAATAAGAACATATATTAATTCACATAGACACAAAACTTGAATACTTACTCAATTTGAATATGAAGCTGTCATCAATGCTATCATACTGTGCATTCTTCAGTTTTTGACTGCAATATTTAATCGGCGTTGTATGATTTATACCTTTCGCAACGACAAGACAATTCAAAGGTGTCATACCGTCAAGATCGTGCACAGACACATTAGGCATGTCTTCGGTTTGAGCTAAGTAAAATAAAATATAACAAATCATCTGATGTTTAGTATACGGTTCATTCGAATAAAACCAATATCAATAAAGTGACTGTCATTCCCCATGACTATAAAACAATTGCATTTAGATTTTCGTGCTTTTGAATTCTGCTTCTCTTATATGTGAAAATTCAAAATAAGTTAGTTTATATAATGTGGAAACAAATGTTAATACGTATTTATGGACACACGCGTATTTTTGTGTGACTTATTAGCGAGCAACCAGAATGTTTATCAGTATTATAAATTTACTACAAGAAAATTAATATCTTACCTACATATTTTCTTTCAATAGCAAAGAATAACAACCCGTTTTCACCCTCACAGTAATAGTCATAAAAGGATGAACATTCATTCACACAATAGTTGCTAATTGTGTCTAGTTGTTCATTAAGATTAGTAATACACTGACAAACCGTTTTCTGAAAAAAATTTCAAACAAGCATAATAAGGCATTATATATATTTACAAAGTTTAATGTGATTGTGCAGGTCAAAAGTGAATCCAGTCTATAATAATATTATACTTAAACTTCGAGTAAGTAAGTAAGTAATCAATTTATTACAGTTTCACAATCTACCATTATACATTATATATTATACATCAGATAAAATCAGCATAAAACCATATTAGATTCCTGCCTTAAAAGACTCATGAGACACTTTTACCTCCTGCTCATTAAATGCATACAAGATTTAAAAGCATTTTTCAAAATTAAAATAAAATATTTGAAAAATACAAAACAATTACTTCGTAGATCAACAATTTTTCACTTAAAAGAACAATAAAGGTAGAATTGATTTAAAAATCTTAAATAAATAATAGATATAAATGCTTCAGAGAAATCATTCAAGAAGTAAACACCGAAACTAAAAAAAAATTGCTCGTGTATATTTTGTTTTAATAGAATTTATGATTCAGCATAAATTCGGTTATTAGTGTAAGCAATGTGTGTCATTGACCGTGCTACTTTTTGTCTAATGTTGGTTATCACTTATCCGATTGATCACGCGCAGTATGACTGCGAATGCAATCTTTTCAATAGCTACATTCAACAATAGCAGACGTATATTTATTTTGAGGATTTTAAAAAACAGGATTTTGATTGTTTAGGTTTTGACTACTTCTTTTTCAACTCGGGACTCAGGTTGTATATTTAATATTAGTTTCCCGTATTAATAACGGGATGTTTTATTTAAATATGAATGTTTAAAAGCAAATTAAATTTCAATTAATTGATTATTTTACATGTTTTTATATTTTGTCTTATCCGGAGGTAGCGATCGGCGTCTTGTATTAGATTCTTTATGTTAATTAAGTAGATATCTTTATTTATTTTATTATTTTTATTTATTTCATTACCTTTGACTCCGATCTGCAAACAAATTCACTCCGGCGGTCACAGCTTATTTTTTATGTTATTAATTTATTTATGTATCTACTTAATATTTAATTGTTCTTCGTGTTTATATCTGAGTTTATATCATCACTTAATTACTTAATATTATGAAGCATCGTTAAAGATTGTATTTTGATATACCGATGGTAATCTGTGACAGTGTCTGTCTTTATTACGAGCTTTAATACATTCAGACTCCATTATATGAAGTTACTATTATCATAAAAGTTGTGATTTGTCAAATGTATAATATTCTGGTAATTAATATGTGTATGCTGGCGTTATTACCTCGTGTGATCTATTTTTAGTGGCTTATCATTTGGTACATTTAATCAGCCTCCTGGTACGTGTAACATAGATAAGGTTGTTTTTGTTTTCGTATGCTGACCGACATTTGCGTAAAGTAACCCAAATATTTGATTTACGACATTGAAAGGTTAATGTACTTGGTTATAGGCGTCAATGAACTTTTTGAGGTCGCTTTGTAATAAAAACTTTATTTATAGTATTATAAAAGTAATGTGGTTTGTTTGTTCAATTATATTCTTATAGTTTTAGTTAAGATGAACACTAGAGGTCAAAAGAAGAAGCGTAAATCCACAACCAAAACATCATCATTAGAAGCTGCTACACAAGAAGACACACCGCCTCCAATGGTGACTACAGTGCAAGATACAGATGATAATATCCCTTCTACCTCAGGAGCAGTAATGCACCCAGTTGTCACAAATCGACAAGGTAATGACGGTAATTTAATGTTCATGCAAACACCGTCCTTCTCGCCAAGCCTTGACGATGATATTACCTTACATGTTAATCAGAATTTACGACAAAAAATTCATAAGGGCGAGTATGTCGATTTGGCTCTTTTATTGCATAACTCAGTTATTGATCATGACAAACAAAATGTCACTTTTGAGCAAGGACAACTAGTTATAAATCCAGTTTCGCCCCAAACAAAGATTACAAACATCGAAACTTGGTCCGATGCCTTTCTAATTTTTATGAGTATATATTGTTCTGTGCATCCTCATAAATTCCAAGAACTTGTAAAGTACATGTCTTCTGTCCGAAAAGGTGCTAAACGTCATGGGGGTATCGGTTGGAAATACTATGATGAACAGTACCGTTTGAAAAAAGCTCGAGAACCAAGTGGGTCGTAGGGTAAATTGGATTCGGAATACTGGATGTGGTATATGCAGTCCACATCGGTTCAACTCGAAGGCCAAGCCCCAAATCAAGCCTCAAATAGTCGTGCTTTATACACAAACCAAACAGCTACTACATCAAGATGTTACAGTTTTAATTTCGACGGTGTGTGTAACAAGCCTAATTGTATTTACAACCATTCTTGCTTGCGTTGTGGGCTGCATCATCCAATTATAAGTTGTTATAAGCAAAACCAGTTTCAAGGCCAAGTGTCAAATCAAACTAGGACTGAACCTAGATTCAATGGTCCAAGATTTACTAGACCAAGGTCTAATTTTCGTTCCCCACGACCAAATTACCAAAGACAAAATGGACGCTTTATGGGAGCTAGGCAGAACACCTATTAAAGTTGCTTGTTTAGAAAAATACTTAAGATATTACCCTGACTCAAAAACTTCTTTATTGTTATTGGATGGTTTCAGGAATGGTTTTAGTCTTCAATATTCCGGTCCTCGTACTCCTTTTATTTCAAGAAATCTCAAATCAGCTGAAATGCTTAAGATAGAAACGCAGTCGAAATTAAATAAAGAAATTACTTTAGGTAGAATGTGTGGTCCTTTTAAAAATAGGCCTATATCAACCTTGCGCACTTCACCAATTGGATTGGTTAATAAATCTGATGGGAGTTTTCGGCTTATAATGCACTTGTCTTTTCCAAGCGGTTGTAGTGTCAATGACTTTGTGGATCCCAATGAAACATCTGTTAAATACACATCATTTGACGAAGTAATTGACATGGTGTCATCTCTTGGCAAAGGGGCCAGACTTGGGGTCCAGGACATAAAGTCCGCTTTTCGTCTTTTGCCTATTTCTCCAGGTGATTTCGATTTACTTGGAATATATTTTGGTGGTAATTTTTATGTGGACAAATCCTTCCCATTTGGTTGCTCTATTGCTTGCGCCTTGTTTGAAAAATTCTCTACATTCTTGCATTGGTTGGTTGTTTCATCTGCTGGTAAGCATTCAGTCAAGCATTATTTAGATGATTTCATATTCGGCGGTTCTGCAAATTCGGAAGACTGCTTGGTTCTAATGAACACATTTACTGAGCGGAGCTTTGTAATGAGTTGGGCGTGCCTATAGCTGAGGACAAGACAACACATCCTACAACAAGATTAACTTTTCTTGGCTTAGAAATAGACACAGTTGACATGGTCGTTCGTATTCCAGTGGCCAAGCTTATTAAATTACGTTCTCAACTTCATCCAATGACAATAAAGCGAAAGATTAAATTTAAGGATCTTGAGTCGCTAGTTGGATTATTAGCTTTTTGTTCACGTGCGGTTCCATCCTCTAGAGCGTTTTTGCGGAGATTTTATGATGTTATTGCATCATTTAAGGTCAAAAAACCATTTTTCTCAATTAGAATAACCTCTGAAATTCGAGAGGACGTCTTGGTATGGTTAGAATTCTTAAAATCTTTCAATGGAGATTCTTATATTATTGGTCTAACTTGGACAGATAATGACATTTTGCAACTATATACTGACAGCGCAGGCAACGCTGAACTTGGTTGTGGATCTTACTTTAACGGGAAATGGGCACAGTTCAAATGGCCAGATTCATGGGTCGGATTACACATTTTACAAGACATAACATTTTTGGAACTCATTCCTATACTTTTAGCACTTTGTATATGGGCTCCTCTTTTGAAAAACAGTAAGATTTTGTTTCGAACAGACAACATCGCGTTGGTTGATATACTAAACAAGAGAACATCGAAATCAAAACGGATAATGTCAATAATTCGACCATTCGTGTTGCGTTCCATGAATTACAACATTCAGTTTAAGGCAAAACATATTGTAGGTGCCAAAAATAACATAGCTGACGCTCTCTCTCGTTTTCAGTTAGAAAAGTTCAAAAGGTTAGCACCATTGGCGGAGGATACACCAGAAATAATCCCTCAGGAGTTCATAGACCTGATCTCCAAGGTGAAATTGACCGACTAATTGTATCAGCAGTTGCACCGAATACGTCGAAGGTTTATCAACAAGCGTTACGGTCATTTAAAGAATTTAGGACCTTGTTCCAATTTGAAGATCTTTGGCCTATTCCATTACACCACATAACTAACTATATTGCCTATATGTCATTCACTGGAACTGCGGCCTCAACTGTTAAATCATATATCTCTGGGTTGAGTTTTTTCAGTAAGATTAACAACTATACAGATTGCTTTAATACTTTTGTTGTCAGAAAGCTCCTCGAGGGAATGAAGCGTTCTCAAAATCGACCAAAGGACGTAAGGTTACCCATAACACTTGATTTATTGTTAAAAATTAATAACGTTCTACCTGCTGTTTGTCATAACGATTTTGAAACTAAACTCTTCCAAGCTTCGTTTTCCTTGGCCTTTTTTGGTTTCCTACGTGTTGGCGAACTAACCGCTGATCATAAACACGCCTCAACCCAATCCCATGCAATTGAATATAACGACATTAAAATAAATCTATCTAGTATTGAAATCCGCTTACGTTCATCTAAGACTGACCAGTGCTGTACTGGAACTACAATTGTTATTGATGTTAGGCCAGGTGATGTTTGTGCCGTTTTCGCTTTACGTAATTACTTAAAAGTAAGACCAAATGTTGCTGGTCAATTGTTTTGTCATTTTGATGGAACTCCTGTCACTAGATACCAATTTTCCGGAGTCCTTAAAAAGTCACTGAATGTTTTGGGTTTAAGTCAAGGAAAGTATAGTTCTCATTCATTCAGGATAGGTGCTGCCACAAGCGCTGCCATGAACGGATTATCTGATTCTGAAATTCAGGCTATGGGTAGGTGGAAGTCTGATGCATTTCGTTCATATATTCGAATACAACAATGTCTATAACTGTTAGATTTATTTTTAATTTTGTTTAATGAACTTGCAATCACTTTAGTGGGACTAACCGCTATTTAAGAATTGCAGGTTCACCAATTACAATTTGGATTGTTGGTTCCTCCTTAGTGAAAAATGATTTGTTCAAGCTAGAAGAAGACCAGGTGGCATTAATCTTGGCCTAGATCACATTGGTGTTCGGCTGTGGTGGTTAGGTAAAAGCGGAATGCGGCTTAAGGATCTACTAAATAGGATCAAGCTGATGCTTAGATACGAAGAACCCCCGAACTATCTAGTTATACACATTGGGGGAAATGACTTAGGAGAAATTAAGACAGGAGTGTTACGTAATAGACTAAAACATTATGTAAATAACATTACAGAACTTTTACTAAATACAACATTGGTATGGTCACAAATTTTGCCAAGACTCACTTGGCGTTATTCCGCTAATATTGATGCAATGGATAGATCCAGGCAGCGAATAAACAGCTCTCTAGCAAGTTATATCATTCGCCACGGGGGACATTACATACGATACCCAGATATATCTCCTAATTCTACATTTATATGTCAAGATGGTGTACATCTGACTGATATTGGTAATTACATTTTTATAAATACAATTCAAGGCGCTTTAGAGGCTTTCCTTGTCTACTCACCACACACTTTTCCCGAATGTAAATCATGAACTTTTAAGATATTCATTTGAATTCAGTTTTTATTAGATATGTATAGCTCTTTTATATCTTATATAATTATTGTATTTGGCCCACAGCTTTTACGCAGCTCTATCCGCTTGGAATGGCGGTTGACCCGTCAGTCATTTATGACTGCCTTGGTCAATTTGGCACATTTCGCTGCGTTTACTTTAGATATGCGTCATTTTGTCGCATATTTCAATTAGCATCCAAAACATTTGATATTGGGGGTCTCTGTATCCCAGGACCCACCACACAAAAAATAATGAATCTCTGTATCCCAGGATTCATTTTATTTTATTTTATTGGATGCTTCATTTATTGTAAATATTTAGTTATCTATCTAGTTAGTTATCTAGTTATCTTTTGTAGTCTGCCAATATGAAAGGTGACTACGTTCATTTAATTATCTATCTGTTTGCTATATATATATCTTAACTGTTTATCTAGTTATATGTGTTTATAATTTTGTAGTTTGTAATAAAGCTGTGGCCAAATACTGCCAAAACTGTGTTTCTGATATTTGCGCATCAATAATAATAGAATTTATGATTCAGCATAAATTCGGTTATTAGTGTAAGCAATGTGTGTCATTGACCGTGCTACTTTTTGTCTAATGTGGGTTATCACTTATCCGATTGATCACGCGCAGTATGACTGCGAATGCAATCTTTTCAATAGCTACATTCAACAATAGCAGACGTATATTTATTTTGAGGATTTTAAAAACCCACCCACCCACCGCTATATGTTTATAATATATTTGGACAATTTTTGCTGTGTGTTGATGTATTTTTTCAGAATGTTCCTGTTACAATAAATGGTTCGGGACGTCTACTAAGCAGTCAACTGTATATGGAGCGTATCAGTTTGGTATCTAGTGTACTTATCTCAAGTCCGTATTTTGCTGGTTGAAGTTTACCATCTTAACTTTATGTGTGTGTTCTGTTTCAAGATTAAGTATTTTAGAGACATTTCGCTGCGTTTACTTTAGATATGCGTCATTTTGTCGCATATTTCAATTAGCATCCAAAACATTTGATATTGGGGGTCTCTGTATCCCAGGACCCACCACACAAAAAATAATGAATCTCTGTATCCCAGGATTCATTTTATTTTATTTTATTGGATGCTTCATTTATTGTAAATATTTAGTTATCTATCTAGTTAGTTATCTAGTTATCTTTTGTAGTCTGCCAATATGAAAGGTGACTACGTTCATTTAATTATCTATCTGTTTGCTATATATATCTTAACTGTTTATCTAGTTATATGTGTTTATAATTTTGTAGTTTGTAATAAAGCTGTGGCCAAATACTGCCAAAACTGTGTTTCTGATATTATTGCATAGTCATATGAAACGAGTGACAGGTTAAAATAGAATTAATCCAATTTTGGAACCCATGCATATATATTATCATAAACGTAGTCTTCTTTGCACGATTTGATATTTATTATCACATTAATTTCGTATAATCGTCAAAAAATATTTAAATCGGTCAGTGTTGTAAAAATATGGCAGCCAATAAATGATCGAATTTTGAAGCCGAAGTTTAACGATTGTCACCCGTTTGTAAACAATCAACAAAGAAGGATGTATATTCAGTTAAGCATGTGTATTACAGGTACAATAAGATAGTTTATTTTTATGACGGAGCGTTGTTTACGTTTGGTTTTCCATTCGCACTTGCTTATATAGATTTTACGAGAAAGGTCACGCTGCGTACGGAAAACATGTCTGCAAATTGTTTGCTGGAAGCAAGTTATTATAAAATATTAATATTGACAAATTAAAGAATTTTCTTGAAGAAAAAGTATATGTTCATAAGTTTTTTTTAATAACAACTAGTTATAAAAACATATGCATACATTTTTTTTTAATTTGAAGCTCCATATGACTTTAAACTTCATAATTTGTAACTGGCCATATCGCCATAGGGAGTACCAAAAATACATTGGTTGCAACATCGACAGAATTATAACATCTGTCAAATTATTCACTGGAAAACGCACTAGAAGCAAACATTTGAAGTTAGCTCTGCATTTATTGTTTTGGTGTGGTGGCGGATATTGGAATTTATTTGAAATAGTTTTTATATAATTTTGATAATTACGTTTTAATTTTTTAATTAGAGATCAGTGGCGTTAAAAAAAATCTTGATTAATGTTTCAAACAGTTAACGTTTTTCAATGATTGTTAATGCAATGTCCTGGTTAACTTTATATTATTTACAATTGTAATTTCAGTGGTATTTTAGAAGATTTTATTCAATATGTAAGCCATTTTAATTTTTACAAAAATAGCACTGCATACACACTTTTGAAAATGGGAGCGCAAAATAAACAGAAATGATTATACTGAGGAAGAAAATTATCAGAAATGCTTAAAACTCGGTAAAACGTATTTCGTGTTTTAAATGTAAAAAAAACCAGTTTATTTATATTGGCTATTTTAAACTACAGGCGCTTTCATTAATATGATTTAATATCAAATATGGAAAACCAGGAAATAAATGAGAGTTATATATACTCACAATATATACAGCATAATTTGCACCTCCATGAGAAGAACACTTTACAGCACAGTCATACTTGTCTTCTGCACTAAGTGACTCTTTTTTAAACACTTGACGGAAATAATCTTGAACTTTTGTAAGTGTATCATATTTTGAAAAACTCCCATATCCACAACCATAGTTTTCGAAAATTATATGAAATATAGTAATAACAACAAACAGAAATATTAAACAGTTGTGGCAATTTGGCAATTGGTCAAAGTTCTGTTTTGTGATGTGTAAATGCTCTGTAATGTTCTTAAAATATCACGAACGAACGGTTACCATATCGTACATGTTTATGCAATTAACAATTACTTCTATACCATCTTTTCGGTTATTAATCTATTTAATCCAATGTCTTTCATTGCTGTAACATGTACACAAAAAGTAGAAAGTACAATCACAAAAATAGAGTTCCGCGGAGAAAGAAAAAAGGAAAGTCCCTGATCAAATGGCAAAATCAAAGACTCAAACACATCAAACAAATGGATAACAACTTACATTCCTGTCTTTCAAATAAGTGGAAAGAGTGACCGATGAAAAATACTGCTGGTGGACGTTTCGTCCCCGAGGGTATCACTAGCCCAGTAGTCAGTACTTCGGTGTTGACATGAATATCAATTATGTGGTCTTTTTTTTTTAATTTACTGTTACAAAATTTGGAATTTTTCGAAAAACTAAGAATTTTCTTATCCCAGGAATAGATTACCTTAGCCGTATTTGGCACAACTTTTTGGGTCCTCAATGCTCTTCAACATTGTACTTGTTTGGCTTTATAACTATTTTGATCTGAGCGTCACTGATGAGTCTAATGTAATAGAAACGCACGTCTGGCGTATTAAATTATAATCCTAGTACCTTTGGTAACTATTTCTGTAAAAATTTCATTTTATGACTAGTTATAGCAAGTTCTAGTTACTTTAATTAGTAAGTATACAAGTATTTTTAGAAAGGTTAAGTTAATATGTACTATCTGTGTCTTTTGCGGTTTGTCAAAATTATAAAGATTTTCTACCAATTCGTTAATCTAGTTTTATCAGAGTAACATTACATGTATAATGATTAAAGCTGACATGGTGTAATACCTGCAAATGAAATCCATGGAGATACCACTATTTCCTCTCGGAAAGGAACTTCATTCACGTGTGTAGAAGCTGGGAGTTGGATATTTGTGGTCCATGGTAAATATTGTGAGATATATTTCGGGTTCCTCATTACATTTATGGTTGTCTGAATGTGAGCTGCTATAAAAATACAACTTAACATAAAATATGATTATTATACAATACAAAACAAACAAAATGGTTAGTATGAAACATCAAATCTTTTATTTCCGTAATAATGAGATATGCAAAACAAGTTTTTTTTTTGTTTCAGTTCAATGTTTCAATTGTTCAGTTGTTTTCTCATAGTTGATGTGTTTTCATTGGTATTAGTTTGTAACGCCAATTTGTGTTCACTTAAACAATTCATGACTATTGAACACCAGTATACTATGGTTGCCTTTATTTAAAGAGACTTTTTAACTATATTTAACGGTTCACAATCAGTGTGACAGGACAGAACCAATAATAACATCTACAGCTAATCTGAAACCTGTATGCCCGAAATGTCCTTGAAGTCATATTAACCAGTTTCAGCTTATGCACCTCTAATTCCATGTATAACGAGCTGATATATTAAACACCTTAAATTTTATATTATATGCATACTTACCAGAATTTAAAACAAAATTTCTCATCATTAGAATGAAAAAAAACTGGCTAATGAATGAAAGCATTGTCGTGTCTAATTGTAAAAGATATACGTGCGGAGTATATTTTATAAAATCAAATAAGAATTGTTTTAAATTCAATGATGTACGTCAACCAATTGACAATTTTAAAAGTGTCAACTTCCACTGTTCCGAAGGTCATGTAGAACAATATTTACATTTAGTTGTCCATGTATAATGGTTTGAAAAATTTCCTTCTTCAATCATAATCATGTTAATAAACTATAAAAATATGGACTGTCATCGTATTTGTTTATATTGAATTGTTGGTTTTCTTTGACTTTGATTGATTGTTACTTTCGTATGATAAAAAGCACGTCTCTTTTCAATGTGATTGTTCTTGTGTCCTTCCTATCTTCATGATGATATTGTATTATTTTTTACTGAACAGATATAGTCAAAATTTCTGTCAATTTTGCATGTGCCTTATATACAATCTCACAATAGTTCCTTATTATTTTAACAGTTGTCAATGATTTCTGGGGCTGTTAAAATAAAAAAAATGTAGCTGAAAACTGAAAACGTTTTATATACTAAATTAACTTATTTAACAAGATTGGTTTGCACTTTTGCTGTACTGGTATCAATTGGCTATTTATCAAATAGTTCAAGGAAAAACTATGTTATAACCTTATTCGTTATATTATCACTAATTTCATAATATTAAATTTTATATGTGATATGAACTCTTTATTCACGAAACGAATCGTACGCTTATCGAGAAAAAATACTTGAACTGTAAAAGTTATAAAGTTTATGGACACAAATGCTAGTTGATTGGCTGATGAATGATAATTAATCCGTGGTATCACTCCTTTCTAAGATCTGTTGGATTGTATGTTTTTACTAAATTATATAATTTAATTTCAAAACTTTCACGGAACTACTATAGTGCCTAATAGGATTTTGTGAGGTAGACGAAATTGACCTTAAAACGATCGTGTTGACTTTTTGGGTCCCAACATAGGTAGATCGGACATATTTTGACGTTATATAATGACTTCTTTAGTTTGGGATTTATTGTAATTAGTATGTTCCTATGAGACTGAAAAATGATATTTTTTTTGTAAGATTATAATATGTTTACCTGGCGTAGCCGTGCGTAAAATGTATGTTGGCATTTCTCTTCGAAAAATGACTTGTTGATTGGAATAAAACTTCTTATTTCTGAACTTTTTTTCTGTTTTTCTCCGCAATTGCCTATTAAAAAATAATCTATCTACTGTGTATTTGGAGAAAATTGTGAAAATAGGAGAATTGGCAATTCTTACCTTCCGTACCTATACTTCCATTGATAAAACATAACATGGACTCATCCAGTGTCCAGTTTGAAGGTCATTTTACTTACTGTCACATTCATGCACGTTCTGATTTAACCAATAGTCATGTACGAAAAGCATAAACAGTTTGAAGGTAAACTAGTAATAATTTAATCCAATCAAATTCCATAATTTTCAATAACAATGACCGGTCCACATCAGAATAAGTAATAGGGGTAAACTGGGTAGGGAGAAAATGTAAGATATTCAAAGTTTATTTTTTTGCAATAACGAATAAAAATTTGTCAAACCAAAGTTTTGCTATCATTTCATAAACATGTCGTTGTGTGTTGGTACAGTTTTCGGAACTTTCATGTATGTATTTAAGGCAATACAAAGTTTGGGCTTCAAAAGTCCACATAATTATTGACTTTATACAGAAAATTCGTCCTTTTAAAACATAAAATGTTTCACAAACAATACGTGACTACAAAGTAAAATCATTTCTCAAATAATTGTGGTAAGTGTAAAAAAGTCACATTTTTCAATACAATTGCAAGGTGAGAGTCTTAAATTGTAAGTACTCTAAAATATCTTTGGAATTTTTTAGTATCCACATCTGATTCACGCCACCTCTAGAATAAGCAGTTTCACAATAACTTTGATGATCGGCTTTGATTGCTGATAAAAATAGATGTTAATAATTTAGAAAGAGGTTTCGTGGAGCACTTGGTATACTCAGCAATATACTGCTGCTTGTAAGAACACTTATTTATTTTTGTATCCAATACAGTGATGGAAGATCTAGTTCTTAATCTTTGTTGAAATTCCAAAAAAAAGAACGAATATGCTTTATGGTATCCCAAAGTCATAAATTTATAGGGTATGCTACCATTTTTATGTTAAAAAGCATAGTGGATTATCTTTTATATACGATTTTTCAATTTCACATGGGGAATGGTGGTATACAGGGTTGAAAAATCAAAAGGTTCGATAGGACTTATTTCAGAAAAAAACGAGATATAAAATTATCAGAATTTTTTAAGAGAATCAACATTAATACCACTACTCGATTAAACAGTATCACAGTATTGCTGAAGACCCTCTTTCACTGGGGGCAGTATTTTTGTCAATTTACTGGACACTTCTTTAGTGAAACATGCAGATAACGTAACGTAGCGTAACGTATCAATTTGGACATGAAAACACCATATGACTTAGCGGATAATATGATACTGGTGATAATCGAGGGTTGAAATCATCCCAATTGTTATAGATTCCTGTAATAACTATATCTATGGACTCATAAAAACATATCTCATAACTTGAAGCAAATTGAAGAATTTGACATGGACATTATGATAGAAATAGATTCCAATTAAAGACAATATTTTTTAAAATTACAACAGAGGTTCTTATTTTAAATGGTGCCACTCACCGTGGTCAGTAATACTTCAATTTTTTTGATACTTACATAATTAAGAGAAATACAATAATAGTTCACAAAAATACAGATACACCAACACTTATTCGTAAACATATATCTACAATGTAAAAAAAGTTAGTTGGTATTCATAACGATAAAATTCAATATATTTTTGGAAAGATATTTGCTACGAGAACGTATTGCTCCATGTCATTTCAAATATACACATGTATGTACAAAAGTAAATTGCAACACAATGTAAATTTAAACTTCACTCAAAGCTGATTATTGAGAGTTATGCTTAACATCTTGATCAAGCTTATGTTTATGTGAGTCATACAGTAGATATATGAAAGAGGATCGACAAGGCATCGTTTTTTTTTACAAAGAGGTGTAAATAGGATAATAAAAACAGGTTGATAATCGTTGTTAACTTTATAAATCATTTTGTGGAACAAACAGTCCACATTCGTAAAATAGAAAATAATTGTTACACTGGGAAATCAGTTAAATAACAATTTTTTTATACTGTAAACTCGTATTGCGAGTCGCTTATAGTTGAAAATGACCTTGATAGTTTACACTTAGAATGTTTTGCTCTAAAGAATGCCTGTTATTTATTTTTCTTTAAGATATAAACAACTGTTGACATACATAAACGTCTAGCTTTTTTGTAAATTTGATAGAATAATGCAAATTTGCAAATTAAATGCAATATTTAAACTGTTGAACAAGTTATTTAAAGTAAGCCAATAAACCACAATTGGAGTTCTGAACCTCCATTATATAAAAAATGTCATTTCTTGTTAACCTGAATAGCAAATATCATTACCTTATTTATATAAGTGGTTCTCTTTAATCTACGAAGGTGGAAGATGATTTAGATGGTTGACCTGTTTAATTTGTCGCAAACAATATAAAGAGTCAAACATACAAAATTTGTTCAGTTAGCATTGTGCAAATTTAGATAAGTGTGAAGGCTTTTGACTTGTTTATCACATATTTCATTTTAAAAGAGAGACGAAAGATACCAAAGGGACAGTCAAACTCAGAATTCTAAAATAAACTGACAACGCTATGGCTAAAAATGAAAAAAAAGACAAACAATATTACACATGACACAACATAGAAAACTAAAGAATAAACAACACGAACCCCACCACAAACTAGGGGTGATATCAGGTGCTCCATATGTGGCACCCGTCGTGTTGCTTATGTGATAACAAATCCGGTAAATAGTCTAATTCGGTAGGTCACATTCATGAAAGGGAAGGGGATTGTAGTTACGACGTAAGAAACATATCCGATATCATTTGTGAAACGGTTATTCCATAACGGTCAACCAACTCGTGATGGCGTCCGTAAAATTTTCGAAGGGATGATTTCAACTTCACCATTTGGAACTCTTGGTTTAATAGCTTCCTTGTGAGCAGTAACCCTCTATCAAGAAAATCAAGATAGGAAATACAAGCAAGGGAATATCGCTGGAATGAAGACAATATCAATTATATATTTCTCAATCTCCCAAAACAGTTTTTCTACGTATCATGTGACTGTAAATTTTTTGTGACCTTACCTGACCAGAAAATAGACATGTCATATATGGTTGTTGCTGTAGCGTTACGAATTTTATCGTTTTGATTAAAGGTAGCAGTTAGTCGTGACATAAAACAGACATATTTTATGATTGAGTTTAAACAAACATGTGCCATCTTATATTGAATAAAATTATAGTGACGATTTCAGTTCAAACCAAAGTGGCCCTACAAACAAATATTACAATGTATGTACATATCACTGTTTAGGGTTGATACAGTCTTTTTAAGAATTAGTTTGTTTTGTTATTTTTCTTTATATTCATTTATTTTCAGTTATGAATTAATCTAAAGATAATAAGATGATCCACCATATTCATAATTGAGAGCTTATTTGTCTGTTTGACTTTTTCTTTTTCAGCCATGACGTTGTCAGTATATTTTTTATCTATGAGTTTGAATGTCCTTTGGTATCCTTTGATCTTCTTTGATAAAGTGGATTTCTAGGGTGAAATGAAACTTTTCAATGTGAATTTAAGCACTGAACCATGTAAATTTATGAGAAAATCAAATTCATGCTTTCAATTTCTCCAGGCACTCTGGGTTCCTCCATCAATAAAACCTGACCGACACGAAAAAGCACAGAAGCGCTGAAAGTGATCAACCAATTTAACTATTGTACGAAGTTTACAATATTTAATATAAAAAAAAGAGTACTTTACAGCTTAAACGTAAATTCATTTCTAGTAGAAGTGTCATACATTTACTTTCACTGTAATCAACATTAGATATATAACATGATTATTAACATCAGTCCGATACTAATATTAATAAGTACACTAACCAACTATTGCAGTATCAGTATTTATGTTAGTTGCTGTTGTAGGTGTTCTGTTGTCCGTAAACGTGATTATTGCATCTTCAATACAACAGAAAAGGATATAATCGAAATATATCTATTCAGCTTGTAATGTTATGGAGGTTCATCGCAATGAATCACTGCTAGTTTTGTTTATCATTTATCTACTTACTATTTTTGAAGGTGTAGATATATATATAATATATATTTTGTACATGTTTTAATGATGTGCCCATACATTCGTATATTTGTTTCCTAATGGAAAAAAGAAACTGCTTACCTTTCCAGAGCGCCTGGATGAACCCCGGATTTTGAAGGATTGGTATTGTTTATGATTTAGTTTTCTGTATAATTTTTTCTAATTGTTATTTATCTTTTCACAGTTTTTCGTTTTGGTCACAGCTTTTTTTGTAGTTGTTGATATTATTACTTAATTTCCCTATTAAATCATCTATTTTTTTATGGTTTCCTGTTTGAGCATGTTGTTTTCACTTTTCTACAGCACTGGGTTGGTACCTTTGCTAGCAGACTGCCAGTCACTAGAAAATCATCAACTGAGTAATCAGTACATTTCGGTACTAACATACTATAAGTACACTTACCAGCAGTTGCAATATCAGCATTCATATTAGTTGCTGTTGTAGGTGTTCTGCTGTCCGTAAACGTGATTATTGCATCTACAATACAACAGAAGTTATAATCGAAATCTATCTATTCAGTTTGTAATGTTATGGTTTTTTTAATGTGATACATGCTAGGTTTATCAAACAGAATAAGAAGGAAAAGCACTGATGTTTTGATGCATGAGTCCTGTTATCTCATTTGAATACACTATTCTGACTCTAAGCAAAAAACTGTAGACTCTTTCACCTTGCAGCAGCAAATATTTGAAAAAACCTTTTGAATGTGACTTAAAAATGGCAATACCAATGACCTTCACATGTTTAGAGCATGCAAAACACATGACAGTTATTAAATTGATACTTTCAGTTTGTAACTTTTTGGTGAACAGCCTTTTTTGACAATGTTTGTAAATTCCACGAAGGGCTGTTCCAAAAACAAAAAGTATGGGGGAAGGAATTAAGGCACTTTTTATTTGACCCCACCATGCATACATTTTAAATTGGATATTTCATTTAAATGTTCAAGCAATCTTTCTTCAATAACCACCAACTATCGAATTCTAATACAGGTGCCTTCCTCCCCCAATTCAATTAATTCTGGAAAGACCCTACACAAAACATGGGATTTTCTTTTTTGCTTGCCTATCATTGTTAACATCTACTTCTTTAAAATTTTGGTGGATAGTTGTCTTATTGGCAATTACATGAATTAACCACATCTCCTTATTGTTATATTAAGAGCAGTGCTTGGAAACTAAAAGACAAACAGAAGGATATGTGTTCCCATCAAAACTAGCTTCTACTGTGAATTGTAAGATGTACTCTGGGAATGAATACACTTTTAATATCGGACATATTTTATTTTGATAGTAGGATTTTGACATATTTCACATTTCCACAAAGTATTTTAAAGTTTATTCTACACAATTGTCCCTGATTCTAAAGAACCTGAAGACCACCATCACTCTATAGTTATGTCTATGTCAATAAGGTCACACAACAGTTTCTCTGGGCCTATCAATTTCTCCTTGCCCTTGCCACACGCTTTTAGTTTAGGTTTTTTCGGAAGTTCTATTGTTTTTTCATTAACACTGTAATCACAATTTTTTTAGGGGGACCTGTTGGTAATTCTTTTAAATTATTGTTTGGATCGGAGGGTGTTCTTCTATCTATTTCAAAATTCACAAATTTACAGTTTAACTCTTCCAGCACAGAAATATTCATGTCAGTGCCAACATTGATAAGTGTAGTCAGAAGTTTCTCTGACGTCAAACGGCTGTTTTGCCAGACAAGCCCCATCCCCAGCTTGTCTGTCATATGACTATGATAGTTCATGCCGACAAGTGTTGTCGAATTTGTTAATTTGTATGTGTTCATCTACATCTATATCTACGACATAAGCTATGTCGTCACTAACCCATCACTCAAGTATATTTGATATCATCAAACGAAATATTGACAGACTTTACCCTTTTGGCTTTATAAAACAAATTTTCAAATGTAAATGATGACGAACAACGGATTGCCGTTTGTTCAATGATTGCCTGTCCTCGGCATTGAGCCTAAACTACAACTGATGGCTTGACATTTTGATTTTGATTTTTCCTTTCACTTTTGATTGATTGATCACACGTGCGTTTGAACCGAGATTTGATTATATGCAAAAAGAAAGCGTCTGTGAGAAAAAAAATGTCAAGGCAAGACTAATTTCGGAGTGGCATGCGGACCAAAAAAAAAAATGCGGAAGGAAGCGGTAGTTTTGTTGTTGTTGAAAACTTGAAATTTTCAAAAACTGGAGCGGGAAATCCAAAGAACTATTAATCAAATTGGTGTGGCTTAAGTAGGCAGTACTTCGAAAAATACATGATTTATAACGAACCCTTTAAAGTATGCCCATTAAGAGTGGTAATGTAATTAAAAAAAAAAAAAAAATAAGCAACGCTGACAAAATTGTAATCAGATGGATTTGTCTACTTTTTGTATCATCTTTAGTCAGACAGCTGTTCAACTGCTGGTTCTTATACATTCTTGGCTTTCAACTATACGGCTTTGAACATTTACGATGAAGGTCTTTCCAGAGGCATGACATTTTCAATGTGTTGTTTTTATTTTATACAGCACTGGTCGATACCTCTGCTTGTTGTATCTCAGTCCACTGGGGTATCACCAGCTCAAACGTAAGTAGTTTATTTTTATCAAAATTATCTAACGTTGTCCGTTATTTTTTTTAAAAATTATATAGAAACTAATGGTGAGCTCCCTCGTAAAAAGTTGACCTATGGTGGATTTCGCTACTTTTTTAGATCCTTCTTTGTAAAATAGTAGACAAAACAGGAAATTGCATATCCACTGTTGCCACAAAATCAATATATGCACATCTATAGTTCGTCAGCTGATTTAGTTCATATATATCCCTGGCTCTAGAGCAGATCGAACATTGCAGTAGGAAACGGAAGACTTTACGTCATGATATCATGGGTGACAGCTTCATATTCCGATATAGTAAATATTGTTACGAAAACGAAATGCTGACCTTTTAGGATATTGCAGACCTCAATCATATATTTTGTCGAGTAAAATAATCGTTAAGACCTACTTGCACATCTACTATATTGTTAATAACACGTGAATTGCACTAAACTAAATCAGCCAATGTATATTAAAGAAAATCAAACCAAATACCTTTATTTTTTCGAAATAAGACTCTGAAGTAGACTCGTTCTTCGTAATCTTCGATCTGATGAAAATCCCATTGTAAATATCTATCGCCTTAAATAAAGATTTAATTTAGACTTTTTTAATAATATCATTACGTGCATTTTTTTAAAATTTAAAATTAAACTCTAAAGTTGTGTACGCTATTACATTCACACATATTTCAAAGAAGGTTGTGTTTTTTTTTATAATAAATATGTGAACTATTTATATTTTTTCTTTATTTTGGCATATATTTGATTTCCAACATTAGAAATAATTTAATTACTAATGCTACATAACATCAGTATTCTAGCTTACTAAACTATCAAATTGATGAGATAGTTTTCAGAGCATCAATTAACCTATGTTAGATAATTTGTATAAAACGTGCAGTATGATATAAATCTAAACAAAATAAGAACATAAATCAATACACATTGACACAAAACGTACATACTTACCCATTTGGAATATGAAGCTGGCATCAATGTTATAATACTGTATAGTCTTTAGTATTTCACGGCAATATTTAATCGGCTCTGTATGATATAGACCTTTCGCGACGACAAGACAATTAAAATGTGTCATACCGTCAAGATCGTGAATAGACACATCAAGCATTTCTTCTTTATAAAAAAAAAATCAAATCAGCTGATTTTTAGTATATGGTACAATCGAATTATACGAATATTTAAGATATCACGAGTTTTAAAGTAATAATACAAGATTTAATTTGTTTTATCATAAAATGAGAAAAATGTTAATATAAAATGTCTAACTATATGCATGCGACTTTAGAATATAAAGAAAAAAAAATAATTTACTGTCCGCTACCATGACTATGTAATAATTGCATTTTGAATGCTTTTGAATTATGCTACTTTTGTATTTGAAAATTCGCAATAAATTGGTTTATTAAATGTGGAGACTAATGTTGATACGAATTAATTGTCAAAAGTATATTTCTGGGTCTGTCAAACGATTAATATGTTTATCAGTATTATAACCCAGCTTATAATATGTAAATTTTATTTAAATTGACAGCAAGAAAAAAAACCTTACCTGTATTATTTCTTTCAATTGCAAAGAATAACAACCCTCTTTCACCCTGACAGTAATAGTCATAAAAGGATGAACATTCATCCACACAATAGTTGCTTATTGTGTCCAGTGTTTCATCAAGGTTAAAAATACACTGACAAACTGTTTTCTTTTAAAAAGAAATGCAAACAAGCTTTATATAATTACAAACGTGGCTATGTAGATCTAAGTTTAATCCACAGTATATAATACTATTATACTTGAATCTTGAGATGAGTGTCCCATTATCAATCATACCACATCTTTTAATGTCCCACATACACAAGTAGAGGGGAATTGTGTTTTCTGGTCTGTGTGTCCGTTCGGTCGTTCGTCCATACGTCGGTATGTCCCGCTTCAGGATAAAGTTTTTGGTCAAAGTAGTTTATAATGAAGTTGAGGTCCAATTAACTTGAACCTAAGTACACATGTGACCTATGATATGATCTTTCTAATTTGAATGTCCAATTAGATTTTTGACCCTATTTCAATGTCCGCTGAACATAGACAATGATAGTGCAAGTTTCAGGTTAAAGGTTTTGGTCAATGTAGTTCTTAATGAAGTTGCAGTCCAATCAACTTGAAACTTAGTACACATGTTCCCTATGATATGATCTTTATATTTTAAGTGACAAAATTTGATTTTTAATCCCAATTTCACGGTTCACTGAACATAGAAAATGATAGTGCGAGTGGAACATCCGTGTACTATGGACACATTCTTGTTTATAATTATCTTCCATGTATTATTACAAATTTGGCGGGGAAGCGGATACCAGATTTTAATTGATATAATTTAACATGATTTTATAATTACTTTTTTGTTTTTAATTCAGAGATTTATATCGAGAAGAAATGATCTCGGGTATCTTTTAAAAACAGTTAACATGTTCAATGATTTTTTGTTATTTCTGTGGTATTTCAGAAGATTTTATTCATTATATATGTAAGCATGTAAAAAAAATTAATTGTGTTGCATGGCATATACACTATTGAAAATGAGAGTGATAATAAAAAGTCTTATACTGCGATGGAAAACGTACCAACATTGTCTCTGGATGAGCTACCTACGTAATTGCAACGATAAATTGATCGATATAATTTACTATAGCATGTGCCTTTTTCTAATGTATATGTAATTCAAATCAGAACAAAGAAATATAGATAATAAGGTTCATAGTTAGTCTATAATTTAGTGCAATTTTAAATAAGATAATTGGACATTCTTCGGTATAAGGTGCATTTAATGAATTTAAATTGGTGTAACAGAATCACCGATTGATCCATGATGAAGAGCGTATGATAACCTATAGTTGTTCACTTGCATGTCGTTTCGACTCTGGTGGAGAGTTGTCTCATTGGCACTTATACCACATCTCCTTTTTTTTTTATGTCTTTGACGTATTTTGTTTCGGTTTATCATCTAGTTATGCTCCCCGTACATTTCCACACGAAATATACAGAAGGAACTATAAGCAAAATGTTTAAAACGCTGTAAAACGTATTTGAAGTTCGTGTTTTAAAGTTAAAAAAACAGTGCATATTGTTTTATTTAAACTACCGAACCTTTCACTAATATAATTAAATATGAAATAAGGAAAACCACGAAATAATTGAGATCTATATACTCACAATATATACAGCATAATTTGCACCTTTATAGGAAGAACACTTTACAGCACATTCATACTTGTTTTCTGCACTAAGTGACTCGTGTTGAAACACTTGACGGAAATATTCTTTAATCTTTGTTTGTGTATCATATTTTGAAAAAAATCCATATCCACAACCATAGTGTTCAAAATATGAAATATAACAATAAAAACAAAAAAGAAATATTCAACAGTTGTGAACATTTGTCAATGTTATGTTTTGTGACGTGATCATAATCTTAAACGTTTAACATATAACGATCGAATGATTACCATGATATCGTATATGAAACGCAAGAAACAATTGCTTCTTTACCATCTATTCTGTTATTAATCTATTGAATTCAATGGAATGATAACACATACATGTACATGTACTATCTTTTATTACTGTAATATGTACATCAAAAAGCAAACCATTCAAAACATTTAGAATTTTAGGTGAAAAGTAATTTCAAAACTCTGCCCATCATCAAATTTATTCAAATACCGGGTTGATAACCCCCCAAAAAAACACTATATTTTTTATATTATGCATTTCCCCAATGACACAATATATTTCCTCATAGATATAACTTTATGTCTTTCAAACAAGTTGACCGATTGAATTCCACAAATGCGTTTCTGTAAAACATTTTATTTTTATGACTGGTAATAGCAAGTTTAAGTGACTTTAATTAGTAAGTGTAATTATAGTGTTATTAAAAAGATTAAGTTAATATGTTTTTCACCTGGTTTTTTTTTGCGATTTGTTAAAATTATAAAGATGTTCTGACTATTAGTTTTTAATTGTCGCATTGCTCTAGTTTTATCAGAGTAACATGATAATGATCTAAGTTGATATAGTGTAATACCTGCAAATGAAATCCATGGAGATACCTCTATTGTTTCTCTGGAAGATACTTCATTCACGTTTGTAGAAGCTTGAAGTGGGATATTGGTGGTCCATGGTAAATGTTTTGACATATCTTTTGGATTTCTCATTATAGTTGTCTGTATTTGAGCTGCTATAAAGATACAACTTTACCAAAAAATATGTCCATAATACAATACAAGTAAACAAAATGTTTAGTATTACTATCAAAGAACTGAAACATGAAATCTTTTATTTCCGTTATAATTTGATATGCAAATAAATGTTAGTAGAAGGTTTGTTTCTGTTGCAGTTCAATGTCTCTGTTTTTCAGGGGTTTTCTCCTTATAGTTGATGTGTTTCCCTCGATTTGATTTTAGTTTGTTACATCGATTTATTTTGGTTCGCTCGAACAATTTGTCATTATAGAACAGCGTTATACTATGGTTGCTTTTATTTAAAGAGTTTTATTTTGGTTAATGGTTTACGATCAGTGCGCAGGACATATACCAATCACGTCTACAGATAATCTAAAACCTGTATGCCTTATATATCCTTTAAGTCGTATAAACCAGTTCCTGTTGATTATTATGTATAGAACATGAATTGACAGCTAATGCCCCTTAAATATCTCGTATAACAAGCTGACATATTTAACATCTAAACTTATATATTATATGCATACTTACCAGGATTTAAAACAAGATTTATCATCATAATAGTGAACAAAAAACGGCTAATATATGAAAGCATTGTGGAGTCTGATTAAAAAGATATACGTGCGGAGAACATTTTATCAAAATAATTTAATTTTCGATTCAACGGTGTACTTAAACCACTTGAATATATTAAGTTTAAAAGTGTCAACTTCCACTGTTTCAAAGGTCATGTAGAACAATATAAATATTCGGTCTATGCATGTGAAATGGTTTGGAAAAAATTCCTCCTACAATCGTAAACATGTTATATATTAAACTATAATAATAACGACAAATAAAAATATTTCATTTTGAAAAATGAAACAAACAAGGTGTGTTTTGTGTACTGTATCCAATATACTACCTGATTTTATGAGATTACCCTCAGCTTTTGAGTGTGTGAGTTATTCGGTTTTAAGTTTTCAATATTGTGTTTAGTGTACTGCTGTGTCGTCGCATTTTTTCTTTTTTGTTACTTTATTGTTTTCGACTTATGAGCTTGAATTTTCCTTCTGTATATTTCGCCTCGTTCACAAATGTAATTTTTCGAAAAAAAAGTATTTATGATGTTAAACTTTAATGTTTTAGATATCGATTTTAGCGATACATTTATTTAGTATAGCTCCTCCTTTCATTTCATAGATGGTTCGTCTTGTATTTACAAATTTGATATTTATTCAAATATATATCATACTTTAAGCACTACAATATGGCTTTAGATAAAATATAGATGAAGGAACTTTAACACAGAGCATAACATACATTAGATCTTAACTTCATCGCAGGTAAGTGCTTCTTACAAAAGTTTAGGTGCAATTATAGCATTATGAGCAGGTGAATTTCAGAAGATTTTTTTTCAAGATCAAAGTTTTCATTTGACTACATGGGATAATAAAAGTTTAAATTCCCCTTTGTACATTGTTTGAAAATTATATACATTGATTCTTAACAGAATCAATTACAAAGAGTTTCGTTTTTTTAGAATCACAAGAGAGTTAAATCACAGAATATGGCAAACCTCCTACCGATCCAACATAAAAATCAGTTGATGAAAATCCTTCACTATAGTTATCAAAGGTACAAGAATTATGATTTGATAATTTAATCTACCTAGTATACCTGTTATTTGTACAAAAGAAGGCTCATTGCAGGATAAAATATTTTTTCGTGGTTGTCTTGATAGCAAAATTGAATCGTCAAGTTTTCAAAGGACTCTTATGATTTGGTTTATCATTATGATGGAATATCTAAGAGTAATTGTTAACGGTTTTATTTGATTTGTTAGTACTACATCCCCGTTTTGTTGTCATTGGATGTGACTTTTTTTCCACAACTTGTGTACGATAGTCGGCACATGACAGCAGAATTATCCCACCCTTCGAAATCATTTCTTGAGTGTCGATCTTTTGTGTGGTAAGTGTTGGTCATTTTTTGTTATCTATGTAGTATTATTAGGCTGTTTTTTTCTAAATGTGATTGTCAGTTTTTTTCGAATTCAAATGTTTCTTTCGTTTTTTCTAATTTTTTATGATAAACAGCGCGTCTCTTTCAATGTGTTAAATTTGTGTTTAATTTTTAGAAATTTGTGGTACTTAATGCTCTTGAACTTCGTACTTTATTTGGCCTTTTTGACATTTTTTTATTCGAGCGTCACTGATGAGTCTTTTGTAGAAGAAACGCGCGTATGGCTTTAATATAAAATTTCAATCCTGGTATCTATTATGAGATTAATTATACAAAATAATATAGTTAAATTTGAAAAATATCCCGGAACCACTAACCAGGCAATATGTATTTTAGACAAGATGATTTGAATTTGTTTTCTTTATTTATGCAGAAAAAAAGAAAATTAAAACGACAATTAAATAAATCATTTATTTGTAATCTATACAACTGCAAAAATAGGGGTCCAATTTGTTAGTGACATGACGTACAAAAAATGTGTCAAAGAAATCAACTTTGTACAATTATAATACAGATATAAGACAATGGTTTTGATTAAAAATTACACCATCCCAGGCCCTTATGTTTTCATCATAATTACTGGATCATTTGATCTCTGGTCTCATCATTTATACTCATAATGGGATATATCATTGATTAATATTAACATAATATTCCGTTTGAAGTAAATTCTTTTTCTTAATGTATGATTGGATATTATTGGAGTGCATCTCTAATGAGTGTATCCATAATGCAGACCGGAAACAAAATATTTAAATTTCGTCATAAAAAATAAGTGCGAAGTGTTTAATATAAATAATTGTGAAGTGTTGAATCAGTATTTTAACATAGTAAGATTGAGTATTGTAATAACTATATATTTTAACTCTCAAGTACTCATACTTTGTAACAAGTGGAATATTTTGAATTGGAAATTAGGGAAGGAAGAGTTGAGGGACAGTCAAATTCATATATCGAAAATAAACTAACAATGAAATGACTAGAAAGATAAAGACAAAGAGACAAATGATAGTACATAAGAAACAACATAGAAAACTAAAGACTGAGCAACACAAATCCCACAAAAAACTGGGGGTGATATAACATGTTAAAAAATGAAAAATGTTAATTAATTCAACTAAAAATTTTAACAGATTAACTAAGTTGATACTACTGTGCATAGAGTAGTCGTCAACATGTTTGTAGTTGACGTAGTTGTAAATGTTTTTTTTTTAAATCTTGTTTGATGCGGACGATGAAGAGTCGTTTTATGATTTTGTCCAAATTTTTAGACGATAAATCATATTGAAAATTCAGATAACAATTATTCATGTCAACTCTTTCAAAATTGTTTTGATATTTTTATTACGTTAATAGTTAAACATTACTATCCTCCTCAGAGTTTAATAGCAGTTGCAATCTAAATAATGCAAAAAACATTTAAAGACTATGTGTACCTTTTATACGGTTAACCAGCTAAAAGGGAAATACAATTTTTCTTAATCATTATGAGTGATATCTTGATACGTATACGAATGATTAAGTATTGGTCATTTTCTAAATTCTCTCTGATTTTCCAATAATATTTCTCCTTTCTGATCTCTTTGTCCTTGAAATTTTCTTCCTGCATTATAAGTTTTTTACTGGTGGGTATTTAATAGTGTTAATATATTCCTTGTGTATACCAAAACAAAAACGAGAAATCATTTTCGGAGTAGTGTCATGATGAATCACATTGTTTTTCATTTCTCTTGAATGCACTAGAGAGAATAAGATATCCAGAAGAATCCACGTTTTGTTTTCGATCTATGCTGTGTGAGCGAGGTGGTCGGGACCCTGAGGCAGACATTTCAGATAATGGTAAGATCTCGTGATATTGGTCTGCATCAGACAAATGAGATGTTATTTCGTTGTAAGCGTTTTGATCTCTGCGAACTGTCAGACATGTATAGGAAGCTTTTCTCAGTTTTCTCCTTAGAGTATAGACGCTGAAAAATTGATATAAAAGATTTATATGTGAGCTGATATGGTGTCATCTACAGCATTGTCGGAAAGTACGCGAAGTACAAACAGTACGCTATACTGTGTGACGTTATATTATATACATTTAGTCATTACGACGATTAAACGTATATAGAAAACACAACGCATTTATTGAGATTCTTCAACATTTATGGTGCCGTTACTGACGGGAAATTGGTTCAACTATGAAAACGAAGTTAAAGCAATACGTGCCATCAACAGAGCAGCAGTGACGAAGCTATGGACCAAATTCGAAGGGCTAAAGAAGAATTCTGACACAATGAAATGGAGTAGTTCAAAGCCATAGAGGATACAGTAACCAGGAAAAAGAAGATTCTTCATGATTTAAAGGAGAAGATGATAGAAGTCATACACGAGGATTAACATAGAACAAGAAATTACAGACTCGGATGAGTATATGTTTAATTTAGACAGTAAATTTACAATCATACAATACTCAAGAAGAATGTTCGTATATACAAACACCAGCCTTAACTATCAAATGTATTTAATAACAACCATAGATTACCTAAATTAGATTTGCCACATTTTGACGTACATAACTAAATAGATCGACATACATGTACTCGAAGCTGGAGAAGGAGTCACAAATTCCGACAGATTTTTCATGGGTACGCAATCACATACATACAACAAGGATAAATACACAGACACACGCAAGACGTTAAATACACGCACATGTATATTTTGTTCCGGTGAACACCATCCGACTGAGTGCACTGAGGTAACAGACGCAAACACAAGAAATCAAATTGTAAAACAGAAACAGTTATGCTTTAACTGTTAGGGTCACCGGGTGGGCGCATGTCAGTCTACTAAACGATGCAAAACGTGTAACGGAATGCATCATACTAGCATATGAAAAGATAATTAGGTAATTCCAGGTACGAAACCAGAGCCTTCAATATAACAGTCAGCGATAAACGAAGTGGAAACACCAAACGAGACTAGAGTAATGCATTCATCACAACATAGTCACGACATTCTTCTGAAAACAGCAACTGCACCATTTATATATAACGACCAAGAGGTATAATGAAACTTAATATCTGACGAGGGAGCACAGCGTTCTTTTCATAACTCAGCATTTGGCTGATAAACAAGATATTAAACCAACAGAAACAGTCAGCATTGAACTGTCTGCGTTCGTATTTCACTTCTGTCGGCCCCCAGAATGTCTAAACATACGCGAAGTACAAACATTACGCTATGATAACAACGCTATACTGTGCGACGTTATAATATATGCCATCACGATGATTAAACGTATATAGAAAACACAACGCATTTATTGAGATTCTTCAACAAGCATCTCACTAGTCATAATTCTGAAATGAAAGCTATTTGATGTTTGTTTAGGTGCCTCTGATTTGTTTTCCTGCATTTTTTAAACCGATAAAGATAATATATAGATATAAGAAGATGTGGTATAAGTGCCAAGGAGACAACTCTCCATCTAAGTCACAATTTATAAAACTAAATCATTATAGGTCAAGGTACGGTCTTCAACACGGAGCTTTAGCTCACACCGAACAGCAAGCTATACAGGGTTCCGATTTTTTGTTTAGTATAAAACCATTTAAACGGGAAAACCAACTGTATAATCTATATATATAAACGAGAAACACTTATGTACCACATCAACAAAAGACAACTACTGAACATCAGATTCCTGATATATATTTAATATATATCAACATATTACATGTAGTTTAGTGATACATAGTAATGTGTTGTATGCTACTGCTTACAAGTAACTTCATACACGCTATAAATATGTATATGATTTTATATATGTAATTTTTACTTCAATTTTTTTTATTGTAGTAGAGCGAAATTGACATGTGTTTATCAATCTAGATTTCAATGCATTGGAATTGTAGGGGAGTTGAATGTAAAAGCCAGTAATATGTACATATCTGAGACTGCCTAGTATAGATATATCGAACATTTTAGCACGAGTTTGTTTACAGGTCAGTTAGTCTTAACTATGTGAATGTCATGATGTCGCTTGCATTAAAATTGGAACGTTTGTTTAAAATACGACCGGTGGATGAAAATAAGTCTTCAACAACAATTCCATTCAAAATAACAGTTGATTTTAAAATGTATTCTGCATCTAAGACATAAGAACTTATCGTACACTTTCCATGAAAAATTTTCTTACGGGGTTTTACATGTTACTTTTATGCAACATTTTGTATTACTTTCTTTTGGTTTTATATCACCTAACTTTTAGACGACATGACTGTTATAATTTTTTTTATAAGTGTTCCGTACCATATGTATTGTTTTGTTGTACTAGTATTCAATAATTCACAAGTTGCATCTGATACATTGTATGTGTTTCGTTGGTTTTGTTTGATTCATTTATAAATTTTCATTTTCATGTATATATTTACTTTCTATTTAGTTTAAAAAAAATGAAATACAATGTGGTGTTAGATTATGCACGAGGATCAAATCTACAATAGATATTTTCTTTAATGATTTTAATTGAGGTCTGGAGCTGGCATTTCATTCACTGTTGGTAGTCCATTGTTTATTAATGTGTCTTTGTCATTTTACCTTATTTCTTTTGTTACCTATTCTGACATCTAACTAAGTTAAAAAAATCATAAAACCAACTGGTTTTAACGTTAATGTGTTTATTTCTAAAAAGCCTATCTTTGAGCATATTTATCGTTCTACATTTTACATATAAATCATCATATAAATTTAAAAAAAAATAAACAAATAATGGCTAAGGATTACTTCATATCCAACGATCTAATACCAAGGTATAAAAAAAAGTGTGAAGATGGCTTTGTATTGATATTGTTATCAAAATACCTCTTCGGGACAGAAAAAAAAATGAAAATATTAAAAATGAACAATGCAAAATCAAGCAAAACCGGCTTATTTTAAATTTAAAAAATAAGCATCATATTATGCATTTGCAGCAGTGGAAAACAGCTATGTAAAATGTCAGCTCTATCATAACTCTAATTAGAAGTTGATATTCTAGCAAATGCTTTAGAATGTTGACGTCAATATGTTAATTCTTATTAAAAAGACTAAGTCATTCAAAAATTTATAAGTGAACATAAAGTTATATGTTTAAGTAAACAGAATAAGATACATTCACGTAGAAAAGATGCATGTACTTGGTCGAATTATAGGTTTGTTTTCGTTTGAATCGATAATTTGATTTTTTTTTAATAATATTTGATTTCGTGATTTGAAGTCAAATTATTCGTCTCTAAATGTCCAGAATTATTGACTTCTTAAATGATATATATTTGCACTAATACGATGAAAACATCAACGAATTACATCAACACTGGATGTGTTTAATCTAATGACAAGTGGCATGGAAAGATATTGATAGAAAATTAAATTATTCTGACTTTTAAAATTAAATGTTATCTACTTTGTGTCGTGTATATGTTTCTTTATGACAAGAAAGTAAACTAACTAGTAAATTGACAATTACTTCAACAATCATTCATCTAAATAACCGTCATTATATTACAATAAACAGCTGCGCCATGAGCGCATGATACGCCCGACGTCTTGTGTGGAAGTTAAATACAATAAGCATAAATAGTTTCTGAGAAAGTTTTAAGCAATAACCAATAAACCATATATTGTTTTTGAGATACAGCGGGACATGTGAAACCTCCCTCATTTGTTTTACAAAAAACTAAATATCACTAAAATAAAATTTTCAATCAAAACCAAAAAGTATACAGATCTTTAGATTAATATAACAAAAAAGTGTGTAAAGCTTTAAGCAATAATCATTAATTGTTTTTGAGATACGGCGCTACATGTAAAAAAAACCTCCCCCTTTTTTACAAAATACTCAATAACTCAAAAATAAAATTTTGAATCATCACCAAACAGTATACAGATCTTAAGATTGATATAACAAAGAAGTGTGTAAAGTTTTAAACAATAACCATAAATCATTTTTGAGATACGGCGCGACATGTAAAAAAACCCTCCCCCTTTTTACAAAATACTCAATAACTCAAAGATGAAATTTTGAATCATCACCAAAAAGTATACAGATCTTACGATTAATATAATTAAGAAGTGTGTAAAGTTTTAAGCAACAATCAAAAATCGTTTTTGAGATACAGTGCGACATGTGAAAAAAAAAAACACACCCCTGTTTTAGTTACAAAGTGCCGTAACTCAAAAAGTTTTAATTTTATTTTCACCAAAAAGTATACAGATCATTTGACCATCATAAGAAACAACTATATTAAGTTTCATGAAATTTGGATAAGTCGTTCTCAAGTTACGGTGCAACATGTTTACGCCGGACAGACGGACAGACAGACAGACGGACGGACGGACGGACGGACAGAAAGACAGACAGACGGACGGACGCAGGACATTTGTATACCATAATACGTCCCGTCAAAATTTTGACGGGCGTATAAAAAATTGAACACGAGAGCCAATTAATTGTATTTGTCCTTTACATTAATTACGAAATACATAACTATTGTATTTAAAATAAAATTTGCTGTACTGAAAATGTCGGTTAGTATTACTAGAATATTATTTTAAACTTACACAACTAAGAGAAAAACAATAACTGTTCCAAGAAAAGCAGCTACTCCGATAATAAGTTTGATGCACAAATCTATAATATAAATACAATGAGTAAATCCACTGCTGGTGGAGATTTATTTCCCCGAGGGTATCACCAGCCCAGTAGTCAGAACTTCTGTGTTGACTTGATTTGTCATTGATATGTTTATAATTATAAATTAACTGTTAGCAAAACTTAGAATTTTTGAAAAACTAAGGCTTTTCTACCTCAGGAATAGATTACCTTAGCTGTATTTGGCAAAACTTTTAAGAATTTTTGGTCCTCAAATCTCTTCAACTTCGTACTTTATTTGGCCTTTTATAACATTTTTGATTCGAGCGTCACTGATGAGTGTTTTGTAGAATAAACGCGCGTCTGGCATTAATATTAACTTTTGTTCCTGGTATCTATGATGAGTTTATTCTTACAATACAAACACAATGTTTCTACCAAAGGAATATATTATCTATGGGGTAAAACCTTTCGGAATTCTGAATGCCAAATGCTTTTCAACTTCGTACTTACTCGGCTTTTTTTGCTTTAACTATTCGAGCGTCACTATTGAGTCATACCAAGACGAAAAGCAATTGTTCAGCCTGTCGTCCTTGAAAAGTTTATGTACGCCAAAACCGAAGGGGTACACAGACCCGGTCCCCCTAGTAGCAGCCATCGTGTTACTCATGATAAGTTCAGATCAGATGATACCCAAATCGATGATGAATAGATGGGATTGTGGTTATGACATTGATAACATATTTGTGGTCAAGCTAATAATTGATAATATATAAAACATTTAACTTTTTTTAATAATCTATGTTTATAAAATATTAAATAAAACTTCAAGACTAAAATTCACATTTAACAGCTAACCTGCAATTCGTTACCTAATTTTTACCAACACATTAATATGCCTCGTCGTATATAATGTTTGAGAAATGCAATTCATCTTTGCATGAGTTGAATATAAATGATGCCTACCAATAAAAATTTTAAAAAACTAGCAAAACATTGAATTATGAAGGTGGTGCAACATACCTTCAGAACATTCAAACTCATGAGTAGAAAATAAAGTAACAACACCATAGCTAAAAAGAAAGAAGTTAGCAGAAAAATAATAGCACACAACACAAAATATAGAAGTCTAAAGACTAACCAATTCGAACCCAACCGAAATTTTGAAGGGTCAAAAACGTGTTCCTCATGTTAGTACAAACAAGGTTATAAACTGGATCACATTCTAGAAAAGGTGGCGGGATTGCAGTAACGACATTAGGAACATATCGAACGACAATCAACAATCGAACGAATATTCCATAACGGTCAAATATTGAAACTATTTTGAAGAATTTCAGACGATGGATTCTATTCAAAATTCATGCAATTCATTTACAATTTGAGCCAGCATTTTACGTTTCCCTACAAATATGTTCCCGCCATTATATTCGACAATACATACTTTCTTCATGATGATAACTGGTAATCAGTTTTCATTCATAAAAATGAAACTATAATTTTAGCACGTCACTACTTACCTGTCGTTTGTTGTTCTTAGTCGTATTTGGCACAACTTTTTGGAATGTTGGATCCTCAATGCTCTTCAACTTTGTACTTGTTTGTCTTTAGATATATGAGCGTCACTGATGAGTCTTTTGTAGACGAAACGCGCGTCTAGCGTACTAAATTACAATCCTGGTACCTTTGATAACTATTGTAGCATGAATCATATGTTTTGAGAAGCTTTCAAAATAAATCCAGCCTAACGTTACAACGTTACAAAATATGGAGGTCTTATTCAATCGACTGATGACGAGTTGTTTTTAATTGATGGTCACAGTTGACCATTTGAAGTGACCAGAGTATGTCAAGTGGTTTTTCACATTTAATTGGACACACAACCTTGTGTATTTAAGGAATACATGATTGTACATTATTTACTTAAATAGTTTTCAAACCTGTAAAAAGCATTGCATCGTGTTTAAATGGGATATCTGTCACATTGTCCATGGTATCTGCATATAAAAAAGTTACATGTTATATAAATAAAGCATTCTGCATTATGGACACTACATCTGTGCATATTATAGAAGAAGGGCGAAAGATACCAGAGGGACTGTCAAACTCATGAAACGTAAATAAACCGACAACGCCATGACTAAAAAAGAAAAATACAAGCAGACAAACAATTGTATACAATACACAACATAGCAAAATAAAGACTAAGCAACACGAATCACATCAAATACTGGGGGTGATCGCAGGTGCTCCGGAACAGTAAGCAGATCCTTCTTCAAAGTTGGCATCTGTCGTGTTGATCATGTTAGTACACATCCAGTAACTAGTCTGCTTCGGTAGGTCACACTCGTGATGCGTTCTATAAAATTTACGGAGATATGATGTCAGCTTCATCTCTCTTGTCGTTAAGTGTCGTTTTCATTCGACCGTCATAGTCTATGTAGTCTATTTTTAAATGTAAGTCAAGATATGAGTCAGACAACTGTATCTGGTGTATTAATTTTCTCTTAGTTCGATTGGATAAATGCGTTCATCATAGTCACCAAATGTTGAATTAATTAGTGAGAGAATATCATTTATACAGCGGAAAGTAAAGTTAAAGGATATTGCTACATTTTTTTAACTTCTTTTCTTTCTTCTAAAGAAGTTCCTGTCGGAATTTAGCCTCTTAAGGTGGTACCTAACACTACAGGGAGATAACTCTGTAAAATCAGCAGAACGTTTTAATTACGTTGTATTTTTTAGTGAATCTTAAGCTTCTCAATGATCAAAATAGCTGTTTGTCAAACTGCTATATAACCAGTGTAATTTTTCTGATAAAACGGTTGGTTAAAATTTTTTGAAATTTTTATATTTTTGTCAAAGTGTTAAAGTAAATACTTTGTCAAAATTTTATGAAAATTAAACGAGCCAAATTAATTTTAGTTAAAGTGTTGGGTACCACCTTAAGAATACTGGAAAAATATTGAGGGTACAGTTGGTTACCATTGGAATGTTGTTCATTAAAAAACACTTGAAATCCTTCTTAACATCTGGAACATGATTATAACTTACAAACTCGTAAATTGTTTATATTGGTGATTCTTTTTATAATATCACTATTATTTTTGGGTTCAACATTATATCCAATTCAGAATCATACTTGTGAACCCTTACGTATGTCTAACTAGTTATAGATTTAAACATTTGAACCATTGGGCTCTTAGTTTGACAAACAAATAAAAATATACAACTCATCTCTGTTCAGCTACTGACCAAATATAAGGTTGTTCTGGTTCTTCCGAAAAGTAAGACGGAAATATTTGTGTAACGAATGTATGGCCCATCGTTCAAGAGTGGGTATAAAAAGGTGCCTGGTATATAAAATTTTATCATCACGAAATTTTTTTTACAAAGGAATAATAGAAACGTGCTTCGTTTTACTTTAAAGTATGAGGGATAGATAATCTGATATGAACTCCAACATGTGAACCTATTTTGCACGTTAAATTTGACTTAATATAAATTTGATCGTTTTATTTTGTACGTGATTAATGTAAATTAATCTCATACCTGAACTAGAAGTTGCAACATATCTATCCATAATAGTGACAATGTCGTTGCTGTCTGCATACAGACAAAATCATAATATACTTTAAACAGGTAAAAGTCGTATATGGTTTGTATTAGTTCGGATTTAAAGAAGTGATGTACCAAGTCAGGAATATGACAGTACTGTTGTTACTCATTCGTTTTATCTGTTTGAGCTTTTAATTTTGCCATTTGATTACGGACTTTCCGTGTTGAAATTTCCTCGGAGTTCGGTATGTTGATATTTTACTTTTTACTATGTTTAATATGATACAATGTAGTAGTTAACAGCTATTTTATAGTGTTTCTTAGCGACAATTCTAGAAAAGTTGTAATTTTTAGCGGTTATGCGTAGTTTCTATAGCGTTAACAATATGTTGTTAAAATATTCTACGTTTTTGCTTCGAATCTTTCCATCCTTTTCATACTAATAGTGAATCCTTTAAATTTATACTAGGGATAGCACCTCTTATATGCCATTCAACGCGTGAATATATTTTACATGTTCAACTAACTTAATCTGCTATCTTGTACGTCGTAAAAGTTGAAAATAAAACATACCTGAACGAAAAGTTGCACCATATCTATCCGTGATAGTGCCAATGTCGATGCTGTCTACAAACAAATAAAATCAAAATGTACTTTACATAGTTAAAAGTCATATTCACTATATATAGATTCGGATTTGAAGAAGTGATTTTTGATATGTTTACTATGATATTTATTAACGGCTTTGTAAGGAACGAATTATTATACTCATAAAGGAAGACTTGATTTTCAAGATCATAACTATTTCCCATTTTCAATCATCTCGTAACATCTGCCTATATTATAATTATAAACAGTCCACAAGTTTCTGATGGCGATTGTGTAATGGCATCTAAATAACAAATAAATATAGAAAAAATAAATGCTGATATTCAATTGTTTTTGCTATACGTATCTATGGTATAAAAAGAAATACATATTTTACAAGTTATATAAGTTTTAATCTGATGTCAACAGACGCTACTTAAAGTAAAGACTCTAACATGTCTAATGTCTCACTGAAGAGATACGAATTGTCTATAAGAGTATATGGTGCAATAAAATTGGTGCCGGTAATATTATTATCTAATTGCTGATTTTCAAACGAATAATTAATTTCTTAAAGGAAGTCTTTCCAAGTTAAATACTGTATCAGCTGTAGTTATAATTCTATATCTCACCCGTATGATAAAACAGAATATTGTATATGGGGAAAAAATCGATTATCACTAAAACAACTAAAATCTATAAGTTGATATGCTCTTATGGCAATTTAGTTTGTACAAACTCTTATTTCAGCTGAAATATCACGATAATCGGACGTTGGGATTTGTTTTTAATGAATAACCGAGTTATAGTGTATCACACATTTGTTGAGCAGTTCTCAACGTTTGATCACACAGTCACCTTCATTCGAGAAGTATGTGATGTGGAGTAAGAAATATTTCACTGGTAAAAATGTTACGGTAAGAGGATATGACTTTGTGCTGGTTTGTACATAGAATTTTCAAGTTACTCGATAATCACTTGTTTCTTCTTTCACTTTCGTCATTTTCTGTTCGCCAATGCGTAAACAAAAACAGTGGATGATCATTTCATACAACTTTATTGTTACTGGTTGTAAAGTATGTGTAAGATACCTGGAAATAATATGTGTATGTTTATTTTTTGACCAGAAAGTATACCGCGACTGAATGATATTTCTTTATATTTGGTTGATCCTGTTTACCAATTTCCCGATATTTTCAACTTGCTATCCTATTTACACAAATCTTTAATATTGTAATTGAGTCTCATTCATGTTAAGAATAGTTTAGTTATATCATGTTTGTTCATTTAACAACTTGAAACTTGACAGAATGTCAACACTCTTACCGTTATCATCAGTAAATTCAAAATTTCAATATTGTATGTTTTATATATAAAGGAGTAGGTTCAGTAAGACCCCTTTTTGGCCCCAAAATATAGCAGTTTTACAAAAGTGTGAGAATGTAACCTTTCAGCTATTTATTGGAAAGTAAAATGCTTCTACTAAATAAATATGGGCTGTTTTTGACAATACAACGCACATATATCGGGTACTAGCATCATTAAGTCATGCAAAATTACTAAAATCTTAAAAATTTACGCATTTTAGTAAAATTGTAGACGGTTTCCGTCTGAAATGAAAGTGGCCGCATTCGTGTTCATCCATAAAATTGAAATGTAAGTTGTATTTGATGATAACACATATTATATATAAAGGTTGATGATGAACACGGATGCGGCCACTTTCATTTTTGACAAAAACCATCTGAAAAATGACGTTTTTCGGCATATTTGATAGATTTTTCATATTTAAGCTTAAATCCGAGCGTATTTAACGACTGAATCAGTTTAAATCTTTCACATAAACTAATCGAATCGATTGAAATAGACACTTAAGTGTTTAAAAAGATTCTAAAATCTTTCATTAGATGAACCTGAAATTTGAGGCCAAAATCGGCCCTTACCGGACCTACTTCTTTAAAAGCTTTAACCAGTACTGTTAGCAGATATACTTGTACTAGGTATTTCAATGCTGATAAGTTTCTTAGCGACCATATTGAAACCAGCGCTTTACCTGTTTCACTGTCTACGATATAATAGAATTTACAATTTATCTAGTTACGCTACTTGTATCAGTTAGACAGCAACTTGATAGATTGCAAATTGCATCAATAACTGCAGACCTTGAGCTTCAACCCAAAACTTTTAACACCCGCCTTTCCCAGTACATTAGCATAAAAAGCATATAGGAAAGAGATATTTCTTTAATTAATTTTCCCGTGTTCAGCTAAAGTATAATACGCTTTCCATTCTGATAACCAGTAGCGTTTAAATGCAATCTTAATGCAGATTTAATTGGTTTCTACTAAATAATAAAAAAACGCTTGAACTACAAGAATTCAAGACTAACAAGAATGTGTCCCCAGTACACGAATGCTCCACTCGCACTATCATTTTCTATGTTCAGTTGACCGTGAAATTGGGTTAAACCCTCTAATTTGGCATTAAAATTAAAAAGATCATACCATAGGGAACATGTATACTAAGTTTGAAGTCGATTGGACTTCAACTTCATCAAAAACTACCTTGACCAAAAACTTTAACCTGAAGCGGACAGACAGACGAACGGACGGACGGACGGACGAACGAACGGACGAACGGACGCACAGACCAGAAAACATAATGCCCCTCTACTATCGTAGGTGGGGCATAAAAAAGAAACTAAGAAAGATAACATAAGTACCGTCATCTTTTCTAGATATCACCCTGAAGTACTTTTGAATATTATGACCTTGCGTCTGATTACACATCCACTGTAAATAGATACTGCCTGCAATAAAGACATATTTAAACGTTCATGATTATTTTCAAATGTATTTTGTATTTATTATTTTAGATAACTCATCAGTTTACTAGATATCAATATATTAGCATTCTTTGTATACGAGAAGTGTGTATTTTTAAAACAAAACCTATGTAAGCATATCATTAGAACATAAACCAGATTTGGGCATAAAAATACCATTCTTAAACAAGTTTCATCAAAATTGGCCAAATAGCTTTACATCAAGACTGCAAGATCAACAAAAACATTCACCATAGATAATTATTGATGTCTCACGTACGAAATGATAACGTTGTAATATTCAAAAATGTAATACCTGATTTACAACTTATGTTCTATTGCGTTTAAATTATATCCAATATCATTTCTTATATATTTTATTATGTCACTTATGTTTATTTAATACCTGTTTTTCTAAAAAAAGACAACAACTTATAAATAGTCTCATTAGTGGATTGAACTCTAATAGCACATTCATATTAACATCAGAAGCACATCTTTTTTTATAAAGTTATAATATCCAGTGGTTAATGCTTGTAGTTATATTTAATTAAGTAATTGTTTTGTGATTTCTTCTTTTGTCTTAGTGGAAAACAATCTTTAGTTTAAGTAATGGGTTGTGCTTATTTTCAAAGTCCACATAACGACATGCTTTTTATAATTTTGTCATTCTGTACTTGATGGAAAGTTTTGTCAATGGCATTCATATCTCATCTCTTTTTTCTTGTATAAATGTGTACAAGTTTGTGAGTTATCATATTTTACAAAAAAAAAAAGTTAGATACATGATTTTTCCGCTGACTATCATTTCTAACCCATATTAAAAAGTACTTTCCTTGTTATGGCGTATACCTTAATAAAACTTAGATGTTTATTCCATATTTAATACATACCGCTTTGGAAAATGATGCTGCCTTCCATGTCATCGCAATCATTATTCCCAAGTTTTCGTTTGCAATAATTCATTGTCCTTTCATAAAGTTTTCCTTTCTTTGTAATACTGCAATGCAAAGGTGGCAATCTTTGCACAAATAGATTGGGCGTATTTTGCACGAATAGATTAAGATGCTCGTCCATATGAGCTAAAGAAAATAATATAAAAAAATATATAGATATAATCATGTTTTAGCAATCAGTCAAAACTATCAAATTACTAAAAAATAAAACTTGGGAGCTAAAAAATGTTTCATATGTGTAGAATTTTAATTGTAAAACCTGATCATATATAAACAATTATAACTTACTATACAAGAAACCTATTAAGTATATAGAAGATTATCTAGTGGCGTTAAAATAAAATAAATGGTTAAAACTAAATTCAACAGGACATTCAAAATTGAAATAAAGAATACCGAACAGACGTACAAAATGTGTCTTAGGTTTAATATGCCTTAGTTTTTACTAATAATTGAAACATGTTATGAACAGAAAATAAATAGGAATTTAGAATAAATAAACAAAGTGCTGACTAATGGTTTAGTAGTAATACCCTCTAAGACGAAACGAAAGTTATACTGCAATCATTTGGGCAAGCATGTAACAACAGTCAATATCAACACTGACAGTTTTCTCAATCTGTGCCATTTTTACGTTGAATTCTGTTTTGCTGAGTATAGCCGAATTACAAGAGGGATGATACGGTAGCGTTCAAGTACATTAACTGTGGTTAGTGACAGCAATTTTCTTAAAATGTTCTTTTGGTAATATATTATAGTTATTGTCAATATTGTAATATGTAAGGTGTTATCTGTTTTGTAAACTTTTGTAATTTAATCTGTTAACATATATGTTGTTCATTGATAGAGGAAATAAAGAAATGAATGAATGAATGAATTAATTAATTAATGAATGAACAATGCATTTGTCGTCTGTTGGTAATGTGGATAAACAACTCTTAGCTGATCGAATGGAAGAGAAGAAGGTGGATCAAAAAGGATAATTTAAGGCGTTCTTTTAAAATGAAGGATATAAATAGCCTCAGCCTGAAAGATCACAGTCTTCAATGACTATCAAAGCTCATTGTTTGAACCGTGTTATGTAAATTTAAATAAAATTTCATTGGACCAAATTTTGGAAAATTTTAGAAAATGGATAATTTTAAAAATTAGTTTTTTTCATTTGTACCAGTTTTTACGATATTGGGACAGGATTCAATAAATATGTATAAAACTGCTATTATTTGTGCTTTATTTACATTTTCAATATTATTTCTGTAAAAAATGAAGAACAAACCTTTCAAAATAATTTCAAAGGCTTGAAAAAAATCCAGAATTTTTATTTCAGGTATCTACTTATTCATACATGTGATGTGCCAACTTTGGTGACAGTTACTATGAAAACAAATTTGGTTACATGATATTTTTAACACAAATTTTTAAAGAGCCCATTGCATAGAATACATATGCAAATTGTAAGAAAATATCATAGGTGAAAACAAATTGCTATATCTGTAAGGATCCACCTTAAATGTGTCCAATAATTTACACATATTTTAATTGCAGGACGTGTTTCAACGACAGACTGTCAGCATTCCCATGGGAACAAGTTGTTCACCTCTTTTTACCGACTTGTTTCCTTATTATAATAAGGCTTACTTCATACAGGAACTTCTTAGAAGATAGATAAGAAGTAAGCAATATATCCTTTAACTTACTTTCCGCTATATTGATGATGTTCTCTCACTAAATAATTTAAAATCTAATAATGTTGAATGCATCTATCCCATCGTACTAGAGATAAAGGATACAATAAATACAGTTAAGTCTGCCTTTTATCGTGACTTACATCTAGAAACTGACAATGAGGGTCGGTTGAAAACAAAACGTTACGACAACATATATGATTTCAGCTTCCCAAAAATAACGAACTTTCCATTTCTAAGAATCAACATTCCAGCAGCGCCTGCATACGGAGTTTATATTTCCCAATTGATATGATATTTTCTAACATGATTTCCTTAATAAAGGGTTGCTGATCGCAAGGAAGCTATTAAACCAAGAGTTCCAAATGGTGAAGTCGTAATCATCCCTTTGTAAAGTTTACGGAATAACCGTTTACAGATGATATCAAATACGATCCTTACGTCGTAACTACAATCCCCTTCCCTTTTAATGAAAGTGACCTACCGAATTAGATTATTAACCGGGTTTGTAAAAACATAAGCATCATGACGGGTTCCATATATGCAGCAAGATCTGCTTACACTCCAGGAGCACCTGAGATCACACTCAGTTTTTGGTGGGGTTTGTGTTGCTTAGTCTTTAGTTTTCTATGTTGTGTCATGTCTACTATTATTTGTCTGTTTGTCTTTTTCATTTTTAGCCGTAGTCAGTTTATTTTCGATCTATGAGTTTGACTGTCCGTCTGGTATCTTTACCCCTCTTTTACACTATTATAAAAGATACCATAAAATGAGTGCCTCGGTCATATTTTATGTCAGAAAAAAAGTGTGGACTATAGATAGCTTAGTGGGTTTGAGATAAAAATAGCATATACGTCCGTTCAAAAGCAGTGAAACAGACCACAACTTTTTAAATGTAAAATCTGCATGCCCTTGATTTCCGTGTAGCAATGGTCGAAATTCAAATTACAGTGTTTTAATTAAAGCGAAAACTAGCGCTCACGAGGAGCAATTCAAAACATGGCATCATAAGTTTTTATGTCTACCAAGTAATCAGTATTATCATACCAAAAACAAAAACAAACGACTTTAGCGTTTTACCTGTATTTTGTCTATGAATTGCAAAGATTAACAACCCTGCTTCACCTTGACAGTAGATTTCATAAGATTCTTTACACTTGTCTACACAGTAATTGGTTAAGGTGTCCACATCATGCACAATGTTAGTGAGATGAACAATGCACTGACAAATCGTTTTCTACAAAGATATTTATGATGAAAGAAAATATTATAATGACAAATTGGAAGATGCAGAGTTCAAAATATCACCAATGTTACGAACTTGATCATTTCTAAATTCATATATATCTGTTAGATTGAAAAGTCACTTGGTTTAAAGAATAATGTAAACATTATATTTCATTCTAATAATTTTTCGAACTTCTTAATGTTGATGATCGTTTAAAATTGTTTTTCTTACGGTCTATTTTAATGAGCATAATTATGCCACTAATTATATAAGAAGACTTCTTGTACATTACTATTCTAAACAAACCATTTCGTCACTGATAAAATTTGGTAAGTTTATTTTAGTCTACGCGATTTAAAACGCCGTTTACAATTTTAACTTGCTGTCTTGTTCCCCTTTAGATTTTGAAAAACGCAATATACTGTCGGTAGCAAAAGATATATTTGAACCGCCGTGGTATTTCCAGGTTATGGAAGTATACCAACATGGGATCTATTAGCCCCGTAACAGTTAAGCCCCAGTCCCACTAGACCACGATCGAACCACGTTCACCGCGATTTAGAATAAATTTAGATCGTGGTGATGTCGCGGTATGAGCGGCATAAAAATGCAAATTTTCGTTGCTTACGCGATGTTACTACGTTTTCATTACGCTTCTACAACGATCCCGATACGATTATACCACGTTCTCACCGCGTTTATTCTGCGAATTTACTACGCTTATCAAGATCTTTCTACGCTCATCACGTTCTCACTACGACCATACCACGAGTTATCCGATTGCAACACGATCTTACCAGGCTTCTGCTGCGACTATAGCACGTTCTTATCACGATTATACTACGTTCATACCGCGATCTTACTACATTCTCAGCAATAACGTCAACATCGTGTTATAAATCTATACAGTTCCATTCCTTTTATTTCTGATTAATACGTAGATTTCCCGGAAACAATAAAGTCATGCCACCAAAATCTACTGGAAACGTGGGCGTGGTAGTAGGGGTTGATGTAGAGGCAGAGGGAGCTCTGATAGTATTGAATCCTAACCTAAATTACAACCTATTGCTGGTCCATAAAGCTCAAATGACGATATTTTAGTGGACGATAGCAGAGATGACACAGATGTGTCAATAGATATAGGAAGATGTGGTATGAGTACCAATGAGACAACTCTCCATCCAAGTAACAATTTGTAAATATCTTTTGATACATCTGTGTCATCTCTGCTATCGTTCACTAAAATATCGCGTTCAATATATGGACCAGCAATAGGTTGTAATTCAGGTTGAATTGGTCATTCCGTCATCTCTGCTGGATCAGGATTCGTTACTATCAGAGCTTCCTTTGCCTCTTCATCAACCCCTATCACCACGCGCACGTGTTTTAGTAGATTTAAGTGGCATTAAAGTATTGTTTCCGAGAAATCTACGTATTAATCAGAAATAGAAGGAATGGAACCGTGTTAATATGGAACATGATGTTGACGTTATTGCTGAGAACGTAGTAAGATCGCGGTATGAACGTAGTGTAATCGTGTTAAGAACGTGCTATCATCGCAGCACAAGCGTGGTAAGATCGTGTTGCAATCGGATAACTCGTGGTATGGTCGTAGTGAGAACGTGATGATCGTACAAAGATCTTGATAAGCGTAGTGAGATCGCAGAATAAGCGCGATGAGAACTTGGTATAATCGTAGCGGGATCGTTGCAGAAGCGTAATGAGGACGTAGAAGCATTGTGAAAGCCACGAAAATTTACATTTTCAATCCGATCATACCGCAACCTCACCACGATCTGAATTTATTTTAGATCGCGATGAGCGTGGTGCGATCGTGGTCTAGTGGGACTGGGGCTTAATATCTTTGTGCGCTCTCACTACGCTTCTTCTACGACCTGATTTCGCCACGACCGCGACACGATTGTTTTGAACATGTTCAAAGTTGGCCACGCTCATCACGATCTTGAAGACCTCACCATGACCATGATACGACCTTACTGCGATCTACACGATCGTACTACGAGCATCAAAATTTGCATCTTTTTCACAGATCGTAGTGCGATCGGGACCTAGTGGGCTTTGCAAGGAGACGTACAAATTTATTCTTACTATGACTTTTCAATCTTGATTCTCTGTCGCATTACGCATCAATATGTTTTAAAGCACTCAAATACACTAACCAGAGAAGCAATGATAAACGGCGCCATGAAGTTTGGATATTCCTTGTATTTTACTACTAAAACTTACTGTATTGAAAAAAATACATCAAACAAAGTTCGTTTGTTTATTCCGTTTTCTTTTAATTGTGCATTGGAAATGGAGATGGGGTGTCTAAATTATAATCCATAGATTTTTTTAAATAATTTGTCAACATCAAGTTTATATCATGCTTTTTCTTTTAAATAATAAAACAATGGGTCACGGGGCTTACTTTCACGCTAAAAGTTGTGCAAAAGTCGACAGATTTTGTATAGTTTGTGCATGAAAACCCCAATTTTCTGCCATAAAACGAAAACTACACTATAGAATGTTGAGATAACATATGAGAAGATAGCTTTCATACTATGCTTTCAGATAAGAAAAAGAAAAAAATGTGGTCACGGGACCCGTTTTCTTGTAACATCATAAAAAAGGCAAATTCATAACACATTATATTGTAAAAGTAACATTATCTGAATTTCTGCCCTTACATTTGAGTTGCCTCCTCTTATGTGGCAAAGTTTGAAAAAAAATAATCAAATTGTAGTAGTCTTCATTTTCTAAAATGCAACCATAAGTATAATAAAATATGTCATTTCCTATATTGAAATGAAAATTCTTACACATGCATTATCTACTACTCTCAAAATTTGCACATTTGATTAAAGGTCTATACCGACTGTTGTTTTGGTATTTTAAAATACAAGATGGAGAAAGACACCCTATCTACCTTAAAATAACCAAATACAAATTAAAATCAAATATATAAAAATTAGAGGACTATAAGTAAATGAGATACGGCATTATATTGGAATCACATTTAGTCCTGGTATCTATGATGAGTTTATTTCAATTGCAGCCAACATTTCCCAGTATCGGACAAATTTGTATTTCCACTCAAATACAATCTGATTATTGACCTGATATATTATATAAAAGAAAACAGCTTTGATTCTTTGAAATTCGCTAGCTTCTTTTCCAAAACTATGTTGACTCCCTGATTCTAAAAAAGCCTGTCTTTTTAGTAATGCACGATTACATGTTAGTAAATTGAAACTTATCCTATAGACACAGGGTTGATAAGTTCAAGGTACAATACGTTAACATTATAAAACGAGATCGTTTCAGGTATCATAGATATTAAAAAATGCATGAACAGGTTTGTGAAAATAGAAACGTTTGATTATAAAGTAATTTGGGGTTATTTATCATAAATATATATCACAATATTACTGCCTGAAATCATAATCGGAAAACAATTATCTTATCTGAAAGTAAACACTGCTTGAAAAACAACCTTTATCATCAGTTTATTATAAGCTTTTGTCCTTTTTACTGATTTTGGAAGTTGTGCAGGTCACCTTGCGCACTAAAGGATCTGTTTTTATTTGAATATCAGTTAATAATCGCATAATACTGAATTATTTTCAAAATTTACTATATTGTTTATATCTGCTCTTATTACACTACAAACTGATCAGAGTCTGAATTGACCAGTTTTTGTGCTCGACCAGTAAAATCAAGCACACATTTTACTCGACTAGTCTCGACATTGTCTCGATTGTACTTAACTGTACTTAAGTGTACTCGACTAGGTCTCGACTTTACTTAATTAGTCTGATTCAATACTTGATGATCTATGTGTAGTCTGAAATGGTCTTGACCAAGGCTCGATCTGTCTCGACCTGTCTCGACTAGACTCGACCTGTCTCGACTAGTCTCGACTCAGTCTCAACCAGTCTCGACCTGTCTCTACTAGTCTTGACCTTCAAATTTAGTTTTGACTGGTGTAAATCAGCCCATCTAACTAAATTAAATATTGATCTTACAAAATTCAAGCTTATTAGGTAGTTTGATTTATTGCTGTGAAATGAAAGAATTGAATTTTACAATAGGTAAAAATAAAAATTATTGTATAAATTCAGATACATGTAGGCATCTTTAATTTTTTTTTTAACTTCTTCAAATCAACTTGGATTTACATTAAACTATACAGCTATCTTAGATATATATTAAGCTTACTGAATCCCATGTCACTCAGTTTTTTGTTGTATTGCTGTAAAATTTAAGAATTAAAGTAATCTTTGTAAAAAAAAAGAAGCTAGGATTTGCAATTCGGAAAAAATAGAGATAGTACACTTGGATTTTCATTAAACTATGCAGCTATCTTAGATATATATTAAACTTACTGAATCCCATGTCATTCATTTTTGTTGTTGTATTGCTGTAAAATTCAAGAATTAAAGTAATCTTGGTAAAAAAAAAGCTAAGATTTGCAATTCGGACAAAATAGAGATAGTACACTTTAATTTTTTTAATTACTTTTTCAAATCAACTTGGATTTTCATCAAACTATGCAGTTATCTTTGATATATATTAAGCTTACTGAATCCCATATTATTTTGTTTTTTGTTGTATTTCTGTCAAATTTAAGAATTAAATAAATCAAGGTCAAAAAAGCTAGAATTTGCAGTTCGAACAAAATAGAAATAGTACACTTTAATTTTTTTAATAACTTTTTCAAATCAACTTGGATTTTCATCAAACTATGCAGCTATCTTAGATATATATTAAGCTTACTGAATCCCAGGTCATTTTTGTTTGTTGTATTGCTGTCAAATTTAAGAATTAAATTAATCTAGGTAAAAAAAGCTAAAATTTGCAGTTTGAACAAAATAGAGATAGTACACTTTAAGTTTTTCAATAACTTTTTCAAATCAACTTGGATTTCTTCAAATTATATAGCTATCTTCGTGATGTATTTATCTTACTGAATCCCAGGGTGTTTTGCTGTCAAATTTTAAAATACACTTAATCTTAGGTCAAAAAAGGCATCATTAATTTTTTTTTTATAACTTTTTCAAATCAACTTGAATTTTATTAAACTATGCAGCTATCTTAGATATATATTAAGCTTGTTGAATTGCTGTAAAATTTAAGAATTAAAGTAATCTTGGTAAAACAAAGCTAGGATTTGCAATTTGGACAAAATAGAGATAGTACACTTTAATTTTTTTAATAACTTTTTCAAATCAACTTTGATTTTCATCAAACTATGCAGCTATCTTAGATATATATTAAGCTTACTGAATCCCAGTTCATTTTTTTTTTGTTGCTGTATTTCTGTCAAATTTAAGAATTAAATTAATCTAGGTAAAAAAAGTTAGATTTTGCTGTTTGAACAAAATAGAGATAATACACTTTAAGTTTTTCAATAACTTTTTCAAATCAACTTGGATTTCTTCAAACTATATAGCTATCTTCGTGATGTATTTATCTTACTGAATCCCAGGGTGTATTGCTGTCAAATTTAAGAATTAACTTAATCATAGGTCAAAAAAGCTAGGATATGCAGTTTTGACAAAATAGAGATAGTACACTTTAATTTTTTTCATTACTTTTTCAAATCATCTTAGATTTTCATCAAACTCTACAACTATCTTTGCAATATATTGATCTTACTGAATCATAGATTGTTATTTAGTTTGGTGTATTTCTGTCAAATTTAAGAATTTAATTAAACTAGGTCAAAAAGCTACGATATTAGAAATATATCTTTCCTGATATATTAAATGATATTAAAATTTTGTTTAAACAAAAAAAAGGTGTCTTTCATAACTTTTTCAAATCAGCTCAAACAAAATAAACACCTTTTTTTTGTTAAAACAAAAATTCAATTTCATGAACTTTCATAACAATCCTTGATAACCTTTAAAAAAAAAAAAGAAATGTGTTCCAAAGTTACAGAAAGAAATTTATTTTAATCAAATCTTAAAATATTTTTTTTGTCAAATTTAATGACATGACACTATACATGGTTTAATTACATCAGTACACATGAGTTTTACAGGTAAAAAGAAACCCTACTTTTCTTATAAACTCGTGTATTACTTATCTAGTGAATTAAAAAAAGCTTTGTGATTTAGATTTAACAGGATGTTGCAACTTTGAATAAATGGTATTTAGAATTTAAAACTCTCTGGTACATGTGATCTTTTAATAAGTTTGCCCCAAGCAGAAGGTATTGTTTTATAAATCACCACAAATCAGAAGAACTATTTTAATAATTTCTTTAATGTTTCACCCCTTTTTGATATATTTATATAATATATATTAAAAGGAATAAAACATAAGAGGAATTATATAACTATTTTATATATACCTTTTCCAAATTATAAGGAAAGATATATAACAACATATGGTTCAGTAAGATCAATATATTGCAAAGATAGTTGTAGAGTTTGATGAAAATCTAAGATGATTTGAAAAAGTTATGAAAAAAATTAAAGTGTACTTTCTCTATTTTGTCAAAACTGCAAATCCTAGCTTTACTGACCTAGATTAAATTAATTATTAAATTTGACAGCAATACACCTAACTTCATAACAACCTGGGAATCAGTAAGATTAATACATCATCAAGGTAGCTATATATTTTGAAGGAAATCCAAAACTTAAAGTGTACTATCTCTATTTTGTTCGAACTGCAAATTCTAGCTTTTTTGTCCTAGATTAATTTAATTCTTAAATTTGACAGCAATACAACAAAAAACAAAATGACCTTGGATTCAGTAAGCTTAATATATATCTAAGATAGCTGCATAGTTTGATGAAAATCCATGTTGATTTGAAAAAGATATTAAAAAAATTAAAGTGTACTATCTCTATTTTGTTCGAGCTGCAAATTCTAGCTTTTTTTACCTAGATTAATTTTATTCTTAAATTTGACAGAAATACACCAAACTAAATAACAACCTATGATTCAGTAAGATCAATATATTGCAAAGATAGTTGTAGAGTTTGATGAAAATCTAAGATGAATTGAAAAAGTAATGAAAAAAATTAAAGTGTACTATCTCTATTTTGTCAAAACTGCTTATCCTAGCTTTTTGACCTAAAATTAAGTTAATTCTTAAATTTGACAGCAATACACCCTGGGATTCAGTAAGATAAATACATCACCAAGATAGCTATATAGTTTGACGAAATCCAAGTTGATTTGAAAAAGTTATTGAAAAACTTAAAGTGTACTATCTCTATTTTGTTCAAACTGCAAATTCTATCTTTTTTTTACCTAGATTAATTTAATTCTGAAAGGAGTAGGTTCAGTAAGACCCCTTTTTGGCCCCATAATATAGCAGTTTTACAAAATTGTTAAAATGTAAACCTTTAGTTATTTATTGGACAGTAGAATGCTTCTGCTACATAAATATGGGCTGTTTTTGACAATACAATGCACATATATCCGGTACTAGCACCATTAAGTCATGCTAAATTACTGAAATCCTCATAATTCTAACATTTTAGTTAAATTTAAACGGTTTTCGTGTAAAACGAAAGTGGCCGCATTCGTGTTCATCCTTAATATTGAAATGTAAGTTGTATTTTATGATATAACATAACATATATAAAGGTTGAGGATGAACACGGATGCGGCCACTTTCATTTTTACCAAAAACCATCTTAAAAGTGACATTTTTCGGCATATTAGGTAGATTTTTCATATTTGAGCTTGAATCGGATCGTTTTTAATGACCAAATCTGTTAAAATCTTTCACATAAACTAATTAATTCAAATAAAATAGACACTTAAGTGTTTAAAAAGTGGTCAAAATCTTTCGTCAGATGAACCTGAAATTTGAGGCCAAAATCGGTCCTTACCGGACCTACTCCTTTGACAGCAATACAACAAACAAAAAAAAAAAGACCTGGGATTCATTAAGCTTAATATATATCTAAGATAGCTGCATAGTTTGATGAAAATTCAAGTTGATTTGAAAAAGTTATTAAAAAAAATTAAAGTGTACTATCTCTATTTTGTTCGAACTGCAAATTCTAGCTTTTTTGACCTTGATTTATTTAATTCTTAAATTTGACAGAAATACAACAAAAAACAAAATAATATGGGATTCAGTAAGCTTAATATATATCTAAGATAGCTGCATAACTTGATGAAAATCCAAGTTGATTTGAAAAAGTTATTAAAAAAATTAAAGTGTACTATCTCTATTTTGTTCGAACTGCAAATTCTAGCTTTTTTGACCTTGATTTATTTAATTCTTAAATTTGACAGAAATACAACAAAAAACAAAATAATATGGGATTCAGTAAGCTTAATATATATCTAAGATAGCTGCATAACTTGATGAAAATCCAAGTTGATTTGAAAAAGTTATTAAAAAAATTAAGGTGTACTATCTCTATTTTGTTCGAACTGCAAATTCTAGCTTTTTTGACCTTGATTTATTTAATTCTTAAATTTGACAGAAATACAACAAAAAACAAAATAATATGGGATTCAGTAAGCTTAATATATATCTAAGATAGCTGCATAGTTTGATGAAAATCCAAGTTGATTTGAAAAAGTTATTAAAAAAAATTAAAGTGTACTATCTCTATTTTGTTCGAACTGCAAATTCTAGCTTTTTTGACCTTGATTTATTTAATTCTTAAATTTGACAGAAATACAACAAAAAACAAAATAATATGGGATTCAGTAAGCTTAATATATATCTAAGATAGCTGCATAACTTGATGAAAATCCAAGTTGATTTGAAAAAGTTATTAAAAAAATTAAAGTGTACTATCTCTATTTTGTTCGAACTGCAAATTCTAGCTTTTTTGACCTTGATTTATTTAATTCTTAAATTTGACAGAAATACAACAAAAAACAAAATAATATGGGATTCAGTAAGCTTAATATATATCTAAGATAGCTGCATAGTTTGATGAAAATTCAAGTTGATTTGAAAAAGTTATTAAAAAAAATTAAAGTGTACTATCTCTATTTTGTTCGAACTGCAAATTCTAGCTTTTTTGACCTTGATTTATTTAATTCTTAAATTTGACAGAAATACAACAAAAAACAAAATAATATGGGATTCAGTAAGCTTAATATATATCTAAGATAGCTGCATAACTTGATGAAAATCCAAGTTGATTTGAAAAAGTTATTAAAAAAATTAAAGTGTACTATCTCTATTTTGTTCGAACTGCAAATTCTAGCTTTTTTGACCTTGATTTATTTAATTCTTAAATTTGACAGAAATACAACAAAAAACAAAATAATATGGGATTCAGTAAGCTTAATATATATCTAAGATAGCTGCATAACTTGATGAAAATCCAAGTTGATTTGAAAAAGTTATTAAAAAAATTAAGGTGTACTATCTCTATTTTGTTCGAACTGCAAATTCTAGCTTTTTTGACCTTGATTTATTTAATTCTTAAATTTGACAGAAATACAACAAAAAACAAAATAATATGGGATTCAGTAAGCTTAATATATATCTAAGATAGCTGCATAGTTTGATGAAAATCCAAGTTGATTTGAAAAAGTTATTAAAAAAAATTAAAGTGTACTATCTCTATTTTGTTCGAACTGCAAATTCTAGCTTTTTTGACCTTGATTTATTTAATTCTTAAATTTGACAGAAATACAACAAAAAACAAAATAATATGGGATTCAGTAAGCTTAATATATATCTAAGATAGCTGCATAACTTGATGAAAATCCAAGTTGATTTGAAAAAGTTATTAAAAAAATTAAAGTGTACTATCTCTATTTTGTTCGAACTGCAAATTCTAGCTTTTTTGACCTTGATTTATTTAATTCTTAAATTTGACAGAAATACAACAAAAAACAAAATAATATGGGATTCAGTAAGCTTAATATATATCTAAGATAGCAGCATAGTTTGATAAAAATCCAAGTTGATTTGAAAAAGTTATTAAAAAAATTAAAGTGTACTATCTCTTTTTTCTCCGAATTGCAAGTCCTAGCTTTTTTTACCAATATTACTTTAATTCTTAAATTTTACAGCAATACAACAAAAAACTGAATGACATGGGATTCAGTAAGCTTAATATATATCTAAGATAGCTGCATAGTTTGATAAAAATCCAAGTTGATTTGAAAAAGTTATTAAAAAAATTAAAGTGTACTATCTCTTTTTTTCCGAATTGCAAGTCCTGGCTTTTTTTTACCAATATTACTTAAATTCTTAAATTTTACAGCAATACAACAAAAAACTGAATGACATGGGATTCAGTAAGCTTATTATATATCTAAGATAGCTGCAGAGTTGGATGAAAATTCAAGTTGATTTGAAAAAGTTATAAAAAAAATTAAAGATGCCTATCTAAATTTATATAATAATGTTTATTTTTACCTATTGTAAAATTAAATTCTTTCAATTCACATCAAACTACCTAATAAGCTTGAATTTTGTAAAATCAATATTTAATTTAGTTAGATGGGCTGATTTACACCAGTCAAAACTAAACTCAGACTACACAAAGATCATCAGGTACTGAATCAGACTAATTAAGTAAAGTCGAGTACACTTAAGTACAGTTAAGTACAGTCGAGACAATGTCGAGACTAGTCGAGTAAAATGTGTGCTCGATTTTACTGGTCGAGCACAAAAACTGGTCAATTCAGACTTTGAGCAGTTTGTAGTGTTATCTTCTATATTGCTATAATCGTAAAAAGCTACATGTATCGTTTTGTGTGTGTGAAATATCATAAAGAGTATAGACATTTATTTAATATTTGTTATTAATCAAAAGGGTCTCAGCTACTCACTGCTACATGTAGCTTACATAAACTGAAGTGGACTTCCCCATGCCACGTGATTCAAATATTACCATAGATATCTAACATGTTACTGTAGAGTACAAATAGCACTGCGATACATTAAATTTAAAGGAAACCTTTGAACAGAAAACAAGTTTTATTTAAGTCGTTTGTTCCATTTAGTTCCCTACTTAAACTACACAAACTTCTATCATTTTATCTGTATAATTTGAAATTTTGTCAAATTAGGCGAATTTATTTTTAATTTTTTATAATTGAATATTTTAATAGTTTGTAAATGGTTTTAGTTTTTCATATATGTTATTTAGCTTGAATAGTATGTCGTAACTCACATTTTGCAGCTAGTTCAGTTTGAATTATATATTAATATATCATCAAGGACACAAATAAATAGCAACAGGTGTGTAAACATGTGATATACATTAAATATTTGAGATAAGTAATCATGACTGTTTGATTAGAAAAATCAGCTTAATTTTTACACGCCATTGTTATTTTATTTTACATTTTATAAAGTAACCTATAAAATATAAGTAAAAGAAAATAATAAGTTATGATTGCATCCATTTTGTTTAAAAAACTAGGGAGACAATTGAAGCTTATTAACTCGTTTTGTTATAGATAATGTTTTTTTTCATCATGTTCAATGAAATTCAAAATGTGGAAGCAAGAAAGCCTCTATAAAATATATCGATTGACATTATATATACAAATGACACAACATTGGGAAGGTGGTAGAACAGAGTAATCCACCGAGGTAACATTGTCAACCGAGTCAAAGCCAATGTTGACAAATACATTTCTAGGATTTATCATATATATTTTATATTTGCAGGTTATTAAGAAGGAATGACATGAAATATGCTTGATATAATCTACAGTTATTTTATTTCAATATGTCGATACGTTTGACCAATTGAAACGATGGTTTTGCTAAGTTCCTTTTTGGTACACTGGCTTCCTACAAAATTCTAAGCTGCTGCACTTCATTTTGTATTGGTATTGCACATGGGCTAAATGGATTTTAAATTAAAGAAAAAAGAAAACAATTGATTTATCAATATACTCACAAGGTAAACAAAGTAATTTGCATCTTCATCAGAAGAACACTTGAGAACACAGTCATGCTTGTTTCTTGTGAGAAAAGAATCGTTTTTGAACTCTTGACGAAAACTGTTTTTAACTTTTGTCTGTGTGTCAAATTTTGTAAAAGTTCTATATCCACAACCATAGCATTCACAATATGAAAAATAAAAACAAAATAAAAAACAAAAAATGGTCAAAAGTTGTGGTTAATTGCCATTAGTTTTAACATGCTTAATATATATAATATTATATTCTTATTATAAAACAAATAAATATAATAGAGATAACGTATTTTATTTTCATTTCTAGTGATTTTTAAATCTTTTTCATGCTTATTTTCTATCACTTTTCCCCAATATTCCACTTTCAAGAGCAATCATTGTGTTGTTTTTTTAAACAACATTGTCAACTCATGAGATGAATGAACATAAACTATTGTAAATATCATCTTTTATATGAAAATTTCAACAAAAGAATGACTTTTGAAATACGTTTCGGATACTGAAATATTTAATGCAAATGCAAAAAAGTAAGAAATTAAAAAAAACAAGAACTTGCTATTCTTAACATTTTCAATTATTGCAAAAACTTTATTGCCTCCTCAGTTTGCAATTTTCGGCTGGCTTCCTTTTCCTTAAATGTTAGGTTCTTATGACTTTATGTGTATATATTAGGGATGTCAACGAGTGACTAATTGGTTTTCTGTTAGAATAATGCTGTTTTCATAAACTTTAACAAAAAATGTTGTTATTGAGAGTGCCTACCGGGAATTTAATATTAACAAAATTGTATTTAAAAAAAAATACGATACGAATGTTTTCGGTCATTCAAAATTCCTCCAAACCGAGATAGGCTATGAACAAGAGCGATTTTACAAGGCTTACAATTTTTGTTGATATCAGCATACCAACACCTCTGCATATATTTTCATCAAAAGTACTGTAGTTAGTAACCTAACAATAAAATACGCATACAACACATAAAACAAGGCCATGAAGTCCTAGTTCCCGTAGAAAATAAACATGTTTTTTTGAAATAGGATTCGTTGCACCCGATATCGACCCTTAGAAAATTCTTAAAAGGATTATAGTAAATTAAAGTCATCACCATTGGTGATCATTAAATGTGTTGTTTTTTTACGGTTCCCAAATACTGTTTGAGTAATCATTTTTCTATAGATATTAATTAATTACTTAATTACATTATTGCCAGTTTGCATAATTAGTATACGTAGTAAATGAGTTATAAACTATGGTATAAAATGCGTTGGACTATTATTTTAGGCTAATGGATGTTTGTGTTTCCATTTTGTAATTTTTTTACCGATCGAGTACTCGAGTATCGCTCGGTCAATCCAACGAGTACTCACTCGAGTATTAATTCTTCACCGAGTTGACATCCCTAGTATATAAATATAGATATTGTAATGGATGGTGACACTTTAATAAAATTAATCTTATCTTGTCTTATTATGGTAATCAAATATCATTTGGTTATACCTGCAAACGAAATCCACTGAGATACATCTATTAATTGTCGGTAGGGAACTGCATAGTACATGTTTGACGCTGTAGGACTTTTGTTGCTTCTGGTCAAAGATAAATATTTAAAGGTTGCAGTCGTGTACTTCAACACGTTTCTGGTTGTCTTTGGGTTTTGAGCTGCAATCAATACGCCATTATATCAATTTATAAAACAAAATTAATACGACAGTGAGATATTCGCAAAATCAAATTATGTACTAATGATAAATGAAATAAATGATAATTTGATAAGGAAATTGATTCATCTTCCTGCACGTTTTACCATCCATGCAACAGGAAATATACAAACCAAATATCACTGGTGTTAAACTGAAAGCGGTTATTGCAGATTCCTCGATCCTAATATGGCTGAGGAAGAAATAGGTTAAATTCCATTCTCAATTTGAATTGAAATCACTAAAAAATATTCACAAAAATACTTCACTCTGAGAAAAATTCAAAACGAAAATTTTCGTCCGTTATGAAATTGCAAAATCAAAATCTCGAACACAACAAACGAATGGATAACAACTGTCATATTCCTGACTTGGGACAGGATTTTTCTTGTATAGAAAATTGTGGATAAAACCTGGTTTCATAGATAGCTAGACCACTCACTTATATTACAGTCGCATTACATTCCATTATATTGACAACGATTTGTAAACAACACAAATCGACATAATAGGTAGAAATGTCAAAAAAATAGGTATACAGCAGTCAATATGTAACAAAGAAGCACACAATTTACATAGACAAAGCACATAACAAAAATGAGAGACAAGCATACAAAAAATTACAATAACATAATAACATAATGACGGAATGTATGAGAGCATAGCTTCGTCACTGTTAATCTTAGCCTCTTACAAATTCAGCTGATACTTATAAACACTTAAAACTGATTGCCTATGTATATGTTTATCACCAAATACATACCTATTCAATGGGAAAGGAAGTTTCTAATCAACAAAGAAAAAAAGAAAAAGGAAGAACCAGGAAACATATGCTGTGTAAAATAAACCAGTTGAATTGATAAGTTGAAATGTTTAACAGCCAGTCGAATTGTCTATTTGAAAAAAAAAAGAATCGCTTTCTTTTAACAGACTTCCTTTGTACTCTTCTAAAAGCAGACAAAAAAATGCAAGCTCTCTAAACAGGGATGATGATTGGAATAATTTGGAAAGTTAACGATGATTGGATATGCATAGTCATTAACGTAACTACTGATTTTGTTGTCATCACAATAACTGTAAAAATTTAATTCAATTGCATGCATTTAATTGGTGCCGTGGAACAATGAAACATATGAAAATTCATAACAAAATAGGTATTAAAAATGTCTAAAAGCCTTTGAATGAATTTAGATTCATCTGACAGTGATTACATGTTTCTGGTTCAATGTTATTGCACAAATAAGAAAAAACGAATAATGAAAACAGCATGTTTTGATTATTCTGCATATTTCTAAAAGAGGAAAAACAAATTTGAAATATATGAATCATATACATTTCTCCTTTACAGCTTGAGTTTTGGATTGTGAATCGGTTATTTGTATTAAGTTGTTGTTGGTGTTAGGAAAGAACAAAATACGTCAAGTCAAACAATCATTCACAAACAAAAATTTGAAAAAATGTATGTGGTAGGATTTCCAATGTTACAACTATGCACCAGATAGATGTACCAAATGAATTATACGTACATTTAAGCAATTATAGGTCAGAGTAAGCGTTTAACCATAAGCAAACCCTATACCACATATGGAGGTTCCCGAAATGACATATATAAAACAAACAAAACGAGAAAACTAAAACGTACACACTTTAAATTCGCAGTTCCAAAAGTAAAATAATAATTTACATGGTTCCCTGAAACAACATCCACCTACATGTCCCATCAATGTTCATCTCATTATTTTCTATTATAGTTGATGTGTTACTTTAGGTTTAAGTTAAACCCGGAATTTGTGTCACTTGATCGATTTATGACTATTAAACATCGGTATACTACTATTGCCTTTAGCTATTGAATTATCTGTGAGTCCTCGCTGATTTAAGTAATCTCTTGTGTGTTCCCTCTAAATCATTCTACATTTTAATACATAAAAGAGGGACGAAAGATACCAAAGAGACGATCAAACTCATAAATCTAAAACAAACTGACAACGCCATGGCTAAAAATGAAAAAGACAAACAAACAACAGCACACATGACACAACATAGAAAACTAAAGAATAAACAACACGAACCCCACCAAAAAACTAGGGGTGATCTCAGGTGCTCCGGAAGGGTAAGCAGATCCTGCTCCACATGTGGCATCCGTCGTGTTGCTTATGTGATAACATAAGTTAGTATGTCAAATAGACACCTTAACAACAGTTTAATTGTGTTTTATTATTATAACTGCTATGTGAAAATGTGGTTTTGTGTAAAAAAAAAATGAAAACATAAATGTTTTAAAGCATGCGATGTAAAATCGATGGAATGAAGAATTGGAATTCAGTTTAGGTGTACTTGTTATATTTTTAAAAATAAGTTATTTTTCTTTACACATGTTACAGTGTTAATAAATAATGCATTCCACAAAGTTATGTACACTTGCACCAAACATTTTCAATGATAAAATTAAGAATGAAAACAGGGACTGTGTCAATGAGACATAGTTCCGACAAGACAGCACAAGGTTAACCAATTGGTCTTCAGCATGGCGAGACACTTGGAGGCGGCTTTCAGCTAATAAATAAACAAAAATGTGTGCTAGTTTGAAGAATATAGACGTCACACTTAACTCCGAAACATATTAATGAACCATAACAAATAAATCAATTGTATGTCTCATGCACACTTACCGAGATAAGAACTAATATTACTCAATATAAGAATGGACAAAAACCGCCACTTGCATAAATGCATGGTCAAGTCTCGTTGCCAATATACAATATGCATAAGAGGAATATGATGAATTAAATCGATTTTGGAACTGTTTCCGGCTACATGATTTCCCTGAACTGATGAACAATATTGTTTTAGGAAGTATCAAATTCCACGGTTCCAATAGAATAATATGTATTTAACATAACGTGTATGCGTATATGTATTTTTGAAATATTTCCTTGTGCAATAATAAAGATTGTATTAGAATTAAACTTTACAATAGTAGAAAAAAACCGGTACTAGTATTTGTTGTGGGGAAAATTAAATAAACAATATTTTGTCACTGAAAAGCAATGCGTATGATGTATCAGTTCTGAACATAACCGATATTACCAGAACCTCCGATTTTAAGAAATACAAACTACAGAAAACCTTTCGCGGACATTATTTCATTCATCAGACGTTCATTGTCAGTCATATAATGGCGTTTTTCGACAGATTAGGTTTGAATACAACATTGTTAGCTATTGGTTTAAAAAACAGAAGTAAGTCAAGATAAAATGTTTTATTTGACTGCATGGCAGAGGGTGAAAATATTTTGGAAATCATATTCATTGCCATGAGTGATTTGTATTAGATGGTAGGAACAATACAATTTAAGCTGCTATTGTATATATGAGAACCTACAGATCACATACATAGATACATTATAACCTGATTAAACCGAACCCTGAATAAACCGAAAAACTGTCTAATCCAAATTTGTTCTGTTGACCAATCATATCACATTTTATGCATTGTGAACCTTATGAAACCGAAAACCTGCCAAAACCGAATAAAATCTCAAGTCAAAATTTCTGCCACATCAGGAGCAGGATTATTTACCATGCGAAAGCACCAGATACCTCCCCGGTCAATGGTGTTGTTAGCAGTTGTACATTCTTTAGTTTTCTTTTAGGGTTTGTTAATTGTTGCTGATCTTTGTGTCGTTTTTTGTTTTTTTTTTTAGGTTTTGATGAGTTTTTTTGTCAACGTATGATTGCAACTGTTCTTCTATGAATGTATCTTTTTCTTCTTTTTGTTATGAAAACCACGAATTTTTTCATAGTGATGTTAAATCTGGTTGTCCTTTACTATTTGAGAGTTCAGTTCTGCGAGTTCGATACGCTCATCTATACATAACTGTCTTAGATCCACGTAACGTTACATTTTTAATTGCGTATATAATCTAAAATAGGGGTATAGTTACAAGAATTATTATAAGAGCAAAATGTTTTACTAGTTTTATGATGAACGTATAGATTCAGTGAGATGCCTCATCCTTCAGTAATTTAAAATAACATTGCTATTTTTCATCTTGTGTTGTAACTTTGTTATCAAAAAGAGTTTATGAATTTGTAATTCAAATCTGTTTTATGACTTAAAACACTACTGTCATCCACAACTGCTATATCTGATCAAATAAGCCAAAAAAATCAGCTAGAAAAAAACCTACTTCATACATTTCGCGTTTTTTGTTTGTTTATCCAATTCAATAAACCGTCGTTACATGTTAAATCTTCAAAATCCGAAATATTACTATATTTTACAATTTTCTCAGAAAAAAAAACGATAGTCAAGACTAGACAGCTAAACAAAGAACAACTAACTGAAAAGTAATTTATAAAAACTAACGATGCAAAAATCATTATCAAAGAAAAACTGAACATATCAAGAGACAACATGGAATGCAAGAAAGTAATAAAATATATCAGGCTTATAAATTAGAGCGTTTAGTATCTCATAAGCTCATCGATGACGCTCGAATCGAAACAATGCAGATGATATAGATTGCGACTACACAATATACAATATCTAATTTAGCTGTGACCTTCCTTGAAACATATTTTCTGAAAAGTAAAGTTAGTCATAGAGGAAGGTTAAATTTTGATCATTTCATTTCCAGTCTCAATTTTATCATGACTTTTATCATAGTTATTTATAACCAGAATTTGTTTTGCTTCGTCAATAAACAATGTTTACTATTGAGTAGTGTTATCATTTAAATAATTTTTTTTTCAAATTTCGTATTTAGAAACTCTTGATTTATATGTGACACCTTTTCAACGTTCATCGTGTCATTTACCCGACCCATGCGCGTATAAAGAGTAGTGCTTTACAGAATATTAATATTGCATTTTAGATTTTAAACGATCTTAACCTAGCTTACTTTAGATGATAATTTCAACAACAAGCTAACATTAAGATTTGTTAGTAGTTAGACACATTGTATCAGTAGAATAAACAATTACAGTGCTATCGTTTCTCTGGCCTTATTGATAATTTGACTATCATTTTCAATAATCGCATACTTTTATGATGGTCGTACTAACTGGCGGGAGAAAAATTCATAAATACAAAAAAACCCAAACAGTACTAGTCGAAGAAAAAATTACTAAAAGTACATAAAATAGCAATATTCTTCTGAGATAAACTTATGAATTAATTTGAAAAGACGTTTTGGAATATCAACAGTATGAATACATATATACTTCTAATGAAACTCTCATTTTAAAAATACTCAAGTACACATAAGTTCATCCGTATCTGATAAACATATGACACATATTATTTTTCTTTAAATAGATGAAGGGGTAAATATATGTCATACATTAGTTTAATAAAATACAACATCTTAAAAGTCGGTTCATTCAAGAACACATGTGTCACTATACGTTTCATTTGTAATATGAAATGGTCGAGAAATTATAACTTCACTTATTTGTTCGTAATTTGATATCCTTGGTGACTGGCTGGTTGATGACGTTGGTTCCTCTCTTGTGGATGATGTCCGAGCATTGAGCGTCGTATCTGTTTTTCTTTGCCTAGCAAATTCGAAAATAAGCATAATCAGTGTTACGAAAGGAATTTAGTTTTAATTATTTGAGAGATATAAAACGATTTTTGTTTATATAATCACGATAATGACGTTAAATGTGAGACAGGCACTTTCAACAGTATTTTTAACGCTGAATTACCTGGTCAAGCAGTAATATATATTCAATCCATGTTTCGTAAGTTATATCATATATTCTACTCCTTTACTATTGTAAAAGAGTCAGAAATAGATGGATGTTCGTATCATGTCAGAATATTTAATGCATTTATAACTTGTAAAGTAACAAAAAATAACAAATGAATGCGAATTATTGATATATCATATGTAGTAAAGTCTATGAAAGTCATCCATAAACTAAAGCAAAATTCAGAACAGTAACTTTGAAATATTGTACTTATTTACAACCAAATTATCAAAGAACCTTGAACTTAAACTATAACATGGTGTAGTCTAGAGTACTTGTGAACATTACAGACAAGGATTATATTATCTTCTGATAATCAATTGCGATGAAAAATCACTTTGAAATTTTAATTAAATCGATTTCAGGAAGGTGACACGAGTTGTCCACCTCAAATTAAAAAATAACGTGATTATTTTTGCTGTTGAAACTAACATGTATATAGATATTGTAGACGGGTGTGAAAGCAGCCAGTTAAATACGATTGAATAGAATGAATCACTTCCTAATTTGATGAGAGGTCCTTTTGGCCAAATTTCAAAACAATTCTCACATTTTCATATCTTTGAATTTTTCTGGATGACTCAGTTTGGAAGCTTTGATTATGACTTCGTGGTTTCCCTAATAATCATATTTCTACGAGGATGTTTGAACTACATTGACAACCCATGAGTGTCGGCGTAATTATACGTTATGACTTATAATGCAGATTTTTTATATCAGTATACCTGAAATGCTTTAAGTATAATGCGATCACAACAAGAAGTACCAGCAAAAATAGAACACAGTTGCAAATTATTATGGCGTAGTTATCTGTAATGGAAATAATAACGTAATACTACTTAAATTAAATTTAAGATACAACGCATTCTTAATAAAATGGAGGCTACCAAAATTAAAATATGCGTTGTAATATTCATGTACAAGAAGAATGCATTATAATATAAGTTTGAATATGTATATTTTCGTCGGAGAAACGTTGATCAATGCAATACTGTGTATCATCGTATTTAATAATAAATGGGAAATTTGTTACAAACAAAGCTATGACCTTTGCCAACATAACTCACATCATTTATAATCATGGTGATTTTACTTATATAATTATACAAATAGTTGACCGACTTGTTTGTCCCTGATGCGATAGCGTTTATCATCTACAAACAGTTCTTTTAAACAACCTTTCTGATCCAAAATACTTTTGGATGTCTATTTTACAAAAACCAAAGTATGCCAAAAATAAAAATAAGAGTAAAGGGACACTCAAATATATAGAAACAAATTAAGGAATAGGTGGCATAACAAATTTAAGAATTCAGAAATGGAAAAACTCTTTTCAGAAACACTTGTGTATTTTGGGTGTGATGTAGCGATAGTTTTATAATTGAAAACTCGTCAATTGGTGCAATCCGTCTTTAGACTGTACATTTTCATTTGAAAAATGCATATTGCTGTTTGTCTTATTTCACAAACTTGTTCTTAAATATCACTATGAGAAAAACTAATTGACAAGGTGATTTAATTTATTTTTATTTAAAAATGAAAAAACAAAAACAAAAAGTAGAAAACAGTGCACACATTTGTTCATATTCTTTAATTGCCATCGCTCATACTACATTTTGATGATAACTATGGGATCTATTTTGTGACGAATACCTACTTTTTATGTGAAATCATATGTATTATAATTTTCCTAAATTCATGTCTTGAAATCATTCAACATCAATAAAAGTAATCTGATATGGAAATCACTTACCTGGTCTTGACACCCCAGCATGTAAAGGTGTTGTTGTTGATGTGTATATGTATGTGATGCTTTCTGGCTTATCGAACGCAGTGGTGGCATTTTCTTCACAAACAAAAGGTTTTACTGAAATAGTTGAATACAGCTTATCGTAGTTGAGGGGTTCCTCAAATGTATTACTGATAACTTAAACTTTGCTGATACGACACAATTTTAAATGAGCATTTACAACAACACTACAGGTGATTATTGATATTCCATAATGTGTATGCGCAGGTGATTATATAAGTATTTTTTTCGCTTATACAAAAACGACTTTATGAATAATGAAAAAGTAGTAAAATTTAATAATGAAATCAACTTATTTCGTTCGAATAAAAAAAAATCGACTAACAAATAGTAAAAAGAACACGATAGACACGACTACTATAGATGTTATTTAGGGCTCAACATTAGGGATACACAAAATGTACTTCACGGTTTCATGCAATTAAATTGTAATTCATAAAAAACTGCAAAAATCAAACAGTCCAAATTCTACTGCAATATATACGACATCGACTCTTCTCTTGCAAAAACCACAACGGACGGGTAAAACATATTTTTTTGATGATTATTTTTTTTTTGGTTTTAGATAACACCTCACTTCAAAATATTGAAAGACTATTTATATGGTGTAAGCGACCTGTTGTATTCAGTAAACGTTTATGAAAATTGAAAAACAATTTGGAGTATTCATTTTAAAGATTTATTAAACAATTATTGGTATATGTCAAAAGAAAATATTGCTTTATTTGTTTCTTTGGTTTATATAAATATTAAAATGTCCCTTCAAAAACATATAGACAAATATAATTTTTTTTTAGAGAGAACGATACATTCGATCCAAATGATACAGTAAATAAACTCATCATAGATACCAGGATGGAAATTTTATATTTACGCCAGACGCGCGTTTCGTCTACAAAAGACTCATCAGTGACACTCGAATCAAATAATTCTAAAAGGCAAAAGAAAGAATGAAGTTGAAGAGCATTGAGGACCAAAAAGTCCTAAAAGTTTTTCCAAATACAGCTATGGTATAAAATCGAGAATGGGAATGGGGAATCCCTGAGGTAGAACAGCCTTATTATTAAAAAAAAACTAAATTTTGTTAACAGTAAATTTATAATTATGGACACATCAATTATAACTCAAGTCAACACAGAAGTGCTGACTACAGGGCTGGTGATACCCTCGGGGAAATAAATCTCCACCAGCATCGACACAGTGGTTGTAAATAAACTCATCATAGATACCAGGATTGAAATTTTATATAAACGTCAGACGCGCGTTTCGTCTACAAAAGACTCATCAGTGACGCTCGAATAAAACAGAGTACGAAGTTGAAGAGCATTGCGGACCAACAATTCCTATACGTTTTGCCAAATACAGCTAAGGTAATCTCTTCCTGAGGTAGAAAAGCCTAAAAATTTCCAAATTTTGTTAACAGTTAATGTATTATTATGAACATATCAATGATAACTCAAGTCAACACAGAAGTGCTGACTACTGGGTTGGTGATACCCTCGGGGAAATAAATCTCCACCAGCAGTGGCATCGAACCAGTGGTTGTAAATAAACTCATCATAAATACCAGGATTGAAATTTTTAATTTTCGCCAGACGCGCGTTTAGTCTACGAAACACTCATCAGTAAGTAAAAGTGAAATTACAAAAATACTGTACTCCGATGAAAATTTAAAACGGAAAGTCACTTATCAAATGGGAAAAATCAAAACTCAAACGAATGGATAAAAACTGACATATTCCTGACTTGGTACAGGCATTTTCTTATGTAGAAAATGGTGGATTTAACCTGGTTTTGTAGCTAACCAAACCTCTCACTTGGATGACAGTCTTTAAATTAAAACAGTAGAAAAGGGTGCTTTAATTTTCATAAAGCACAATAAAATTGTATTTTGCATGTAATATTCTGTTACAAAAAAGTAACCTCACAAAAATACTGAACTTCGTGGAAGAAATTAACATAACTGTACAGAAAATAAGGATTACATCAAGTTTGTTTGTCTCGAATCCCGAATTCATAATATATAACATATTTATTAATGTGTGAAGATGAAGTCGATTTTCATTCATTAAGCATATTATGATGTTCAGATTTTTTAAGATACATTGTAAATTCTAATACTTGTACAGCCCTTGGATGGTGTAAATTGCCCCCAAAATATGTATGGTGTAATGGTCTTATTCATAAGGTGCAATGGTAAAAGTTGTTTGGTGTAAAGGTGTACGGTGATCGGGAATGGTGTGAATGAATGGAGTACGACATTTAAAACTATGAAAAAAACTGAAAGAGCTGGTTTTTAATTATATACACTAATTTACAATATTGGGATCAAAATTCATTTTTCAAATAAAGAAATAATTTTGAAGTCGCACCCTTTCTTTGAAATTAATTATAATTAAGTAAGATCTGCCAGTTCGTGTATCAATTGAAAAAAAAAAGATTTACTATACCTACCGCAAGTTATTCGTGATATCACTCTGAAGTAGGGTTTACCTAGATTATCTTTCAAATTATGACAAATCCATTGTAAATATCTGTTTTCTGAAATTTTAAAAGACACATTTTCTAATACGTTTTGTTTTAATTTAGAGGATACTCTACTTTTGTACGTATTCGCGATTACACATCTTCATAAAGTGTTTTAAATTTCGGCGTTCACAGTGCCGAGTATGGATACTGTTTGACACGAAACAATACTAAGAAAAGAAAAGGGAAAAGTCGGATACTGAAAAATATATACTCCATGATCTGAAAAGTTTTATTATCGGTCGTCCCACTGTCTATATCACTCTGCTCAGCTCTTAATATATTTCCATATCACGGCTTTGTGACGTCAAATACCTTGACCCGAGCGTCACTAATGAGTCTTTTGTAGACGAAACGCGCGTCTGGCGTATATACAAAATTTAGTCCTGGTATCTATGATGAGTTTATTATTAATAACTTTGACCCGAACATATCAGCGACGTCATAATGTTTAAACCGACGTTGATAAGTTTGACCCGAACTTATCAAGTCAACTTTTGGTTGTTGATGAAACTAAGAAAACACTTCTAAAAGACGCAAATACAGCCCGATAAATCGATTATCAGGTTATCTGCAAATTGATATTGTAAAATATCAGCTGCTCGACACAATATGAAGGCTTTTTGATCTCGTTCGCTGCGCTCACTAAACAAAAAGCTTCATATTGTGAATCGCAGCTGATATTTTACAATATGTCTGAACGCTGTCGTATACGTTTATACCATAATTCCATGGTTCGGGAATTGCCCTTAGAGATTAATCAAGTATCCTGACAGTAAGGTGCGTCCCTTTACATTCGGAGATAGTCATCGGAATTTGACTTTTTCGTGGCATATTCTAATGTATCGAATCAAAATTTTAAAAATATTCTGTGTTTTCTTGACAATGTCCTTTGTAAAGGGAATACCCTGAGAATTTTTTTTTTCTATTTTTGTTGTTTTAGTCCAGATTGCATCCAGATCTTGCCGAATGCAAACCGTCTTTGTCGAAACCGTTCCTAAACAGTCCCGTCATTAATACGAAGATCGACAATCATTGCCACGTCACACCAGTTACAGAACACGATAAGACTGAGTCCAGGTAAAGCCGTTTGCAATGTGGTACAGCATACTAAGACAGGATTGTATTCTAACAGTACCTTCTCATCCCGAATATGGCGATAGCTGTGAATTTACAGATTCGACTGAGCCTCTTACGTCTGGAGTATCACGCGTTATTGTGTGTGAGTGTAATGTATTGACAGTACTTTGACCGGTTAACCATGAACAGTGCTCATAGGCTGAGGATTATGCACAAGGTTGTTCTCATGAAAGTGGAAGAAGAAATCCTTTCTTTTGTCAATTATTATTTGAACAGAAGGGGCAGTGCGACCCGGTAGCAGTAGACGATACTGGATTAAGCCCTCTATATACAGGAGGGAGCAACCGGGCCAGTATGGTACATATATGATTAGAAAGCTTAAAGATGAAGACCTAGGCGCTCTCATCAACTACACGAGGCTGTCCATTTAAACCATTGTGGTGACGTCAGCCTATTCATTTACCGTGGATTCTTTTTCTAGAATCAACACTTCCTAAACCTGTCGCTGAAATGATTCTTTTGTTATCTTTGTGAGCCTAATTTCATTAAGTTTGAATTGACTAATTAACTGATTTCTGTTCACTAATGGAATTGTTTTAAAAACTTACCTTTCATTTTTGTGATTTCTATATGCTTTCACTGGGATTCGAACCCGTCCATGAATTCTGATACGTGTTACTGACATCAACATATCGACGAAACCTCTGGGCTAACAATCGGTTACGATTTAAATGTCTATTTTATATATATAAATGAATGTATGATATACATCAGTACAACAGACACACAGGGATTCTACCTTTATATATATATATATATATATATATATATATATATATATATATATATATATATATATATATATATAACAGGCAAACGAATAGTATGAATAGGTAGCCACGAGGTTTCATGGTAAGATGAATGGGGTTAAGGTACGGACTTGTATTTTTAGGTTCGAATCCCTGAATTATCTTTGTTGTCCCTATTCTCTACTTTTCAAGTTTTTGTTCTTGTTTTGTATGTTATTGTGGATAATTTGTGTAATAAAAGCGAGTTTGGTCGTTTATTTTTGGATTATTGTTGGCTATTCCACATATTTGAAACAAAACTGATTACATTCTCATGATTTGTCCACTTTTGTTTTATAAATTAGAATAATATGATTTCATCTGTTTAACTACATAATTTTACAACTGTTAATTTGTAAATTCTTATGCTAGAAAATCGTGATGTTCCTAGAATTAGAATGTTCTTTGTCGGGTTGTATTCCCTTTGACACATTCTCCATTTCCATTTTCAATTTTAATAGAAATAAGTTCGAATATATCTTATTTTGTAAAGAACTGACAATATTCAGATTCCTAATAGTATGAAGATCTTTAAGGACAGACGTGTTGTGTTATAATATATTTTTATTTTTGTTTTAGCCATTTAATTGTGATATTCAATTTATTGTAATGAATTGTTTGACACGATAACATGGTTATTTAAACTCACTTACAATACCTTCTAATTAAGAATAGGCGTTAATTTTAAAAAGACATTAACACAATAGTTTAAGTTATAGATACAATGGATAAGCGTTGATTCATGAAAAAACAAACCATTCGCCCTCCGGGCTCATGGTTTCTTTTTCAAGAATCAACGCTTATCCATTGTATCTATATCACAGAACTGTAAGATAAAAACCTTGCTCGCATCACACCCCGCACCACAAAACAAGATACCTGGTGGAGGCAAACCTTTAATCCAGGACTGGAGTCCATCTAATTATTATATAGTTCTCTGATTTTGTTATACTTATATAAGATATCTTTGAATACGAGTTAATATTAATAAGAATTTTAAGCAAATTAGACTAAAGTTTTCCTAACCCATGATATACTTTGGCATCCACCGACAGTAACATCATCATAAACTTCGACTACAGGTTAATTTGTACCACCTTGTCCTTTTTTGTTTCTGATGTCTGCCAAGCCACCATCTATGCATCTGTTTTACTGGTAATCACATGCCTCTCTACCCCAGCGGAGTGGAAGGAAATCGTAACATGACAGAACAAGAATGAATCTTATGTACAAGCCTAAACAAAAAGCCTCAAAAGCACACATAATTGTTGAAAATGTGTTTGGAATACTAGTATAAGCTCAGAGATTTCAAATACTACTATCCACAAAGAATAAACGTACTCCTAACAATGTGAGAATCATCGTAAAGGTTTGTATATATTTCAACAACCTTATAAGAATTAAATACCTAAACATCAACATTATCCAGAGTGTTCGGGAAGATGTAAAGGACTAAAGAATCATACCCGGAGAATGAATAATGGACCAAAATAATATTGAAGTTGTCGATGTTCTGGATGCTAACCGTGCAAATGTACAGGTGAAGGATCAAAAATAATATCTCAAACATTTTCTTTACTGGGCGGCTGGATCTGTACCGTGGCAGATAAGGATGACCAATTCTGTCATGAAAGAAGTTCAAATAATAGAATAACAAAACACTATGATATTATATGTAACATATGTTATATATCATTTGCCTTTCAAATCAACAGATGAATTAAACAGGGGACATTACTTACTTTGTAGCATCATAAAAGGTTGTTGACTGTTAATTTTATTTATTTTGAATTGATGAAAAGGAAAATTATTCCGGAGCTCTAAGATGTTTTGTAATATTGTACAGAGGACGTATTTGAAATCTTAATAAGTTTCTGTCATGATGAAATGCTTTAACTAAAAATAGAGACAATCTTCCAATAACTGACGGTGATAATCGTTGTAGAAGTGCTGAATCTTGAGTCTGATCGTATTTAGCAGAGTCGGGAAAAAGTTGGGACATACTTTTTTACAATACGAAAGATTTAAATTGGATTGAGAACGGGATAATCGAGACCGATTCGCCTGGAAATGGCTGAATTTGGACGTTTCCTGCACAATATAAGATTCTTGTCGTGATAATATAAATGTTTTTACCAATTGTATTAAAGTTTGAATTTCCAGCTACGATTCCTATAATCTTGAACAGACTTTTGACATCATTTACATATTCTAATGGGGGAAAAGTAAAATAAAGTTAGACTACAGGGTTCTTTGTACCACCTCGTCCTTTTTTGTCTATGATGTCTGCAAAGCCATTATTGATGCATCTCTTGTACTGGTAATCACATGCCTCTCTACCCAGCGTTATAGTCTTCATTGATTTAATGGTCGTTACTTGGATGAGCAATTGTGCATATAGAAACTAACAGAATATGATACGATATGATATGAAGTGATCATGAACTAAGATAATTATATAATAAAAAATACATAGGAATAAGAATTTATACATGTTGATACTTAACTCGAAAACTTACTTAATCGGAATATGATGCGGTTATTATTGCCGTTACAATACACATTCTGCATGTGTATCTTGCAATCTGCCATCTGCTGTGTTGTGTACACACCTTTTGATTTGACAAGACAAGTCGTACTTGACATGCTATCCACTTTGTGTACTTGCACATCATCTATTTCTTCCATTTGAGCTAAGTGAATTATATTTTGTGATTAAAGAAGACGACCATATATTGACTTATATATAGAATAATAAATGGCAAAATCCGTTTCGCATCCTGTATCACTATTTGGCAAAATCCTTATCGCATGCCGTATCACCGAGATAAACCAATATCACTTCCGAGGACCGAAAGTCCAGAGGGCTGATATTAGTCGCGTAATAATACAGTATGCGATACGGATTCTGCCATGTATTATTCTGTTTAACATATATTTTTAATAAAATCAGATTTATGTGATATACGTTAAATCGTCCGAAACAATAACAAAGAAAAGAACATTACGGATTTTCCTGCATTTTTCAAACTGACCTGTTCTTTTTTTTTATAAACTTCCCTATTTGCTTAATCTTTACATCGCAATGTTCCTTGCAACCTTATAAAGAAATATAGAACTATAAAACTAGCAAGTAATATACTTTAAGACCATGTATTTCTTTTTTAAAAGCATTCGCTAACGATACTGACAGCTGTTCCTCCTGTAGAACACAACCCACCTTCCCAATATTTGTTGTTAAGTTTAATCCTCATACTACAATCTTTATTTACATACATAAATATGGACAACAATGTTACCAAGTATCATCTATTAGGAGATTATTTTATAAAACAGACAAATAAGGGATTCCTATATTCACAGTCATTAAACAAAAGTGATTTTCTAATAAACGACTGATTGTACCTTTTTTAATAAAACCGCTCAAAAAGTTACTGGGTAATTTTTTTTTGGAAAAATACCGATTTCAGTTGAAATGATAGGACATTTTTTTTAATGGGAAATCACTTTTTTTCCAAAGCTAAAAGATAAAGCAGCTGAACATCATAGGTCAAACATTGACATTATTTGAATTATGACGTCAGCATACCTGCCAACCTCTGAAACCTTCAAAGAGGGAGATCTCACTCTCAGCTTTCATATATAGCTACGGGGGAGATTTTGCGCGAACGACCTTTTCAAGTGAAATATATGACCTGTTTATTTATTCTTCTTCAAAACACTTATATTTTGTTTTAACTTTGGTTATATTCTATTTAAATGTACAGTGGTTTGTATCATTCTTTATCTTTTCACATTTGAATCCCATTAGGACAGCTTTTCAGCCAAACAGATGCACTTTAGCATTCACACATTAAATGATAGTTTATAACGACCTTGACAGAATATACAGCCCTTGCATAGTCATTAAATAGTTTGTTCAATACATACCTTATGAATTTCAATTCAAACATTGAATAGAAGTATAAGTCTTTTAAGTGATTTTCAAATTATAATTGATTTTTTTGTCTTAAGGCATACAAAATCATTTAATTTCCATTTTTTTTTATTCTTTGTTAAATTTGTTTTTAGTTTATATTTTTCTATCACTTCACATTATTTTAAGAAGTATAACTTCAAACAGGATAAATTTAGGGGAGGTAACCCGAAATTCCTTGTAGTTTAAAGCAAAAGTCGTTAATGATCGATAATTAGTACTATGTTTCACCCAAGCTGTCAAGTGAAGACATTTAATTTATTATGGTCTGTGATTTACAGGTAACAACAAACCTCATCAGTGACACAAAAACGTAATTAATGTTGATCTGTCATTCAATGCTCAAGTATCCAAAAGCGGGAGAATATATACTCCCGCTCGGGAGGGTACCGGCAAGCGGGAGATTATCCGAATTTCGAAAGAGGGATGGTTGGCAGGTATGTGTCACGCCAGGTATGCAATACGGATTTAGCTATGATATACGGGGTATGCGATACGGGTTTAGCTATGCGATAAGGGGTATGCAATATAGGGTGAGTGATACAGACTGGAAAAAGAACCTTTTGTTAGATATACAAAATTGCTGTATTTTGTACTAAATATATGATAAATAACAACATAAGATTCTTAAACAGAATGAATATAAAAATTGATAAAATTTATTTTAAAGTAGATCTAATGCAACTTGAAGATAACAACATTAAATCAATCTCCATCACCACGACTAATAATACGAAACCTGAGATGACCATGACCTTTTTAAATTGTCTTCTTATATAGTTGACATTTAAATCGAAAAATATTGAATTCTATGTGTACACGTCTTTCTCCTTCTAAAAATGAAATTCAAAATAAGTTAGTTTATTTTATGTGGAAACTTATTTATTTATACAAACTAATTGAAAACCTTGCATTTTGTTTGTTTGTAATAAGCAATTAGTATTATTCATTTGTTATTGCCAAGCTCATGCAATATTATCCTTGTTTATTCCAAGGAATTTAATTTCTTGCCTGTATGGTTTCTTTCAATTGCAAAGACTAACAATCCCGTATCACCTTGACAGTAATAGTCATAAAATGATGAACATGTATTCACGCAATAGTTGTAAACTGTGTCCAGTTCTTCATCAAGATTTACAATACACTGACAAACCGTTTTCTAAAAGAAAAGTTGCAAACAAGCATAATAAGGCATTATGTAATTACAAACGTTACTGTGTAGATCGAAAGCAACTCCACAGTAGATAAACATATTGTTATTGTATCTAGAGATAAATGTTTTTTAGATAAAATATTCAAGATGTGAATGAACATCCAAAACAAATATTTCTCGTATTTTAATCAAAACATTTTAACTGGCCATAGGAAGTACCGAAAGTCAATACATTGATTCCGACATCGACCATGTTGTAACATCTTTCAAATTACTCACTGGATAATGCACTAAATGTAAGTATTTTAAGTTAACTATATATATTATTCTTTTGGTATTATTACAAGTTTTGCGGGGAAGCGGATTCCAGAGTTCAATTTATATAATTTATAACATTTTGATAATTACTCTTCCGTTTTTAAGTCAGAGATGCATATCGAAACAAAAAAATATCTGGATTGTGTTTTATAAAAAAATTTACACATCTCAATGATTTTTAATGCATTGACATGGTTCACATTCTATTTACAATAATCATTATAATTTCAGTGGTCTTTCGAAGGTTTTAATTCAATATGTGAGCCTTTTTTAATAATAAAAAAATAACAATAGCGCTGCATATACACTACTGAAAATGATTTTCATCGGTTATCGAGAGCGTAAACAGAAATTCCTATACTGAGGGAATTTTGTTTATCTGCATATGCATTGAACACTTACTTAATTGCACCGAGACTTGTGATCAATATAATTTACGACAATGTACGATAGCCTTTGAGATTGTCTGATTTATATGAAATACAAATCAGGACATAGAAATATGGACACTTAGGTCCATAGTTAGTCCATAGTCTAGTGCAATTTTAATTTAGCAAATCGGACATCATTCGATATAAGCTGCATTTAATTAATTTCTTTATTATATTAAACGAATCATCCAAGGACCAATGACTAAGCCCATAAGGTGACATATACTTGTTAAATTGAATGTCGCTTCGATTTTGGTAGAGAGTTGTCTCATTGACAATCATACCACATCTTCTTTTTTTTATGTCTTTGACTATTTATTTTCATTTAACGTCTAGTTATGCTCCCTGTACATACAATGTATCTTCATAAAATAAAAAAATGGAATTGTCAAATAGTTTTGTTTGTAACTCCGAAAAACGTAGTTCTTGTTTTTACGTTCACAATAAATTACAGTTCATATTTCCCACTTGTAACTACCGAAGCTTATATTAGTATTATTTTATATCAAATAAGGAAAACAACGGGATAAATGAGATCTTAATGATAGATAAATACTCACAACATATACAGCATAATTTGAGCCTTCATAAGAAGAACACTTAACAGCACAATCATACTTGTCTTCTGCACTTAGTGACTCGTTTTGAAATTCTTGACGAAAATATTCTTTAACTTTTGTATGTGTATCATATTTTGAAAAATTTCTGTATCCACAACCATAGTATTCACAATATGAAATTTAATAATAACAACAAACAAGAAATAGTCAATAACTGTGACATTTTGGCAATGTTTGTAATATGCAATTAGTATGTGAAGTGTACATAATCTGTAACGTTCATAACTTTATGAACGACCAATAACTATGTCGTATATGAAATCCATACAACTATTATTTATATACCCTCTTTTCGGTTATTTCAATCTATCTAATCCAATGGGAGGATAAACATATGTTGTGGTATTTAAATATTGTTATATACTCATCAAAAGCAAGACATTCAAAATATTAAAATGTCAATTGTTCTTGAACAATTGAGAGGTCTTTCCTTTTGTAATGTAAAATACATGTTCCAATAGACGTAGAATGTACTGAAAAGCTTTAAAACACACTGAAAATCCTTTAAATTAGATCAAAAACACATAATTCGCTATCTGGGACATGACCTTGACCTTTGACCTTTTGACCTTTGTCAAGGTCATTAGTCCTCAATGTCATTGCTGAAGACCCAATGGGTCTAGGACCTTTGGTTATATAGTAAAAGCTGATTTTGTCTTTCCAGAAACCTAAAACAGGGGTTATGCCCCTTAAAAAAAGGTCAAATCTCTTCGGTCAAAATGTAACAAAGTTGCGCCATAATGACCCAAACATTTTCCACTATTTAAAACTTCTGTAAGTATAATAGTTTCTGAGATTATCCCATAACAAGGTGTGAGGTCAAAGATCAAGGTCAACATACACATTTGACCTTGAGGTGTTTTTCAAAGATACATGAATTCATGATGAATGGTGAAGATCCTAGGTGTCTACGACTTGCGGTTTCTGAGTTTTGGTGGTCAACCGACACGGGTTAATTTTCATAGGGGCATAACCCTACCAATGAGTCGTTGAATCTTTTCGATCCAAATGTAACGAAGAACCGGGGTCTGGTCCTGAACAAATTTCACCCTTTGTTTTTTTTCTACCTATTACGGTTATGGTGTTGGAACGATAACAAGGTTTTTGGGTTTCGGAGGGATTACTCCGAACCGACAAAATATTTCGACTCACAGGGTGAGTTCCGGATAGGTATTCATGACATCTATACAAAGTGTGAATATGAAAGCGACACGTCTTACGGTTAACGCGGCTAAATTTGTCAAAGTTTAACGGAAGAATAATAATAATAATTAAACTGTCAATTGTTCTTGAACAATTGAGAGGTCTTTCCTTTAGTAATGTAAAATACATGCTCCAATAGACGTAGAATGTATTGAAAAGCTTTAAAACACACTGAAAATCCTTTAAATAAGGTTAAAAACACTAAATTCGCTATATGGGACATGACCTTGACCTTTGACCTTTTGACCTTTGTCAAGGTCATTAGTCCCAAATGTCATTGCCGAAGACCCCATGGGTCTAGGACCTTTGGTTATAAAGTAAAAGCTGATTTTGTCTTTCCAGAAACCTAAAACAGGTGTTATGCCCCTTAAAAAAATGTCAAATTTCTTCGGTCAAAATGTAACAAAGTTGCGCCATACTGACCCAAACATTTTCCACTATTTAAAACTTCTGTAAGTATAATGGTTTCTGAGATTATTCCATAACAAGGTGTTAGGTCAAAGGTCAAGGTCAACATACAAATTTGACCTTGAGATATTTTAAAAAGATACATGAATTGATGATGAATGGTGAAGATCATAGATGTCTACGACTTACGGTTTCTGAGTTTTGGTGGTCAACCGACATCGGTTAATTTTCATAGGGGCATAACCCTACAAATGAGTCGTTGAATCTTTTCGATCCAAATGTAACGAAGAACCGGGGTCTGGTCCTGAACAAATTTCACGCTTTGTTTTTTTTCTACCTATTACGGTTACGGTGTTGGAACGATAACAAGGTTTTTGGGTTTCGGAGGGATAACTCCGAACCGACAAAATATTTCGACTAACAGGGTGAGTTCCAGATAGGTATTCATGACACCGATACATAGTGTGAACATGAAAGCAACACGTCTTACGGTTAACGCGGCTAAATTTGTCAAAGTTTGGCGGAAAAAGAATAATAATAATAATAATAATAATAATAATAATAAACAGAAGAAATACAGTAAGGTCTTTCCCTTTTGTAAAAGGAAAGACCTTAATTAAGATTTTGGGTGATCAAGTATTTTGCAATATTCTGCCTATCAAAATTACTCTAAATAAAAGTTCGATAACACAAAAACCGAAGACATTTTTGAGATTCTGTATTTCATCTAGGGCACAATATATGTCCTCATAGAGAAAACATATGTATTTCAAACAAGTGGAACGATTGAATGATACAAATGCATTTGTGTAAAATGTTTATTTTTATGACTGTCAATAGCAAGTTTTAGTTACTTTAATTATTTCATGTATTAAGTGTAATGTTGTTATCAGAAATGTTTTTTATATGTTTTACCTGTGTCTATTTCGGTTTGTCAAATTTTTAAAGATGTTCCACCTATTGATTTAACTGTCTCATTGATTTAGTTGTATTATAGTAACTTTAAAATGACCAACGCCTTCATGGTGTAATACCTGCAAATGAAATCCATGGAGATACCTCTGTTTTTTCTCGGTGGGGAACTTCATTCCCGTTTGTAGAAGCTGGACGTTTGATATTTGTGTTCAATGGTGAATATTTTGAGATATCTTTCGAATTCTTCATTACATTTCTGTTTCCCTCTATTTGAGCTGCTATAAAGATACAACTTTATAAAAAAGATATGTAAATTATACAATACAAAACAAACAAAATAATTAGTCATATTATGACTATCAAAAAATTGAAACAACAATTTTTTTATTCCCGTTATAATAAGATATGAAAATAAATATTAGTAGACAGTTTCATTTTGCTGCAGTTCAATGTTTCTGGAGTTTCTTTAATTGAACATCGGTATACTATGGTTGCCTTTATTAAAAGTTTTATTTTGGTTAACGGTCCACAATCATTGCGACAGGACATTTACCAACCACATCTACGGATAACTTAAAACCTATATGCCCTATATGTCCTTTATTGAAACTGACATTATCAAGATGCTTGATTTCTTGATTGATAACATATTTGTTACATTTGGGGGACGTGTTTTTCAACAGACTGTCGGAATTCCAACGGAAACCAATTGTGCCCCTCTTCTTGCTGACTTGTTTTTTTATTATTATGAGGCTGACTTCATACATGAAATGCTTGGGAAGAAAGATAGGAAGTTAGCAATATCCTTTACGCTTTACAGATGATGTTCTCTCACTAAATAATTAACATTTGGTGACTATGTTGAACGAATCTATCCCATTGAATTAATGATAAAGGATACTACAGATACAGTTAAGTCTGTCTCTTATCTTGACTTACATCTAGAAATTGACCATGCGAGTCGGTTGAAAACAAAACCTTACGATATAAGAGTTGATTTCAGCTTCCCAATTGTGAACTTTTCATTTCTATGTAGCAACATTCCAGCAGCGCCTGCATACGAAGTATATATATTATATATATCCCAATTGATACGATATTCCCGGGCTTGTATTTCCTATCATAATTTCTTTTATAGAGGATTGCTGCTAACAAGGAAGCCATTAAACTGAGAGTTCCAAATTGTGAAGTTGAAATCATCCCTTCGAAAATTTTACGGACGCCTTCCCGGGTTGGTTGGTCGTTACGGAATAACCATTTCACACGTGACATCGGATATGTTCCTTATGTCGTAACTACAATCTACTTCCCTTTTCACAAACATGACCTACCGAATTAGACTATTTACCGAATTTGTTATAACATATGTAACACGACGGATGCCACATGTGGAGCAGGATCTGCTTACGGTTCTGGAGCACCTGAAATAACCCCCAGTTTATGGTTTAGTTCGTGTTGCTTATCTTTAGTAATCTACGTTGTGTCTTGTGTACTGTTATTTGTCTGTTTGTCTTTGTTGTTTTTTCAGCCATGGCGTTTTCAGTTTATTTTCAATCTATGAGTTTGACTGTCAGTCTGGTATCTTTCGCCCCTCTTTTTTTAAGTCGCTTAAAACGGTTTCTTTTGATTATTATGTTAAAAACATAATTTGACAGCTAATGCTCCTTTTATATCTCGTATAACGAGCCGACATATTAAAAATCTATACATTTATATTACATGGATACTTACCAGGATTGAAAACAAAATGTCTCACCATAAAAGTGAACAAAAACCGGCTAATGTATGAATGCATGATCGTGTTTGATTTAAAATAATATATGTGCGGAGGATATTTTATAAAATCAAATTAGAATTGTTTCCGATTTAATGATGTACGTAAACCAATTGAAGATATTGTTTTTAGAAGTGTCCACTTCCAATGTTCCAAAGGTCATGTAGAACAATATTAACATTTAGTTTATGCATATATATGGTTTTGAAAAATTTCCTCCTTCAATCATAAACATGTTATTAAACTATAAAAATAACGATAAATAAGAATTATATATTTCGAAAATTGATAAAAAAAAAAACACACACAATGTGTGAATTTGTGTTTCTGTTGTACTCTCTGAGTTTCGTTTTCAGTTTTTAGTCATGGCATTGTCAGTTTATTTTAATCTATGTGTTTGACTGTCCTTCTGGTATCTTTCGCCCCTCTTTTATGGAGAAATTTATTTTAGCAGGAAACATTACAATAATCTTGGACACTAATGTGGCTTGATTGGCTGATAAATGATAATTAGTCCCTAGAATCACTCCTTTTCTATCCCATATTTGTTCTATTGAATTGTAGTGTTTTATAGAACATTTTTTAGTTAAATTTCAAAACTATCACGGAACCACTAACCAGGCAAAATATATTGGAGACAGCATGATTTGAATTTATCCTTTTATGATCCTGCAGAAAATAAGATTTTTTATTAATTAACTGAATTTCTACTAAAATCAAGGGGTTCAGTTTGATAGCCGACATGACGTGAAAACTACGAATCATAGATTTAAATTTTATATAGGACTTATATAGGACAAAGTTGTTGATTGAACATTACACAATTTCAAGCCCTTTTGTTTTCAACACAACTACCGTATCACTTGAGACCCGGTCGCATTAGTCATGCGCTTTTTATCATAATGGGATAAAGATCATTTGTATGTATTAGTTTATTCAGTAAGGTGTAAAGGCTTTATAAACGTTTGATAAGATAATATTGGGGTACATCTATTATTTGTGCCCGCATCTGTTAGTCAGACCAGAAACGACATCAAGATAGTAAGTCTTAAAAATAACTGTGAAGTGTTCAATAAAGTGAAGTGAAGTGTTGAATCAATATTTGTTACCGCCGAAAGGTAAAAAAAAGTTAGTCAAATAAATTAAGTTGTTTTGTCTTTATTATTCAATTGTGTTTGCATCAGATAAGAATACTATTATTGTGTATATATTTTTTTTTGTATTCAAAATCAACTTGCGTTTTAAACTATATATTTTTTTCTTCTATTCAGTAGTTAAAATAAAACGAAGGATATATACGACTGATATTCAGATAAGAATGTAGGTGTACCATTATAACATGTATAATGTATTAAACATTCTTGCAACAAAATTACTTCTCTAACATAATACATTCAGTTCAATGATGATGTATTTATAAACATTTGTATAAATAAAAACCGCAAACATTGAATACTTTGATGAAAGGTATAATAATAAAATAGGTATGAACTTTCATCTGTAAAAATTAATTAATGTGTCATAGGTTTTAATATACATGTATGACTACAAATCGTTCGAAAAATTACCAAAAGAAATGAAAGTTGTCGGCTACAGAGGGTTCATAAATGTTTTTTAAGGACATTTATTTACTACTGTTTTACATACTGTATAAACAATCGTATATTATGAAAAATATTTCGAAGATTGTGTCATCAAATTGCCGTATCAATGGCATATTCCTCACATCCCCTTTACCGTTCTTCAAGTCATTCTTCGGAAAAGTGATCATGTCTCTATTTCAAACATCAAAATAATGTGTCTATCGATTTACATTAGATACAATGTCCAGTCTCTTTTTGCAATAGCGACTTGGATTTGGTATTACGATTCTGTCACGGATGAACCAATGAAAAAACATGTTGTGAATTTTTTAAATTTAAAAGTGCAAATTTTTTGGGTCATAAGCTGTTTTTTTCTGCTCCGTGATATTATTTCATGATAATAACGAAGGAATGAAATATAATGTATTGATCGATACAAGAACATTTAGATAATCATTAAAACATGTATAAACTTTTTAATATACATGATCAAAAAGCATGTCCCACAGGTAGGTGGTCATATGACAGACATCTATATACAAACACACATTTTTGGAAAAAATTATCCCAATCAAATATTGTTTCATATTAATTGTCACTTGCTCGAATTGTGCTGGATGGAATAAGATATCCTGAGGTATCCACTTGCTGTATATGATCTGAATTGTGTTGGTCAATTGGTCGATATCCTGGAGAGGAAATTTCTGACAATGACAATATCTCATGATAATGACCTGTAACAGAAGATTGATGCGTCGTTTCGTTGTAAATGTGTTGATCTCGCCTTAATGTCAGACCTGTGTATGAAGCCATTCTTAATTTTCGTCTTTGAATATATATACTGAAAATTGATAAAAATCATAATCATGTGATCTTTAGAGCCAATTATAGAAATCTCATAGTCGTATTGCTGACATTTATGCGTTATTTTAATTGCTCTGAAAATTGTATTTCGTCGGCTTTGTTGCTGCATGCTTTGACACAAAAGAAGTTTATACCACAGAGAACATTAAGACAAACCAGGCACCAAAACAAATGAGGAAAAAAGTCTACAACACACAGTAAACAGAAAATCGAACTGAGCGCCACAATAAGGGTATTTATATCCTTGTCTACTTTTGATACCGGTCTCAGTTTTTGTATGTTACAACATTTTTATCGGGTTTTTTTAAATGACAATTTATTTAGGCTACTGATTTAAATGTCAGAGGTTGAATTGTGCGAATCATTCAAATCCGTTACAGTCAACATACTACAATACTAAGTATTTATCAGTAAGAAATAATATTGACTGAATAATACGGATATCATGCGGATGAAGTATCAGCATTTAGCATATTTTAATTTATTTTTTTTAAATCATATAGCTTTGTAAATACCTTTTTTGAATTGAACATTGTTTATAGGCATAGGAAAATGTGGTATTAGTGCCAATGAGACAACTCTCCATCCAAGTAACAATTTATAAAACTACACCTTTGCATATTATGAAAATCGATCCTGTAGAGTCTATTTTTATTCTTGTTAACCGTATATTTCTGTCGCAATTTACAAATAAAAGCAATGACATACAATTGGACAAAAGATAAGCTAATATAAAAACAGTTTTATTGAATATTATTAATTTATATTTATTGTTGATAAATGAAAGGGTTGAACAAAAGGGTCATTCAAAATTAGTTGAACTCTTTTCTTACTATAAATACAATTCTTGATCGGAAACAAAGTATTTCCGTATATTATAATAGAGAAAAAAGAGTGTGTTTTCTACTTATAAAAAAAATCTTTTCTAAAATGACGATCACCGAGCAATAGTGTACCAATGATTTGAACTTACATAAATAAGAGAAAGACAATAATGGTTCCCAGGAAAACAGCTGAACCAACAATTATTCTGAAATCTGAAATGTTAATTCAACAGGCAAGTATTAATGCAAATGAAATTTCAATATATTTTACAAAGACATCTGTAACATATTCTTAATGTTGATGTCATTTGTATAATGCAGATACTAGTTTTGATCGACACTGTTTTTTAAATTTTAAGATTAACAAATAAGACAGGATTAAAATAGATTGAAAATTGCTTCTTTATAACAACTGATATTTTAACAACAAATCTCATTTCATACATAGAACACCCCTCCGGCCGTTTAAATTAATAATGCAAAGAAATGTGTGCAGTTATAAACTAGTTAAAAATTATTTCATGAAATCATTAAAAGTATTAAGAGTTTGTGATTGACGTCCTGTAATTAACTTTCGATACTACCGTTAATGGTTGGCTATAATTATGATCCTTGTACAAGTTGTATAAGGTGGTACAAACAATATCGACTAATTGACTAGTTTAATTTAAAAATTCCGACAAAATATTTTCTTTGACCCTTTGACAAAAATGTTAAATTAAATTCAGAATAATTCAAATAAAATAAATCGTGCAATGGTATAATGATTTAATGAATAAACTAAATTAATTTTAACTAAATAAAATACTGAACCTTAATTAACTCATTTCTTCCTGGGACCACATAAAAATTGCATGTATTGTAAATTGAAATCGAAGTTTTAACTCCAAATTCCATAACATTTCATGTATTTTTAAGGATTATTTATAAACACAATTGACTGCTAGAACTGGTAATAATTATCAAATTTTCTGTCTTTGAAGACGTTCGAAGGCCGCAAAAACAAAAAAATCCACACAAAACAAAGATTAGTTATTTCAACTTTTACTGTCGAAATCGTACCTGATGTCAAGCTAATAATGTGTACTTATCATTTATAAATTATACACAAATAGAAGTGAAAACATGCATTTGCCTGTCCCAAGTTAGGAGCCTGTAATTCAGTGGTTGTCGTTTGTTTATGTATAACATATTTGTTTTTCTTTCATTTTTTATTACATAAATGAGGCCGTTAGTTTTCTCGTTTGAATTGTTTAACATTGTCATTTCGGGGCCTTTTATAGCTGACTATGTGGTATGGTTTTTGCCCATTGTTGAAGGACGTAAGGTGACCTATAGTTGTTATTTTTTGTGTCATTTTGGTCTCTTGTGGAGAGTTGTCTCATTGGCAATCTTTCCACATCTTCTTTTTTATATTTATTCCTCATTTGTTGTTATAATTGCCACATTCACGATTCTCCATATTCATATCGGTTTGCAAAATTATCCTGTTCTAAGTTGAATTCTGCAACTCCTGTCGATTGTAATGTTTGTTTTCAAATTAATCGAAATCAATTACCATGAAGACAAACTGATTATGTTTTTCATGTTTTTGTGAGATTCACAGAAAACATGCAAGTTGTTTTTGGCTTGAATTTATTGAAAATGATATAATGACAATATACACCAGATTCAGTTCTTTTCCATACTAGAGTTACACTTACAACACTTACGACAATAAAAATCTTGTCTACATTATGTTCCAACATACATGATATTCATATTTGTTTTTAAAGTTGAGGAAAAAAGTAATATTTTTAATGTTTTAATCCCAAAAATCAACTACGAAGGTACAAATAAAGGTATACACATAAATTAGGTAAACACTTGCACATAAAGTAGCCACATCGGATGCATTGACATGGTAAGTGTATACTGCTATCCATGCATCGGCCGCCGTGAGAATCCACACTCGGTCAAAATGTCACATTTGAGAAAAAGTAAGCAATTGGTAAATTTACGATAATTATGTTATCCAAAAATACGACCTCGACAACATTTTGCTAGTGAATGAAGATACCTCGCTCGCATCAGCCAACCGACGCATGATTTTGATTAATGTTAAACTTGTAACTTGTCGATTTCAGTCATGTACATATACAAATTTGTAAAATGGAAAATCTTAAATATTGTAAAATGCATGCGTTTTCAGTGTCTACTCGCAAACTACTTTTTGATGATACTATGTAAATTATTATGATTTCAAATGCCTTGTATCCATTGTAATGTGTAAAAATATTTTATCAAAAATACCGTAAAATTTATTTTAACCTGAATTCCTTTAAAATCAAAGAAGATTCTGATATAAAATACACTAACCGTCGCCTGATGTATTTTGTACATCAGTTGTTGTAGTGTTTTTAATGCTTTCAGTATTAGCGGACGTAGTGTATGCATCTTCTACAAAAAATGGAGAAAACTTTTAATGAAATAACTTTATTCAGCGGATCATACTTTAATGGTTCTATAAACGTATCACTGGTAACGTATACGTATTCATTGGTGGTGCATATTAATTTTGAAACAGTACTAACAATAATACTACTGCAACAGTAATTTATTGTTACATCCTAATGGTAACGAGGTACCAGTATATAATCGCTCCATATGCTTACAGAAAAACTGAAAACAAACGTTGCAAATTTACAGATGAGATAAACACGGTATGCAAAAATTCGGAAAAATATTGCAAGAACGAAACCTTCAAACCAAATTTTGTAGTAATTTAGTCACAAATATCGAAACTACTGTACGGCAAATACAGATGACTGCTAATTTGTATAAATCCTGAGTAATGTGTTTGAAGATGAAGTATGATGGTGAAGAAAAGAATTTTATAAGATATTTTGTAGAAATAGAATTGTAATGAAGGGTGGCATTCTTATTTTTATTTTTTTGTCGGGTTTAGCTCAAGTCAAGCTGTTTTCCCTGATTACATTGACCAGCAGCCTTCATCTTAAGGGCATACGATACAGTTACAGGGGAGTAATGACGTTGCAAACGTAAATTGTTATTTTTGCGACGTCAAACTATGACTATCGGGAAAAGATGCAGTTTTCGACTGATTTTTATCATTCACACTTATTTTACTTGAAAACTAGTTCATGGACCCCTCTTTTTTAAACTGCCATTTGGTTTTTTTTACGTAAAAAGATTATGTGTGCCAATTTTTATGAAAACGTAAATAGTGTAATTTTTTTTAATTTGATAAATATCTAGCAGAAAATGATGTTTTTTTTTCTACATTCATGAATACGTGATAAATATGATTTATTTGAAAAAAACAAAATGCACAAAATTAAAGGACATCTATATAAAACAGATTTACAAATAATTTGACAAAAAACAGCTTGTGTTTATCTTTTAAAACAAAAAAGTTATGTATTTCTGTCGAAAGGAAAATTACGTCCACAAATCCGAATTTTGAGCAAATATTTAAAATTTCGACCTCATTTTACACAAAAAGTAGCACATGAAGGTATATGTTTTATTACATATTTGATTTAATCAGGCAATCATTAGCCTATATGCTACTCGTCAGCAAAATTTCAATATGGGATCAAAACTGTATCGTATGCCCTTAAAGATACATATGAATGGTCAACTATAGAAGTGTTCACAGGCAAGATTTGCCAGTTGGTATATTAATCTAATAAAGTTAATAAAGAAAAATAGATTAACAAATACCTACCATTATGTATTCGTGATGTCACTCTGAAGTAGGTTTTTCCTAGATAATCTTGCCAATTATGACAAATCCATTGTAAATATTTGTTATCTAAAATAAGAAATGTTTTTTTCAGGAAAAAAAAAATTATTTCGTTTTTATTTTTAAATATAAGATGAAACTGTATGTTTGTACGTAAACGAATGGACGTTTATTTAAAATAATGTATTAAAAATTTTAAAACATTGCATATTATTTTACCGAATTGAGAATTTTGCAGATAGTTTTGTATTTCAATAAGAATAGTCATCTGCGTCAAAATCATTACAGTACAATACTGCTAAATTTAAAAACCAATGCACAATGCGATGCCCAGTGACACATACAGTTGCCTTATTTGATTGAATTTGTCTAAATAAGCATCTTTGTTGCAACATTTTAAGCAGTCGTAATTTGATCACAACAATACATATACATATTAAGTATACATATATTGTCCTATTGGCACTCATACCACAACTTCCTATATCTAAGTAAATCATTTATAATTTCGAATGAATGTGACTTCAATATGAAAATAAAACAAAAACAACTGGGTAACTGACGATAACTCATCATCTTTACTTTTCTAAACAATCGAATATGCTTTATAGTCTTCACAGATTTGATGGTTGCAACTGGGATCAGCAACGGTGCATATATAACCTTGCAGGAAATGATATGACATGATGGTCACAGTGCATGTTTGGGTGAACTAGCACATTAAATTATAGTATTTTTGTGGTATTGCATACTATGAATAAAACATCAGAAAAGGAAATTATACATGTTGATACTAAACTCGAATACTTACTTAGTCGGAATATAATGATAATAATGCCATCACAATAAAAGTAAAAGCTCCTCAGTATTCGTCTGCAATATGCTATCTGCTGTGTTGTATATACTCCTTTTGATATGACAAGACAAGACGAAGTTGACATACTATACACTTCATGCACAGGCAATTTACCTATTTCTGCCGTTTGAGCTAAGCTTTAAAAAAAGAGCATAAGACCTCATTTTGACTTATATATTATATAATAATGTAAGCAGTAAAAGGTTTTCAAAACAGGATGAATTTCAATATGAAACTAATTCAACATGAAGATAACAACATAAACTATCTCTCCATCAGCAAGACTATTAATAAAAAAAAAATGAGATCATTGTCCGTCTTTTGAATTTTCTTCTTTTATATCATTTGATGATAAACTTAAAAAAACCTATTCGGCCACGTCTTTCTCCCTCAAGATTAAAAATTCAAATAAAGTTATTGTATTTAACTTGGATACTAATATTTATTAAAATCAATTGAACACCTTGCATTTTTTTTTATTGTTCAGCAATCATATTGAATATCAGTAAAGATACTGTACCAAGCTCATCAAGAAGTATCAATAACTACATGAACATAAGTCTTGCCTGTATTGTTTCTTTCAATTGCAAAGACTAACAGTCCAGTATCACCCTGACAGTAATGGTCATAACATGATGAGCATGTATTCACACAATAGTTGTAAACTGTGTCCAGTTCTCTATCAAGATTGACAATACACTGACAAACCGTTTTCTGAAGAAAAAAGAATTAAGAATCATTGTATAATTACAAATATGAGGAAGCACCTCGAAAGTTAATCTACAGTATATTATGATACTTGAATCTAGACATAAACACCTTTTAATCGGTTAATAGGACATGAAGAAAATTGACACAGAAACAAAATTATTTCTCTTATTTCAAATATTAAACTACAGCATTTGTAACTGAGATTAGGAAGTGTCAAAAGTTAATACGTTGATTGAAAAATTGACAATGTCAATACATCTTCTAAACTTCACACTGGATACCGCACTAGATGAACGCATTTGAAGTCAAATCTATATTTATCCGTTTTGTCTTATTATCATACTGACGTGGAAGCGCATCCCGCAACCGATTTGTGTGAATATTATGTTATTTTAGAAAAATATTTTTTTTGGAAACCGATTTTTCATTTTAATTTCAGAGAAAATTACATTATTACGGTTATTTTTAAAACAAATTAACACATTACAATGATTGCAAATGCAATGTGCTGAATTGTTTTTGTTAACTATTGCAATATATCAGTGGTCATTCAGAATATTTGATATTCAGTATTTAAGCCATTCTTATTGAATGAATGTATTAGTGCTTCATATGCACTCTTGAAAATGATTTTTTTATCTGTAATGTAAAGTGTAAACAGAAATTCATTTGTATTGAGGATGACAACATGCAATAACTTTTATCTTTATGAGCCTCAACACCTGCATGTCTTAATGGTAGCGAGTGTTGTGATTGATGATATACACTGAAGGCTGTAAAATGTTCCAATTTATATACTACCAAAGGGAGAGAATGACGTCATTCAGCCGCAACTCCTCTAAAACCATACGAAGTCGGAAATATTGGTCAAATGACGTATAACTGTATTGTTATGTATTTTCAATTGAGAAATATCCAAATTCGCAGACTTTATCGATCCTTGTCTAATATTCTATGGCGCATGCTCAGTCGACTTTAATTATTGTTTTCATCCGATTAAGATAGGCATTTTTTCCAATGTGTTATTAATTTTGATCTCTTTTCGTTATGTCAAATGATTTTATGTAGCCCATACGGTTATTGAGTTGAATGGACAAAAAACTACCGAAAATCACACTTTACTACGTTTTTTTAGGGTATTTAATGACTTTTTCTTCAAACCAAGATGAATGGGATCATTATGTTCCTCATTTTCGTCTCTTCAAAGAAATAGAATTTGATGCATTAACCTTGTCAAAATCTTTACTGTGTCCACCTTATGTGTCCACTGGATCTTCCATCACTGTATTGGATACCTAAACTACATAAGTGTCCTTACAAACAACGGTATATTGCTGGGTCTTCCAAGTGCTCCACGAAACCTCTTTCTAAATTATTAACATCTATTTTGTCAGCAATCAAAGACTTCAAAGTTATTGTGAAACTGCCTATTCTAGAGGTGGTGTGAATCAGATGTGGATTCTTAAAAATTCCAAAGATCTTTTAGAGTACATACAATTTAACTCTCTTTCATCTTGTAACAGTATTAAAACATTTGACTTTTCTACTCTTTACACAAGTATTCCACATTCCAAACTAAAAGACAAATTGAAAGAGTTGGTATTACTTTGCTTCATAAAAAAGAATGGCCAACGTAGATACAAGTATCTTGTCTTAGGGAGGGATAAATCATACTTTGTAAAGAATCACTCTGATTCAAACAAAAAAATCTCTGAAACCGATATTAACTAGATGCTTGATTTCTTGATTGACAACATATTTGTAACGTTCGGAGGACGTATTTTTCAACAGACTGTCGGCATCCCAAATGGGAACAAATTGTGCCCCTCTACTTGCCGACTTGTTTCTTTATTATTATGAGGCTGACTTCATGCAGGAACTTCTTAGGAAGAAAGATAAGAAGTTAGCAATATCCTTTAACTCTACTTTCCGCTATATAGATGACGTTCTTTCACTTAACAATTCAAAATTTGGTGACTATGTGGAACGCATCTATCCCATCGAATTGGAGATAAAGGATACTACAGATACAGTTAAGGCGGCTTCATATCTTGACTTACATCTAGAAATTGACAATGAGGGTCGGTTGAAAAAAAACTTTACGACAAAAGAGATGATTTCAGCTTTCCAATTGTGAACTTTCCATTTCTAAGTAGCAACATTCCAGCAGCACCTGCATACGGGGTATATATCTCCCAATTGATACGATATTCCTGTGCTTGCATTTCCTATCATGATTTTCTTGATAGAGGGTTACTGCTCACAAGGAAGCTATTAAACCAAGAGTTCAAAATGGTGAAGTTGAAATCATCCCTTCGTAAATTTTACGGACGCCATCACGAGTTGGTTGACCGTTATGGAATAACCGTTTCACAAATGATATAGGATATGTTCTTTACGTCGTAACTACAATCCCCTTCCCTTTCATGAATGTGACCTACCGAATTAGACTATTTACCGGATTTGTAATCACATAAGCAACACGATGGGTGCCACATGTGGAGCAGGATCTGCTTACCCTTCCGGAACACCTGAGATCACCCATAGTTTTTGGTGGGGTTCGTGTTGTTTATTCTTTAGTTTTCTATGTTGTGTCATGTGTACTATTGTTTTTCTGTTTGTCTTTTTCATTTTTAGCCATGGCGTTGTCAGTTTGTTTTAGATTTATGAGTTTGACTGTCCCTTTGGTATCTTTCGTCCCTTTTTTATGACTGTGTCCACACTCACTGCACTTACCCAATTGTAGTGTATGTAATACAATTCAGGAAAAAGAAATATGGACAGTATAGGTAGTCCCTAATCTAGTTTAATTTTAATTTAGAGAATTGGATATCGTTTGATATCAGCCGAATATAATGAATGTCAATATAATCATAAATTCTTTTGCTCATTGTTGAACACCGTACGGTTATATTTAGTTGTTAACATCTACAACTTTTAGACTCAGTCTCTGGTGTCGAATTGTCTTCATGAAAAGGATACCGCTTTTGCTAATTTCTATATCTTTGACAATTTTTCACAAGTTAAAATGTATTTTTTTAAAATCAAGATACATGTCTGCCCCATAAGCTGCCAACGCTTGCATTTAATATCTAATATGGAAAGTCGCTATATAAATGAGAGAATTGAAGAAAATAATTTAATTCATGTTTCTATATATACTCACAAAATATACAAAATAATTAGCACCTTCATATAATGAACACTTTAAAGAACAGTCATACTTGTTTTCTGCGCGAAATGCATCGTTTTGAAATATTCGATCAAAAATGTCTTAAACTTTTGTCTGTGTGGAGAATTTATCAATACCCCAATTTCCACAACCATAGTAATCACAATATGAAAATATAAGGATAACAAAAAACAAGTAATAATCAACAGATGAGGGTTATTTTTGTTAGTTTTTGTCATATGCAGTTAGTTTATTAATAATACTTTTTAATATTTTAGTTTAACAATTGAAGGAGAAAACATTTTGTTTATCTTTGTTGGTGTAGTATACATATCTTTATAATCCATACCATATCATGCGCGAATGATAACCATAATGTTTATAAACTCATTAGATTCTAGGATTAAAAAAAAATCATCGCCGTTTGATAACTGACTACCCAATTTGAATTTGTATTTTCCTTGGAGTTCGGTATGTTAAAATTACAAAATCAAAAGATCAAACACATCATACGAATAAAGAACAACCGTTTTATACGTGACTTGTCCTGGCATTTCCTCATGAAGAAATAGTGGATTAAAACTAGTGTTATATCGCTAATCACTGGTATGATAGAGATAACACTATGTCTTTCAATCAAGTGGAAGGACTTAATGATATAAGAATGCGTTAACTTTCTATAAATTATATTTATGATATAATGTACTTGCATAAAATATTACTTAAAACGTATTAAAAGGCTATGAAAGGATTACTATGTTAATTAACTAGATTCATAAAAACTTCTTAGGCGGGCTGATAAACCAACTTTTATTTACTGCTCCGGAATGTTATCGCATGCCTTCCATTATTTTTCCGGGACGTTTATCACATGCAACTTCGTACATTTCCGGAAATTTGTTTGTAAACATGAAGACGACGGCTGCGTTTGTGGAGTCTATGAAGAACGCAGACAACACCGGAAGTGATTTAAGAATTTTCACATAATGGTTGAGGAGCAACAATGAATTCAGATTAAACATGTTGTAAAAGATATATCAAATTTTGAGTTCAGCTCTAGACAGGTTCCACCCTCAACAACTCAGTCAGGAATAAGTGAAAATTATAAAGGAAAAACTATGCACATTTTTTTCGGACGAAAGTTGACAATATTTTTGTTCAAACTAAGAACATGACAATTGTTGTGATATAGCAAGATATATCAAATGCTTGAATATCAATAAAAACAATTATTAAAGTAAAAAAAATTGTATTTGGTTGTTTGTAAATTATTATCTAAAAGACACAACAGTTCTTGTCTGTAATTCTTCTGCTGAAGTATATGATAAAAAAAAAATTACATGTCATTTTTCATATCAGACCCTTTATCAGCTCTCGTTCATGACATCCGGCCTCGAGCCTGTGGTTCTTGGGCTGATATCATGACATAGAGCCGATAAAGGGTTTGATATGAAAAATGTCATGTATAATCTATACTTATTTTATGAATGTAAATCACAAGTGTCAGTTACTATTGGCATGTTTCTTTCTTTTTGTTGTTTGCCTTTAATAAGTAAGAAACATTTTGTAACTAAAAGGTAAAACTTGTTTTGCATAGTATAAAATTCCCTCTATTTTTGCGTTTGCCAATGTCACAAAGGCGTTCTATGTTTTGTTTTAACTGTCGGATTAATCTAGTTTGACCAAAGTAAAATTATAATAACCAACGCCGCGTTGGTGTAATACCTGCAAATGAAATCCATGGAGACAAATCTATTTCTTCTCGGGATGGAATTGCATTCACGTTTGTACTAGCTGGATTTTATGGTTTGAGTCCGAGGTAAATATTCTGTGGTAGCATTAGGGAACCTTGTTAACTTTATGGTTGTTCGTATTTGACCTGCTATGAAGATACAATGTTATCAAAAAATATGTTCATTATACAATGCGACACAGATGAAATGATAAGTATGATTATCATATAATTGTAATATCAAGTCTTTTATTTACGTTATAATTAGATTAAAAACAAAATTAATTAAAGATTCACATTCAGTGCTACAGGACATATACCAACAAGGGCGACCTACATTTGCGCGGATTTTAAAATGACAAGCATTACATATGCGCGAATTTACCTGTAGTTTACCTGAGTTTTTTTTACCTGTAATTTGTTTTTCGATTATTGTTTTGAACATAAATTTGCGATCATACCACATCTTCTTATTTCATATATTGAAATACATATAGTATTTTGTATTTGTATTTGTTTTTTGTAAATGCCAGCTGGTATCATTTCTGTATAGGAATTTACACCAATAAAATTATTTGATTTGATTTGATTTATATTAGACACATCTTAATTTGTTTATATAAACATTAAAAAGCACTACATTTATGTAAAAGAAAAGTTTATAACAAAAAACAGTGAATATCATGGGAAAGAACATTCAAAGTATATAGTCGTGAATAAAACGCAGTAGACATGCAGATGATATTTATACAGGAATCATCATAGATCAGTCCTTGTCTGGTACTTGTATTCTAACGATTTCAGATAGCATTGACGGGAAATTTTACCAGTTACAAATTTCAGAAATTGTTGAACGGTAAACTAAATTTTCTCTTTTTCTTACTAAATTTACAGTAAGTTGTCGCCTGAATTTGTAGAATAATCTAAACGAAATTGTAGATGGCTGGATGAGTTGAATGTTCATTGTATTGAGTATGGAAAAGACTATGGTCCATAGTTGGTACGTTTTTCTTTCTTCATTTTTTTTTTGTGCATCTCCAGAAAATGTCTCCGTTCTTTAACTAAGAATCTATACGAAAAGTAAATCCATCAAAAATCAAGGATTTTTTTCCCTTTATTTGACTAAGTGATAATAAAGTCCATCTTGCTAGTGGACTTTCAAACTTGTATAAGGGTGGACAATTGGTGAGTACAGCTCAATCATTAACATGTGTATGTACAATGTAAGATGACGAATAAAACATTTCAAATTATTTTTTTTTAATTAATTTATTATATTAAGATAAATTGTTCAAATTAATTTCAGTTTATTTTAACAATATTAAGTAAATTTTGTATTTTTTATAAAAAAAGTTATGGATTGATTTTTCATATGTTTTTGTATAAATCCGCGCAAATGTAGTAACTTTTCAACAGGTAAATTTCGCGCAAACGTCATGCGTTTTGTCGCGCAAATGTAGGACGAATTCGCGTAAACGTAACGCGCGGACCAACAACATTACCGTAAAAACCGTATGCAATTAATGTCAAAGTCGTATGAAACGAATTTTAGGTGAATATATTGTTGAAAACAATCAATGGACCAATGCATGCATACATACTTAACTACGTCCAATGTGCACGTTTTTTTTTTTTGCATTCACATTATGTAATACGAATTCATAATGTAAAATCGACAAAAATGTTACATTCCGTGACTGCTGATCGAAAACTTTGCGTATTAAATTGTTGATTTCGTTATCAACTTAACTGTTCATAAAAATGATTTTATGTTTTAAATTTGATCATTCCAAATCGGTAAATACTATCTTCCCTCCATGTTTTTATGATTTTGCTTCTCTCGATAGTTTACCCTTTCAATCTTGCGCTGTCCTGTTGCCGAAATTCAAAATAAAAGAGCTATGATTCAGGTCACTACATACAGAAAAGCTGTCAGCAAATTATAATAGTTGGGGAAACAATAATTAAATAGCAGTACATTTCGGAAGACTAGGAGACAAAGATCAAAAAAGTAGTCTTTGAACTCATATGTTATAGTAACAATTAAGCATTTTAGTATTTGAAACATATCCATCTAATTTGCTAAATCTAAATGAGCGTGTGACTTTAAATGATTTTGACAATTCGTGTAGTTGTTCTATCTAAGGATGGTTAATGTCTTTTTACGTCACTCTCCTTGACTCACAATCTCTGTGTATGACAGGTAAAAGTAAGAGAATACTTTGCATACATTATGTACAAATAATAACAGGAATTAACAGATATATTTGAAAGAACAACAGTTAATCCAACAACAAACGACTTTCTTCCGAATAAGGAGACTTTCATACAAAGACAAAACAACACTATCAATGTCAGCAGTATTGGAAGGCATTCCACCAAAGTATGCAAAAAAGTAAGAAAACAAAAATACAGAACTCCCAGGAAAATTCCCTAATCAAATGGCAAAATCAAAAGTTTCTGTGTGTGTTACAATTTAATGTTGTGTTTCTGTTGTGTCGTAGTTCTCCTCTTGTATTTGATGCGTTTCCCCCAGTTTTAGTTTGTAACCCGGATTTGTTTTTTTCTCAATCGATTTATGAATTTCAAAACGAGGTATATATACTACTGTTGCCTTTATTTAATGTAATTTTCCTCAATTGCTTGTTCTGTCATGCACACCCCTTGAGTTTGCCAATTAGAGAACAACCCAACTACAGTAACTGTTAGAATTAATTACTAATCTACAAAGCTGTCATCCTCCTTGCTGCAAACTATTCTTGGTGAATTACGTCTCTCTTAACATATTAAAAATATGGTTTTCGCTATTAAATAAAAGAATAAAATACAAAGTTGCATTGCATGAAGAATTTAATGTAAGTAGTTGTGTAAACAAATGTATGAGAAATAAGTATTTTCTTCGCAGTGTAAATAAACTGAATATATATTGATTTCCCTAAAGTTATTTACACTTTAGCTAAATCCACTTTCTATCTCATCTAACGACCTGATTTAAAATTTAAAAAAATGATATGTAACGTGCACAATTACCGTGATTGAAAACAAGATTTTTCATAATAACAACGAACAAAAACCGGCAAATGTATGAAAGCATTGTCGAGTCTAATGAAAAGGTTTACGTGCGGAGTAAATTTTATGAAATCGAATTTTATTTGTTTCCGACTAAATGATATAAGTAGAGCACTTGACGATATTGTTTTAGTAGTGTCAATTTCCACTTTTCATCAGATAATGTAGAACTATACTTGACATGACGTTTATACTTGTATATGCTTTGGAAAAAATTCCTCCTTTAGTCATACCCATGTTATAAAACTGTTTCGATAAATAAAAGTATTTGTTTCGAAAAATGAATCTCTCTGTGTGAATTTGCGTTTTTAATGATACATAATTTTTTATGTATTTTTTTCAAAATCCAATTCACATGATGTAATCCTTTAATTTTTCCGTTCTAAATAGACTCATATTACTAGCTATGTTATTCCGGAATTTATAATTTTTCGACAAATTACCTCAGTCAAGTAAGAGCAACCAAAATAAGTAAACTCTAACATATGATCGGTGTAATTTAAGGGAAAATTTCCCATGATTTTGTCGTGTATAGAAAATATCAAGCAATTATTTTTTTACTTTTACGTTGCTCTTACTTGCCTTGGTACCAGAATGTCCAACTGCAGTGAAGGTAACCAGTCGAAATAAAATAATCTTCGAAGTAAAAATATTGTAATATGAAAATAGTCTATTAAAATGACACTTTTATAATCGGATATGTTCAATAGTTATGAAAGGTACTAGGCGTATAATTTTATACGCAAGACGCGCGTTTCGTCTACTTAAGACTCATCAGTGACGCTTAGATAAAAAAAGTTAGAAAGCCAAATAAGTATAAAGTTGAAGAGCATTGAGGACCCAAAAGTTCCAAAAAATTCTGCCAAATACGGCTTAGGTAATCTAAGCCTGGGATGAGAAAATCCTTAGTATTTCGAATAATTAATACTTTTGAAAACAGTAATTTTTTAAAAAAATGACCATATAAATGATAGTCATGTCAACACCAAAGTGCTGACTACTGGGCTGGTGATGCCCTCAGGGACGAAACATCCACCAGCAGTGGTATCGACCCAGTGGTGTAAATACATATCAAAGGTACCAGGCTTATTTTTGTATACGTCAGACACGCGTTTCGTCTTCATAAGACTCATCAGTGACGCTCAGATCAAAATAGTGAGAAAGCCAAACAAGTATATTTTTTTAAAGCACTGATGACCCAAAATTCCAAAACGTTGTGCCAAATACGGCTAAAGTAATCTATGCCTAGAATAAGGAAATCCTTAGTTTTTCGAATAATTAATACTTTTGCAAACAGTAAATTTATGAAAATGACCATATAATTGATATTCATGTCAACACCAAAGTTCTGACTAATGGGCTGGTGATGCCCTCATGGACGAAACATCCACCAGCAGTGGTATCGACCCAGTGGTGTAAATAAATATCAAAGGTACCAGGCTTATTTTTGTCTTCATGAGACTCATTAGTGTCAAATTGTCAGAAAAGCAATCCCGTCCTTTTTTTTATTTTTTTGAGAATGACCCAATAAAACTTTCATGAATTTGTACCGAAAAGAAGGATTGGTGCCTCATAGAGAGAAGGAACCTCTGATATCACACTAGATTATTTATGTTATTGATGGCGTTGGATTGCTCAGTCTGTAGTGTTTAAAGGAGTGTTAAGAAGACTTCTTCATCTTTTCGTCGTTTTGTCATGTGTTTTTTTCTCTTCGACTTGTGTTTTTAGTCGTTTCTTTTAGCATCATCGGTGGTGCTTGAATCGAAACAGATGTACTGTCGCTACAGCAAATATAATTATCCATAATCTTCCTTTAAACACATTTTTTGCGTACTAAATTAATGAATAGTCAGTACAAAAGTAGAAAAATATCGGAACATAATGATTAAGAAAAAAGGTAAACTGTTAGTAAAAAAGATGAAATGGCAAATATTTCTTTGTATTTAGAAACGTTGAAATTACATACGCATTAACGTCTTTGCATTTATTACCAATTCCCTTTAGTATATTCTTTTATATTTCAAGGTTGTATTTTTTGGCCAACAACTTAAACTCGGTTTAAGAATTTTGACTTTCCTTTGAGCAATTTCCGCCTCTTTCAAAAACACGTGAGAAGGTTTAAACATTATTTTTTTATATACTCACAAAGTACACAATATACATGATATAGGTTGAATCTTTTTTTAATGAAAACTTTTGTTAACAGTCATACTTGGTTTTTACGCGACAAACATCTGTTTGGTATACTTGACGAAATGCTTTTTAAACTCTTGTCTGTGTATCAAACTTTGATAATGTTTCAAATCCCCAACTATTTGAATTAAATACGAAAATATGTAAATAAAAAAACCCAGCAACAACAAGTAGTCCACAGCTGTGATATGTTGTATAACTAATAAAAAAAAATATTGGCAAACATATGTATCAATAATATATATAAATGTTATTAATGGTATTGTTGCGTGAAGTGACCAAAATAATTAATTAATTCATGTGACATGATTTCAACTTACATACACAGGAAAGGTACACAGGTTAAGAATTGAGCTCAGAATTTGATTTTGTATATTTTTCTGTGTTTCACATGTTTTCCGAAAATACCTTATAAAATGCAGACATATATAAGTTTTCAGAATCTTTTAACGAAAGATCCAATTTTGATTATTTTCAACCAGGTCACGAGAAAATGACTTGACAGGTTTTACTTTAGCTATTCGGCATCGTTTGGTGTACTTTTATGTCTTGATTTAACTTAAAACTATTGTCTAATTGGTTGTCAGAAGGAATTTCGTAAACAATGAAATAATTTAAAATAAAATATTTCGTAAAAGGGCAGAACAAAACCTTCCTAAGAAAACTCATACAACAAGATTAGATTGCTGTCGATACGCATTTGTAAGACCGACTTGTAAAGTTTTTTGAGTACTTTTATTATGACTTTGTTATGTAAACATATCTCCTTCGTTTTTATGTTTAATTAAAAAGTATTGACTCCTATGTTTTCTTGTTTTAGATCTGAACTTTTTTAATGTTATTATATCAACATGTAGCCTAACTATATAAACATGACATAATCTGGAGCGTCATGATGTATCATTTTCTCGTGCTTTACGTTTTGAAGACAAAACTGTCAACTCAAATACTCCTGAAAATAAAAAGGTGTTCTCGACTTTTCCTGTTTGATCAAATTATTGCCCATTTGTAGTCTTTTTTATTGGAAAAAAAACCTGTCGCCAGGGACGAAGATACATATTAATTTTTGTAAAAGATAATTCTTTTACCCTTCTGTGGTTTGCTTTTCGGTGGATTTTATGCAAAATTGCAACATTCCTCCTCTATCCCGCCTTACAAGAAGTAGTTGAAATAGGACAGATACAGAATTTATTACAGAACTTGACAGACATAGTAGTATTTTTTTAACATATATTAACTGTGTTCCCAGTTCAAGTCAGAACGAATTACATCGTTACCTTACTTATAGTTGTCGAAAAGGTCCTCTTTTGTAACCATAGTTTAAATTAAATAACCCCTGCATTTATAAAGAATTGATATTTGGAGTGTACGATTTTATAAACTAGACTTCACAGGAAAATGATCGAGGTTACATACACCTATTCGAGTTAAATGGACCGCTGTTTACAAATACAAAATTATCTCAGGTGACTCAATTAGTTCACTAGGCAATCAATTCTAAGACATTTGTACTATCCTTTTTCCATTATCATCGGTTTTCTGATAACCACTTCAATTAATACTGGTAACAGCTTTGAAATCGTATGACAAGTGGGAAAATGGCCAGAAAAGCTTACATCGTTGATGCACTTTGTTTCCATGCCACATCTTTGATCTGACTCCAGAATTCTAATTACTTAACTATCACTATATGTTTTGGATATTACATGATTTGCCAACTATAATGTATTAATAAATAAAGGCAACAGTAGTAAACCGCTGTTGAAAAGTCATCAATCGATTGAGAAAATACAAGTTACAAAACAGGGTTTCGAACTAACACCTAGGGAGAAACATCAACTATAGTAGGTGTAAGAGGAAAACAGCGAAACAACAGAAAAACTGAAGTGTAACAAAAAAACAACACCAAACGATACAAATAAAATAATCATTTTAATGATTTTGTCAATATAGAACAGTTATAAATTGAACTTAATTGAACTGAAATTTACATACTGCTAACCAATACAATCCTTAGATATCCAAAAACAAAATGTTGAATCAATTACAACCCATTTTCAGATTGATTCATATTGATCCTCATTTCTCTGAAAAGAGCTTGAAGGAATCAGATAACCAGACGTATCCACATGTTGAATTTGATCTATGAGCTGTTGTTCCGTTGGTCGATATCCTGAGGCAGACATTTCATCTAATGGCGTAATTTCAAGATAGTGACCTGGAGCAGGCAAATGATGTGTTGTTTCATTGTAAATATTTCGATCTCGACGTACAGTCAGACATGTATAGGGAGCCTTTCTCAATTTTCGTCTTAGAATGGAAATACTAAAAAAATAACCATTATAATTATGTTAGCCGACGTATTATACCTCTTAAGCAACGTTTTGAATCTGAAATGAATACTTTTGCTTTTAGAAAACCAAAATAACATTAGGATTTAATTCAGTTTTCTTCAAAAGGGTAGGACAAATAAATACTATAATATTTTTTAAAATTTAGATTTAGGGATTTTATCTTGTGCTATTTTGTTTTGTTTTCAGAGGTTACATTATCCTTAAACATTCTCATAAAAGCTTCTGTTCTGCCGTAATCAGTATTAGTCAGCATGACAAAATGATCAAGCTAATCGATCCCATAATAATGTGTAGATTTGCTACTGGTTTACAATCACATAAATATAGAAAGATAGGGTATGGATGCCAATGAGACAACTCTCCATCCAAGTCACAATTTATAAAAATAAACCATTATAGGTCAAGGTACGGTCTTCAACACGGAACCTTGGTTAACACCGAACAGCAGGTTATTAAGGGCCCAAAAATTACTTGTGTAAAACTATTAAAACGGGAAAACCTATAATCCATGCAAATCGCGTTAGAGAAACTTGAAATAAAAATGAAATGTTAATTAACTGTTGAAAGATTTGTGAATGGTTAAAGTACAAAGAATGGTCTACTGCAGAAAACTATTACTTCTATAGACAAAACGCGCGTATGGCATACACAATTATAGGCCAGATATCGTTAGTGATTTGTTGTCACATAAGCCACAACAGATTTTATTTTTCAACATTAAACCTCTTTCATTTAGTACGTATTTTTGTTTAAACTTACACAACAGATAGAATAACAATGATTGATCCCAAGAAAGCTGCTACTCCAGCAGTAATTTTGATGCATACATCTATAAAATAAATAAAATGCATAAGTATAAAGACAGCTGAAATGGTTTAAGTGCATTTTACACACGTAGTCCCCTTTCCAATCTAAAAGACAAATTGAAAGAGTTGGTATTGCTTTTTCTCCAAAAAAAAATGGCCACGTCGACTCAAGTATATTGTCTTAAGGAGGGACAAATCCTAATTGTAAAAAAAATCACTCTGAGTCAAACAAAAAATTCTCGAAACTGACATTATAAAGATGCTTGATTTCTTGATTGACAACACATTTGTTACGTCTGAAGGACGTATTTTTTAACAAACAATCGGCATTTTCATTGGAACCAACTGTGCCCCTCTTATTGTCGACTTGTAAATTTATTCTTATGAGGCTGACTTAAAAAAAAATAAAGAAAAATGAGGTTAGCAAGATACATAACATTACTTTCTACTTTATAGATGATGTTCTCTCACTAAATAATTCAATATTTTGTGACTGTTTTGAACTCATCCATCCCATCGAAATAGAGATAAAGGATACAACAGATACAGTTGTGTCTGCCTCATATCTTGATTAACATATAGAAATTGACAATGAAAATCGGTTGAAATCAAAACTTTAGACACAAAAAAATTATTTCAGCTTCCCAATTGGGCACTTTCCATTTCTATGTAGCAACATTTCAGCTGTATATATCCCAATTGATACGATATTCCCGGGCTTGTATTTTCCTATCACGATTTCCTTCATAGAGAATTGCTACTCACAAAGCAGCTATTAAACCAAGTGATTCAAATAGTGGAGTTGAAACCATCTCTTCGTAATTTTGACGGACGCCATCACGAGTTAGTTGAACGTTATGGAATATCCGTTTCACAGATGTATCTTCAACAATTTAACCAGTATCATATCCAAATATTGAACGGACATATATAATATACGACAATATATCTTTTCTCCATTAGAGCATGCATAATAAGTAAAACACCTAGCTCTCAACATTGCCGTCACTCCTTTTGAAAGAGACGTTGCAATGTTAATATAGAGTTGGTAAACTATACTACCGCATTCTTAACGTATGTACAACTCATCACCTGTTTGTGTTGTACTGCCATATGTGGTTATATTTGTAGAATGCTGAATGCTATCGTTTTGATTGAAAGTAGTTGTTTGACCTGGCAAATAAACAAAGCTTTTGATTCATTTTCATCTTACATCTTATATTAATCAAGATGATAGTAGCAATTCCAATACACATAAAAATAACCATGCAAGCAAATGTTTATGTATTTGTGTTCGTCCAGGAATGGTTTTCTATTCATAGTATAATAAAAAAGAAAGAAGATGCAGTATGGTTGCCAATGAAACAACTCTATACAAGAGATCAACATGACACATAAATACATAACTATAGGTCACCGTACGGCCTTCATCTATGAGCAAAGCCCATACCGCATAGTCAACTATAAAAGGCCCCGAAATGACCATGTAAAACAATTCAAACGAGAAAACTAACGGCCTTATTTGTATAAAAAAATGTACAAAAAACAAATATATAACACATAAACAAACGACATCCGCTGTATTACAGGATCCTGACTTAGGACAGGCACATACATACAAAATGTGGCGGGGTTAAACATTTTAGCTGGATCCCAAGCCTTCTCTAAACCTAGGACAGTGGTATAACAGTGAACATAAGCACGAACTATAAAAAAATCAGTTGAAAAAGGCCTACGCTTAACTCATCAGATGGACAACAATAACTTTTATTGCCTAACATCATTGTGCATAATAAATGAAATAAATAAAAGATTTTCACTTGAAAAAGAGCGCTATTTTAGATAAAACAACACACTGCAAAATTACAGTTCCATCAAATGGTTCAATATGAAACAGAAAATTGTCAATTTTTAAGAGAATCAAGCTCATGCTATTTCAGCCAGCCAACTATTTTCATTGGTGCCTACTATAATAAGAAAATTCAAATGTATATATAAAAACAAGGATAGAACTTTACATGGATTAACATTTGTTACCCAGAATTAATAACTTAGTTCAGTACTGTCTGAGAAATTTTATAATCACCAAGGAGATATCTGATAAGCATACTTACCTGCTTGTGAAACAGAACCAAATTTATTTTTTATTACTGTGTATATAATGCTTTCAGTTTTAGGAAATGCATTTGTTGTATCTTCTACAAAACAGAGAAAAACATTACCGACATTTCTTGACTGCGTTGAAAGATCCCAACAATTAACCACTACTATGGTATGCATTGCTGTACTTAGGCATTCGAAAATGATAGTAAGAACTTGGTCAACATTATGGATTGATGCATCTATACATTTGTATTTCTAACACATTTACAGAATAATATCATAGATACTAGGATTGTAATTTTGTATTTGCGTCAGACGCGCGATTCGTCTTTAAAAGACTCATCAGTGACGACGATTTAAAAAAAAGGAAAGGCCAAATAAAATACGAAGTTTATGAGTATTAAGGAATTAAAATTCACAAAAGGTTTGCCAATTAAAGCTGAGGTAATTTATTTCTTACAGAAATGTACATTTCTTGACACAAAGGAAAATGAAGAACAATTAAAAAACAAATGGAAAACAAATTCAAAATACTTTTGGACACATTCGAGGATTCTGTCATGCAATGTGTTAAACACAATAAAAACATATATATACTCTTTTAGAATGGATTAAGGCTGTGATGTAAAAATTAAAAAATCCTTCAAAACCTCTATTTGTGCACATAGTACATCAATCTTTAAATGCGCAAATGTTCAAAAGCACTTTTCTTACGTAATACATTTGTTACAACTATGATGTTGTCGCTGCATATCAAGCATGTTTCTATAGGAACCCACAGTGCTTCTTAACTTGTCGACTCGACTTGTTCCTTTAATCAAGTGATTGCCAATGCGACAACTCTTCATAGGAGACCACAATGACACAGAAACTAGCTACTATGGGTCACTGACGACCTTCATTAATGCGCATAGCCCAAACAGCATAATCAGCTATAAAATGCCCCGAAATTGCAAATGAAAAACTATCAAAACGAGAAAATTAAGGACATAATATTTATGTACATAATAATGAACGAAAAACAAGTATTTAAAAATATTGAAAATTCAAAACTAAAGTCCCTTATCAAATGGCAAAATCACAAGTTCAAACACACCAAAGGAATTGACAACACCTGTCATATTCCTGACTAGGTACAGGCATTTTCTTATATGGAAAATAATGGATTAGAACTCTCACTTACACAGCAACAAACGACAACTACTTAATAACATGATCCTTTCTGACTTTGACAAGCGGTTTTTTTTTTACAATTTGTATTCACATATATATCAAAGATTGATAATTCGAGATAAAACTTTGGTATATCGATTATTTTAGAACACACTATCGACTGTTTACATTCTTCAACCTTATGATCTCTTAAAGATACAATGGTACATGCAATTTGCATTTAGTTTTCTCTGTTAGTGGAATAATCAAAGCTTGATAAATGTGTTGTAATTTAAAAATAAAATTCTACAGGTTTTTGGAGATGACCTCTGGTGGACGTTATTGACTGCGTAACAACTCTACAAAAGAACAGAGGAAAACATTATTTGAACAATGCAATGTATTTTTTTGTCAATAAAATGTCATACTAGTATGCCATATATTGATTGTTCAATACGGGAGAGATGATTCACTGTAATTTATGACAAATACTATATTTCCTTTCGCAGACACGCTGGATAAACTACGCGCTTAAATATGAGTGGTCATTACATTGTATGAACAGAACGTCATACATTATTATTTGATAAGTAAAGACTTACAACATGAATCAACTCAAAACTTGGGGTGATCTCTAGAGGCTAAAATGTGAAAAGCATATGAATGCTATTTGGTAAGGACAATATGAAACCCTCTACCCCAGCTAAAACGAGAAGAATTGTGATAAACTGCAAATAAATTGCACGAATGTTGTTAATGATAGATAGACGTAACTTTTGCAATTATTATCTTTTAAATCAATTATAAGCCTGGTATATTTAACCAGTTTTAAAATGCGCATGTTCTAATTCTTATCATGGTAACAAGCGCGATTACGTGAATGTGGTTGGTCCTCTGATTGTTGTTTAAAGTAAACGCACGTTTAGGGGACGTTTAGTAATGCATAGTGGGTTACAATAATGACAGGATCAACGTGAAATGTTTATAATAATTATTGTGTTTGTCAAAGGATTTATATTATTTTGAATGAAATTTAGTTATTGAATATTTAAAATATAAAAAAAGCACAAATAGTTTCAAAAATTGCAAAAAACGTAACCTGATTAATGTTGACAATGACCGCACCAATATCGTTCATGACAGGATCAAATAAACGTGTTTATACCTTTTTATTTCTCAAAGGATTAACTTCAAATTTTAAATAAAATTACTCGGATAATTGCTCTTCAATCTTTTTAATCTCTCTGGCAAATTTAAAAAAAAGTAAAGTACATGAAAACATTCTATATTTTAGTAGGCTTAAATCAGCATCTCCAAAAACGTAAAGGTCTACACAACATAAACTATACACAGAATACAAAACAGAACAGATGACACTCACAACAAAAGTACATATAACTTACTTCAACAGAAGCTTCAAAAACCTATCTTTTACAAAAACCCACTATACACACAAAAGAAGAAATTCTAAATAAAATTATAGATAAAATATGGCTGGGTTGGCGGGTTTTTCGAGAATTATAAATTTAAGTCGATCGACGACTCAACTTAATAAAAAATTATGACCTGTTCAGAGAAAACTGATTAGAAGAATGACCATGCGAATAGTGTAAATTTAAAAGAAAACGTAATTGAGTAGAAAAGTAGGACCTATGAAATTGACTAGCCAGGTAAAATGTAAAATTCACTGAACTAATGAGAAAACAGGTATCACTCTAAACGTTCTTGTGGATAAACCGAACCAGCACTAAATAAAGGAATCCAAAGAGCAAACATATACAGGTTACCGTGCTTGTATTCGAGATATTAGCATTGCAATTTTGGCGGGAAACTATTCTCTGTTGACTTTTCAAAGCTTTATCATTGACAGGTTTAAGTTAAAAAAAAAACTATTAAAAATAATTAAAATTTTATAAGACATTTACAAATGGTTTATCATTATACATGTAAAAGATTTACAAAAAGAAAAATGGGGGTCACCGGGCAATTTTCAAGGCATTCAAATAGATAAAACCAGAGGATTTCGAAAATCTGACCAAAAAATCCAAAACATGACAAGCCAGCTTCCTTAAGTTTAAAATTGCAAAATATGTTGTCGCTTATGAAAAAAGGTACCAATATTTTTCATTTTGTTAGAATATTTATACACCGGCAGTACGATTGGGTTCGTTCTTTTCATACCTCATGAGAGATTGTTACACATTAAATAGAACAAATCTAAGTTTAAAATTGCAAAATGTGTTGTCACATAAAAAAAAGTACCAATATTTTCCATTTTTTTTATAATATGATATAAAGGCATTACAATTCTGTTTTTTCCTAAGGAGGAATATGTTTATACACACGAAGAGCGCTTTAAGTCTACGGTAACTAATAGTTTTGTTGATAACAATAAAAACTGACTGAATTTCTTTTCATTATTGTTATTATTGTACTTGCCTGATAACTGAGTGCTTTTTCTACCTCAGTATGGATTGTTTGACATATAAGATGAAGAAATTAAAGTTTACAATTCCAAAATGTGTTGTCGCATACAAAAACGGTGCCAATATTTTCCATTTTATTTGAAAATTATTCAATGGCCTGAAAAAATTTGTTCCTTTTGTCCCTAAGGATGAATTGTTTTACACAAATTAAGAGCGCTATAAGTCTACTGTTGATAATAATTATGTGGATGACAATACCAAGTAATATATTATTTTTTGTTTAAATTTGATTAATATTGTAAAAAGTCTTTTCTTCATAAGAAGCATGCACAATGAGTATTCATAATACACACGCTCTAAACCTTGCCCTTGCAATTCGTATTTAGAGTTGGTTAACATCATACTGCCGCATTATTAACCTATGTAAAACTCAGTACCTGTTTGTTTTGTTCTGTCATATGGGGTTATTGATTTAGCCTTTCTAGTGATGTAGTTTTGAGAGAGGATAGTTGTATATCGGTTGTTTCCTGTAATTAGTTTATACTTCAGTTTTATCATATATCTTTTGCATAGTCATTTTATAAAATTTACTGTTTGCAAAAGTATGAATTATTCTAAATAATAGGTATGTTCTGGTACCTAACAGAAAACCCTGGCCGTTTTTGGCACAACCTTTTTGAACTTTGGTCCTCGATGCTGTTCAACTTTGCACTTGTTTCGGCTTCCAAACTTTTGTATCTGGGCGTCACTAGTAAGTCTTGTGTGGACAAAATGCACTTCTGCGTATTAAAATTTTAAACTTGTTGCCTTTTGTTAGCTATTATTCGTGTGTTTCTTTGTCAATTATGTTCTCCTATTTATTTATATTGTAGTCCTGTAATGTTGTGTTGTCATTTTAATGTTATATTTCACATGGCCATAAAAGAGGGAGGTTTGGCATGCCACAAACCAGGTTCAACCCACCATTTTTTCCTTTAAAAATGTCCTGTACCAAGTCAGGAATATGGCCATTGTTATATTATAGTTCGTTTCTGTGTTTGTTATGTTTTAACGTTGTGTCGTTTTCTCTTATCTTTGAGTGTGAATTCACATTACTATAAGACGTGTCACGGTACTTATCTATCCCAAATTCATGTATTTGGTTTTGATGTTATATTTGTTATTCTCATAGGATTTTGCCTAATGCTTAGTCCGTTTCTGTGTGTGTTACGTTTTAATGTTGTGTCGTTGTTCTCCTCTTATATTTAATGCGTTTCCCTTAGTTTTAGTTTGTTACCCCGATTTTATTTTGGGTCCATGGATTTATGAGTTTTGAACAGCGGTATACTACTGTTGCCTTTTTTTTTGACCTGTCATAAAATAAACATGTCTTATGGTTCATTTTCATCGCACATCTTCCATTTAATATTAATCAACATGATAGTAGCAATTTAAGAACACACAAAAATACCCATGCCAGCACATGTTTATGAATTTGTCTCTGTCAAAGAATGATACACTACCAGGAATCTATACAGCATTTTCATGTACTTTGAACGCCACTACAAATACAGTACTAGTAAAAAAAAATATCATCTAATAGTACCTTTCTAACCATACCTTTTCAGTACATAAAAAATAAATGTAGGTTTTGAGTAATATTGAGAAACAATTGTTTAAGAATTATAAATTAAAAATAAGACGATCGACGCGTCAACTTAATAAAAATTATGACCTGTTCAGAGAAAACTGATTAGAAGAATGACCATACGATAATAGTGAATTTAAAAGAAAACGTTATTGAGTAGAAAATACAAGTAGGACCTATTGAAATAGACCAGCCAAGTAGAATGTAAAATTCACTGAACTAATGAGAAAACAGATACCACTCTTAACGTTCTTGTGGATAAACTGAACCAGCACTAAGGCAAAGTAAATGCTAATAATTATAGAAAACAAATAAAAATGAATTGAATTTTAAGTATGCATCTTTAGAATAAACAAAATTACAATTGTTTACTTTTTGTCTCTAAGGATGAATGTTTTTATACAAATTGATATCTTTATAAGTAAACAGTCCAAATAATTGAGTTATTTTTTTTTTGTCTAGGGATTTATATTAAGACACAAGAGGGAAGAAATTTTATTTTAAGATTGCAAAAAAACTTACAAAAAAGGTATCAATATTTTCGATTTGATTGAAAATTATACAACGGCATCATCATTTTTTTTTGTCTCTTAGAATATAGTTTAACACAAATTGAAGCTCTATAAGTCTATGGTCACCTTTATTATGTATATTACAATAAAAAGTTACTGTTGTCCCTTTTTTATTAATATACTAGCCTAACAATAGATTACTTTTTATACCTATGGATGGATTGTTTGACATACAAGTGGAGAAATGAAGTTTAAAATTGCAAAATATGTTGTCGCATATGGAAAAAGGTACCAATATTTTCCATTTTGTTAGGATATTTGTACAACGGCAATACGATTTAGTTCTTTTAAATAGATAGATTGTTACACATTAAATAGAAACAAATCTAAGTTCAAAATTGCAAAAAATGTTGTCATTTAAAAAAGGTGTTAATATTTTCCATTTTTTTAGAATAAGATATAAAGGCATTACAATTCTGTTTTTTTTTTTTCCCTAAGGAGGAATATGTTTATTCACATGAAGAGCTCTTCAAGTCTACGATAACTAATTATTATTTTGATAACAATAAACACTGACTTAATTCCGTTTCATTATTATCACTATTGTACTTGCCTGATAACTGAGTACTTTTTCTACCTCAGTATGGATTGTTTGACATATAAGATGAAGAAATTAAAGTTTACAATTCCAAAATTTGTTGTCGCACACAAAAACGGTGCCAATATTTTCCATTTTCTTTAAAAATTATTCAATGGCCGGAAAAACTTGTTCCTTTTGTCCCTAAGGATGAATTGTTTTACACAAATTAAGAGCGCTATAAGTCTACTGTTGATTATAATTATGTGGATGACTATAACAAGTAAATTATATAATTATTTTTTTTAAATTTGATTAGTATTGTACAAAGTCTTTTCTTCATAAAGGGCATGCACAATAAGTATTCATAATACACACGCTCTAAACCTTGCCCTTCGTATTTAGAGTTGGTTAACATCATACTGCCGCATTATTAACCTATGTAAAACTCTGTACCTGTTTGTTTTGTTCTGTCATATGGGGTTATTGTGTTAGCCTCTCTAGTGCTGTCGTTTTGATTGAAGATAGTTGTTTGACCTGTCATAAAATAAACATATCTTATGCATGTTATGGTTCATTTTCAACGCACACCTTCCATTTTATATTCATCAAGATGATAGTAGCAATTCAAGAACACACAAAAATAACCATGACAGCAAATGTTTATGAATTTGTCGGTCAAAAAATGATACACTACCACGAATTTACACAGTATTTTCATGTACTTTGAACGCCACTACATATACAGTACTGGTAAAAAGTATCATAAAACAGTACATTTCTTACCCATACCTTTTCAGTACATATAATTAAATGCAGGTTTTCAGTAATCTTTAGAAACAAATGTTTTCAGTACCGGACGTTTTATTTGATCATCATTTGTTTCAAGTAATGAATTAAATTTTCACTTGAAAAAAGATTGCTACTTACATTTCCATCAACTGGTACAATATAAAATGTTTACTGTTGGCATTGCTACTATGCTAAGATTTCGAATGTTTTAAATTTTATAAAGACTAATATTTGTTACCGAGAACTAATAACTTGAATCATTACTGTCTGAGAAATATTATAACCACAGATTCGATTTATGATAAGCAAACTTACCTCCTTGTGAAACAGAAACAAGTTTAGTTTTTATTAGTGTGTAGTATATAGTGCTTCCAGTAGCAGGAAATGTGATTGTTGTATCTTCTACAAAATAGAGAAAATCATTCCCGATATTTCTTGACTCTTTCTACTCCCTTCAATAATCCACTACAATGTTATGCATTGCTGTCTTTAAAAATTCGAAAGTCTAGTGGCAATGATAAGGCATTGGTTAACGTTATACATCTATTTGTTTTCATTTCTATCACATTAAAAGAATAAACGCGTCATATATACCAGGATTGAAATTTTGTATTTGTGCACGACGCGTGTTTCATCTATAAAAGACTCATTATTATATATTCCTGTACTTGCCTGATAGTTGAATTTTTTTTACCTCAGGATGGATTGTTTGAAATAAAAGTGAAAAGAATAAAAGTTTTAAATTGCAAAATGTGTTGTCGAATACAAAAAAGTGCCAATATTTTCCATTTGGTTTGAAAATTATACCAACGACATGAAAGTCTTTTTGTCCCCAATGATGAACAGTTTTACACAAATTTAGAGCTCTATAAGTCTACGGTATATAATTATCATGTGGATAACATTAAAAAGTGAGAACATTTCTTTTTTTTTTATTAATACTCTTTTCTTTATTAGGATCATGCACGATACGTATTCATAATACACCCGAGAGTACGAAATTTTCATATCCATCCATGTAAAACAAAAAACCTATATCCGAAGGTCAAAGTATTTTTTTCAAACACAGTGTGAATCAATTAGATTTTCAAAATCCGTCACACGAATGTGTAAAATCTTGGAAAAGTTTTAGATATTAAAAAATTAAAATCTCAAAATATTGAACTCCGAGGAAAATTTAAAACGGATGTTGCAGTTTAAGACAATGCAAAGCCTTAGAGTGTTTTAAATCTAAGCTAAAAACTTATTTTTATCGTATTGCTTTTTAATAAGACTTTTTTTTTCTTTCTCTTTAACGTTTTTTTTTAACTAGTTTTGCATAAACTTTTAATGCATTTTGTTTGTATACCTTTTTAGGATTTTTGCTTGTTTTGCATGCTTTTAACCTAGATCGCTATTTAAAAAAAAAATTAATTTGTTGTTTTACAATGTTCTTTTTGTATTGACCTTTTATATAATGGTAGGCATTTTTGTTTTATATTTCAGGTTAGTATTTGGATCTAACACGTACAGTGTATGTTTTATGTTTTTGTCTTTGATTTGTTTTATTTACCATGCTGAATGTACAGCACCTTAGAGTAATTCCATAATCAAACCCATCAAACGGGTGGGTGATATACGCTTAATCTCCTTTTATTTCACATGAGGAAAATTAACAAAACTTCACGTTATTTGTTTTAAAAGTTGAAATGTGTGTCAACGACGTTTTTTCGTTTTTCGATTCAATTAATGTAGGAAAGTATTGCTTCTGAAAAATAAAAACCTGTCAAGATGTAAAATTAAAAAGTAAATACCAAAATATGTAACAACACAAACGAATGAAGTTTTTAAATTAATTATAATTTGCATTTTAATCAGAAATATGATCATCTATTCATTTATATACTCGTTTTACCTATGAGTAGTTGTGTAAAACGGACAGTCGAAGTTCTGTTTTTAAATGTGTTTTATGTTTTTCCGTCATGTATATGCATGTAATATTTGCCACTGAACTACACCAACAACTGATCAACCATGTAAGAATCCCATTCAAATAAACCAATAAATAACTTTATATCCGAAAATGACGCGAGTTCCCAACATGATAATCTCTGTATCTAATTATAGTTCAATAGTCGAAGTGAAATCATGTGCAATTTAATATATTAAATGTTGTATCCTACTGTGATGCTGGTTTCAATGTCGCTTTAACCATAAGTCTCATGTTATGCTGTTTGCTATACACGTGTAATAGCACAATATGATTTGTGAGGATTTTGACACTGCAGACTCTTTAATAATCATTTTATCCCCATTATCAATCAATCAGTTAGTATGAGAATCTTCGCAGGACATCAAACTGTGAAATTTTTGTGTGTCGATATGCTCATTAGCTTCACTGTTTTAAACTTTGACATCTGATAAAAATCTAAGGTCAAATGTGTTAAAGGTTCCTGTTTGGTGAATGTTATCTTAGTGTAGTGTCAGTATACTGTAGATTCAATAGTAACTTTATCATGGAACCATTGCTACTAAACGAAAAGGTTTTAATGTAATATATATTTATTATGAAAATTACACCAGATAAAATGAAAACGTATTTCCTGTACTAAACATATAAAACATATCAAATTGTTTGGCCTTGGGAAATCACTCAACTATCTGACGAAAAATTTTGCTCCAGGACTTTGTCAGGAAGCGATTCTTTCGTGGAAAGAAGACCAGCTGACAAGCCACTACGCTCAACTTGAACAACACAACTGACAAAAGAATGATAAAGCGAAGCTTCATCTGACGGCCCATGCGTGGCAGTGGACCAGCCCCCGCGTGACGGTGGGCTACAATGTTTTAAGGTGTTGAGTTGAGGTTGGAGATGTTAAATGAAAAATGCTTGGAAAATGAATGAAAAATATGAATGATAAGTGAAATATTTGAAAAGGTTCACTTGTTGAGTTCTTTCCCTTGTCGTTGAAATATTGAAGGTGAATCATGCGGTGGGGTAGGATGGAGGTTGTTTTGAGAATAAGTTATAAAAGCTGTTGCCACAAGGAGCAATTACTAAGACTGTGATCAACTTGTTTTTCACGTGACACATATAATGTAAAACTGCAAGCACGCAACTTTATCTAACCTATATTTATTATGACCTCTTAACCGATATTTAATGTCGAGTAACGGGTTATGCAGAAACGGGTTAAGAAAAGTCATCGGCACCATTAAACAGCTGGTAATAAACAACTCGTCTATAAACCATGATTATACAATTATATAATCTACCATTTATATACTCGTTTTACCTATGAGTAGTTGTGTAAAACGGACAGTCGAAGTTCTGTTTTTAAATGTGTTTTATGTTTTTCCGTCATGTATATGCATGTAATATTTGCCACTGAACTACACCAACAACTGATCAACCATGTAAGAATCCCATTCAAATAAACCAATAAATAACTTTATATCCGAAAATGACGCGAGTTCCCAACATGATAATCTCTGTATCTAATTATAGTTCAATAGTCGAAGTGAAATCATGTGCAATTTAATATATTAAATGTTGTATCCTACTGTGATGCTGGTTTCAATGTCGCTTTAACCATAAGTCTCATGTTATGCTGTTTGCTATACACGTGTAATAGCACAATATGATTTGTGAGGATTTTGACACTGCAGACTCTTTAATAATCATTTTATCCCCATTATCAATCAATCAGTTAGTATGAGAATCTTCGCAGGACATCAAACTGTGAAATTTTTGTGTGTCGATATGCTCATTAGCTTCACTGTTTTAAACTTTGACATCTGATAAAAATCTGAGGTCAAATGTGTTAAAGGTTCCTGTTTGGTGAATGTTATCTTAGTGTAGTGTCAGTATACTGTAGATTCAATAGTAACTTTATCATGGAACCATTGCTACTAAACGAAAAGGTTTTAATGTAATATATATTTATTATGAAAATTACACCAGATAAAATGAAAACGTATTTCCTGTACTAAACATATAAAACATATCAAATTGTTTGGCCTTGGGAAATCACTCAACTATCTGACGAAAAATTTTGCTCCAGGACTTTGTCAGGAAGCGATTCTTTCGTGGAAAGAAGACCAGCTGACAAGCCACTACGCTCAACTTGAACAACACAACTGACAAAAGAATGATAAAGCGAAGCTTCATCTGACGGCCCATGCGTGGCAGTGGACCAGCCCCCGCGTGACGGTGGGCTACAATGTTTTAAGGTGTTGAGTTGAGGTTGGAGATGTTAAATGAAAAATGCTTGGAAAATGAATGAAAAATATGAATGATAAGTGAAATATTTGAAAAGGTTCACTTGTTGAGTTCTTTCCCTTGTCGTTGAAATATTGAAGGTGAATCATGCGGTGGGGTAGGATGGAGGTTGTTTTGAGAATAAGTTATAAAAGCTGTTGCCACAAGGAGCAATTACTAAGACTGTGATCAACTTGTTTTTCACGTGACACATATAATGTAAAACTGCAAGCACGCAACTTTATCTAACCTATATTTATTATGACCTCTTAACCGATATTTAATGTCGAGTAACGGGTTATGCAGAAACGGGTTAAGAAAAGTCATCGGCACCATTAAACAGCTGGTAATAAACAACTCGTCTATAAACCATGATTATACAATTATATAATCTACCATTTATATACTCGTTTTACCTATGAGTAGTTGTGTAAAACGGACAGTCGAAGTTCTGTTTTTAAATGTGTTTTATGTTTTTCCGTCATGTATATGCATGTAATATTTGCCACTGAACTACACCAACAACTGATCAACCATGTAAGAATCCCATTCAAATAAACCAATAAATAACTTTATATCCGAAAATGACGCGAGTTCCCAACATGATAATCTCTGTATCTAATTATAGTTCAATAGTCGAAGTGAAATCATGTGCAATTTAATATATTAAATGTTGTATCCTACTGTGATGCTGGTTTCAATGTCGCTTTAACCATAAGTCTCATGTTATGCTGTTTGCTATACACGTGTAATAGCACAATATGATTTGTGAGGATTTTGACACTGCAGACTCTTTAATAATCATTTTATCCCCATTATCAATCAATCAGTTAGTATGAGAATCTTCGCAGGACATCAAACTGTGAAATTTTTGTGTGTCGATATGCTCATTAGCTTCACTGTTTTAAACTTTGACATCTGATAAAAATCTGAGGTCAAATGTGTTAAAGGTTCCTGTTTGGTGAATGTTATCTTAGTGTAGTGTCAGTATACTGTAGATTCAATAGTAACTTTATCATGGAACCATTGCTACTAAACGAAAAGGTTTTAATGTAATATATATTTATTATGAAAATTACACCAGATAAAATGAAAACGTATTTCCTGTACTAAACATATAAAACATATCAAATTGTTTGGCCTTGGGAAATCACTCAACTATCTGACGAAAAATTTTGCTCCAGGACTTTGTCAGGAAGCGATTCTTTCGTGGAAAGAAGACCAGCTGACAAGCCACTACGCTCAACTTGAACAACACAACTGACAAAAGAATGATAAAGCGAAGCTTCATCTGACGGCCCATGCGTGGCAGTGGACCAGCCCCCGCGTGACGGTGGGCTACAATGTTTTAAGGTGTTGAGTTGAGGTTGGAGATGTTAAATGAAAAATGCTTGGAAAATGAATGAAAAATATGAATGATAAGTGAAATATTTGAAAAGGTGCCAAGAAACTCTGACGAAGTAATGATTAGAAATCAGATGAGTCTGAGTGACCCCCAAGTATTTAGAATAAGGAATCCCCCAGGACCACCTTCAATAAGTCAACGAATAACACAATAATAAGCTAAATATAAGAAACAAAATATACATATTAAGCAAGCATGCAGTTCTACTGCCAATAAATCGAAGTTGACTATACTATATAATCAATGATTGAAAGATTCAGCAAGCTGCTGTTGTGCATGCTTTATAGAGATTGGTTGAGTTCGAATATAACGCACATAGCAATCTGAAGACCAACGACCTAACGTTTTAATCATGTGATCTTCTATTTTTGCTTGACCAGCTGCGGTGCCAGCACCTATTCTAAATGAATGACCTGAAAAGTTTTTAGGATTATAACCGCATAACTCTAGAACATATCTGATTTTTGTTATAAAGAAATCTCTTTCCATAGCTAAATTGCCAATTGATACAAAAAGAGGGTCAGTGTTTTGATAAGACGATAAAAACGTTTTCCTGATCTCTAAATATCTTTTCAAAACACGATAAGGACAAATATGACTATTAATTTTGTGTAACTGAATATCTATACCCTTACGGAATGGATCAGTTTTGGACTGTTTCAAGTGCAGGTTAGCAATATTGTCAGTGAATGAAATGTCTGATATACATAAATTAATTGCAGGTTCAAAATGTTCGGATTTGATAACAGTTATTTCTCCGCATCGGAGGAAGCCAAAGAAAGAAATCACGCTAGCTGTTTCAATCATGAGATCAATAAATTTTGAAAAAACTCCCTTTCGTAAACTCTTTATAATTTGCTCAAGAATATCAAAAGTGATTGGTAGCCTTATTCTTTTATTTTGATTTTGAGATCGTTTAACAGAATTTAAGATCAATGTAAGCCTTGGCAATGGTTTGCCGTTATATAGTTCTAATGGATCACTACAATTTTCCTTTAAATAATTGTACCTGATTCCACATAAATAAAGTTTAATGGTAGAATAATGAAGTTTCAGAACTGTTTGACAATGAGCAACAAAATATATGAGGATTTCTTCCGACACTGGGGCCAAGTTATTTGTAAATGTCACGTTATTTAACAGTAAATATCTCTTGAAATGCATGAAACCAATATCATACGCATCCTTAGTCCTTTTGGATATCGATGTTGTCCATAGTTGTTCGACAGTTTGTTTTAACACCATATTACATCTGAGATTTTGGGACACGGTTCCGGAAAAGTGTCTGCATCTGGTGCCAGGGTTCTGAAACGTTGTATCTGAAATCGAGATAAGGCATCACTAATATCGTTTTGTACACCTGGCACGTGTTTTGCACTAAAAAAGAAATTGTTTGTACATGCGCACCATGTTAATTTCCTCATTAACTTCATAATATACAAACATTTTGATCGGCCTTTTCTTATAATTTCAACTGTAGACATATTATCAGACCAAAATAACACTTTTTTAGTTTTCCATGAGGCACCCCATAATACAGCTGCTACAACGATAGGGTACAATTCGAAAAATGCCATTGAATGTTTACTGTTTGTGATGTTTTTAATTTCGGTCGGCCATGAAGAATAAAACCACTTTCCACCAAAATATCCACCAAAACCTATAGTTGACGATGCATCTGTGTATAATTCCATATCGTAACTAGATATGAATGTAGAATTATAAAACATATTAATTCCATTCCAATTCTTAAGGAATCGTAACCAAAATTCGAGATCTATCCGACATTCTTTATTTAAACGCACAAAATGATGTAATTCTTTCGCTTTGGTTGATAAATTGATTAGATAAGACACAAAAGACCTGCCCGGTAAGATAACTCTTGAGGCAAAATTTAAATGACCTAGCAGCTGTAGAACTTCTCTCTTAGAACAAGAGGATTTTACACTTATGCTTGAAATAAACTCACAAATTCGATCAACCTTTTCCTGCGGTAGACGGGCTTCCATTTTTTCTGAATCGAGAATGATGCCTAGATATTCGAGACAAGTTACAGGGCCAACAGTTTTATGCATTGCTATTGGAACATTTAATCGTTTAAAAATCATCATCATTAATGCCATTGATCGCTCTCCTTCGGCGTGTGGTGGATCTATAGTTAAGAAATCATCTAACAGATGTAAAATGTTATTGACCTTGTAGTTGTTTGTAGCAATATAACATATTGCTTGTGATAAAGTATCGAATATGATGGGACTAGATCGGCAGCCGAAAGTTAATCGCACATAGAAATAATATTTATCCTCCCATTTAATGCAAAACAAAGGCCATTGTGAAGGTAATATAGGACAATTTTTGAATGCATTGGAAATATCGTATTTACATAACCAGGAATGTCTTCCGTATTTTAGGATTATATCTATAGCGTTGTCGATCTTGACGTACGACATAGAGCAGGTGTCTTTGTCAATTAATTCATTGATGCTAAAATGAATATCACTTTGATGGGGCGCCGATAAGTCCAATATAAGTCGTTTTTTCTTCGAATATTTTCCTTCCGCAACTCCCAACGGACTGACACGGTAACTTGAAAATGGGAGTGTTCCAAAAGGTCCGTACATAAAACCATTTTCACATTCCTTTCTTAACAACTCATTTACTACGTTCGGTTGCGATCGTGCAGACAAATTATTACGACACTCAAGGGTTGGTAAACTAGTTACAGACACTTTGGTGTCAAAACCATATTTCAAACCATTGCATAAATAATAAACAAAAGATTTGTCACTGTGATTTCTAAGTTCGTTTTGTAATACTTCTACATTAATCGGAGTAGTAGCCTGTAAGGGGAAGTTAATATTTGACAGTCATTTCTCGGAACCGAAGCTTGACTTTTGTGCAGGAGTACTAGTCTTAGCAGCTGTGTTTTTAAAAGAGTAATTCTTTCTATTTTTCTCGCTATCGTTATGCGTAGATTGACGAGGACAGGTGGTTACGCTATGATCATAGTTACGACAATTGGAGCACATATGTAAGAAAAGGCATCGACCGTCTTTATTACAGCCAGACAAGCTATTGAAATTATTGCAAATTTCTTTCCCGTTGTGATAAAAACGCTTCCTACCACGAATATCAGAATTTCCGCTATTTTTCGTTAGATGTGGCGTAGATACGCTTTTTTCTGCTAGTTGCAAAGGACAGAACTTCGTGTCATGGTCAACCATGTGACAAAGCTTGCAAATATTTATTTCCACGCCCGCACCTATCAAGATCATCAGGTCGCGATCCCTTTTGCTCCAATCGACTTTAATTTGTTTTTCTTGAAGAAGGGTCGAGGCTTTGGCCGAAAACAACTTATGGTAGTCGTAAAACTTATTACCATAAAAGTTGCTGATTTCTATGATATCCTCTTCATAAGCGTCTAATTCAAATCTCCTACCTGGAAAAGCAGACGTCATTACACGCTTGAATTTACCGAAAGCTTTTATGAATTCCTGAATTGTTAGCTGTCGATTTAAGCGTGGGTCTGGTTTATTCCCCACGTTAATTTCCATACCGTCTGCCAAAATGGTATGTGACTGGGGACTCTCGAAACTAGGGATAAGGAGAGAAGCTAAGTTAATGTCCTTACCCTGTATTATTTGTTTCTGTAATCCTGAAGAAACTATGTCTACATTTGGAAAATCATCCGAACGAACTCCTGTTCTATATAATCCTTGATGTAACGCATCCGGTGTGTTTTGTAACGGCGGTGTCGTATTGCTGGAATTGTACCATTGATGGAGATTATATGGTTTGCTATCATACAGCTTCTCTGTCATCAGGGTATCGACGGATTTCTGAAGGCCGTTCACACATTGTGACATAGTGTTAAAAGCAGTCACCAATATATTAGTGTTGACATTCTCCGTAGCAGAATTATGTTCAATGTTTTGAGTCTCTGTTGAAGCTGTTGGATTAACAGATGAAAAACCTTCTGTTGGACTTAAACTGGTTTCGATGGTTTCTACGGCGCGATCATCACTTTTGTTTACAATGTTCTCTGTATACAGAGATTTTACTACGTTTAGAGTAAAATTCGGAGGCACTTTGAAACCAATTTTTGACAGTTCGTCCACCATTTCGGATTTGGTTTTCTCAGAATTAGTGTTTGTAACATTGATTTCCGTACTATACGGTTGAAAACGGGATTTCCGTTTCGTCGGATTCCGTTTTTTAGTTGGAGGCATAACTTATATTACAGTGTTTTGAGAATAAGTTATAAAAGCTGTTGCCACAAGGAGCAATTACTAAGACTGTGATCAACTTGTTTTTCACGTGACACATATAATGTAAAACTGCAAGCACGCAACTTTATCTAACCTATATTTATTATGACCTCTTAACCGATATTTAATGTCGAGTAACGGGTTATGCAGAAACGGGTTAAGAAAAGTCATCGGCACCATTAAACAGCTGGTAATAAACAACTCGTCTATAAACCATGATTATACAATTATGTTCCCAAAGGGCCAAGTGAGCTTTTCTTATCACTTGGCGTCCGTCGTCCGTCGTCCGTCGTTCGTCGTCCGTCGTCCGTCGTCCGTCGTCCGTCGTCGTCGTCGTCGTCGTTCGTCGTTAGCTTTTACAAAAATCTTCTTCTCTGAAACTACTGGGCCAATTTTTACCAAATTTGGCCACAATCATTATTAGGGTATCTAGTTTAAAAATTGTGTCCGGTGACCCGGCCAACCAACCAAGATGGCCGCCATGGCTAAAAATAGAACATAGGAGTAAAATGCAGTTTTTGGCTTATAACTCAAAAACCAAAGCATTTAGAGCAAATCTGACATGGGGTAAAATTGTTAATCAGGTCAAGATCTATCTGCCCTGAAATTTTGAGATGAATTGGATATCCCGTTGTTAGGTTGCTGCCCCTGAATTGGTAATTTTAAGGACATTTTGCTGTTTTTGGTTATTATCTTGAATATTATTATAGATAAAGATAAACTGTAAACAGCAAAAATGTTCAGCAAAGTAAGATCTACAAATAAGTCAACAAGATCAAAATGGTCTGTTGACCCCTTTAGGAGTTATTGCCCTTTATAGTCAATTTTTAACCATTTTGTAAATCTTAGCTATCTTTTACAAAAATCTAATAATAGATTACTTTTTATACCTATGGATGAATTGTTTGACATACAAGTGGAGAAATGAAGTTTAAAATTGCAAAATATATTGTCGGATATGGAAAAAGGTACCAATATCTTCTAATTTGTTAGGATATTTGTACACCGGCAATACGATTTAGTTCTTTTTATACCTCATGATAGATTGTTACACATTAAATCGAAACAAATCTAAGTTCAAAATTTCAAAAATTGTTGTCACATGAAAAAGGTTTTAATATTTTCCATTTTTTTTAGAATAAGATATAAATGCATTATCATTCTGGTTTTATTCCCTAAGGAGGAATATGTTTATACACATGAAGAGCTCTTCAAGTCTACGGTAACTAATAATTATGTTGATAACAATAAACACCGACTTAATTCCGTTTCATTTGTATCACTATTGTACTTGCCTGAGAACTGAGTACTTTTTCTACCTCAGTATGGATTGTTTGACATATAAGGTGGAGAAATTAAAGTTTACAATTCCAAAATTTGTTGTCGCATACAAAAACGGTGCCAATATTTTCCATTGTATTTGAAAATTATGCAATGGCCTGAAAAACTTGTTCCTTTTGTCCCTAAGGATTAATTGTTTTACACAAATTAAGAGCGCTATGACTATAAGTCTACTGTTGATTATAATTATGTGGATGACTATAACAAGTAATATATTATTTTTTTTAAATTTGATTAATATTGTAAAAAGTCTTTTCTTCATAAGAAGCATGCACTATAAGTATTCATAATACACACACTGTAAACCTTGCCCTTGCAATTCGTATTTAGAGTTGGTTAACATACTGCTGCATTATTAACCTAGATACAACTCAGTACCTGTTTGTTTTGTTCTGCCATATGGGGTTATTGTTTTAGTCTTTCTATTGCTGTCGTTTTGAGTGAAGATAGTTGTTTGACCTGTCATAAAATAAACATATCTTATGGTTCATTTTCATCGCACATCTTCCATTTTATATTTATCAAGATGATTGTTGGACAACCCGTTGATAGGTTGCTGCCCCTGAATTGGTAATTTTATGGAAATTTTGCTGTTTTTGGTTATTATCTTGAATATTATTATAGATAGAGATAAACTGTAAACAGCAAAAATGTTCAGTAAAGTAAGATCTACAAATAAGTCAACAAGACCAAAATGGTCTATCGACCCCTTTAGGAGTTATTGCCCTTTATAGTCAATTTTTAACCATTTTTCGTAAATCTTAGTCATCTTTTACAAAAATCTCCTCCTCTGAAACTACTGGGCCAAATTAAACCAAACTTGACCACAATCATCATTGGGGTATCTAGATAAAAAAAATTAGTCCGGTGACCTGGCCAGCCAACCAAGATGGCCGCCATGGCTAAAAATAGAACATAGGGGTAAAATGCAGTTTTTGGCTTATCACTCAAAAACCAAAGCATTTAGAGCAAATCTGTCATCAGGTAAAATTGTTAATCAGGTCAAGATCTATCTGCCCTGAAATTTTGATATGAATTGGATAGCCCATTGTTAGGTTGCTGCCCCTGAATTGGTAATTTTAAGGACATTTTGCTGTTTTTGGTTATTATCTTGAATATTATTATAGATAAAGATAAACTGTAAACAGCAAAAATGTTCAGCAAAGTAAGATCTACAAATAAGTCAACAAGACCAAAATGGTCTGTTGACCCCTTTAGGAGTTATTGCCCTTTATAGTCAATTTCTAACCATTTTGTAAATCTTAGTTATCTTTTACAAAAATCTTCTCCTCTGAACCTACTGGGCCAAATTAAACCAAACTTGGCCACAATCATCATTGGGGTAATAAGTTTAAAAATTGTGTCCCGTGAACTGGCCAACCAACCAAGATGGCCGCCATGGCTAAAATTAGAACATAGGGGTGAAATGTAGATTTTGGCTTATAACTCTGAAACCGCAGCCTTTAGAGCAAATTTGAAATGGGGTAAAATTGTTTATCAGGTCAAGATCTATCTTCCCTGAAATTTTCAGATGAATTTGACAACCTGTTGTTGGGTTGCTGCCCCTGAATTTGTAATTTTAAGGAAATTTTGCTGTTTTTGGTTATTATCTTGAATATTATTATAGATAGAGATAAACTGTAAACATCAATAATGTTAAGCAAAGTAAGATTTACAAATAAGTCAACATGACGGAAATGGTCAATTGACCCCTAAGGAGTTATTGTCCTTTATAGTCAATTTTTAACAATTTTCATAAATTTTAACTTACATTTTCCACTGAAACTTACTGGGCCAAGTTCATTATAGATAGAGATAATTGTAAGTAGCAAGAATGTTCAGTAAAGTAAGATGTACAAACACATCACCATCACCAAAACACAATTTTGTCATATCCATCTGCTTCCTTTGTTTAATATTCACATAGACCAAGGTGAGCGACACAGGCTCTTTAGAGCCTCTAGTTTAATTTAAAAAAAAAACATATACATGTATGTACCGGATCATAAATTACAATTTACGCTGCTGCATAGTATTTGCAAAAGTTAAGATTTTGTGGAAGTTTAATTACATAAATCCACAGGTAAGAGGTTCTTAAGTGAGGAAGTCCACCGAAGGAATAAATGAACACGAGTATATCGAAACATAAATAAGTAAATGATAATCAACACGATAGGGAGAAATGGATTGGCATTTTGATAGAAAAGAGAGAGGTAATGCAATAATTCCTCAATTATTTGTGAGTTATACAATGTTTTAAAATAACGAAATTTGAACCTTAAAACGGGAATCTAACTCTTGTTAAGTCATATTGTATTACATGGAAAACAAGAAAAACAAATATCAAAATAAAATTCCACAGAACCGAAGCAATATATGCTCATAGCATTATAAATACATGCATATATATAGGCATTTGTATGATAGATGTAATACATTATACACTACAAATATAAACATTCTACAAAAATAATATATATTGCAATGATGTTCACACTTGACATAGTTTTTCAATTTGTTATGGTGTATGCAATTGAGTTGGTCAACCTGTTATAACCACTATACACTAAGGTAATTCCTGTTTAAGTCACTATTCTTAATAAGTTATTCCTTTGCATGAAAATAAAATTAGGGAGGCACACTTTAATATTTATATGAACATAATACCAAACATTGCCAAAGATATTTTACAGTGAAAAGATACCACTACAATAAACCAACACGCACAAACCCGTCCATGACAACGAGACGTACAACAACAACAAAAAACAACTGCACAGGCTCCAATTATCCTGACTTGCATGTGACTTGATTAAACAAGTTTGACAACAATCTTACGACAAATAAAATATGTTACCGTTAAACTGCATTCATGGACTTTGTTTCAAATTTTCTAATTATACATTGATGAATACTTTTTTATGTATTGATTGAAAAATTGCATTTTTGCAATTCTGCTGAAGAATACAAGGCAAAAGTTGCAGTGAATGAAGTATCGAAATTAAGTTTTATTGAAAACAAATTATCAAAAATAAACGGTTATCCTCACTTGTACATGTATTTATTACGTTCCGAAAAGTCATTTATACATGTTACCTTTTAAAAAGTAAATTGACGTCAACGAAAGACCCTGTCTAACGAATTTGTAATTTAAAATGAATCTATGGAAATTATGCAACATGAACACTTACCGGAATCTACAATACGATATCCCATTATAAGAATAAACCAAATTCTGCAAATGTATGGAAGCATGTTGTAGTCTAATGAAAAAGATGTACGTTAGGAGAACATTTGAATATAAATCGAATTAGAACTGTTTCCATGTGAATGCTTTAAGTAAACCACTTGACGATATGTTATTAGAAGTGTCAACTTCCACTATCCGTGAGATTATATGAAACATTTAAGCGAGTACAATGTCTAAGTTTTGAAAAAAAAATCCGTGTTCAATCATAAACTAATGGTTAAACTATTACAATAAATACATAGTATTTGTTTTGGAAAGTTGAACAACCTCCCTGTGTGAATTTGCTTTCTAATGTAACATACGTATTTTTTAAATCCGATTCGCATGATGTAAACCATTAGATTTTTCCATTCCCAATATCATTTTATACTTTTTAATGCAAGTAAAGCATTCCAAGTCACTTCTTAGATATTCCTCTGTGTGTTTTACATAATTATGTGGTCTTTATCAATACGTTTCAAAACTAAATATAAATGGAAGAAAAGCATAAACGCAAAGCAGGACGTTCATTAAGCTAGGTTCACACTGCCGATCAGATCAACTCAATCAAGCCCGATGAAGCCAAAATACATGATCGGGAGACTGGTCTGACTCAATCGACAAGAATGTTCGGGATAGTCTACCTTGCTCGTCATCTATCTGACTTTCTACCCGAGAGTTTTTGACGTGTCAAAAAATTCGAGTAAGGATCGAGAAGTAAGTAACTCAAGAAGAGATCGAGAATTCGTCGAGTAGCGGAAGAACTGATCGGGAAGGATCGTGTAGAGATCGAGTTTGGTCGGCATACAAAAATTTTACCGATCACTATTCGATCATTTCGACCTGTGCTCGACCAAGGTCCGATCATTTCCAGATTAACTCGACCAATGCCCGATCGCATCCAGATCACTGCGACTTGTATATTTCTTTTACCCTAGACCAAATCGACCAATACCCGATCCCTTCGCGACCACATCCGACCTCTCTTCGATCTCTACTCGGCCATACACGAGAACACATGACTGCTACACGATTCTCTAAAAGTGTGTGCAGATCTGATTAACTATGATCATAACTTTGCTTCCGCAAAATATTTTGGCAACATTATTTTTAACTCTACAAAAATTCCTCCAATAACAGTACGTACGCGTCTTTACTTATGCAAGGAGAGGCAAAAAACACCAAAGGAACAATCAAACTCAAAGTTCGAAAACAAACCGACACAGCCATAGCAAAAACAGTAACCGACGAGAAGACAGACAGCACTCCAAATAACATAGAAAACAAAAAACTTAGCAACACGTGGCCCAACAAAACCTGGGATGATCTCAGATGTTCCGGAAGGGAAAAAATCCTGCAATTTTGGCACCGGCGAATATTAGAGTAATTGTGCAATAATATTCATTGTTAGACTGCTGATGATTAATTTATATTTCAAAGTTGGTTTATAAGAACAACAAGATTATATTTTATCTGCCTATTTTCTGTTTTGTCTGTCCGTATTTTCCATTTGTCCAGAAATGTTTGTAGCATAAAAAAAATGTGGTACAATTGCCAATGAAACAGCTCTTCACAGATAGAACACCAAATGACAGAAATTATAAATAACAACTATAAGTCACCTTACAGTCATTTTCTTTTCATTCGAACTTTTTGACGTAACAAGACAAATATCTTTTTTTATATGGTGTCAATTTCTTTTTAACAGTAATGGTACAAGCTGTTCAGCGAGCATATGTTTTGATCATTTGTTTCTAACATACTTTTGCTAGTTTGCATAATCTTTGACAAGCTATACACTTGCTGCAAATGCGTTTGTCATTTGTCGTTTCATAGTTCAAACGATGCATTTCTTTCTAGCTTTTTAATATTAAATGAATATTCTAAACGTGTTCTTGCTTCTCAAAACATTGTCTAAAATTACTCAAAATTTCAATCCCCTCTAACCAAACGATGCATTTGTTTCTACTTCTGTAACTTTTAACCAACTATAACAAACGGCACACAACGTTCACCAAACTTTGGTTAGAAGAAAGATCAAGAAATTCACTCTTGATCTTTTGATAGATATATGTTAAGTTGTAAACTGTTTCAGAAAAGGTATCACTCCAGTCAAATTTTGAGGTAATATGTTACATCTTTGTCCTCTTTTTGCAACATTTTTTGGCAATTGCATACAGGTTGTTGCCATACAGCAAAAAGAAAAACAAATTTCTTAAACCATTCTTCTACTGGATATCAAATCTATGAAAAAATACTGATTACATACTTATGCAAATATATTTGACAAACAGTACGCTTTATTTGTAAGAAATCAAGGAAATGGGGATGGTAAAGTTAATGTATATTGCTATCTAACATAAGTACTAATCCAATGACAAATCTCATTTTGTGGTGTCATTTCCAAAACAGAGCAATAAAACTACCATTACATATAAGTGTCCACTATGAGGAAGTTTTTAAAAGCATTTGGTTCTTCTTTGTTGAGTAAGTGCAAGTCTCTCATACTTCCCACACAGTGGTCGTCGTGTCAGCCACTGCCTCACCTAGATTTCTCGGTGCCCGGTGCCGTCTACACCATCTTGTTTGTCTTCTATGCACTGTACAAGCTTCTTCACAGCTATTAACCTCTGTGTTTCTATGTAGATATTTCAAATGTATGATTTTACTCGGACCTTCTTCTGAATATAACCAAATAAACGGAGAATATGTCCATGGGAAACTTATAATGCCCCAGCTAGCATATATAACATTATAAAGGGTCATGTTGGGACGTACGTGGGTACGATCGGACAAGGGTGACACTAAAAGCCAACTATCCGGCCAATTCCCGATTATACCTACGACCCATATACGATCAAGACGATCTGGTCTGGTCGAGATCAGGCTGAGATCGTGAATAGTTGATTTGGTCTAGCTAGTCGAGTAACGATCGTGTAAAGATCGTGAATTGGTCGGAATTATCGAATAAGTATTCTTTTTGATGTCGGGCTGGAGTCGTGATGGAGTCATTAAGGAGTCGTAAATGGTCGAGTTAATGTCGTCTACAGTCGGATGGCGGTCGGGTAGAAGTCTTAAACAGGTCCGATCAAAAATTTGGTTGAGCTTGGTCGTGGAAATTTGGACAATCGGGATCATCGAGTTGATCTGATCAGCAGTGTGAACCTAGCATAAGGTGGATGCATAGCATTGCAAGCAGGTAGCTGTGAGAACAATTATATGTCGATATCAATGTTTTCCATAACCGTCAAATAATGTATAGATTATATTCATTGCTTATAAAAAAATCTGGTGATACCAAAAACAGAGAGTTTCGGCTCTCTCGTTAAAATAAACATGGTCTGTATGTACGCATACGTTTTACCTGATTTTAAGAAGTTGGTCAGGTTTTTTAGATACATATGTATATAACAGATCAACAAAACTGAAATCTCGAATTACATGTTATGTAAAAAGTTTAATTGTAATTAAAAGAAAAACTTAATGTTTAAACTATTTAAAAATTTCGCGCTAATTTATTCTGCTTATCTGCTGTAAGTATCTAATATGTCAGTAGTTAAACATATACATGCAATTGAATATTTATCACTGAAATGCAGGCAATGGAAGTAAACACCATGTCGGAAGAAAGATATTTAGAATATTTAGGAACTTTACCATACAAACCGTCAGTATAGCTGTTTACTTGTGAGAAAACTGAAAGCAATGACACAGTTTTGATAGTTGGGAGATGCAAATGCAAAGGAACATGCATGAACAAAACATGAAATTGTGAGAAATACGTTCTTTGTGGCAGCAAGTGTTACCTAGGACGAGAGTGCCAAATAGGCTTTAGATGTAACAGTTCAAATACACACTTATTTAATTTGAATTGATTTAATCTTCCTCTATTCCTCTTATTCATCTAATTATAATAACAATGATTTGTAAAACGCAATAAAAGTGTTTGAAATACATATTTGCCTAACATGAACCCATATGGTCCAAATACAGGTATGATCAAGCTTGTACTAGACAGTAGGAGTATACTCGTACGGGTATAAACATAGGATCCAGACCGTATGCGTTCAAATACTCATATGGTCTGGAACATAGTTATACACATCTCAATATAATGTGAATCTCTGAATGACAAACCGTACCAGGCAGAAGCTAGCGAACAATAGCTAGCGAACAATAAGCCAGCGAACAATAAGGCGATATATCGAGAAACCAAAAAACAGAATAAGACAACAACGGCCGTTAAATAAAAAATATTTAAAAAGGCAGAAAATCAGTTAAAATATAGCAATTTAAACTCAATTTTGAAATGGTTTTTATCCAATCTATTGATTTAACAAGTCGCATAACTTTTTAGGCTAATATTCAGTACCACAATAACTATGCATCTATCAACGGATTATTTGTAGGTGTAGGGCCACCTATGCACCCTCTTCAATTTAGAACGTATGTAAAAGTAGTCCTACCCTGTAAAATATAGCACCTTTTATGTCATTGTTTAATCTAGAGCTCAAAATTTGAAAAAAATGTCAAAAAATTAGGAGGGTCGGCCTATTCCAGGTCTTCTAGAGAGAAATAATGAGGGGTGTCACGGGGAATGACTATATAGGTCTTGTAGAGGAGAAACAGGCGCTTCTTTTGCGCTAGGTATCGAAGGGCGCTATGTTCAAAAATCTGAAACTAGAGCTCAAAATTTGAAAAAATGTCAAAAAATTAGGGGGGTCGGCCTATTCTAGGATTTCTAGAGAAAAATAATGAGGGGTGTCACGGGCAATGACTATATAGGTCTTGTAGAGGAGAAACAGGCGCTTCTTTTGCGCTAGGTATCGAAGGGCGCTATGTTCAAAAATCTGAAACTACATGTAGAGCTCAAAATTTGAAAAAAATGTCAAAAATTAGGGGGGTCGGCCTATTCTAGGACTTCTAGAGAAAAATAATGAGGGGTGTCACGGGGTATGACTATATAGGTCTTGTAAAGGAGAAATCGGCGCTTCTTTTGCACTAGGTATCGAAGGGCGCTATGTTCAAAAATCTGAAACTAGAGCTCAAAATTTGAAAAAAATGTCAAAAAATTAGGGGGGTCGGCCTATTCTAGGACTTCTAGAGAAAAATAATGAGTGGTGTCAGGGGGTATGACTATATAGGTCTTGTAAAAGAGAAACAGGCGCTTCTTTTGCACTAGGTATCGAAGGGCGCTATGTTCAAAAATCTGAAACTAGAGCTCAAAATTTGAAAAAAATGTCAAAAAAATAGGGGAGTCGGCATATTCTAGGACTTCTCGAAAAAAAATAATGAGGGGTGTCACGGGGAATGACTATATAGGTCTTGTAGAGGAGAAACAGGCGCTTCTTTTGCGCTAGGTATCGAAGGGCGCTATGTTAAAAAATCTGAAACTAGAGCTCAAAATATGAAAAAAATGTCAAAAATTAGGGGGGTCGGCCTATTCTAGAACTTCTAGAGAAAAATAATGAGGGGTGTCACGGGGTATGACTATATAGGTCTTGTAAAGGAGAAACCGGCGCTTCTTTTGCACTAGGTATCGAAGGGCGCTATGTTCAAAAATCTGAAACTAGAGCTCAAAATTCGAAAAAAATATCAAAAAAATTGGGGTAGGGTCGGCCTATTCCAGGAGTTCTAGAGAAAAATAATGAGGGGTGTCACGGGGTATGACTATATAGGTCTTGTAGAAGAGAAACAGGCGCTTCTTTTGCGCTAGGTATCCAAGGGCGCTATGTTCAAAAATCTGAAACTAGAGCTCAAAATTTGAAAAAAATGTCAAAAAATTAGGGGGGTCGGCCTATTCCAGAGGCTTCTAGAGAAAAATAATGAGGGGTGTCACGGAGAATGACTATATAGGTCTTGTAGAAGAGAAACAGGCGCTTCTTTTGCGCTAGGTATCGAAGGGCGCCATGTTCAAAAATCTGAAACTAGAGCTCAAAATTTGAAAAAAATGTCAAAAAATTAGGGGGGTCGGCCTATTCTAGGACTTCTAGAGAAAAATAATGAGGGGTGTCACGAGGAATGACTATATAGGTCTTGTAGAGGAGAAACAGGCGCTTCTTTTGCGCTAGGTATCGAAGGGCGCTATGTTCAAAAATCTGAAACTAGAGCTCAAAATTTGAAAAAAATGTCAAAAAATTAGGGGGGTCGGCCTATTCTAGGACTTCTAGAGAAAAATAATGAGGGGTGTCACGGGGTATGACTATATAGGTCTTGTAGAAGAGAAACAGGCGCTTCTTTTGCACTAGGTATCGAAGGGCGCTATGTTCAAAAATCTGAAACTAGAGCTCAAAATTCGAAATAAATGTCCAAAAAATGGAATAGGGTCGGCCTATTCCAGGAGTTCTAGAGAAAAATAATGAGGGGTGTCACGGGGTATGACTTTATAGGTCTTGTAGAGGAGAAACAGGCGCTTCTTTTGCGCTAGGTATCGAAGGGCGCTATGTTCAAAAATCTGAAACTAGAGCTCAAAATTTGAAAACAATGTCAAAAAAATAGGGGGGTTGGCCTATTCTAGGACTTCTAGAGAAAATAATGAGGGGTGTCACGGGGAATGACTATATAGGTCTTGTAGAGGAGAAACAGGCACTTCTTTTGCGCTAGGTATCGAAGGGCGCTATGTTCAAAAATCTGAAACTAGAGCTCAAAATTTGAAAAAAATGTCAAAAAATTAGGGGGGTCGGCCTATTCTAGAACTTCTAGAGAAAAATAATGAGGAGTGTCACGGGGAATGACTATATAGGTCTTGTAGAGGAGAAACAGGCGCTTCTTTTGCGCTAGGTATCGAAGGGCGCTATGTTCAAAAATCTGAAACTAGAGCTCAAAATTTGAAAAAAATGTCAAAAAATTAGGGGGGTCGGCCTATTCTAGGACTTCTAGAGAAAAATAATGAGGGGTGTCACGGGGTATGACTATATAGGTCTTGTAGAAGAGAAACAGGCGCTACTTTTGCACTAGGTATCGAAGGGCGCTATGTTCAAAAATCTGAAACTAGAGCTCAAAATTTGAAAAAAATGTCAAAAAATTAGGGGGGTCGGCCTATTCTAGGACTTCTAGAGAAAAATAATGAGGGGTGTCACGGGGAATGACTATATAGGTCTTGTAGAGGAGAAACAGGCGCTTCTTTTGCGCTAGGTATCGAAGGGCGCTATGTTCAAAAATCTGAAACTAGAGCTCAAAATTTGAAAAAAATGTCAAAAAAATAGGGGGGTCGGCCTATTCTAGGACTTCTAGAGAAAAATAATGAGGGGTGTCACGGGGTATGACTATATAGGTCTTGTAGAAGAGAAACAGGCGCTTCTTTTGCACTAGGTATCGAAGGGCGCTATGTTCAAAAATCTGAAACTAGAGCTCAAAATTTGAAAAAAATGTCAAAAAAATAGGGGGGTCGGCCTATTCTAGGACTTCTAGAGAAAAATAATGAGGGGTGTCACGGGGTATGACTATATAGGTCTTGTAGAAGAGAAACAGGCGCTACTTTTGAACTAGGTATCGAAGGGCGCTATGTTCAAAAATCTGAAACTAGAGCTCAAAATTCGAAAAAAATTCAAAAAAATGGGGGTAGGATCGGCCTATTCCAGGAGTTCTAGAGAAAAATAATGAGGGGTGTCACGGGGTATGACTATATAGGTCTTGTAGAGGAGAAACAGGCGCTTCTTTTGCGCTAGGTATCGAAGGGCGCTATGTTCAAAAATCTGAAACTAGAGCTCAAAATTCGAAATAAATGTCCAAAAAATGGAATAGGGTCGGCCTATTCAAGGAGTTCTAGAGAAAAATAATGAGGGGTGTCACGGGGTATGACTATATAGGTCTTGTAGAAGAGAAACAGGCGCTTCTTTTGCGCTAGGTATCGAAGGGCGCTATGTTCAAAAATCTGAAACTAGAGCTCAAAATTTGAAAAAAATGTCAAAAAATTAGGGGGGTCGGCCTATTCTAGGACTTCTAGAGAAAAATAATGAGGGGTGTCACGGGGAATGACTATATAGGTCTTGTAGAGGAGAAACAGGCGCTTCTTTTGCGCTAGGTATCGAAGGGCGCTATGTTCAAAAATCTGAAACTAGAGCTCAAAATTTGAAAAAAATGTCAAAAAAAAAGGGGGGTCGGCCTATTCTAGGACTTCTAGAGAAAAATAATGAGGGGTGTCACGGGGTATGACTATATAGGTCTTGTAGAAGAGAAACAGGCGCTACTTTTGAACTAGGTATCGAAGGGCGCTATGTTCAAAAATCTGAAACTAGAGCTCAAAATTCGAAATAAATGTCCAAAAAATGGAATAGGGTCGGCCTATTCAAGGAGTTCTAGAGAAAAATAATGAGGGGTGTCACGGGGTATGACTATATAGGTCTTGTAGAAGAGAAACAGGCGCTTCTTTAGCGCTAGGTATCGAAGGGCGCTATGTTCAAAAATCTGAAACTAGAGCTCAAAATTTGAAAAAAATGTCAAAAAATTAGGGGGGTCGGCCTATTCTAGGACTTCTAGAGAAAAATAATGACGGGTGTCACGGGGAATGACTATATAGGTCTTGTAGAGGAGAAACAGGCGCTTCTTTTGCGCTAGGTATCGAAGGGCGCTATGTTCAAAAATCTGAAACTAGAGCTCAAAATTTGAAAAAAATGTCAAAAAAAAGGGGGGTCGGCCTATTCTAGGACTTCTAGAGAAAAATAATGAGGGGTGTCACGGGGTATGACTATATAGGTCTTGTAGAAGAGAAACAGGCACTTCTTTTGCACTAGGTATCGAAGGGCGCTATGTTCAAAAATCTGAAACTAGAGCTCAAAATTTGAAAAAAATGTCAAAAAAATAGGGGGGTCGGCCTATTCTAGGACTTCTAGAGAAAAATAATGAGGGGTGTCACGGGGTATGACTATATAGGTCTTGTAGAAGAGAAACAGGCGCTACTTTTGAACTAGGTATCGAAGGGCGCTATGTTCAAAAATCTGAAACTAGAGCTCAAAATTCGAAAAAAATTCAAAAAAATGGGGGTAGGATCGGCCTATTCCAGGAGTTCTAGAGAAAAATAATGAGGGGTGTCACGGGGTATGACTATATAGGTCTTGTAGAGGAGAAACAGGCGCTTCTTTTGCGCTAGGTATCGAAGGGCGCTATGTTCAAAAATCTGAAACTAGAGCTCAAAATTCGAAATAAATGTCAAAAAAATGGAATAGGGTCGGCCTATTCAAGGAGTTCTAGAGAAAAATAATGAGGGGTGTCACGGGTATGACTATATAGGTCTTGTAGAAGAGAAACAGGCGCTTCTTTTGCGCTAGGTATCGAAGGGCGCTATGTTCAAAAATCTGAAACTAGAGCTCAAAATTTGAAAAAAATGTCAAAAAATTAGGGGGGTCGGCCTATTCTAGGACTTCTAGAGAAAAATAATGAGGGGTGTCACGGGGAATGACTATATAGGTCTTGTAGAGGAGAAACAGGCGCTTCTTTTGCGCTAGGTATCGAAGGGCGCTATGTTCAAAAATCTGAAACTAGAGCTCAAAATTTGAAAAAAATGTCAAAAAAAAAGGAGGGTCGGCCTATTCTAGGACTTCTAGAGAAAAATAATGAGGGGTGTCACGGGGTATGACTATATAGGTCTTGTAGAAGAGAAACAGGCGCTACTTTTGAACTAGGTATCGAAGGGCGCTATGTTCAAAAATCTGAAACTAGAGCTCAAAATTCGAAATAAATGTCCAAAAAATGGAATAGGGTCGGCCTATTCAAGGAGTTCTAGAGAAAAATAATGAGGGGTGTCACGGGGTATGACTATATAGGTCTTGTAGAGGAGAAACAGGCGCTTCTTTTGCGCTAGGTATCGAAGGGCGCTATGTTCAAAAATCTGAAACTAGAGCTCAAAATTTGAAAAAAATGTCAAAAAAATAGGGGGGTTGGCCTATTCTAGGACTTTTAGAGAAAAATAAGGAGGGGTGTCAAGGGGAATGACTATATAGGTCTTGTAGAGGAGAAACAGGCGCTTCTTTTGCGCTAGGTATCGAAGGGCGCTATGTTCAAAAATCTGAAACTAGAGCTCAAAATTTGAAAAAAATGTCAAAAAATTAGGGGGGTTGGCCTATTCTAGGACTTCTAGAGAAAAATTATGAGGGGTGTCACGGGGTATGACTATATAGGTCTTGTAGAGGAGAAACAGGCGCCTTTTTTGCACTAGGTATCGAAGGGCGCTATGTTCAAAAATCTGAAACTAGAGCTCAAAATTCGAAAAAAATGTCCAAAAAATGGGGGTAGGGTCGGCCTATTCCAGGACTTCTAGAGAGAAATAATGAGGGATGTCACGGGGTATGACTATATAGGTCTTGTAGAGGAGAAACAGGCGCTACCTTTGCGCTAGGTATCGAAGGGCGCTATGTTCAAAAATCTGAAACTAGAGCTCAAAATTTGAAAAAAATGTCAAAAAATTAGGGGGGTCGGCCTATTCCAGGGCTTCTAGAGAAAAATAATGAGGGGTGTCACGGGGAATGACTATATAGGTCTTGTAGAGAAGAAACAGGCGCTTCTTTTGCGCTAGGTATCGAAGGGCGCTATGTTCAAAAATCTGAAACTAGAGCTCAAAATTTGAAAAAAATGTCAAAAATTAGGGGGGTCGGCCTATTCTAGGACTTCTAGAGAAAAATAATGAGGGGTGTCACGGGGTATGACTATATAGGTCTTGTAAAGGAGAAACCGGCGCTTCTTTTGCACTAGGTATCAAAGGGCGCTATGTTCAAAAATCTGAAACTAGAGCTCAAAATTTGAAAAAAATGTCAAAAAATTAGGGGGGTCGGCCTATTCTAGGATTTCTAGAGAAAAATAATGAGGGGTGTCACGGGGAATGACTATATAGGTCTTGTAGAGGAGAAACAGGCGCTTCTTTTGCGCTAGGTATCGAAGGGCGCTATGTTCAAAAATCTGAAACTAGAGCTCAAAATTTGAAAAAAATGTCAAAAAATTAGGGGGGTCGGCCTATTCCAGGACTTCTAGAGAAAAAATAATGAGGGGTGTCACGGGGTATGACTATATAGGTCTTGTAGAAGAGAAACAGGCGCTACTTTTGCACTAGGTATCGAAGGGCGCTATGTTCAAAAATCTGAAACTAGAGCTCAAAATTTGAAAAAAATGTCAAAAAAATAGGGGGGTCGGCCTATTCTAGGACTTCTAGAGAAAAATAATGGAGAGTGTCACGGGGAATGACTATATAGGTCTTGTAGAGGAGAAACAGGCGCTTCTTTTGCGCTAGGTATCGAAGGGCGCTATGTTCAAAAATCTTAAACTAGAGCTTAAAATTTGAAAAAAATGTCAAAAAATTAGGGGGGTCGGCCTATTCCAGGGCTTCTAGAGAAAAATAATGAGGAGTGCCACGGGGTATGACTATAAAGGTCTTGTAGAGGAGAAACATGCTCTTCTTTTCCGCTAGGTATCGAAGGGCACTATGTTCATAAATCTGAAACTAGACCTCAAAATTTGAACAAAATGTCAAAAAATTAGGGGGGTCACCCAGCAGCGGCATAACAAAAAAAAAAACTCATCATCAATACCAGACGCGCGTTTCGTCTACAAAAGACTCATTAGTGACGCTCGAATCAAAATAATGGTTGAAAGGCCAAAATAAAGGACGAAGTTGAAGATCATTGAGAACCAAACATTCCTAGCAGTTTTGCCAAATACAGGTAAGACAGTTTATTCCTGGTGTAGAAAAACCTTAGTTTTTTTCAAAAATTCAAAGCGGTGTTAATTTATAAGATTATATTAATGATAAGCCAAGTCAACACACAAGTGCCAACTACTGGGATGGTGATACCCTCGGGGAAATAAATCTTTACCAGCAGTGGCATCGACTCAGAGGTTGCATTTTAAGTTTTAACTCATCAAAGATACCAGTATTTTAATTTCATATTTACGCCAGACGCGCGTTTCGTCTACAATATATCAATGAATGTCCTGTGAAGGGAAACAGGCGTATCGTTTGCGTAAGACTTCAAACGGTGCTATGTTCAATTTTGTCGAAAGGAACTAAAAAAAAAAGAAAAACTCAACTGTCAGACAAGAACGCGAAAACCAAAAAAAAAAAAAAAACCAACATATCAGAGTCAGTAAAAACTAATTTTCAAAATCTTGTTATATAAAGTCATAATTTCCCCATCCGAATAACATAATAAAAAAGTTTGTAAAATGTGTTATGTAAATACTGATAAAAAGAATGCTGATTACTGGCTGATTTTCTTTTGCAAGGGTATTTCGAAAAGAAAACGACGAAGATGAAAGAACTTTAGTGCGAATACCAGCTGGTATATAACCTAAAGTTCTATATACACTTTTATACTTAATAGACAGTCTACTTTTTATTCTTTCAAAAGTTTTTTTCATATCGGAGGTTTTGTACCAGATAACCAAAATCAGCAAAGAATACTGCATTGTTAAAAAAGTATGATAGTAAAACTACATACAGACCAGTTAACTTTATCAATGACAATACAAGCGCCACAACCTTAAAGACGGTATAAGTACCCTCGTCCACGTGCGGGTGTTGTCTGATAAAAATAGATGTACATGTATAGACATGGAAAAAAGTATTTTGTAAAATGTGTTATGTAAATACTGATAAAAAAATGCTGATTACTGGCTGATTTTCTTTTTCAAGGGTATGTCGAAAAGAAAACGACGAAGATAAAAAAAACTTTAGTGCGATTGCCAACTGGTATATAACCAAATTGGAATTGAAATTAAAAAAAACACTCTTTATTTTTTTATGATATAATTTGTTAAAATAGAACTAGTTAAACACTATTTAAATATCACCTGAGTTTGATCAATAATTATCGACTCGATAAGTTCTTATCTGCACATGCAGCTACTGTACCCGTACACAGCAAAACATGTGTTTCATCCTCATTGTTTTCAACACTTTAAATAACCAAGTTTATAAAGTTATGTGATTGACACCTTGAAATAGGTCCTCCACAACTCTTAACCGCAGCAAGATGGTAGATTATCAGCATGAGAGAGGCAGGAATGTCGCTGTGACAACTGTACGTATTGTCGGTCATCACTTTTCCACGTTTAGAGAATAAAAATCAGGCAATACACGATATAAAAGATTATCCGAGACCAAAAAGACCCCCTATGCCACCTGCTAGGGAAAATCAAGCATGATGAAGCTTAGTCAGAAAGAAACCCATTGCATACAATACAATCCTGAAAAGAGAGGGGTGGGCATACAGGAGCCTTTTAACAATAATTTTTCGAGATTGAATCATTCCTTCTGGTTATTGTGCGATAAGACCATTTCAGGGACGTTTGCTTACGAACAGACACACAGTTATCCGTATCCAATGTAGTGCAGAGCTCGCCAAAATTGGAAATAAGCATCGTGGAGGAAGATCCATTGTTCAAATGGAATTCTGTTTATTTTCCTTGGTCCAATCATAGCCCGGATTTGAACCATATCAAGGATTATGGGACACTATTGGGCGTAATTTGCACAAAAGGACACCCCAGTCCAAACACGTGATGAAATAAACAATGCCCTTCATCAGAAATGGTTGCTGCTACCTAAGCAACAAATTAGTCGATTTATGGCAGAAATCATAAGACGTTAAGTGGCGGTTGACCGTTTAAATGGAGACTGCGCACAAAGTGCTATTTCTTTGGCGTATAACGATTAACCATGATGTGAACAATCATCTTAAGATTAATTTTGAAATGTCTGACATTGTAAAGTTCGACTACAGTAAAAGTTGTAAAATGCAGTTTTTTGTACAAAAAAACACCTCATTTTGTTTTTAGAATTGTGGTTAGATAATTATTTTTTTTTCAAACATTTTTTGTTCGTTAAAATGCCAATGTTTTCATAAACTATGTTTCAATATTATTTTACAAATATTTTATCATATTCCATCCAAAATAAAGGCTGATTATTCAAGTTTTAAAAAATCAATATTTTGCAATACTTTTTTCCATGTGTATATATAAAAAAAGAAACATTACTTTGCTTTTTAAGTAAAATATATTTAATATATTAGTTTGTAATATTTTCACGATTAAAACTAATGACCTGAATAATCTATTCATGATCAATTAGTATTTTCTTTTAAATTCGAAGATAACTTTACGTAATTTTCCGATTTCAAACAAATACGCATTTTTTCAACCATTTACCTTTATAGAGATGGAACTGAGTTGTCCTTTTGATCATTAAATGTATCGAGCACTATTTAATGTCTCTAGAATGACTTTGAAAGGCGCTAAAGACTCGTCTGAGAGATACTGGTGCAACATTTTAACGTCCCCGAGGTTTCAACTCACATGAAACGAAGTTATGTGAAGATTGGCAAATCCGCCAATCGTAATCGATTTGGAGAAACTCATGGAAGAAACAAAAATAGGCTATATGCGCAAACAGTTTGTAACCGACTTCATCTGGGCAGCCTAAGAGCTCGTCGTTCGTTGAAGTGATCTATCCTTACGCAGAATCGAAGGATGTCGCGAGTTGAATGGAGAGGGTACGGATTCGATGACATAGACTAACATGGAGACTAATCCTTTTTACCGCTGAATCGGAATTCAACTTGACATTTATCGATGGCAGAGACATGGTCTGCCGCAGGTACAAGGCATGCTTTTTGATGCGTGCGTACAGGAAACAAATTGTCTTTAGGGTGGCGAATTAATGGTATGGAATGGATAACCTACCAGGAACGCCCCGATCTGACAATTAGTGAAGGAAACCTAAATGCAAAAGGGTATAGGAACGAAATTCTGGCTCCACTAGTTCTCCCGTTTCTCCGAAGGCATCGTTAAACTACATTTTAAACAGAAAACGCCCGTTGTAAACACATTTTAATGAATTTTGGAGAATAATCGCATTCGAGGGTTGCCGTGGCCAGTATTGTCTTCAGATTATCGCCAATGGGACATCTTTGGGACGAACTTGGACGACTCACCAAAAAGAGCCCAAATCCATCGTAAACGGTCATCCAACTTGAATAATACTTTTCAGGGAAAGTAACAACAGAAAGGGTCATTGATAAAAAGGACGATCAAGAATAGTTTCTTCAGATACTGGAACATGAATTACCACAATATCACCATCCTGAAACCTCTGAGGGCCATTTCGGATTCTGTAATGAAATGTTGGTTCATTCAAAAGCACGTATGAAACGGATATAAAATGGATGCAAATAAAATATGATGCAGCAATAAAAGAACGTGAAAATAAAATAATGAACAAGCTGGACAAGTATGACCACAAATTCAAACATGCAGAACCATTGATTTGTTAACTTCACGAAAATAAAACGGCAGCTGAGATCCAGGTGATGAATGTTTGGTAAGCAAAACAAGAAGAACAAGAAAGAGAAATTGAATAGATTCACGGAGTGAGATGTGTTGAGACAAACTAGAGTAGATATTGAAACCTTAAAAATTGAGGGCAATACGTTGCATCATACTCATACCTCTCGTAAATACCACACACATGGCGTTTACTATGTGCCACACTCAATGTAATGTCACGTCACTTTGACATCTTTCTATGATTAATACATCTCTCACATAGTTAAGAAGTCCTTTATTTCTATTTTAAGAAAGGAAAAGTAATACAAAGCTAAAAGCCATTTGTTCCGGAAATGAACGAGCACTTACAAGACTTTAGAAGAATTTTGGATACATAACTGGATAGTTTCGATATAAAAATTGAGAAATTTTAGATTCATACTCACAAAAAATGACATTTATATAGGTCATCATGATAAAATTGCAGAAGATTCCTCTTATAAAAAGGTGGTGGAAGAGATTTAGCAAACAAATCCGTAAATGTTCGTTAAGATTAAGAAATCCGTCAAATTATATTTTTTTTATTCAATCCTCACAATCATCTAGTTATAACTTACCCGTCAATACTATCGTTTTTTTAAGAATACATATCATAATTTCACCTATAGACAATGTGTACCCGCAAGTCACTCCTCTCAATAGCACCGGCATGCACGCAAATTAAATTGATGCACGTCGACATCTCTTGTTTAATAGAACGCAGCATATATTCATAGTAGTTACTCTGATTTATCAGAGAAAACCGCTGAATCATTGGTTACAAGTAGTAACCTTTACATTCTCATAACCTTTACAGTCTTGGAGAATCATCAAGAATATAGACTTCTAGAGATGTTAGTTTAATCATAGTTATTTCGGAAACAAGTTATTATGAGTTAAATTACTAGTAATCATACCCCTTTCTACTTTTATTGTGCGAGTGCTGCCTTGTAGCGCCATTAGCCTGCTCTTTTTTTGAAGCTAACAAGTTGTCTTTTACGTGCAAGTGGTATGGCTCTCTTTTAACACGTGATCAGTCGCGTATCCTTCCGACAGACTATCGTTGTTCCAGAAGATAATACTCGCAAATGGTGTGAATGAAGAGCCGAAAATTTGGTCCCTGAAATTGTCTCCCAGAAACGGAGATGGAACCACGAACCTTTGTGTTTGAAAATAGAGGTTGTGACTCCATGTCTTATTGTTTGAACCAAGAAATAAATGACTGAGAATACCTTTCCATTCCTCCAAGAGATCATTTACATCACCCCAATTATACGATTATAGATGCGATACGCGGTATTCAGAAGTTCGGGAACCCTGTTTTTCCTCATTGTTAAAATTCTGGAATTGGTAATCACGCGGAACTGACCCTGCTGTATAATTAGTATGTCTGCATACAAGTTACACTTCACCTTATTATCTTTCATATTTCTTATAAGTTGCGGCCACATGTCCTAAGTCGGTCTCTGTTTGGTGGTGTTTTTGTTGGTTAAGAGATCATCTAAAGTACCAATCACGCAAGTGCGAATATATTTGGCTTTAAAGTATTAGTTCATCTTCCCCATCATGGTATGATCTCAGTGATCGAGAAAAACTCGAGTTTCCTCAAATCTTACGGGATCGATAGAGTAGACATCAACGCAGTGTATTATACATAGTACTTTGATCTCTTTGTTGTTGAATTCGGTAATCTTTTCCGTCCATAGTTTTATGAAAATGCTTGACTTGAATATGGAATGAAAAGCAACCTGGATCATCACAACTTCTTGGTCTTGGGCGGCACTTAGTCATATTGGCAAGTAAAACATAAATGATGCGAAGAATAAACGTGAATTCTTTATTTTGTTGAAACAGAACTGTAATCCAAGTTTCACTCAAACGAACAACGATCAAGCATCGTTTCTCGAATTTACGTCGAAATATTTTATCCGTTTAACAAACTTTTCTATAGAGACACCTAGACCGATTTGTACTTTTGTGAAGATGAGGTTTGTTAAACGGCTGACTAGATGAAGTCGGTTATATAGTGCATAGTTAACAACCTATATGTTCTTTAACTCACATAGTTGCGAGTCGTTGTATTCTTATGTTGAGCATCGACTGCTTATTTGCAATAGGCGAGTGACTTATTTCAAAAAGACGCTTAGTTAACAACCCTAATGGACCCATCTTACGCACGGCTGTATTATATATACACATGGAAAAAAGTATTGCAGCACCTTGATTTTTTAAAACTTGAAAAATCAGCCTCTTTTTTTGGATGAAATATGATAAAATATGTGTAGGATATTATTGAAACATAGTTTATGATAACATTGGCAACCACAATTTTAATAACAAAATGTAGTGTTTTTTGTACAAAAAATGCATTTTTCAACTTTTACTGTAGTCGAACTTTACAATGTCAGGTATTTCAAAATTAATCTTCAGATGACTGTTCGCATCATGGTTGGTCGTTATACGCCAAAGAATTAGTACTTTGTGCGCAGCCTCCAATCAAACGAATTACCGCATCTCAACGTCTTTTGATTCCTGCCATGAATCGGCTAATAAAATAATGTAAAGGTAGCAGCAACCATTTCTGATGAAGGGCATTGTTTATTTCATGATGTGTTTGAACTGGTGTGTCCTTTTGTGCACTTTCCGCCCAATAGTGTCCCAAATATGCTCGATATGGTTCAAATCCGGGCTACGATCTGGCCAAGGAAGATGAACCGAATTCCATTTGAACATTGGATCTTTCTCCAAGATGCTAATTTCCAATTTTGGCGAGCTCTGCACTACATTTGATACGGATAACTGTGTGTCTGTTCGTAAGCAAACGTCCCTGAAATGGTCTTATCGCACAATAACCAGTAGAGATGATTCAATCTCGAACAATTATTGTTAAAAGGCTCCTGTATGCCCACCTCTCTCTTTTCAGGATTGTATTGTATGCAATGGGTTTCTTTCTGACTAAGCTTCATCATGCTTGATTTTCCCTAGCAGGTGGCATAGGGGGTCTTTTTGGTCTCGGATAGTCTTTTATATCGTGTATTGCCTAATTTTTATTCTCTAAACGACTTATAGTGGAAAAGTGATGAACGACATTACGTGCAATTGTCACAGCGACATTCCTGCCTCTCTCATGCTGATAATCTACCATCTTGCTGCTGTTATGAGTTGTGGAGGACCTATTTCAAGGTGCCAATCACATAACTTTATAAACTTGGTTATTTAAAGTGTTGAAAACAATGAGGATGAAACACATGTTTTGCTGTGTACGGGTACAGTAGCTGCATGTGCAGATAAGAACTTATCGAGTCGATAATTATTGATCAAACTCAGGTGATATTTAAATAGTGCTTAACTAGTTCTATTTTAACAAATTATATCATAAAAAAATAAAAAGTGTTTTTTAATTTCAATTCCAATTTGGTTATATACCAGCTGCCATTCGCACTAAAGTTCTTTTTATCTTCGTCGTTATCTTTTCGACATACCCTTGAAAAAGAAAATCAGCCAGTAATCAGCATTTTTTTTATCAGTATTTACATAACACATTTTACAAACTCTTTTATCATGTTATTCGGATGGGGAAATTATGACTTTATATGACAAGAAATTGCAAATTAGTCTTTGCTGACTATGATATGTTTTTTTTTTGGTTTTCGCGTTCTTGTCTGACAGTTGAGTTTTTCATTAAAAGTTTTTAGTTCCTTTCGACAAAATTGAACAAAGCATTATTCTTACTACATTTGTATAAACTTCAAGATTATAATTATTTTTTTTAAAACCGGTTTTTTTCTAAAGTGAATATTGATCAATATTTTCGAAGGGTTAAATATTTCTCAGTGATGTCCTGCCATGGCTTTGTTTAAATTTGTTTGTTAGCTTTTTGTTCATGAATTTTTGTCTCTAATATTTAATTAACTATGCATTTGTATTCAGATGTTGCAGATCAAATATATTCGTTCATTGTGTAATCATACGTTTTTTGATTGAGTTAAGTCTACCAATTGATATTTTATCGTGTGTTTTTCTATGTTGTGATGTTATGCTATTGTTTCAGAAAAAGGGAGAAGGTTTGGATCCATTAAAACGTTTAATCCCGCTGCAAATGTTTGCACCTGTCCTAAGTCAGGAATCTGATGTACAGTAGTTGTCGTTTGTTTATGTAATATATACGTGTTTCTCGTTTCTCGTTTTGCTTATATAGATTAGACCGTTGGTTTTCCCGTTTGAATGGTTTTACACTAGTAATGTTGGGGCTCTTTATAGCTTGTTGTTCGGTGTGAGCCAAGGCTCCGTGTTGAAGGCCGTATACTTTAACCTATAATGGTTTACTTTTTAAATTGTTATTTGGATGGAGAGTTGTCTCATTGGCACTCACACCACATCTTCCTTTTTCTATAGCACCTTTTGAAGTCTTACGCAAACGATGCGCCTGTTTTCCCTTCACAGGACATTCACTGATATATTGTAGACGAAATGCGCGTCTGGCGTAAATATAAAATTTAAATACTGGTATCTATGATGAGTTAAAACTTAAAATGCAACCACTGAGTCGACGCCATTGCTGGTAGAGATTTATTTCCCCGAGGGTATCACCAGCCCAGTAGTCAGCACTTGTGTTGACTTGGCTTATCATTGATATAATCTTATAAATTAACACCGTTTTGAATTTTTGAAAAAACTAAGGTTTTTCTACACCAGGAATAGACTGCCTTACCTGTATTTTACAAAACTACTAGGAATGTTATGTTCTCAATGTTCTTCAACTTCGTCCTTAATTTTGGCCTTTCAATCATTATTTTGATTCGAGCGTCACTAATGAGTCTTTGTAGATGAAACGCGCGTCTGGTATTTATGATGAGTTTTTTTGTGTTATGCCGCTACTGGATGACCCGACCCCCCTAATTGTTTGCCTTTTTTTTAAATTTTGAGCTCTAGTTTCAGATTTTTGAACAAAGTGCCCTTCGATACCTAGCGCAAAAGAAGAGCCTGTTTCTCTTCTACAAGACCTATATAGTCATACCCCGTGACACCCCTCATTATCTTTCTCTAGAACCCCTGGAATAGGCCGACCTTACCCCCATTTTTTGGACATTTTTTTCGAATTTTGAGCTCTAGTTTCAGATTTTTGAACATAGCGCCCTTCGATACCTAGTGCAAAAGAAGCGCATGTTTCTCCTCTACAAGACCTATATAGTCATACCCCGTGACACCCCTCATTATTTTTCTCTAGAAGTCCTAGAATAGGCCGACCCCCCTATTTTTTTGACATTTTCTTCAAATTTTGAGCTCTAGTTTCAGATTTTTGAACATAGCGCCCTTCGATACCTAGTGCAAAAGAAGCGCATGTTTCTCCTCTACAAGACCTATATAGTCATACCCCGTGACACCCCTCATTATTTTTCTCTAGAAATCCTAGAATAGGCCGACCCCCCTAATTTTTTGACATTTTTTTCAAATTTTGAGCTCTAGTTTCAGATTTTTGAACATAGCGCCCTTCGATACCTAGTGCAAAAGAAGCGCCTGTTTCTCCTCTACAAGACCTATATAGTCATACCCCGTGACACCCCTCATTATTTTTCTCTAGAAATCCTAGAATAGGCCGACCCCCCTAATTTTTTGACATTTTTTTCAAATTTTGAGCTCTAGTTTCAGATTTTTGAACATAGCGCCCTTCGATACCTAGCGCAAAAGAAGCGCCTGTTTCTCCTCTACAAGACCTATATAGTCATACCACGTGACACCCCTCATTATTTTTCTCTAGAAGTCCTAGAATAGGCCGACCCCCCTAATTTTTTGACATTTTTTTTCGAATTTTGAGCTCTAGTTTCAGATTTTTGAACATAGCGCCCTTCGATACCTAGTGCAAGAGAAGCGCCTGTTTCTCCTCTACAAGACCTATATAGTCACACCCCGTGACACCCCTCATTATTTTTCTCTAGAAGTCCTAGAATAGGCCGACCCCCCTAATTTTTTGACATTTTTTCCAAATTTTGAGCTCTAGTTTCAGATTTTTGAACATAGCGCCCGTCGATACCTAGCGCAAAAGAAGGGCCTGTTTATCCTCTACAAGACCTATATAGTCGTTCCCCGTGACACCCCTCATTATTTTTCTCTTGAAGTCCTAGAATAGGCCGACCCCCCTATTTTTTTGACATTTTTTTCAAATTTTGAGCTCTAGTTTCAGATTTTTGAACATAGCGCCTTTCGATACCTAGCGCAAAAGAAGCGCCTGTTTCTTTTCTACAAGACCTATATAGTCATACCCCGTGGCACCCCTCATTATTTTTCTCTAGAACTCCTGGAATAGGCCGACCCTACCCCCATTTTTTGGACATTTTTTTCGAATTTTGAGCTCTAGTTTCAGATTTTTGAACATAGCGCCCTTCGATACCTAGTGCAAAAAAAAGCGCCTGTTTCTCCTCTACAAGACCTATATAGTCATACCCCGTGACACCTCTCATTATTTTTCTCTAGAAGTCCTAGAATAGGCCGACCCCCCTAATTTTTTGACATTTTTTTTCAAATTTTGAGCTCTAGTTTCAGATTTTTGAACATAGCGCCCTTCGATACCTAGCGCAAAAGAAGCGCCTGTTTCTCCTCTACAAGACCTATATAGTCATTCTCCGTGACACCCCTCATTATTTTTCTCTAGAAGCCCTGGAATAGGCCGACCCCCCTAATTTTTTGACATTTTTTTCGAATCTTGAGCTCTAGTTTCAGATTTTTGAACATAGCGCCTTTCGATACCTAGCGCAAAAGAAGCGCCTGTTTCTCCTCTACAACCTATATAGTCATACCCTGTGACACCCCTCATTATTTTTCTCTAGAACTCCTGGAATAGGCCGACCCTACCCCCATTTTTTGGACATTTTTTTCGAATTTTGAGCTCTAGTTTCAGATTTTTTAACATAGCGCCCTTCGATACCTAGTGCAAAAGAAGCGCCTGTTTCTCCTCTACAAGACCTATATAGTCATACCCCGTGACACCTCTCATTATTTTTCTCTAGAAGTCCTAGAATAGGCCGACCCCCCTAATTTTTTGACATTTTTTTCAAACTTTGAGCTCTAGTTTCAGATTTTTGAACATAGCGCCCTTCGATACCTAGCGCAAAAGAAGTGCCTGTTTCTCCTCTACAAGACCTATATCGTCATTTCCCGTGACACCCCTCATTATTTTTCTCTAGAAGTCCTAGAATAGGCCGACTCCCCTATTTTTTGACATTTTTTTCAAAGTTTGAGCTCTAGTTTCAGATTTTTGAACATAGCGCCCTTCGATACCGAGCGCAAAAGAAGCGCCTGTTTCTCTTCTACAAGACCTATATAGTCTAGTCATACCCCGTGACACCCCTCATTATTTTTCTCTAGAACTCCTGGAATAGGCCGACCCTACCCCCATTTTTTGGACATTTTTTTCGAATTTTGAGCTCTAGTTTCAGATTTTTGAACATAGCGCCCTTCGATACCTAGTGCAAAAGAAGCGCCTGTTTCTATTCTACAAGACCTATATAGTCATACCCCGTGACACCCCTCATTATTTTTCTCTAGAAGTCCTAGAATAGGCCAACCCCCCTAATTTTTTGACATTTTTTTCAAATTTTGAGCTCTAGTTTCAGATTTTTGAACATAGCGCCCTTCGATACCTACCGCAAAAGAAGCGCCTGTTTCTCCTCTACAAGACCTATATAGTCATTCTCCGTGACACCCCTCATTATTTTTCTCTAGAAGTCCTAGAATAGGCCGACCCCCCTATTTTTTTGACATTTTTTTCAAATTTTGAGCTCTAGTTTCAGATTTTTGAACATAGCGCCCTTCGATACCTAGCGCAAAAGAAGCGCCTGTTTCTCCTCTACAAGACCTATATAGTCATTCCCCGTGACACCCCTCATTATTTTTCTCTAGAAGCCCTGGAATAGGCCGACCCCCCTAATTTTTTGACATTTTTTTCAAATTTTGAGCTCTACTTTCAGATTTTTGAACATAGCGCCCTTCGATACCTAGCGCAAAAGAAGCGCCTGTTTCTCTTCTACAAGACCTATATAGTCATACCCCGTGACACCCCTCATTATTTTTCTCTAGAACTCCTGGAATAGGCCGACCCTACCCCCATTTTTTGGACATTTTTTTCGAATTTTGAGCTCTAGTTTCAGATTTTTGAACATAGCGCCCTTCGATACGTAGCGCAAAAGAAGCGCCTGTTTCTCCTCTACAAGACCTATATAGTGATACCCCGTGACACCCCTCATTATTTTTCTCTAGAACTCCTGGAATAGGCCGACCCTACCCCCATTTTTGGACATTTTTTTCGAATTTTGAGCTCTAGTTTCAGATTTTTGAACATAGCGCCCTTCGATACCTAGCGCAAAAGAAGCGCCTGTTTCTCTTCTACAAGACCTATATAGTCATTCTCCGTGACACCCCTCATTATTTTTCTCCAGAAGCCCTGGAATAGGCCGACCCCCCCCCCCTAATTTTTTGACATTTTTTTCGAATCTTGAGCTCTAGTTTCAGATTTTTGAACATAGCGCCCTTCGATACCTAGCGCAAAAGAAGTGCCTGTTTCTCCTCTACAAGACCTATATAGTCATTCCCCGTGACACCCCTCATTATTTTTCTCTAGAAGTCCTAGAATAGGCCGACCCCCTAATTTTTTGACATTTTTTTCAAATTTTGAGCTCTACTTTCAGATTTTTGAACATAGCGCCCTTCGATACCTAGCGCAAAAGAAGCGCCTGTTTCTCTTCTACAAGACCTATATAGTCATACCCCGTGACACCCATCATTATTTTTCTCTAGAACTCCTGGAATAGGCCGACCCCACCCCCATTTTTTGGACATTTTTTTCGAATCTTGAGCTCTAGTTTCAGATTTTTGAACATAGCGCCCTTCGATACCTAGCGCAAAAGAAGCGCCTGTTTCTCCTCTACAAGACCTATATAGTCATTCCCCGTGACACCCCTCATTATTTTTCTCTAGAAGTCCTAGAATAGGCCGACCCCCCTAATTTTTTGACATTTTTTTCAAATTTTGAGCTCTAGTTTCAGATTTTTGAACATAGCGCCCTTCGATACCTAGCGCAAAAGAAGCGCCTGTGTCTCTTCTACAAGACCTATATAGTCATTCTCCGTGACACCCCTCATTATTTTTCTCTAGAAGCCCTGGAATAGGCCGACCCCCCTAATTTTTTGACATTTTTTTCAAATTTTGAGCTCTAGTTTCAGATTTTTGAACATAGTGCCCTTCGATACCTAGCGCAAAAGAAGCGCCTGTTTCTCCTCTACAATACCTTTATAGTCATTCCCCGTGACACCCCTCATTATTTTTCTCTAGAAGCCCTAGAATAGGCCGACCCCCCTAATTTGTTGACATTTTTTCAAATTTTGAGCTCTAGGTTGAGATTTTTGAACATAGCGCCCTTCGATACCTAGCGCAAAAGAAGCGCCTGTTTCTCTTCTACAAGACCTATATAGTCATTCTCCGTGACACCCCTCATTATTTTTCTCTAGAAGCCCTGGAATAGGCCGACCCTCCTAATTTTTTGACATTTTTTCAAATTTTGAGCTCTAGTTTCAGATATTTGAACATAGCGCCCTTCGATACCTAGCGCAAAAGAAGCGCCTGTTTCTCTTCTACAAGACCTATATAGTCATATCCCGTGACAGCCCTCATTATTTTTCTTTAGAACTCCTGGAATAGGCCGACCCTACCCCCATTTTTTGGACATTTTTTTCGAATTTTGAGCTCTAGTTTCAGATTTTTGAACATAGCGCCCTTCGATACCTAGTGCAAAAGAAACGCCTGTTTCTTTTCTACAAGACCTATATAGTCATACCCCGTGAAACCCCTCATTATTTTTCTCTAGAAGTCTTAGAATAGGCCGACCCCCCAAATTTTTAGACATTTTTTTCAAATTTTGAGCTCTAGTTTCAGATTTTTTAACATAGCGCCCTTCGATACCTAGCGCAAAAGAAGCGCCTGTTTCTCCTCTACAAGACCTATATAGTCATACCCCGTGACACCCCTCATTATTTTTCTCTAGAAGTCTTAGAATAGGCCGACCCCCCAAATTTTTTGACATTTTTTTCAAATTTTGAGCTCTAGTTTCAGATTTTTGAACATAGCGCCCTTCGATACCTAGCGCAAAAGAAGCGCCTGTTTCTCCTCTACAAGACCTATATAGTCATTCCCCGTGACACCCCTCATTATTTTTCTCTAGAAGTCCTAGAATAGGCCGACCCCCTTAATTTTTTGACATTTTTTTCAAATTTTGAGCTCTAGTTTCAGATTTTTGAACATAGCGCCCTTCGATACCTAGCGCAAAAGAAGCGCCTGTTTCTCCTCTACAAGACCTATTATTGTAGAGTGGTTGTTTCGGACACAAATTAAGGCTTAGTAAATAAGAACGTCTGCTTGCAATGATACATGTATTGAACTCTGCAAAGCTAACGTCACAACAACGGTGACGTCGTGTACATGGAGAGCGGTAGCGGGAACACCTCATGTGCAATTCTTAACATTCTGGGGGGCCGCAAATGAATTTAATTACAATAAAATGAAAATAAATTATGAAAATTTCACTTTGAATTACTGTCTCTGAAAACTTTGAATAGCTTTAACTGTCTTTTAATGTGTCTTTTATCATGAGCACGAATAAAATAAAATTATTTCTGTAATAAAGCACGAACAGTTAACAGTCCATAAAATTATACGATAGTCTCATTTGGTCCACATCTTTATCTTTTCCTTTGCATCGGTCTTCGCTCGTCTAGCGGGTAGTATTTCAGCACACGGTCCTGTGTATTCATTAGATGTTAGTTCTAGAGGATATAACTTGCTAATAGATCTAGACGTTTGACCATTTTTAGTCCGTAAAATAGCTGATCTGCTAAACCCATCTCGTCCTTGAATCAATTTGTCGATGATCCCTACATTCCAAGTTGTTCTTGAAGTTTCATCATGTATTAGAACTACCTCTCCAATATTAATGTTCTGTTTGTCCACTCCTTTAGTTCGATGTTGTTCTCTAAGTGATGTAAGGTATTCACGTTTCCACCTTGTCCAGAAATTGTCAATGATATGATTTTGAATCTGTAACAATTTATTAGCTGATGCGTGTGTTAAGTTTTTTGAATTTTCAATGTTTCCATCTAAAGTTCCGGTGTACGGTAAAATCGTAATTCTTCTTCCGTAGAGTAAATGTGAGGGTGTCAATGGTTCATTATCCGATGGATCAGATGATAGGTACGTCAACGGACGATCATTAAGAATAGCTTCCACTTCTGTGACGATAGTTTCAAGTACACGTAAACTCACAAATGCCTTTCCTAAAACTTTTTTAATACAATTTTTTGTCAAACCTATTAATCTTTCCCACCAACCACCGTACCATGGTGCACGTTTCGGTATAAACTTCCATACTGTTCCATACGAATTTAATTGTTCATTTAATAACGGTGACTTGGTCAGAAACTCTATTTTCTTTGCCGAAGCTACATAGGTTGTACCATTATCTGATATCATGATTTTTGGTAACGACTTCCTGCTAGTAAATCGGCGAAACGCTAAAATAAATGTCTCTTCTGTAAGATCTTCTACAATTTCTAGGTGTACGGCCCTTGTATTCGCACAAGTAAATAGGCAAATGTACGCTTTTCCAACTCCATTTTTAGTTTTGATGCTCAATGCACCAGTAAAGTCAACGCCTGTTACAGTAAACGGCGGTGAATCTCTTAGTCTGTCTGCTGGTAGAGGCGGTGGGTCCGGAGTAGGATACGGTCTTCCTGTAACCTTTCGGCAAGTAACACATTTGTGAATAATTGTTTTCACATATTGTCGGATTGCTGGAATCCAGTAAAACTGTCGTAAAGAAGTGACAGTACTTTCTAATCCAGAGTGAAGTAGTCTATTGTGGGCATCCATTATAATTAGTGTTGATAATGTATCCTTATTTGGCAATAATATCGGGAACTTGGCTGAAGCGGCAATAGGTGCGTTGTTTAAACGTCCGCCACAACGTATTAACTTGTTCTCGTCCAGGTACAATTTCAACTGCTTTACAAGATTATTTTTTGACGTTTTCTGTTGTAAACTGTGAAACACATCCGGGTAATTTCGAAGCTGTGAATCCTGTATCCAAGCAACGGATGCTATCTGAATTTCTTCTACATTTAAATTCCCACTACGTTTTTTCTTATTTTTACAGTTGTAAATAAATCTGTATACATATGCTGTTACACGTAAAAGTTTCTGGTACGCTCCATACCTATCTATATCCATGATTTTATTTATTCCCACTGTAATACTTGTCGCTGTATCGTTTGTGTTTGTTGATAAGTTATCTTTGGTTAGAGTTGTAAATATTAGAGCTTCTTTTTTCCACTGAGGCCATTTTGTAGTATCAACAATCCACCCGGGGCCTTTCATCCATAGATCACAATTTTTAAACCTTACAGCTGTCATTCCTCTTGAAAGTAAGTCTGCGGGGTTTGAATCAGTCGGACAGTATCTCCAGGAAAATCCATGTGTAAGCTGATTTATTTCCGCAACTCTGTTTTTGACGAAAATCGGTACTTGTTTCTTAGTCATTAACCAACTCAGTGTAATTTGACTGTCACTCCAAAGTGTTGCCTGTGAAAAGCTTATATGTGACTTCAAATGTTTCAGTAATCTACTCCCTATCACTGCTGCCATGAGCTCAAGTTTCGGAATTGTCATGTTTTTCAATGGGGCAACTCTGTTTCTAGACATAATCAGCGTTGACTGGTTCCCGCAAACTACATATGCACATGCTCCATACGCCTTTAAACTTGCATCTGTGAATATGTGTAGTGAAATATCTTCCGTTGATCTCCTTTCTTTGAAATACGGTCTTGCAATTTCAGTCTCTATACATTCATGTGTGTCTCGTTGAATTTCTTTCCATTCCATTATAGTTTCTGGCGATAGCGGTTCATCCCAATCCAGTTTTTTCTCCCATAGGGTCTGCATGAACATTTTACTCCTCACTGTTATCGGACTTATAATTCCTAGAGGGTCGTAAATTTTTGAAGATTGTCTAAGAATTTCACGCTTTGTAATCAAATGATCCTCCATTTCGATGTATTCCTGTTTTGCGAAAGTAAGCGTGTCCTTGTCTGTATTCCATCTAAGTCCTAATACTTTGATAAGTTTGTCATTATCAAGTACATTTTCTGACGTTGCGCGATCTTGTAAAGTCTTGTTGTTTGATGCCCAAGAGCGTAAATTAAATCCCGCTTTTGCAAATAAGGTACGAGATGTGTCAAAATATTGTAGTAATTGGCTCTCGGTTGGAAAACTTGAAATTATGTTGTCAACGTAAAGATCCTTCTGTATGGCATCAGTCCATTCACATGTATTTTCACTTAGGTGCTTTTGAACAACGGCATTTAAAATAAATGGAGAACAGGTAGCTCCAAATAAGACGGATTTGAATCGATAAACTGAGAGCGGACTTGTAGAGTCTGTAGGATTGGAAAACCAAAAAAATCTAGTTACATCACGGTCTTTCTCTTCTAATCCAACATTCAAAAACGCCTTTTCAATATCTGTTGAAACTGCCCATTGATTTAATCGAAATCTAAGTAAAATACCTGTTAACTCGTTAAGATCAGGTGGTGTATCCATTAAACAGTCGTTTAAGCTAGGAGTGTCTTGTCTTGCTCTACAGCTACAGTCAAACACTATCCTAATAGGTGTAGTCGACGAGTCTTTTTTGACGGCATGATGCGGTATGTAGTGCACGGTGTTACTAGTCACTGTGTCTTCGCCTATCTTCTCTATAAATCCTCTTCTTTCTTGTTCACCTATTATTTCTCCGTATTTCTGTAATAAATGATGTTCCTTCTTCAGTCGTTTAATTACGTTTTCTGTTCTGCGATGGGCTATCTCTTTGTTCATTGGTAATGGTGGATGCTCTTCTTTCCAGGGTAATGTAGCAAAATATCTGTTGTCATGGTAACTGATACATGTCTTCTCATATACTTCTCTTAATTCCTTATTCCCTGTTTCCTTTATTTGCTCAATTCCAAGTGTTTCTAACTTCCAAAACTTCTCCAGGTCGCATTCTTCTGTCTTTCTTGATGTCATTACATTCATCATAGATGTTGGCTGGTCATTGTAACTTGGTGTACCGTGAAGTGGTCCTGACAGTAAATAACCTATTTTTGATTTCACGGCAGTAGGTCCCTCACCTCTAATGATATGGTTTTCTATAATTGACCAATAGTAGTCGGCTCCTACTAGTACTGAAACTTGGAAATTGTCGTTCGCGGTAACTGGATGTGCGAGTTTTATCTCGGATAAATATGACAATTTAGCAGCTTTGCGGATGTAAGTTTGGAGTGGTGCGGCGATTTCCGGTACGATCAATACTCTGATCGGCAATTTTCCTTCGTCTGTGAGCAAATAAATAGTTGCAGTTTTTAAGTGTCTAATTTTCGTACTTTGTGCACCGTCTCCGAACCCGGATAAATTTAAACTTTCTGTGCCAATTATTGATAACTGCAATTTAGCGGCTAAGTCTTCTGTGATGAATGACCTCTGTGCGCCCTCATCAAAAAGAATGTTGGCATCTAAAGATTGTAGTCCTGAACTTACAGGATTAATTGCGGTTTTGAGCATGACATTCGTGGTTGCCTGTGAATGTAAAATTGTGTCCGTTTCCTTCGCGTTGTGTTGAATGGTACTTACGTTCACACTATCTTCTTTATCTATTTGTGCATTATCCTTACATAAACTCGTGTGATGACGCTTATGACATTTTCTGCATGTTTTATTTGACTTACAATCAACCAAGTTATGATGTCCTAAACAGTTGAAGCATAGGCGGTCTCTTTTTACTATTGACATGCGATCTTTATATTCAGTTACTTTGGTACAATTTACCGAGACGTGTGATTCGTGACAATAATCGCACTGTTTAGATTTGAAGTCAGTGTTTTGGTGATTCTTATTTTGGTGGCTGTGACTTGATTGTCGATTTCGCTGTTTTGTGTTGGTCAAAAATGCTGCAGTAGCGGTAGGATTTTCATGACTGTCTGTTGAGTTACCGGCTTCCATGATATTTATTTCATTAAATATGCCTTTTCGTAAGTCTGCTAAGCGTATGTTTGTGGACCCAAATTCTCTTGCTAGGTTTTTTCGAATTTCCCCTGGTAGTTTGTTCAATATTATTGGCACTAACAGCGCTCCGTATGAATCATCAGTTTGTCCTAGTGATTCTAAACCTCTTATGTAAATTTCAATGTTGTCATAAAAATGTCGGAGGTTGAAAAGTGTGTACCTAGGCGACGTAATATCAATAAGTTCCTGCATATACCTCTGTGTAATTTTATGTTGCTGACCATATCTTTCTTGTAATAGGGAAATTGCCTTTTCATAGTTTGCATTAGTGAGCGCAAAACCTGTCACTGATTTTAGAGCTTCATCGTGAAGTAACGATTTCAAATAATTGAATTTTTGGACGTTGCTTAAGGTTAGGTTCGTATGCACGGCTGTCTCAAATGAGTCCCAAAATGATTGCCATTGAAGTATATCTCCATCGAAAGTAGGGAGATTCAACTTGGGTAGTTTGTTGTATTCACTAGTTGAGCTAAAGGATGGGCGAAAATCTGACAAACGGTAATTTGAATTGTTTTGATGTTCTGTATATGAAGAGTTTATAGTATGAACGGGTTGAGTAGTTTCTATGCGTGGAGTAAAACTTTCTGCGTGTGTATTCAACGCTGTAGTTTTGACTAAGATAAATTTGTTGACTTGACGAATTTTACCTTCTAAGTTAAATGCATACTCATCTGCTTCAACGATCTCTGTTTCAATATCTCCGTCGTCCAGTTCCTGTACTATGTCCTCATCTAACTTGCGTAATATTTCTTGCTTCCGTTTCAGACTATCCAATATGTTTGACAAATCCTCCGTGTCCACGGTTCCATCTTCTTCTTGTTGAACGTCTTCAAATTTCTTTATAAGTCTGGAAACTGCACTCCTATGTCCTGCTCGTATCGAACGTAGCTTCAGATTCATCCTGGTCTCGGTACCAATATTGTAGAGTGGTTGTTTCGGACACAAATTAAGGCTTAGTAAATAAGAACGTCTGCTTGCAATGATACATGTATTGAACTCTGCAAAGCTAACGTCACAACAACGGTGACGTCGTGTACATGGAGAGCGGTAGCGGGAACACCTCATGTGCAATTCTTAACACCTATACAGTCATTCCCCGTGACACCCCTCATTATTTTTCTCTAGAAGTCCTAGAATAGGCCGACCCCCCTAATTTTTTGACATTTTTTTCAAATTTTGAGCTCTAGTTTCAGATTTTTGAACATAACGCCCTTCGATACCTAGCGCAAAAGAAGCGCCTGTTTCTCTTCTACAAGACCTATATAGTCATACCCCGTGACACCCCTCATTATTTTTCTCTAGAACTCCTTGAATAGGCCGACCCTATTTCATTTTTTGGACATTTATTTCGAATTTTAAGCTCTAGTTTCAGATTTTTGAACATAGCGCCCTTCGATACCTAGTGCAAAAGAAGCGACTGTTTCTCCTCTACAAGAGCTATATAGTCATTCCCCGTGACACCCCTCATTATTTTTCTCTAGAAGTCCTAGAATAGGCCGAGCCCCCTATTTTTTTTACATTTTTTTCAAATTTTGAGCTCTAGTTTCAGATTTTTGAACATAACGCCCTTCGATACCTAGCGCAAAAGAAGCGCCTGTTTCTCCTCTACAAGACCTATATAGTCATTCCCCGTGACACCCCTCATTATTTTTCTCTAGAAGTCCTAGAATAGGCCGACCCCCCTAATTTTTTGACATTTTTTTCAAATTTTGAGCTCTAGTTTCAGATTTTTGAACATGGCGCCCGTCGATACCTAGCGCAAAAGAAGCGCCTGTTTCTCTTCTACAAGACCTATATAGTCATTCTCCGTGACACCCCTCATTATTTTTCTCTAGAAGCCCTGGAATAGGCCGACCCCCCTAATTTTTTGACATTTTTTTCGAATTTTGAGCTCTAGTTTCAGATTTTTGAACATAGCGCCCTTGGATACCTAGCGCAAAAGAAGCGCCTGTTTCTCTTCTACAAGACCTATATAGTCATACCCCGTGACACCCCTCATTATTTTTCTCTAGAACTCCTGGAATAGGCCGACCCTACCCCCATTTTTTGACATTTTTTTCGAATTTTGAGCTCTAGTTTCAGATTTTTGAACAAAGCGCCCTTCGATACCTAGTGCAAAACAAGCGCCGATTTCTCCTTTACAAGACCTATATAGTCATACCCCGTGACACCCCTCATTATTTTTCTCTAGAAGTCCTAGAATAGGCCGACCCCCCTAATTTTTGACATTTTTTTCAAATTTTGAGCTCTAGTTTCAGATTTTTGAACATAGCGCCCTTCGATACCTAGCGCAAAAGAAGCGCCTGTTTCTCCTCTACAAGAGCTATATAGTCATTCCCCGTGACACCCCTCATTATTTTTCTCTAGAAGTCCTAGAATAGGCCGAGCCCCCAATTTTTTTTACATTTTTTTCAAATTTTGAGCTCTAGTTTCAGATTTTTGAACAAAGCGCCCTTTGATACCTAGTGCAAAAGAAGCGCCTGTTTCTCTTCTACAAGACCTATATAGTCATTCCCCGTGACACCCCTCATTATTTTTCTCTAGAAGTCCTAGAATAGGCCGACCCCCCTAATTTTTTGACATTTTTTTCAAATTTTGAGCTCTAGTTTCAGATTTTTGAACATAGCGCCCTTCGATACCTAGCGCAAAAGAAGCGCCTGTTTCTCCTCTACAACACCTATATAGTCATACCCCGTGACACCCCTCATTATTTTTCTCTAGAACTCCTGGAATAGGCCGACCTTATTCCATTTTTTGGACATTTATTTCGAATTTTGAGCTCTAGTTTCAGATTTTTGAACATAGCGCCCTTCGATACCTAGTGCAAAAGAAGCGCCTGTTTCTCTTCTACAAGACCTATATAGTCATTCCCCGTGACACCCCTCATTATTTTTCTCTAGAAGTCCTAGAATAGGCCGACCCCCCTATTTTTTTGACATTTTTTTCAAATTTTGAGCTCTAGTTTCAGATTTTTGAACATAGCGCCCTTCGATACCTAGCGCAAAAGAAGCGCCTGTTTCTCCTCTACAAGACCTATATAGTCATTCTTCGTGACACCCCTCATTATTTTTCTCTAGAAGTCCTAGAATAGGCCGACCCCCCTAATTTTTTGACATTTTTTTCAAATTTTGAGCTCTAGTTTCAGATTTTTGAACATGGCGCCCTTCGATACCTAGCGCAAAAGAAGCGCCTGTTTCTCTTCTACAAGACCTATATAGTCATTCTCCGTGACACCCCTCATTATTTTTCTCTAGAAGCTCTGGAATAGGCCGACCCCCCTAATTTTTTGACATTTTTTTTCGAATTTTGAGCTCTAGTTTCAGATTTTTGAACATAGCGCCCTTGGATACCTAGCGCAAAAGAAGCGCCGGTTTCTCTTCTACAAGACCTATATAGTCATACCCCGTGACACTCCTCATTATTTTTCTCTAGAACTCCTGGAATAGGCCGACCCTACTCCCATTTTTTTGATATTTTTTTCGAATTTTGAGCTCTAGTTTCAGATTTTTGAACATAGCGCCCTTCGATACCTAGTGCAAAAGAAGCGCCGGTTTCTCCTTTACAAGACCTATATAGTCATACCCCGTGACACCCCTCATTATTTTTCTCTAGAAGTCCTAGAAAAGGCCGACCCCCCTAATTTTTGACATTTTTTTCAAATTTTGAGCTCTAGTTTCAGATTTTTGAACATAGCGCCCTTCGATACCTAGCGGAAAAGAAGCGCCTGTTTCTCCTCTACAAGACCTATATAGTCATACCCCGTGACACCCCTCATTATTTTTCTCTAGAACTCCTGGAATAGGCCGACCTTATTCCATTTTTTTTGACATTTATTTCGAATTTTGAGCTCTAGTTTCAGATTTTTGAACATAGCGCCCGTCGATACCTAGTGCAAAAGAAGCGCCTGTTTCTCTTCTACAAGACCTATATAGTCATACCCCGTGACACCCCTCATTATTTTTCTCTAGAAGTCCTAGAATAGGCCGACCCCCCCTATTTTTTTGACATTTTTTTCAAATTTTGAGCTCTAGTTTCAGATTTTTGAACATAGCGCCCTTCGATACCTAGCGCAAAAGAAGCGCCTGTTTCTCCTCTACAAGACCTATATAGTCATTCCTCGTGACACCCCTCATTATTTTTCTCTAGAAGTCCTAGAATAGGCCGACCCCCCTAATTTTTTGACATTTTTTTCAAATTTTGAGCTCTAGTTTCAGATTTTTGAACATGGCGCCCTTCGATACCTAGCGCAAAAGAAGCGCCTGTTTCTCTTCTACAAGACCTATATAGTCATTCTCCGTGACACCCCTCATTATTTTTCTCTAGAAGCTCTGGAATAGGCCGACCCCCCTAATTTTTTGACATTTGTTTTCGAATTTTGAGCTCTAGTTTCAGATTTTTGAACATAGCGCCCTTGGATACCTAGCGCAAAAGGAGCGCCTGTTTCTCTTCTACAAGACCTATATAGTCATACCCCGTGACACCCCTCATTATTTTTCTCTAGAACTCCTGGAATAGGCCGACCCTACTCCCATTTTTTTGATATTTTTTTCGAATTTTGAGCTCTAGTTTCAGATTTTTGAACATAGCGCCCTTCGATACCTAGTGCAAAAGAAGCGCCGGTTTCTCCTTTACAACACCTATATAGTCATACCCCGTGACACCCCTCATTATTTTTCTCTAGAAGTCCTAGAATAGGCCGACCCCCCTAATTTTTGACATTTTTTTCAAATTTTGAGCTCTAGTTTCAGATTTTTGAACATAGCGCCCTTCGATACCTAGCGCAAAAGAAGCGCCTGTTTCTCCTCTACAAGACCTATATAGTCATTTCCCGTGACACCCCTCATTATTTTTCTCGAGAAGTCCTAGAATAGGCCGACTCCCCTATTTTTTTGACATTTTATTCAAATTTTGAGCTCTAGTTTCAGATTTTTGAACATAGCGCCCTTCGATACCTAGTGCAAAAGAAGCGCCTGTTTCTCTTCTACAAGACCTATATAGTCATATCCCGTGACACCCCTCATTATTTTTCTCTAGAAGTCCTAGAATAGGCCGACCCCCCTAATTTTTTGACATTTTTTTCAAATTTTGAGCTCTAGTTTCAGATTTTTGAACATAGCGCCCTTCGATACCTAGTGCAAAAGAAGCGCCGGTTTCTCCTTTACAAGACCTATATAGTCATACCCCGTGACACCCCTCATTATTTTTCTCTAGAAGTCCTAGAATAGGCCGACCCCCCTAATTTTTGACATTTTTTTCAAATTTTGAGCTCTAGTTTCAGATTTTTGAACATAGCGCCCTTCGATACCTAGCGCAAAAGAAGCGCCTGTTTCTCCTCTACAAGACCTATATAGTCATTCCCCGTGACACCCCTCATTATTTTTCTCTAGAAATCCTAGAATAGGCCGACCCCCCTAATTTTTTGACATTTTTTTCAAATTTTGAGCTCTAGTTTCAGATTTTTGAACATAGCGCCCTTCGATACCTAGCGCAAAAGAAGCGCCTGTTTCTCCTCTACAAGACCTATATAGTCATTCCCCGTGACACCCCTCATTATTTCTCTCTAGAAGCCCTGGAATAGGCCGACCCTCCTAATTTTTTGACATTTTTTTCAATTTTTGAGCTCTAGATTAAACAATGACATAAAAGGTGCTATATTTTACAGGGTAGGACTACTTTTACATACGTTCTAAATTGAAGAGGGTGCATAGGTGGCCCTACACCTACAAATAATCCGATGATAGATGCATAGTTATTGTGGTACTGAATATTAGCCTAAAAAGTTATGCGACTTGTTAAATCAATAGATTGGATAAAAACCATTTCAAAATTGAGTTTAAATTGCTATATTTTAACTGATTTTCTGCCTTTTTAAATATTTTTTTATTTAACGGCCGTTGTTGTCTTATTCTGTTTTTTGGTTTCTCGATATATCGCCTTATTGTTCGCTGGCTTATTGTTCGCTAGCTATTGTTCGCTAGCTTCTGCCTGGTACAAACCGTTATGCGGATCTAACGAAAGATCAATTAAAATAGCGTAAAAAGCATGCATATATTTAGACGATGTATTTTCGTCAAACTAACCAGATTTTCTTATTTTGTACAAGTAACATTAGACTTTCATAAATTTTGTAATGGCCAAGAGAAAAACGATAAGTGCGTATGGAAAGCATATTATTCCTCTGTCGATTTGATTCTATTTAGTCCTTGTTATCACTATCAATCGAAGCGCAGGCGATGTTTGAATACTTCAGATTTTGAGAGATACATTTTTTTAGATTTGGTTTTCTTTTAATAAATTCTGTTAGGTCTGATGGAAGAATTTCGTTTCTTTTTACTTGTTTATGTTTCATGATGATCAGATTCTGAGTTATATTCCATAACTTAACTTCTATTTGACTTTCTTGGATATCGTTTTCATATTTCTTACTTATTGGTTATTGTGCTTTCGTCATGTAGATATTGTATGTTATCCTGACTGATTACTTGTACTTTATATTTGGTAGACTCCCTGAAATAAATGTGTTTTTCTTACCAAACATTATTTACTAAACAATATCATCCATGATAAACGTAAAGTACATTCACTGTATTTTTCCATGATTGGCGCCATGAACATTCTCTACCTCATCTGTATTCGGATTTATATTCACCTTCTCCGTCTCAACAAGACTGTCATAAATTGTCGGGTGTTTTGTACAAGCTCGGTTGGTTCGATATTTTGGTCCAATTTTGGACGCCAATGTTTCAGACGTTTCATGTAAAATGATGTTTTCAATGTCTTTGGTTCGCTTGCTTATTTATAAGAGGTACAAATACGGTTGTAATGTTTTGTAAACTTTGGTAACACATATAGTCTGTGTCATAGATGGATTTTCATATAGTTTCTTCTCTATTTTTTATGTAAATGTGACAATAATTTGAATCCAGCGAACAAAAGTCTACGGAGTTGAAGGTAAAAACTTGATAGAGTATACATGTTCTCGATAAAGATAATAAAATTGAAGTTAAATAAAATACAAGGGTGAACAAAATGCAAACACATTGTAAAAACTTACCGAAAAGCATCTAGGGACACACAAACGGTTACCGAGAGTATTTAAATTGTGGCAGTCTTTATTTATTTATTGAATATAAGTTGAAATTCGAAGACAAAAGATAACCAATTTTCATCTCACCTGTTCTTACTATTTACAGTTACAACAAGAATAACCATATCCAAAATGTGAAAAGTATAGAAATGTGTGTGATAAAACAATCTTTACCGTGTGGTTGAAATAAAGTACTTTATTAAAAAGTACAAGTCTTACATCCTCGGGTAGTGTTTACTAATGAAACCTTTTAATACGGTTAATGCTTTGCCTACCAAGTTTTGGCATTATAACACACTTTCTTCTTGATTACGTTTTATTAGCATTCATTTGACTTATGCACCCAAAGTTTTTGTGTTTCGCTATCATGTGTTTGACATTGAACAATCCTTGTACAGGTGAGTTCTGAGGTGTTGTTCAGAGGTTATGAGTTAACCTTTGAGTTCGGTATTGTTGTTTTCCTTTTAACAATTATTTCCTCTCTCAAAATACTTTATATATTCATATATACTACATTGTACTGTGATTAGATAGACCTATTTTAACCCTGTAATCTGATTTGGTTAATTCTCTACATTTACCACTATCATATGATTTTCTGGTTAAATTATATCATTCATATTTCTACAAAAAATAACCAATTGTAATTTCAAGAATTTTTATTTCAAGCTTCGTGTATTTCAATATCTACAAATCTTTATAATCACTGTTTTAATACGTAACTATCCTTTAAATACTTTTTTAATATTATATACAACTACACAATATATAAAAATCGCAAATCAGGATTTTGCAGAAACCCCAGATTTGCATATAACACAACACGATACATGTTCTGGCAATTTTACACACACACATTTGTTTGAAAGATCTTCGAGGAGATCTGTACCAAAAGGGTACATATAACTAAAGAAGGGTTGATCTTTCACACTCTGATAAATTTTTCACTAAGATAATATCAAAAGTCAAATTATCCACCGTTCAGTGAAACATGTGAAACTAGTTTTTATTTGTTTCTATTCACTTATCTCTATGTAGTCAATATGTAAACATTCAAATAATTACTTTGTGATTTAGTAATGTTTTATCTACAAAACAGATTTGTAGGTTATTTCGATGTTTATTTTCTATATTTACTGTTTTGATACGTAAAAATCACGATGGAACCAATTATAAACAACCTGAACTAAAAGATTGAAAATGTGTAAAAAGAATTTCCGGGTCATCTGATATTACTGCAACATTTAAGAAATAACAATCAGTCTGGCAGTTATTGTTTAAATACGATCGAAATCATAAGAATAAATATAAAATGAATACCTGTACATTTTTGACATCTAAAAAAAATCGAGTTTCAACTTCTAAATATACTGACTTACATAGATACATGTATGCTAATAGTTTTCTTTCAATATACACACGCAACCTGATACAAAGTATTATACTATTAAATACATTTTGCATTAAAGAACAAGTTTTGAATAATAAAAAAAAACATTAGTAAACTTACAATATTAGTCACAAATTACTGTCGCAAAAAGCAATACAATAACGTATTATGAATATCACTATTTAGTTTACAAAGAAATGCAAGTATTGAATGTAAGTCATATATCCCTGAATATTATGTGTGAGTAAAAGGTAGTACATTATATATTTTGATTCTTTATAGTATTTCGGTATTTTCTAGTTTTATCGATAAATGCAAGTAAGTTGTCTTATTCCACTCTGACAATTTCTAGCAGCACAAGCATACTCTCGAAGAAACTCGTTTTTCACCTAAAAATAGTAGAGAAAAACTTCATCGATAAAATGCAAACAATCAATCAAAAATTATATTATGCAAAGTGGAAAACAAATAATATTAATGTTCTCTTCAAGTTAATTTATCAAAGATGTTAGAAATGTGTGAATACGGGCTACATCAACAACGAAAAGAACAGCCTCGGAAAAATGCAATATTAACCTACAACGGCCATTAAGTTTCTCCAGGTTTAAAAGTAAAACCTCTCTTGCTTCCCTGTATCTAATAGACTGAGTATTAAAATCTTATTCACGATTGAATTGTGAAGTATGAATTCGCATGGCGGGTGATGTATCAAGCATAGCAAGCAGAACTTTCTCTGTCGATGCTCCCTGTGTCACTTCTATCGAAATTCGAGCGATTCTCCCGGTTCCTGTTTTTTTCATTGATTTCTCTCTTTTAAATCTATTTACGAGATTTGAATATCAGTTAACTACTGTAGTCTTTATTTAACCGATTTCTGTAGGAAGGGAGACAACTTTCGTTCGATTTCTTAAATATTAGAATGAAATTCAAAACAGTGTGGCTGTGGTCATTGATTGACACATTAAATTCATCCATTGACTGGGACAATTTACGTGAACGTTTGTCTGTAACGACCACTGTTCACGACGTACCTACGATAGACATTTAAACTGTGGGGTCACCAAAGGTTTCTTAACGCCTTTCATTATGAAATAATTCGAAAAATTAATCAGGAATAACCTTTATGTTTTGATTTATATAATTGGTATAAATCAAAACATCGTGTTATTTCTGATTAATTTTTCGAATAACTTTATTTAGGTGTTGAGAACCTTTGGTGACCCCATAGTTTAAGTATATTTAAAAAGTACATAGTGATCAGTGGTCGTTACATACAAACGTTCATCTAAATTGTCCCAGTCAATGGATGAATTTAATGTGTCAATCAATAGCCACAGCCACACTGTTTTGAATTTCATTCTATATCCGTAATTAACTTGTATCATGACAAAAACTTTGATGTAGGTGCAAAGCAAGCTATATAATAAGTCCATCATACAGTAAGAATTCAGGTAGCTAAGTTGACATTTTCCCTTCATTCTAAAATTGAAATGGAAATTTGAAAAGTATCAAAGAAACAACAAGTACCCGACTAAAAAGAAAAAAACAGCCGAAGGCCATCAATTGGTTTTCAACAGAACGAGAAAATCCAGCACAGGGAGGCCGACTTCAGCTGCCCACTAAACAAAAATGTGTACTACGTAAGTGAAAACGGACGTCATACTTAACGCCATAAACATAAATGAACTAAAATTAAAATAACAAAAAAGTCCTGATGCTCCTGACTACGGACAAGTAACAAAATGTGACGGGGTTAAACGTGTTTTGTGAGAGCTCAATCCTTCCCAATTACCACTAGCCAATGTAGATTATAGTCTTAATGATACAATAATGTGTCCATACATATGTATATTTTTACCCAAAAAATAAGTTGAAACAAGAAAGTAATTTAAGACGCTAGCACTTGTCCAACTTTCACTTTCGGATTGCGTCTTACGAACAATTAAGTAATAAGTACTGCACAGTAGAAAAATTATTGTTAATTAGTATAACTGAACTGCCATTTACTTTTGTAGTTTAAACGATTTTTTTTTTTTAAATGCACTCAAAAGAGTATTCTTGCTAGCACATGAAAACATAACATATTAAATCCTGCATCACCACCAGATCTTATTTATCAAAAACTTGTGTCAAAAGAGGGGGAAAGATACCAGAGGAACAGTCAAACTCGAAAACTGACAACAAACATTATATTATTTTAAAGCTAAATGTTTATAGGTACCAGGACTTAATTTATACGCCAGACGCGCGTTTTGTCTACATAAGACTCATCAGTGACGCTCAGATCAAAATAGTTATAAGGCCAAACAAGTACAAAGTTGGAGAGCATTCAGAAACCAAATACGGCCAAAGTAATCTATTCCTGGAATAAGAAAATATTAGTTTTTCGAAAAATTCAACGTTTTGTAACAGGGAATTTATAAAAATTACCATATAATTGATATTCATGCTAACTACTGGGCTGGTGATACCCTCGGGGAGTATGCAGTGGCATCGACCCAGTGGTGTTTAGCCTTGTTTCAAATTGAACGTATGGTACATGATGTAATTTCAAGTTTGCATTGTTTTCTAATTAAAGATTCTTTTTTCCTGAAATGCAAATTGCAGTTTGATTTTGTAATTATTAGCAAATTGCAGTTTGATTTTGTAATTATTAGATTTTCATTAACTTCAGTTTACCAAAAATACCAAAAATACATTTCTTCAGATTTACTAAACTTACAATAACATTATGATTACATCTTTCTCTGTCGGCAGGTGTTCTGCAACCTGACACAAGTTTTTTATTAACATTATATCCTTCATTTCCCCAGTTGTAGACGATGTTATAAATATTGCCGCCCTAAAATTGAAATATAAAGTAGTTAGAACGACAGGGGAAAACGTGTGACGAAATAGCTTTGAAATAATAAATTCAGTAAAATATTGCACGTGTGTGTAAAGTTATGTATCAAAGTAAGATTGCGATATACAGTGAATGGTTTCAAATATTTGGTAAGCTAATTTTTCGTATATTAAATGGTGGTTTTTCTCCGGTTACCTGTGTGCAATTCTTCAAACATTGGGAGTCACACAAATTATTGTATTCTTTTTTAAATAAATAAAAAAAATAATAATTTGCGTAAGCTGTATATTTGCTTAATTATGTTCCCTTTTATTTAACACCACAATTACGTACCACATTTTGGATGATCAATGAAATTATAATCTTTGAGGGAAACTGACTTTGCATTAACCTGGTCAAATGTGTCTGTTTTGAGCTTTTTGATAAAATAATTAGCTCATAATGCTTCAGCCAATCAAACGGTTCAGATTTCATGAAATGTGGACATGATTTTATTAAAGACATGAGTGACCATAAGAACAGAACGTTACGATTTTCATTCTTAGTGGATTAGTTCTGGCTTTATTAATATCATTTCTGAAGCCTATGTCGTTCAATTTGTAAAATTTATTTGGAAAACTTTAAAATTAGTACTGCAACCAGGTTTCATTTGTTAAAACTTTAATGTACCGGAAGAATATACACCTAAATTAAATATCGATGAAAAGAGAAAAACGTGTAAAATAAGAAAAGTATTGTTAACTAAGCATCGTTTAAGAGGTCAGTTGCAGTTATCGTTTTAAACATCAGAGCTTTATAAAATTTAAAACATACATTTGAAATTTTTCCGAAGTTAGTGTATGTTGTGATAGGACCAGGATATTCAACCGCACATCGTATAACGTAATCCGCCCATCGCTGAAGGTATCTACTCCATTTCTGAAAAATACAAAATACAAAATACAAAGTACATGTATATGATAACACAAGAGCGGAGTCAAAGAACAGTCACCTGGAGACGGGCTTCAACTGGGCCCTGTTCAAACAATAATGTATTATACTAGTTTAGCGAAAAGAGACTTTACACAAAACTCCAAAACATATAGATGAACCAAAATTTAAAAAAGTACATACAAGCCTAACAAATGCGGCCGAGTTTAATATGTTTTGTGATATATCAACCTCCCTTTATAACTCTCAGACTAGATAATTTGTTATGTCTTTTTGTAGTATGCCTTTTTCTCATTTATCTCTATTTGGCCGCAATATTGTTTGTCATTTTTGGTTTCATTTTTTGTATATCCTTTCTATGTTTCTGCTTCCTATTCATTGAAAAAAAAGACCCATACATAAATCAATAATTTCTTCTTAATATTCATCCTATGTTTACTCTTTTATACCCCTACCAGTTTTGTCATCTGGCTCCCTCGCAAAAGATTATGTGCCTGTGTTAAATAATTCTGCTCTTCTACTGTAACACTACCTGTTTCAACAGAAAATTATAATTTACAAAGCAATCAAAAGAAAATAATCTACGTGTTTCGGAAATGGTAAAAAAACTATCAAATTAACAATCGAATATAATTTTAGCAAAAATGCAGGATAGGTCAAAGTGATATATAGATCGCATAAATTAATTTAAACGTTTGTATTATACACACTGCAAGTACAAATGATGTTAATGTTAAATTCAAAGTTACAAATAATATAATTAAGCAAGATAGACAGTATATTCCTGTTGTTCGTACATTTTATATATTAAGATAATTGTATATAAGATATGATTCATTGTGTCTTTCTACTCGTATGTGGAGATCCCATGTGAATTTGTTCTGGATATTATTTTCTCCTTAAGCCCTGTTTATGTGGGTTTTTTTGTTGTTTTTGTTGGGGTTTTTTTTTTTTTGCATCGCAAAATGTTTATCAGCCTGCTTCACCAAATATTTTCTATTAGTTATCTCCCACTAACACGTACTTACACTATTTTTCGTGTTATAGAATCTTCATTGTTAACAAAAAGTTAGCCATAGAATATATATATTGAGATTGTAGATGTAAATTGTTTTTTTATACCTTCAAGCTTCATTGGTCATTTTTAACAAATGCAACGACATGTAACATGAGTTATGTCCCTCATTTTTCTGAATGATATCTTGATGTGTCTGACAAATCGTAAGCCGGAATAATATAGCCTGTTACTAGTTTTTTTTCTGCACCTATCAAGCATATCCTCCTTTTCTTATGAAAATCAAAGTTTTGTACTCTTCATTCCGGCCGCAATTTTTTTTTTAATATGCATTAAAGGTTGTCCACTTAACGTTATGAAAAGAACACAAACAAAGATAATCAACCAATCGAAATTTAGTAGGATGTCATTATTATGGACACTATATATGTTTCTAATATGAATATACGTGAGCTAAATGTAAACATAAACTGTCAAAACAAAACAAAAAAATTACAATTCCAACAAAAATTCATATTTCATGCAAAATGCAGCAAGCATATCCTATTGTCAAGTTTGATCAGACATATAATATATAAAGGATTTTATCCATAAACTTTACTACTACATGCATACTTGATTACAAGTTAAAATGTACATATGACTGTTCTAAAAAGCAGGAACTGCATACAATGATTTAAAGGATTGGAAATTAACCCATGTTGCAACATTAAGAAAGACAAATAAAACAATGAATAACTAAAAATTCAAACCGAATCTAGACTTTTTTTTTCAGAGATGAAAGTTATAGATGGCTATTCATGCAATTCATTAAAGAAAGAAAGATGAATTCTAATATATGTTGACTTTAAAACTCATGCCGAGCAGCATTTCTTTTTTATCCATCTAACTTAGCGTGCAAAGCATAATCTAATAGTGCTACAATGCATACTTGAGTATAATATACAAGAAACTCCTTCAATCATTCTGGTTATATCAAATTACAAATAATACACCCTCGATCTAAAAAGGCGGCTATAATTCTAGCTATGGAGGGAAAATAAAAATGCATATCAGAGCAAGCAGGCGTGCCACGACTCGCCTGGTGCCGTTATTCTTTGTGACTCTCTTCTTCGGGTTTGAGCCGGTCGTCTTCGTATTTGTGCAGAAGGTCTTGAATTACGTCTTTGATAGGCTGCTAGTTCCTCTCTTTGGCGTTTTAGCTGTTCACGCTCATATAATTGTTGTGCTCGTTCTCTCTCCCGACGTAGTCTTTCTCTACGTAGGTAATCGTCGTATGATGAGTATCGTCTGCTAGATTGTCGCTTCACTAGTGGAATAAATTCGTGTATGCATTCATAAGATTGAACATTGTGTTTAAATTCAATTATTAGTAAAAAGTTAAAGTGCTGGTTTTCCAGCGATCCGGCTGTTAATCTATGTAAGTATATTAGTCATTTTAAAAGTAAAACAGCATTCAAACTCTTAATTTAGCATTTTAAATTTGCTTATTTGTCTGTCTTTTTTAAACCTCTTAAAGATAAATTTGATCATTTTAATGATCATGAACTTTGAATTCTTTAAACTCAATTAGTGGTTAATGTTTATTATTGTCAGTCAGCACGTATTCTTTTTGAATACTGATTTTTAATCATATTTTCTTAAAAAAGGATCGTAATTTGAGAAATGTTTGTTCTTGAAGTAAAACTTAATGTATGAAATTTAGCAAAAAAAAGGTTAATATACATTTTTTTCATGCGTACATTTGGTATCAGTAACTAAGCTTAATGTTTTTATTAGCAACGTATGTTAAAAAACAATTTCAATTTTAGTTAGTTAGAACTGAGACTAGTATAATAGTCCCAGGTTAGAATTAAAACGAAACAACACGTTAGGTTTTTATTATTGTAACAGATATGATAAAAAGTTAGATATGCAAATCTTACTTCTTCTCCTCCGTGGTGTTACTTTTATCTCAGTATTTTCACCATTAAACACCTTTTCACTAGCCTCTCTCCCCGTCAGTGCTGCAGGAGGAATTGGTAACAATACATTTGTCTGGTCATTCGATGTGTTTTTGTGAGGCATATAACCTCTAGAGTCTTCCCGAATGATGACATTGGCTGTTGGTATACTCAGTTTTCTTTCTGGTAATTTTTCCTTAATCACATTACCACTGTGCTTGATTTTTTTCCATTTCTTCTCTGTTTTATGGAAGGAGTGAGAGAAAAACACATACAGTTATCATGAGTACATGTAACAATAACGTTAACTCTCCGAATGTTCTTTTTAACTCTCCCGAATTCATTGAACATAATGCTTTCTACATTTAACTGTCAATGTCTTAGATAAAAAAAAATCTTATTTAACAAACATAGGAACTGCTATAATAATTGACAAATTCTTTGTGAATACTGCACGTAAGCAACAAACCTACATGTATCTCTAAAAGTGTAATATACAAATTACATTTATGACAAATGTAATTTTTTTTTTTTTTTTTGTATTGGTTATGAATTGTCTATTTCCCAATTCCCGTAATTGTTTATATTTACAATGGAGAGCTACAAAAATGTGGCAGAAAGAGCAAATTTATATGTGCTTAATGTGAAAAGTAAAATCACAAATATACTAACTTCGAGGAAAATTTGAAACGGAAATGGCAAAATAAAATGATAAAACACATCGACCGAATGGACAACAACTGTCATATTCCTGTGCGTAATATTTAAGGTCTTCAAATCTTTTAATAACATTAATTTGTTTTAAAGCGAAATAAATACCTATGAAATCAGAAAAATAAAGACATTATTTTCCATGAATATTAAGTTTGTTACCCCGATTTTGTTTTTGTCCATGGATTTATGAGTTTTGAACAGCGGTATACTACTAATGCCTTTATTTAAACCGCCGATACATCACTTTCAATTCCCCAAGCTTTGCATTGGCAAAAGCCAATTTTGTCCGGTATAGAACCAGTTTACGATTGACTAAGGGGAGAAATTTGACAATGTTTAAAAAGTGTGAACAACATAATTAAATCGGTAATAAGCTAATGAACTATTGTTACACCAAAAATGTCGATCGACTCTTTAGATTTTTTCAATTGATAGTTTAATTTAGATCCTATCTGAAAAAAAAAATCATAGTAATTAATATATTTGCCACTGGAATCAATCATTTCAATATAAAAATTGACGATCTGTTAAAAATATCCTTATAAAAACCTTTAATATTCCAGTTGATACATATTTTATTTCTTACTTGTGCACATTTTCCGTTTACAGTGATAGCCTTGTGGACATGCTGAACATTTCCTGCCATATGTAAAAGGTTGTTTATCTAATTCTACTCTGAAAATAAACGTCAAATCAGGTGTTATAATTCCAATAGACTATTTTGCATTTGATATATTCATAAATCTAGAAATATAAATGCAAGACATGTGCTAAAGAAAATCGCACTACCTGCATGCCAAAAAAAAAAAAAAAACCAGAGCAAGACGTCCAGCCAAAGAACTGTTGTTAACCAAATAGCTCTCATATTTCAGTGGCATTCAAAAATACCCTTTGCTCCAAATAGTATTTAGGAGCCTGTAATTCAGTGGTTGTCGTTTGTTTATATGTTACATATTTGTTTTTCGTTCATTTTTTTATATATATAAATAAGATCGTTAGTTTTCTCGTTTGAATTGTTTTACATTGTTATTAGGGGCCTTTTATAGCTGACTATGCGGTATGGGCTTTGCTCATTGTTGAAGGTCGTACGGTGACCTATAGTTGTTAACTTCTGTGTTATTTTGGTCTCTTGTGGAGAGTTGTCTCATTGACAATCATACCACATCTTTCTTTTTTTTTATATTTAATCGTCTTTATCTTGCAATACGGTTCTCATATATGCATGAATCAAAACCCGATTTAGATAAACACAATTCTACTATGCACATGGAAGCATTGCATGGATGAATAAATTCTGGAAAGGTAGTTAATAAGGTTTTACATTTATTTATCTGTATCATATATGATATTTGTTATAAATTATAGTTTATTTAAGTAACCCTAAAATATGTTGATGCATAGGATGAATAACAAGCTGTTGTAGTAATATGACAGTAATTTAATAAACCCGCCCTTGTTTAGATAAGTGTATGTTTTTCTTACAATATGACTACATGTACATGTATCTCATTTCTTGTAATCGCCTTAAGCTTATATCTAGAGCAATTCCGGACATGTGTTGTGTAGCCTCTCAACAATGATTTCTCTACAAGTACTGTATAAATTGTCATTATCTTAATCTTCAAAGTTATTCGTTGAATGTAAAACCTAAGAACTGTTAAGTTTAAATATACAAGAGAAAAAAGCAAACTGCATTTCTCAATATAATGTCAAAAATTTCAAATATAAACTTTGTATGTTTGCAGGTTAGAAAAAAGAACAAAGTTTATGTTTTCAGAATATTGGAGAGTGTTCAATTCGTTTGTTTAAATCTCGTCATGGTCGAGATCACAAGCTATCGTGCTTTTCGGTGACATATTGTAGAGCCATATTAACGCCAAAATAACAGTTCTGCAACATTTGCTATTCTCTTTGATAACTTTTTTTGATTTATGGACCAGACATATTCACTTTAAGTGATATCAGTTTCGGTTGAACTTGCCCCCTTAAGCGCATTTTTATAACCTCTTGTCAGATTTTGATTTTGACACGTAACCCAAATACATCATTAAGACCGATATCCAAAAAAAAGGAGAATTTGGATAGTCTTATGCAACGCTAGACTTCAGATCATTTTATGTAGCTGCACGAAAAGATGTCTCTTTTTAAACGTAACGTGTTTTACTTTTTAATTATGATATTAAAAAGTGTTTTTCGACTTATTCTACGAAACAATGAGTGCTCGAGTCGAAATATGAGCATCCCCCCTCTTTTCCCTAAATAAAAAAATAAATCCGTCAGTTATCAACATTATTGTAACATGATTATGACCGATAATAACTTAAAAACGAAGTATATAAATGTCTTGCAGTTTATTTAGGATGCACAATTTCATTAGTACATAATGATTATTAAATTTAAAAAACGACCGATTGTGTATCTGACTACAATTCCTAGTATTGAACTTTTAATTTCTATGTAGCAACATTCGAGCAGAACCTGCATATCGAGTAAATATCTACCAGTTGATATGATATTCCGGAGCTTCAATTTCATATATGTTTTCCTTCCTGTTGTTCCCGGAAGTGGTGAAATTAAAATTATCAATTCTAAAATTTTACGAACGACATCATGACTTGGTTGACCGTTATAGAATATCTGTTTCACAGATGACGACGGATATGTTCCAATTTTTGTTATGTCGAATGAGACCTACTTATTTAGACTTATCGCCAGGTTGTTTTTATAACTTGACCAGAATCTGCTAACCTTCCGCAGTACATGAGATCATCATTGGTTATTGTTAGGGTTCGTGTTGCTCAGTCCAGTCATTCGTTTCATACAATGTATGTTGTGTTGTGTGTACTGAACATTCGTATTTTTTTTGCATTGACATATTCAGTTCAATTTTGCCTCCGACATATGAGTTTGCATATCCTGCAGATATCTTTTGCAACTTTCTTTAATACATACAATGGTCGTATTTAACCTTTCTTATAGAAAAAAAAATACTATTCTATTCCAAAGTGTTAACAGTATACTTACTAAAATAGTTTTGTCACAGCTTATTATACTTACTTTGGCGAGTAGAAACAGATGAAATAGTTCATATTGTAATTGGTTGTTTTCTTACTTTCTATCATCCTCGGACATTTAATTAGAGCACAACCAACCGAATCTGATTTGGCACTGACTAGCTACAACAGAAAGTATACGATACTTAACTCTGACATTTATTTGACCTTATATTTATATTTAGTGAACATGTACATTAAGATATAAGCAGATGTGGTATGAGTGTCAATGAGACAACTCTCCATCCAAGTCACAATTCATAAAAGTAAACCAGTATAGGTCAAAAAACGATCTTCAACACAAAGCATTGACTCGAACCGAACAGCAAGCTACAAAGAGTCCCAAATTTACTAGTGTAAAACTGTTTAAACGGAAAAAGCAATGGTATACTTAGTATAATAATCTATATAAAAAAAAACGAAAAAAGAGAAACACGTATGAACATCTTCAACAAACGACAACTGAACATCACATTATTCCTGACTTAGAACATGTTCTAACAATTGCAGCTGGTTTACACGTTTTAATGTATTAAATGTTTTTGTTTAGTTAAACTATGAGAAGATGTGTTATGTTTTCAATTTGAGAACTATCCACATATAACCTAATGATGTAGCAAAACTAGCTCACTTAAGGTCTTCAACAAACAGTATAACCCAAAAATACCGTATAGAAAGCTATAAAGTTCAGTGCATATTAACATTTATATTTTTGTAATACCTTAGGAATCATATTTCAAACTTTCTGTCCGCATCATTCAAGAATAAAGATATAAATGTTTTTTTACTGATGATTTCATTGACAATAATAATGATAATTAAATCAATAAGTACATTTTCTAGTTTACATGAATTATTGATAAACATAGATGGAAAATTTATTTAAAATTGATATCTTTTTTTCACTAAATAAAACGTACAGTTTCGGGTATTACTATTCAAGTGCATCATAAAAGAATCATTATAAAAAATGAAAAATGAATTTTGTATGTTAATAGTCCAAATTTATTAAATGTCAACACTGGGTTTTTGTTCAAACGTCATTTTAGTGTTAATTGGTCTGGATATCAGATTACTAACTTTAAAAAAGTATAAAACATTATAGTTATATCAAACATGTAGGACAGAGTGGCTTACGGTACATTTATAGGTATATGAATAGCACAAAAAAATAAAAACAGTACATTGTAACTGTTATAGAATAACCGCCCAAGGAAAAAATTCTTCTGACAATCATGACTATTCCTCAGTATATCCGTCTTCACTGAAAATGTTTATCCTTACTATTCACTATTTACATTGTAACATCATGTTTCATTTAAAAATTGTCTAAATGTTCGGGGCTTTTTCAATATTGTTATGCTACAGTATCTGTCAGAAAATGAAAACATTATGTTATAGGTTACTGTACCGTAGACCTCACCATGTTTTTATGTAATTTGCTGATAACGCCTGCATATTTGCCATCAAAAACGTTTGTAACTGATATTGTAATTTGATTTACACTGTGCCATCAAAAACACTAGTGTGGATCTAGCCGGCGTTAATATTCATGAGGCTAGCCGTCAATAATATTCATAAAATCAAAACCGCGTTCGATGAAATGTTTTGGGTAGTTATTAGATTGTGACAATAAAATAAGATCCACACTAGTATCAAAAACGTTTGTAACTGATATTGTAATTTGATTTACACTGTGCCATCAAAAACGTTTGTAACTGATATTGTAATTTGATTTACACTAAGATTACTTCGAATCAAATAGTATTATATAGTTTCCCTTTTTTTTTTTTTTTTTGCTAAATATTTCTGATCGGGTGAATCTCGTGAATGTTGTCTCGTGTGTACTTAACCTCATATCATTTTTCCAATTAAACGCAACAATATATTGTTATAACAATCGAATATTAAAGAATTAAAGATTCTGGACCATTTGTCGTCATAATGATACATATAAATTAGATTTATTAACGTAATGGTTACTTCTCATCAAAATTACAGGAAGACGACTATAGGTAAAGTGCAAATGTCCGGTCAAATTAATACAGGTGAATCAAAATTTAAAGCATAAATGTCCATAGTATTTGAGGCGCAAATGTCCTATCGTTTTACAGGTAAAATAGCGCAAACGTCCTGTGCCCGAAAATATGATGTCAGTAACGTTCCATGTTCAGAATTAAGAACCTTAGCTAGCATATAAAAGGAAAGTATATTTGACCTTGATTGTATAGATACAACGCAACAAAAGTTAGGATATGCAAATTTTTAATATAAGCTTTTAACCGTTTGCAAAAACTCTTTGAGACGAAATTGGAGACAATAGGGTTGCTTGATGCTCAGTTTTGAGTTTTCTATCTTGTGTTTTGTCTTAACATCGTTTTCATGCTGACTTTTGAATTCACTTTGGTTATTTGCCATACATTTCCTCTTTTTCTGTCTGGAGATTTTTATGCTGACTTTTGAATTCTCTTGTGTTTTTTTTTTTTTTTTTTTTTTTTTCCAAAACTAGTTTCTCGTCCTACCTAACGTAAAACCTAAGTAGATGGAAGTCCAAAGTCTAATCTCTGATAAATCAATTTTCAGAAACCCAGTTAGACTATCATAAAATGATAATATTCCGGATGTCAGTAATTGTCAAGTAATACATATACAAACAAATTCCTGATTGCATAGTTTGTTTTGGCACGAAGAAGTTGACAAATCAAGTCCATGTAAATTAAAAACAGAACATTAAATAAGGCTAAAGATATTATAATAGTTATGACCTTAATTTATGACCTTGGCTTATACCTGTTTGTAGTTGCAAGTTTCACTTTCTGTACATTTCACATCCCACGAAAATAAATTTTGTCTCTCTTTATCCCAATCTTTCAATGCGTCCATCATTACTTCACGAGATCTCGTTGCTTTTGTAAAATATGTTTTATACAAATTTTCACCATAGTTGTCATCCCATAGTCTATTAAATATACAATTATGTCCCCACTCTCGTGCTTTCTCGGCAGCTGCATGATCCCAACTCTAAAATATAAAAATGGATATTTATTATACAAATTGACATGTTTCATATTGGTTGAATTGTTTGTTTTTTTTCATGTCGAGGCCATTTATAGTCGAGTATACAGTATGGGTTTTCTCATTGTTGAAGGTCGAACTGTGGCCTATAACTGCTTACTACCACGTGTACTTTATGTTAACTCTGGTGGATATTTGTCTCATTGGTTATCATAAATATACCACGTCTTCTCATTTTGTTTTTGTATTATACAAATAAACAGTTGATGTATTATTCAAATTAATATGCTTTAAAAGACGGGCGAAAGATACCAGAGGGACATTCAAACTTAGAAATCGAAAATGATTTGACAACGCCAATTCTAAAAACGAAAAAGAAAAGCAGTAGTACGCAAAACACAACATAGAATTATACTGTTTGACATGTACACGTGTATAAGTGAAATGTTAGACTGTGTAGTGGCTACACATGTATGTGCATATCAATCTTATGAAGTTATCATATATCAAATGCATTTTTATAAAAAGAAAACATATAATCAGGTATGTTCTATGGATTTAGGTTAATAGCATTTATAATCAATAAAACTAGCGTCAAACTAAGGTAAATCAGCAAATTAAAATAACAAGTTTAGACATAGAAAAAATTGCATTTTTCATAACTAAAAAGCAGTGGAAACAGGAGATTTATTTCTAGTCCGAAACATTATTAATATCAATATTACTTCATGTATCAATCCTAAAAGGAAACAAGACTACGCGTATAACATTCCGCTAAATTGTATAAAATATACAGATGTGATATGATTGCCAATGAGACAACAATCGAAAGAGATCAAATGATTTAGATGTTAGCAAATATACAATGTATGTCACCATGCGGCCTTCAACAATATGCAAAGCCCATACCGCGTAGCAAACTTGGTTTGATTTTGATTACACTTAAATAGCAACATTTGGTATTATTTATTCACTATAAAATTTTGTTCATTTCATGTCTTTGATTTTATCTGTTGAATTTTACCACACATATGCTTTGGTGCCCAAGGAAAACGTTGCATTAACAAAATTTTCAAGTAGAATTCAACTGGAATTATGCTTTATAGATTGTGTTGCGCAAAAACAAGAAGAGCGAAGATCGTATGGTAGTATTTCAAACTTTCAAGCTTTCAAGCTTCTGGTTTAAAGTTTACCATTTTCGCCCGAGACAAAAACTTTGAAAGCAAAAAGTATTAAATAGTGTTTGGAACAAACATGCCTAACTAAAATAGCCAATACTGTCTGAGGTTGAACTCTATATGAGGAAATTGCAAATGTAGAACAATTACATACAATGCATTATTGTAAGTGAATAATTCAAGCTGAAAAGCTCGTCATTTTATTGAAACAGCAGAAAATTGTTAAACTGAAATGACAAATTGATCTTGCGGCCCATGATTGGCCATGTGAAAGAATTCTTTATTTTAATCTGTATATTGTTCACGTTGTATTCTTTTGATGTATATATCAAAGGAGAAAGTTCACTGGATATAATGTTCATGTATAATAGTACAACATGAGATGACACAAACCGATACAGTTAGTTTAAAATGAATGAAAACACATATTCCATTAATGAAAACCCATGTCAGATGCGTTGAACCTGCCCGACTGTGCTAAAACCGTAAAGGGCAGTCAAAAGATAAAAGTATGAGTGCCAATGAGACAACTCTCCATCCAAGTCCAAATTTGTAAAAGTAAATCATCATAATTAGGTCAAAGTACGGCATTCAGCACGGAGAATGGCTCACAGGAAATTTGGTACCGTTAATGTTATCACACCGAACAACGATACAATTTTTGACTGCAGAAAAAGTATTAAGTTCTTGAAAATGAAGGAAATCTTTCAAATACATTTAAAGGTTAGGACATCCAATTAAATAGCAAACAAACACGAAATATAATAATACGATTGCGTTTTATTAAAAGATTTCTACGACTGGACCAATACATGGTATTATGCAAACAAACTCAACATTATCAAAGATACAAGGATTCAAACTGATATTGATAATTTCACTTAATTGTTTGTAGGTGATTCTTGATTCAGCTTCACAATATCGTCATTTGTTAAGTTGATACTTCAGATAATGTGTAATTGATAATGATTTCGATAGAGGACAGGTTATGATAAAAAATGATAAAAAATATACAAATAATCTTCTGGCAAGGCCTTTTATAGCTTACTGTGTGCTCTATGGATTTGGCTATCATGCTGAAGGCCGTACAAGCTATGATAGTTGATTAAAATCCAATCATTTTGTCTCTGATGTATTATAGTTGTCTCATTTAGCAATCATTCCCCATATTCTTATACAACTTTTATACAAAAATGATAAAAATGCAGTATCTTCATATATCGACACGAGTTAAAAGTAAGACTTGTGTTTATTTGGACTGGTATGACTTACTTATGGACAAATAAGTAAACTGTTTACTCGTCGTCTGTAGATATACATGACGATCATTGACGGCCACTTCATTTTAAACAACAATGTAAATGGTCTTGAGGTAATAGATATGTTGACTTAAGATAGCCTATGTATACAAATAACTATGTATTGCTGATAGGGGAAATAACTGTTGGTCTAACTAACCAATTAAACTCAAAATGACCGTTCACCGATTTTTTAGTATATTACCATTTGAACTCGTGCAAATGAAAGTAACTCCATGTCTACCCAACAATTTTGTCCGGCTTAAAAATCGAAGTCGTTCGGTCAATTTTTGGGACAGATGTTAATGAATTTTTCATCTTCTATATGTCTACCATACAATCATTTTAAAATATTACACATTTTTCACGTTTTGTTATGTCGTGGCCTTTTATAGCTTATTGCAGCTAGGGTATGTTTTTGACCCATGTTAAAGGTCATACAGTGCCCTATTGTCGCCGATATTTGAACTGTGGTGGGTAGTTGTCTCATTGGCAATTACACCACTGCCACATATTGTTATGATTTATTTCGTAACCTTTCTTCAATCGTCCTTTGAAGTTAAGAAGACAACTTCCAATCAATCAAACGAAGTTTCTTATGCCATCTTTTAAAGGGAATGTATCGATCTTTTTTTTTTTTTTTTTTTTTATCTTTTTTCATAGCTGTAGAGTGACGAAAAATGAGTCTATTTGTTGTGGAAACAACTTCTATTTAACTTTGATTTTTTTTTTACAGAGTGACGTTCTTTATCGATAAAACATACTTGGCACTTGAACGAATTCATAAAATTATAGACCTAGATTGTTTTAGTTTTCTTAATGCCCGCGTCACACTGTCCCGATTTTTATATACGATGGACACCCGAATGCGAAAATTTTAAGTTCGTACGAAGTTGATCCCGATCTCGTTAAAATACCAAAAAGTGACCGAAGCAAGTACGATGAATAACGAAGTCTATACGATGGTGCTGAAATTATATACGATAGCAAAAGATAGACATACGAAGGTTAATCGAAGACGGGTATTTAAGCTTCATATCTCAGCCGAAGCCTTCACGATGGATCACGAAGGCTACCGAGGGATTACGATGATGGCGCGATGGCCATACGATATCTAAAAGACGTCGTGTACAGCTTACGATGCATTTAAATAATATGCCGAAGCCATCACGCGTTTTAAATTGTTTGATCAATATTGAATATATATTATATTTGACTTTAAAGTTCAAAGGTCAAGGTCACAGTGGCAGTTGTAATACAAGGTAATATCACCCTTGTGGACACTCTAAAACCAATATGCTTCAAAAGATTTTAACCACATTTGGTATATTGTTCCTCCTTGTAATGATCCGACATTTTTTACGTTCAAGGCCAAAGGTCAAGGTCATGTAGATGGACTTGTTTTTTCTCCTTGAAATAGCATAATACACAGGAAATTGGTTGCTCATTTTTTTACCTGCTGGTTCTAAAGACAATATTAAAGGTATTTCCAGTTACTGAATGTTTTGGTTGATTTCTAAAAAAATAGTTTATGTATCAAATATGCATATTCAATTTACCATTTTCTGCATGTGTCATATACAAATATAGTGTTCATATTTGTCCCCAATATGTTACATACGAGGGGATGCCACGCTCGGCATTGCCTTGTTTGAACTGTAAAATATGTGCACTAGTCTGAATAATCACCCATAATTATGCCCATGTTACTGATCTATCTTAAAGGTAAGGTAATGGGTTCGTTGATCCCTTTTATTCAAAAAGAGCTCTTTCCAGGAGAATATCATAATAATATAAGCAAAAGGAAGGATGTGGGGAAAGCAACAAATGCGGCAAAATATGACATATAGAAAACAAAATGGTTATGGAGTAAACATTCGTGTGACAACAACTCAGACGATACATAAAAAATCAGAATAATGAAGAAAAAGTTGGTTTCCCTATATACGTGTACCTGCAGTGTTGGTGTACGAGGCGCGTTTATGATTTTCAGTATGTTACTTGATATGAAAAATTGACAAAAAATAATATTTTACTTGTAAAAGTAAATCCTGAGCCTGTAATAGCTGCTCTTCTTGTTACATTTGAATTAATAGAAACAACGCTGTCGCCTTTCTTGTTCTCATAGAATCATATGATATGAGCTCCATGTTTTGTGAACGTCTTTCTGAACTGTCGTATTAGACTGACCAGTGCATATCGCGCATGGCACTTTAAATGTATTTTAGCGCGAAAATTAACTTACATTTAGCTGGATTTATTGCCGTCGTAGTTTCATCTTGTCGCCTTCGTACTTTTATTCGATGGCAACACGACGGGATTACGAGGTCTTCACGAAGTCGTGTTGCCATCGTAAGACCTTCGGGTAGCTTCGTGATTCATTCGTGTAGACATCGTAATGTCAAAACTGCCCGATGGAAACGATGGAAACACGAATGCAATACGATGTTCAAAGATGCATTCCCGGTGACATTACGATGGTGAGGATGGTGATACGAACTCAATACGAACCCTCAACATCGGACACACCTTCGGGGATTTTTTAACATGTTAAAAAATTTAGAACCCTTCCCGAAGTTGTCCCCGAAGGCTAGAAAAAGTGGCCGATGGTTCTACGATGGTTAAAGATGGCACTACGAATAGCCCGATCTGGATACGATCAGTCCCGATTTTGAAAATTTCCATAATCGTGTTGCCATCGGCGTAAAAATCGGGACAGTGTGACGCGGGCATAAGGAATTCATGGTTTGTAACATATCAAACGATAGGCAAACATGTTGCTTGACAGTCCCCTTTGAACGAAAATTCTGCACCAGTGTTTAATCTATAAAAAGTTAAAAACAGAAAAATATTTTAAATACAAAAAGCCAAAAAAAGTTCTGTTTTCTTGGTAACATGGATTCCTTATTTCACTAAATAGACTAGTCAATCAGACGGGTTAAAGACATAATTCAAAATGAATTAATACGGATTGAATACAAATGACAAATTGAACTGCTTTATGCATGTTTTTTTTTTTCAGTATTCAAATGTGATTAATTTCTTTTTTCCTTTACAAATATCTACTATGTGGACATTCTAATGATACACTTTTTAGTACATGGCGAATACTAACAGCCTTGATTGGTATTACAGAACAAATAATAATGGGTGTAAGAACTACAGAAAAAGGGCAATTAATGTAAAAGATAACTAAAATATGAAAAATAGAGATTAATTTCGTGATTAAAAGAAGAAAGAATGTGGGTAAAAAGAAACAAAGAAAATAGAGAAAATAAAATGGTCTGAAAACTTAAAAGAATAGGAAAAGGCGGACCTTTATGCAAACTCTCATTACTAGTAAGACTATTTCAGGCTTATAAATTTTGAAGTTCTAAGGTCAGATTTCTATCCTCGTTCTAATTGTATATGGCCTGGGTCTAAGACTATATTAAAGAGCTTTGGAATAGACCAGGTTATATTCGGTGTAAAGTCTGTCTACCATATGGTTGTCAAACTCGTTTGTGTCTGGCAGTGAAGTGCACAAGGTCATAAATTATATAAAAATATAAGATTTAATGTTCCTACTTAAAAGTATTACTGCACAAATATTTACTTGTTATAGTCTTGTTGGAAAATGAATATGATTTATAATAGCTGAGTTACATTATATTCTATACATGGAATGCAAATTATATTCTATTTAAAATCTGCAAGGTGTGAATTCAGAAATTTTAATGCATAATATAAAATATCATTTTGACAATTTATGTTGAAAGACTTTTTGAAACACTTTTTTTTTGTTTTACTTCATAAAATATGCATTTTTTTCAAGTAAAATTCAGACACTTTATTTATTTCATTTGTGTCATGTGCGTATAAAAAGGTCTCTGAATTGAATCATATAACGATAAATTGTTTAACAACTTTATATTCAAATTGTTAAATATATTCATCTCATGCAGTTAAACAATTTATAGTGTACATAATCCGAACATCATATATCAACAAATTCGTTGTTGTAAGCCTTACTGTATGTAACAAGTGTCATTACATATGCATTTTATATTGGTATAAAACATTTAACATAAAGCGTCATGGGTTTTTTAATAGATAAATCTATTAATAATACACACATGTTCAAACAGACAGAGAAACAAGCAAAAAAAAAAAAAAGAAAAACTAAGATCTACACATATATTTTAAAAATCAGCGACTTAAAAAATGTCTGTTTTCACTTAAAAAAAAAATATTGAGTAAAAGTATTAAGTTAAGTTTAGATTTCTAAGGCCCTATTTGTTAAATGATTCGCTCCCTATTTTTGAATTAACCGATGTTGGCCATACGCGTAATTTGTTAGTCTTATATATTTTTTTGATTTATGGTCATTTGTATGTTTTTGAGTTAAGGATGTACTTAGGTGAGGTTTTGGAATTTGTGTCAAATGTTCGGACTCCTTGGTGTTTTTCCATACAATACAATGTAAAATATTTTGCCCCATAACACCCATTTATTTTTTCATATAAGACTTAGAAGCTCATGAAAGGTCATTTACCAAAATTTTAGAAGATTCTTAATTTTCTTTCTTTTGTTTTGAGAACTAATAGTACCAATGCAAATATAAGGTAAAAGTCCGAGTCAGCCTTTTCCCGCCATATTTTAAATCTCAAATATCTCGAAAAGAAGGTCCATGACCTATCAATATTTTTAGCTTATTTTTATCCTTAATTGATGCTCTACCAGCTTATAGTATCAATTTTAACTTCTTAATTTATTAATTTTCACCTAACCTCACCTAAGTACATCCTTAAGTGTGACGTCCATTTTCGATGAACTAGTGCACATTTTTGTTCAAAGGACAGCTGAAGTCCGCCTTCGGGTAGGGTATTTTCTAAGTGTGTTTAGTATCCATTGGTGGTCTAAGTTGTGTTTTGCTGTTTGTTCGGATTGTTTTCTCTTTGACACATTCCTAGTTTCCATTGCCAATTTCATTGTGACGTTTCCTTTCAAGTGTATTCATTTCCAGCCTGTTTTCGTTAGTGAAAATCTCTCTGCATGTTTGCTTACAGGATTTGTTCATACGCTTTTTCGTCCAACCACTGAAAAGGTCTTAAAATTTGCCTATTCCAATAATGATCCCCACTCCTCGAGTTTGTTTTATTTTCTTCATGTAATTTGCAATGCAAGATTTTGAAGAACTCGATACACCTTGGAGTAAAGTTCTTTACACAAATGTATGTTTTGCAAATTTTTGTTAGTGGAACCAGAATCAAAATATTCACCTATCGTTATATTTATCAAAACAGGAACGCAGTTTTTCTTTAAATCTCATATCACTTATTTTCCGTATATTAAGGTTCATCATAACAAATGGACAAATATGGCCGTATTTTCACCTCAAAAACTACTCTGTGTACAGACTTACCTGTGCTGTTTGGAAAGTTTTAATACCTAGCATCCACTAGATATATAAAAGTTAAATGCATTTTGTGTTAAAGAAAGATCAAATCTTTTTTTGTTTATGCTGGGCATTTTTTTTCCTTTCTGCAGAAGGTGTAAAAATAAACAAACACCTGAATTACTTTGATACTGTCCACTCACTGACTCAGATGAACTCTTTAACTCACCTGCAGTTATGAAGATACCTCTTGTGCATGTCAATTAGGGACAATCAAAACAATATAAACTGTTTTTTTTTACCTGAGGGAGCATCTCATAGTAGAGGTCGGTCATTTAAAAACGTATCAATCGTATCGTATACGTTGACGTATCCGCATCTGCAGATTTATCAAAAATTATTATGTGATCCCGAACTGAAGAACACCTTACGTTCGAATCAATCAAACATTCACTTTCAAAATTTGCAATAGTGGTGTTTTGTAAAAATTATAATAAGGGGGTCTATCAACTACTTTTACATGCCCTTAAAAAGGAGCCAATGTAGGACAGGTACATGAATATCGTACACAATCCTTTAATAATCTAGTTAAAAAATATTTCAAGAACTTACATAAATAAACACACACATAAAATCAAATGTACTACTTATATACATGTAAGGAACTTTGAATATTGTTCATTTGCGATGTTATCATAAGAGGTAATAAATAAATTTGGTGTATTTACTGTCTTCTGATTGGTTAAAATTATTAGTTTTATTTTCAATGTTGTCAATTTTTCTTGCGACACGCCCACTCTGACGTTGTGTATTCATACGCCAACATGTGTGTACGTTGTTATTGTTAATATATATAATATAAAAAGTTCTTAGAGCCTTATTTTTGCTAGAAATTTATTTATAATGAATGGCAATAATTTATTTTGATTTTATTGAACCATAAAACTAATTTTTGACTCTTCACATTTTACATAATCCGCTTCGCGGATTATTCAATGTGAAGAGTCAAAAATTAGTTTTATGGTTCAATAAATTCAAAATAAATAATAGCCATTCATTAAATAGAAACACGAGTTGCCAGTCTTCAGATGTCATATAAATACATGCAGATATATCAAAACATATTATGTGATCCCGAACTTATTAAGAAGACCATGCTTCATTTAAAAAAACAAACTAATTGGAATCTCTTCGAAACAATCAAACATACACTTTCAATGTTTGTGATAGTGCTGTTTTGTAAAAACAATAAGGGGTTCTATCAACTACTTGTACATGCCCTTAAAAGGGAATCAATGTAGGATAGGAACACGAATATCGTACAAAATCCTTTAATAATCTAGTTAAAAAAAATATTTCAAGATCTTATATGAATAAACACCCAAAAGAAATCAAATTTACTACTTATATAGTACATATAGAGAGGAACTTTGAATAATGATTTTATCATAAAAGGTAATAGAAAAGTACTGAGTATCACTCTATTGGTCAAATAACAATTTGGTTCTACGTGAGCACAAGTTAGCACACAAATAAACGATTTTACCGTATTCACTCCTATCATGCCTGTAAACTGTTCCAACTATCCGGAATATCTTTAAAAGTCGGATTAAATGTTCCACAAAAACTCGATATTTCCTACTTGTTTTGTTATTTTTTGCATTAGAAATTAATCAGTTGCCCATTTGCATTATTGAAAGTACATAGAATAAAAGCTCGAGATTACATACTGTTTTTTGGTATATCTGCAGATGAGGATACGTCAACGTATATGATACGGTTGATACGTCTTTAAATGACCGACCTCTAATTGTACCAAACTTAGTTAATTTTCAGACCTTTTGCATCAGGAAAAAAAATGCCCATCAAAATCCAAAAGAGATTTTATCTTTCTGAAATACAAAATGCATTTAACTTTATCATATCTAGTGGATACCAGGCATTAAAACTTTTCAAACTTCACAGGTAAGTCTGTACTCAGAGTAATTTTTGGCACGTAAATGCAGCCATATTCTTGAACCAATGCATGAATGCATGTATATATCATAAACTTAGAACTCTGTGCACGATTTTGTCATTTTTTACGCAAATATATCGTATAATCCTCAATTTTTTTCTCTCTGTCTGTTATGATTTAAAAATATGGCTGTTATTAAATGCCGTGTTCTAAAGCTTACATCCCAGCTCCTTTGTTCTAACAGGGGTGATCTGAGCCGGATCATACCTACCAGATCAGCCCAGTTTGAGTTTCTTTGTTATGCATGCTTTCCTTTGTTCTGTAACATTTTGGCGGGAATGTCAAATCCACTATAAAACTTATAATTAATTATACGGAAAAGACTATCTATCAAAATTCACGTAGAATTTATACTGGGATTCGAACTCAAGACCTTTAGCATATCAAGCCGCGACACATACCACTACACCAGGACGACTGGATACGAAATAATAGTAATTTTGATATACTTAAAGGAAGCAATTAAGATCTTTTTATAAGTGGGGCGAGTTGTCAGACCTTTATTCAGTGGGGTTTTAACCTTTTTCGTTAATTAGTGAGTTTTCAGACTGATTGTTCAATTTGATTTTACACTTTTTCAAAGTGAGCAAGTCGGTAAACAAGAGTGGGACGATATTTTTATAAAGTGGCGATATAGTGTGGGCCGATTGGCAAGTGGGGCGATTTGATATTGTTTGATATCTACTCATCGTGTTTGGGGGTCAAAAAGGGTATACATCATATAGTAATATATAAAGTATATTGTTATGGTTGTGTGGCGTTCTAAACTAGATTTTATGAATTGTAAATGGTTTTTAGTCTAATATAAAACAGCTGGGATGTAAAATAGTTATCCCAGTCGGACTTGGTGTGTCAGTGTTAGATCACCCTCTGGCCTCCGGCCATCGTGGTGATCTTACACTGACACACCGCGTCCTTATGGGATAACTATTAAAGAAGTTTACCGATTGTCACCTTATAGTAAACACATAACAAAAAGCATGGATTTTGAGCACGGTCGTGTTAAACATGTACAATCAGATAATTGTTTATTTTAATGACAGACCCAAGCGTATTGCGATCACCGGATTTTTACGAGGAGGGTTACGCTCAGGTCACTATGCATACGGAAAATATGTCGGCGAATTGCTTCCTGGAAGCAAGCAATTAAAAATAAGTAAACCTCTTCTAAATGTGGACAAATTAAAGAATTTTCCTCAGAAAAAAGTATATGTACATAAGTTGTATAATGAAAACTATCCATTTAGTTATAAAAAACATATGCATGATTTTTTTTAATTTGAGGTTTCTTATGACTTTAAGGTTTTAAATAATTTGTCCCATCAAAACGTTAGACAAATGCTCATATGTTTATCATTCATATCATATAACAAATAAACAGCGTGTTTTGTCTCTTGAAAATATTTTTTTTTAATTTTTTAGCTAATCTTATCAAACTATTGGCTTTACAGTACATGCTGTATTTTCGAAACAGATTCAGAACAACAACAAACAAAACCAAGCCGGGGGATAAATACCTAAAGACTTCTTGCTGAGTTTGATCCTCTGATCAAAAAGTATTTGTCTCGAAGCTGTTTATACACTAAAACCTTACGACAGGCTTTTCAGACCGACGATATGGGCTTACATGAGTTAACGTATTCAAACATACTTAATATGATAATAGTGCATTCTATCATTCAAATATTAAACAAAGTGTTGCATTTGAAGTACTTGGTATATTTTGTGCCCTTTTTGTGTATGCTAACTATATTTTCTTTTATAAGATTGACTTTACATTTGTTTCTCAGGGATTCATATTCAAAAGATGCAAGCATTTGCATTTTATATAACAACATACACAAAGATATATATATATATAAACTTTCAGTTTCTCACAGTAATAAATCTTGCGTCAATTATAAATTAAATCGTAAAAGAATATAACTGTTTTGCTTAATATACTTTGTTTTTGGACAGATTTCAAAGCCAGTGGGCATGTTTGGGCGTTTAAGGCTAAATACCATCAAACAGATTTAACCATCACAACTCACTGCTCAACGATATCAGGTCAAAAATTTACCAGTTAAACTGTTATCTAAGTCGCACAACAAAATAATGAAGTTTTATCATTTTCAATCTTTCTCTTTTGGTGTTTGTATTTTTTTTTACTGCAGGTCATTTTATATATTTTATGAATGAAGTATTATAATTAAGGTTATGAGAAAACGTTACATATTCCTATATAAGTACATACATTAACAATGAATGATTTATTAACGTTTAATATCATGTATCAAAGTGAATGCATGTGTACCTTTTAAAAGTGCAGTCCCATTATAGCAAATACTACAAAAACAAATCTTATATACAATATATTCACTTTCTACAAAATATTTACATATGTTTAAATGCACTAGACTCGACTAAATGATATGAACATAACTTTCTGCAAAAATATTTACATTTTTGTGAATACACTAGTCCCGAGTATACATTTTTATGTACATGTTAGCAAACATAACAAACAAAACTGCATTTCTCTCTGTTATATTCTGCTATTCCGGACAAAATAAGGAATAATTAATTTTTTGACATTGTTAATTAAAATATATCTTTAAACAAAGACACTTTTTCCAGATAATTGATTACTGATGTATTCTTGAAAATAAACTCATCATGGAGACCAGGATTAAAATTATATATTTGCGCCAGATGCGCGTTTCGTCTACAAATGACCAATCACTGACGTTCGAAACAAAAAATCATGTTTAAAAGGCCAAATAAAGTACGAAGTTGCAGAGCATTGAAGACCATAAATTCCTAAAAGTTTTGCCAAATACAGCTAAGGTAAGCTATCCAAATTCCCAAGGTAGAAAATGCTTTGTATTTCAAAAGTTCGGAGTTAGTCTATTTGTTCAGTATGCTTACTGTCTTTTGCTGTTCTGAAGATTCAGAGGTCGGTGAGAGCTACTTACATGCAAATGAATGATGTTCAAGAGGAAAAGAGAACTTATAATCGAAATATTATTCTTATTATCTACGATGAAGCTAGATCACCAAATATTTGTTCAATATATATATTTGATTGTTTCTATAAAAAGGGTGAAAAACAAATTACTCATTTTTTCACGCAATGGACGTAAGCTCTAACGTTATAAATTCTTCCTACACTGCTTTCGATTTCGTAAATTTATCAGGTTATTTTTCTTTCGCTCGTATCTCTGATAGGCGACTACATATATGTAAGTATTTACGTGCAATGGTATACATGCAGTATTGCAAGTGCTCAGATATCCTTCCGGAAATACGGTCCATTTATAAAGGGTGATCTCATATATTCTGATAGGCGACAACATTCTAAAGGACTATCCATGGTGAACAACATATGATAACCGTACATATAACATCGCGTCTTACTAGGTTTTGCGGTTGTCATCGACTATGGAATACGAGTGTTTTAAACTTTATTTTATCAGGGAAGATATTACCAACTGTAATACCTACTCGTAAATAAGACTAAAAAATATGCTTGAGTGCTGAAAAGCAATAAATCATTTAAATCTTCAAATATGTCTTTTATTTTGTGTCCAGACATCTGTCATCAGATACGATCGCAACTGATGACCTTGTCATAATTTTATCCAATCAAATTGACTCCTTTTAATACCGGAAACTCAATATATCATCTTGAGACATTTTTACGTAAATCGCGTGCCAAGATGTTTTAAAAACTCGGATCAAATAATAATGCTTACAGATAACATGTATACATGCAGTCTGATATTTGAAGAATTTTCAATTGAAATATAGAAATTAGTTTGTCAGCAATTTCTTTTAATCTTCTCTAAATACCTGCTACTCTGTACATGTATCAAGCATCATTTCAATCAAAACTAATAAGCTTGCAGAATACAGCATGAACATCATATGACACAATCAATTTGGCAATGATATTCAAATATCATGATGACTACACAAGAACCTATTAAAGTTATGCAATATTCTCATTATTGTAATACTGACTAGTTAATATTTAAATGTCATTTTCTCATATTTCAAAATAATTTACAAATTGCTAATAGAAAAAAAACGTCCTTTATAGCGATTAAATGTATTTAATCTAATATATTTTAAATATTTACATTACTGTTAACAGCTAATGAATGTTTTCAATGTAAGTTTTTAAATATCTTCTTCATTCTATGTTGCCTTGACCCTCAATCACGATCTTTATATATCGGAACGGGAAGGCAATAGCACAGACCAAAACACTATTTTGTATAGTACCTTGCGATTGCAAATATATGCCCTGACAGGTGCATCACGCAATCGAGCCTGTTGCTGTCCTTCTTAAAAATAGAACTTTGTATTTACATACAAAGACTAACATTTTTTTTTTTTTATCAGGAACAATTTGAAACTGTATGCATATATAAGGAACACGTTTTTCATTACCTATAATATATGAGTATAAACTTTCCATTTTCAATTTTACTTTGTTCAGCTTTTCAAATATTATATTATATATATACATGTTGTAGTTGTGGTTTCAAGTAAATTTTAATTTCCTTTTAAAATCCTTGTACGGTTAACACTTGACTTTTTTACTTTAACGACAAGAAGAGATATGTTTTCTATTATCACAACGCAGTTATTTTCATGAAACTTGTGTATTTATTATTTCGATGTTGAAAACGGGGAGGGAAAGCTGATCAGTAAGCTCAAAATGGAAACATTACAATTGGAAGAAGGGACATGGTCGTGTATCATTTCAGGCAGGACACAAAAAAATCAAAACACACCCTTTTATAAAAAAAAAAAGACAAGGAAAGGGGGTTCGCTCCTTTTTTTTGGGTTTTAAAAATTCCAAATTTTTACATTGTAAGCAGTTTTTTTTAATTTCTTGATAAACGATTGATTCATGAGGCATGATGGATAAGACCTATTTTAAGAATACACATTATTTGCAGGTGTACGTTCATGTACATGTATCTCTACAGTATAAAGGACACAAGGTAAGTTATCTTGTCAATATACGAAGATGTATTAGCATTGTTCGGTATTGAACTTGCGACCTTGTGTATTTTCACTAATACCTATACGCAATATTTCTTTTCTTAATTTAGACAAGGTCTACTTTTTTTTCGAATGACTGCTGATTTTCATTTTATAAATGTCATGTTTGACATGGTAATGTTTGTATTCGCCTGTATAATTCATAATAACATGCTTTGAAATAAAGATCACAAGGATTTGTTGTGTACACAAATATATTATTAAAAAAGGAAGTCAAACTGAAAATCATTAGATTTTGAAAGAACAAACATCACATGAAAATAACATTTAAACACTTAAAACAGTAAACCGTTTATACAAACTGAAAGATATGGATCACGTTTGTCAACAGAGACAGCCCTACAAGCTTATTCTACAAAAATTCGATATAGATAAGTGAACATACATATTGACATACTACATGACATAACAATTAGGGACATTGACCTTTTAGAAAATAGCATTCAGTTCTCAGTTCTCAGTGTACATGAAAATTAAGTTAAATGTTGCGTCTTCAATTAAACGCTTATTTTAGAGTTTTATTCGTAATAGTAATTTAAGGATAAAGTCAAATATGGCATTAATGACAGTAGTTTTATATTAAATTAAGATATATGACCAAATACAAATTCCGATATAGCCACAAATATTTTCGTGAGAAAGAAATTAAATATAAATACAAATCAGTGTATACCATTTAAATATGATATTATATATATTATATTTCTTTTTTTCTAACAAACAGGTTTAATAATAGTTATGACGAAACAATAGGAGTTGTGGGTTGTGTGTAAGCAGACAGCAAGCAAACAAAAAAAAACGAAATGAAAGAAACCTGAACTTTAAGATACAGTAACTGGGAAATGTCACAGTTGCATAAAATTTTGGCTCGTTGAACTTAAAACAAAATTCAGCAAAATGCATTTACAGTTCTTTTATCTTCAATTACCGATTGAATTATTTCAAATTGTTGAACAGTAGTATAGACAGCCCATACAAAAGGCGAAACACTTTCTCTTTATAAGTTATCATAAACTTTCAAATTTTTAATACATAGATTTTTCTTAGAAACTATATGTTGTTGGCACTAAAAGTTCCGTTTTAAGGTAACACGATACCGAATGGCATATCTCCCGATTTCCAACATTTTTGGCACACGTGTTCTTTGCATCGAGTTACATCGGAATATCTAATAAAAAAATGGTGGTCACCATTTTGGTTTTCTTTGTAATTTTTATAGAAGAACGTCAATTTTGGCGACAAATTTACATAGGTATAAAGGGGAAATGCCTTTTTTCGGCCAACTTTTTTAGATTTTCCAATGAATGGGTATGTTCTTATATACGGAAAAAAACAAAAAATTAACATTTTTATCCAATTTACTTTAAACGAATTGTGCTTCAATATATGGAGACAAATGGTGTCTACTTTCACTTGTACTGTGACAACACGGTATAAACGGACGAAGGGCACGTTACATGAAGATGTACATTTAAGCATCGCTCCTAACTCACAAGAAGATTGTGCAAACTTATTGTTTTAATCCTAGATAAAGCAAAAACCTTTCAAGTGACATTTGTGTAACTGGAACACACTCAGTCAGTTTGTCTTGTATGTATAACATTACAAAATATAGAGGTTACGTCTTGGTGCTTGTCCAACAACCCTAGGCAATTGTTTAATGTTTAAAACCCTATCAATTTCAGTGATTTACCTATTCCCATTGGGTGTTGATTGCTGATTAGGCTTAATTTGAATGTTACACCATTAATGGGTTGAAAGATTACATACAGTGATATGCTGTATCGTTCTAATGTAAATAATAAATATTAGGACAACCAAACTAGACGAAGAAAATGCAGTGATTATACTAACGGTTATCAGTGCAACAATCACCTCATTCGTGATAATTTGTTAGATCAAATGTACATATCTTGTACTAATGATAAAATTGTTTTATTTTCATTCTTTACTTCAATAATTGTGTAAAAACATCAATCATTCACTATTTTTTTTATTTGAAAGACCATATAAAGGTGTGTGCATTTCTTTATATTGTGTTCTGTGATTCTAAATCAGTTTATCTATATCCCGACTTATCAATAAGTATTGTGTTTTTATATTTAATCAATGTGTGGTTCGTTTTATCTCATTTTTTCATTGGACAAAATTCATTTATTAGGTCAAATATTCATGGTTTCCTCTTAATTTCATATTGCAACGTCACGCAAAATCTGGGCGACCATGCCTGGTGACGTTACATAGAAAGAATATCTGTATTTGTTTGCCGATCATTGAAAAAAATGCTAAGTACAGGTATGTCGGCGAGTCTCGTGTTTTAAATTAGAAGATGCAACTGTCTTCAGTGAAGTGGACATATCGTATTACAATCTGTATTTATCATACTGTATAATATGACGATAAAAACCATACATATTTAAGAATTGAATGCTTCTTTTTGTAAATTTATTGGGGCGTAAAAGCGTTGACCGAAGTACATTTTGTATGAAGCGCGGAAGCGCTTCATTCTAAAAATGTGCGCACGGTCAACGCTTTTACAACCCTATAAAGTTACAAAAAGAAGAATTCAATACTTATAGTTACATTTTTTAGCTATGATCATGAAAACACGTATTTAACATATTTTTTTATTTAATTCACCTGTGCACTTTATTGTTGGACCACGTGTTATCATGAATGAAAAGTTGTATTGAGCAATGCAACTGCTTACGGAATAACACGTGATGTGCAGTTAGCCAATCAGAATAAAGTATTATAATGAAACATACATCTAATGTAATTATATAATAATATACACATAACTGCTTTTCGATATACCAGAATAGCTCATTTCCGCAATTCTGAAATTGTCCATTTATAAATTCATCAATTATTAAGAAACTAAGGTTTCAACTCCTTAAGGTAAATTAGCCTCTGGATAGAGATGGCTGTAGGTCTTCTTTGGACATATGACTCTTTACTTGTTTCGTTTTTTTTACTTGTTCATAAATAAAGTAGGCCAACATGGTCTCCTCATCAGAAAGTAATCATTCCCTTCCATTGGGCTTACTTACAGATTTTAAATATTCGTAGAACAGTTTTGTAAAGTATTTCATTTCTGATTGTCCTGGGCCAGAATAATGTCTTCATGTGACTGTCACAATTGAAACTAGCACGTTAGAATCCAATCTCAGCTGTAGTTCTAGTTTGAAGCAGTGTATATTCATGTCTCATTAATATCTTGACCTGTATATTTAAGTAATACTTGTTGCTGGACGTTAAACAGACATTATTCTTAGATGCATGATTTTTTTATTAGTTGTTAGTGGCTTTGAACTAGCTGTCAGATAACTACGAGAACTCTCAGATATGTTCCTAGTGTATTTTTGTTGTCGGGATGTACACTTGTATTTTTGTCCATCTGATGAGTTCAACTGATTTTTATAGTTCGTTCTTATGTTGTACTATTATATCACTGTCCCGGGAAGGGTTGGGGTCGCGCTAACATGTTTAACCCCGCCACATTATTTATGTACGTGTCTGTCCAAAGTCAGGAGCCTGTAATTCAGTGGTTGTCGTTTGTTTATGTGTTCGATATTTGTTTTTTCGTTCATTTTTTTTATACAAATAAGGCCGTTAGTTTTCTCGTCTGAAATGTTTTACATTGTCATATCGGAGCCTTTTATAGCTGACTATGCGGTATGGGTTTTGCTCATTGTTGAAGGCCGTACGGTGACCTATAGTTGTTAATGTCTGTGTCAGTTTGGTCTCGTGTGGACAGTTGTCTCATTGGCAATCATACCAGATCTTTTTTTTTTATATTAACAAAGCCCGGGGTTATGTGAACTAACTTACAGTTTTTACTATTTTCATAACAGATTTTTCTCTGCTACCTATATATTATCGGCAACTGTAACAATAAGTATACGGTATGTTCAACAGTCTGTCAGATAGTTCGCGATAAGTCATGACGGTCAAGTTGGTTGTCGCTGTTGGGGGTATACACATTTTTATTGTTTAAATCCCAATATGATCAAATTTAGTACCTACATAAAGAACTGTATCGAAAGGGCGAAACTGTAATTTGACTGTTAATTATTATATACAGTTCTATATATATCAAATTTAACGTGTCATAGTCAGATTTCATATCTAATAAATAAAATAATATTTTATACATCATTTTACAGATAATCGTACCAAATATTTGTATTTCTTTTACATAGTCAACCGGTCATTTTGCTTGAAGACAAGTTAAAAAGAGGCACCATTTAACAACAGATTAGATGAAATGTTCGTCCGTTATGTGACAATTATACAAGAATAAATTAAAATCGCAAACATTAAATATCAAACTTTGCATAATATACAAATAAAATGGCTATTAAATCATACATCTGGATGTTGATTTTGAACATTGCCATTAGCAAGTTGACTTAAGAAATTCTTAAATAGCAAAACGTTTGCTTCTTTAAAAGGAATAGGCTTCCATTCTCAATTTTACTTCATACAATAATCCGTACCCCAATCTGTTTGCTAAATACTATTCTCAGTCTTCAACAGCATAACAGTTGAATTTATATCAGTAAAGGATATGACGAAATTTTCGACACAATAAATTGCTGTCTCATTGGGGTATACCGCCATCTTCTTTTATTAATATTCAATATTCAAGAAAGCAGACCTCACAAAGCCGAAAACAAATATCAATCACAGAAATTGGAGAACGACAGTGACTATCAAAAACACGGTATACAGGGTTAAAGGTACAAGTCAAGCTTGGCAAACGGGTTGGTATCTCGAATTATTCTCGATAAAGTCAGAATTAAATGGCACATAAAATTGATAATAAAAAGAATGAAATATTGAATAACAATGTGGATTAAATAAGCATGCTTCTGCAAGTTTCGTTTCATCGTTTAAAAAAACCCAAACTTGCATAATACATAATCACTAAGAAATGAAGTTTAAAGGACTTCGTTAGTTTGTGAAGCATGTAACAGCTTAAACGATCGTGCAGCATTTATCCTGTCCAAGAATATGGTCATGTGCCACAGTGGTCTACACAGACGATTTAGTTTATAAATTTCTAGGACGACAATTTCCTTATTTGCAACACCCTCGTGTCCGATTACTATACATTTGTATCTATTATAATAGTTTAGAAGCTATATTTCAGTCGTTTAGTGTACCTGTATACGTCTTGTATTTAATCTTAAATAGACGTAATGTTATTAAAATTTATGATCGAGCGATGCGTGTTTGTTTTGCACATATATTATTTACTACTTCTATTGCACAGTATTTGTACAACATGGTGCAGGTTAAGTGCACGTAAATGTAATAGGGCTATAATAACTGTAAACAAAAAGATAAATATAGGATAGACGACATCGCCATTTGTTACACACGAATATTTAAATATTTTGAACAAATACATGTTGTATAGATAGAAGTTTTCTATAATATTTAAATCATTACATGACACGATGCACAACAATTAATACATATACATGTACACGAATCACTCTCAAATGTACTTTTTTAGTTAAATGTATTCTTTAATACGCCGATACCCAGGCGCCAAACTCATTTTAGAATGTGATGTAAACTGGACAACACTTTTTCTTCTAATTATATCATATTATGAAAAATCTCTACCTACAACAAAACGAAAACATCTATCGAAAGAGGGGGGGGGGGGGGGGGG